>NC_143391.1:38388239-39588239 GCF_980474605.1 Leiobunum rupestre
GCGCATTCCTCGTACATTCCGGTGCCGACCCCCCCGTGTACCTCTACATGGAAAACCCTCAAAGATCCTGGACACTGCTACTGACCTGCCCCTCGGGTTTTATATCATTTTGCTTACCCGTGACCGTATTGACCACACGCCACTTATCTTTAAGAGATTTGGATGAATTCAATTTATTAAAGATATAGTTAGCTCTTGCATTTCTTACAAGGTTATTACAGCGATTCCGAAGGGAAATATAATCAAACCTATTTTCGGCTAATAAATCAAAATTCCACAGATAAACTCAGATAAATAATTAAAAAAAAATATTATTTAATTGAGATTGTTGCTTTGTAAATTAAGTCTCACATAATAATTTTAATATCTGTCCCTTGATAGCAGTACTATTTTTAAAGAATAAACCCCCGTTTTTTTGTTTTTTTTTTTTTCAATTTAAAAACTTCTTTTTCTATAATATATTTTATGACATTCAAATAAAGAAAGGTTTACTTTTGCACTTTCGTCTCTCACACATGGTTTAACATACGCTAACAATTTCAAAGGCTTCACACCCTAATGGTGGGAGATCTTATGCAAAAACGTGAATGCCCAATAGCTGGGTTCCCGAGCGCAGGGCCGTTTTAACTTTTCCGTAGGCCTTAGGCAAAAACCTCTCATTTACCAACTTTTCGTACCTTCGTAGGCCCTATTATATGGGATTGTAGGCCCTTATGTCTCCTAAACGTTTTGTAGGCTCTAGGCACTTTGCCTAGTCTGCCTTATGGATAAGGCGGCCCTGCCCGAGCGCCCAAATTGATACAGCAATAGTGGCGCTCGCTGACAGCATTACGTGCAGATATATTGGTTAAAGGTTTTAAATTCTAAATATCACAATAGTGAGTATGTGAATTCTAAAATATCGTGAATTGGCTAAGAACATCAATTCAAAATAACATTTCATCTGCAACTATAACCTTAGTGGTTAGCTCTTTTGCCTCGCAGCAAGAGGAGCCCATGTTCGATCTCAGATTGTGACCCTGAGTGAAAATCAGATTAATTTCTTCTGCTTTGAGTTTGCAAGTTATATCTCTGTCTATTAAACTAAAACCTTAACACATCTACGGTGGGAAAAAATCAAAAAATATCCACCACTCGAATTTATGCAATATAAATGTTTTAATAAGTTAAATTCATTTAAAAATGTAATAAATAAATAAATATAATTAGTATTTCATTTTGACGGGCGAGACGAGACGTCTTCAGTTTTCTACAATAATAATAATAATATGTGTAACTGCGGCACCCCGGTAGATTCTTATGGCATGCATGGGCTTAGGTGCAAGAACCCTTCCATTAACTGCACCTTTGAACCTCTACGTAACAGGTGGAGGGGCCACCCTTCATGCTTGTAGACTAAGGCTCTGCTTATTCCTTAAGCCAAGGTGTAAAGTATCGTGCTGAGGGCTGAATGGTACCGGGGAAGAGAAAATACGGTATCACTAACGATCCCCTCGGGGAACCAAGCGAAACTCCGTTGTAATTAGCTAGCCTCCCACCCGGGAGGAGGACTACCTTTTACTTTCCACCATAAGAAACCCCTTCACTTAAGAGGCTCAGAACGGAGGACTCCAATCCCTCGCCTGGGTCTTCCCAATCTGCGGTCGAAAAGGCTAAGGAGCATTTCCCTCCTATGTCCTAGAGTGACGCTGTAATGTTTCTTAATATGGTCATTGTATAAGATGGCTTTCCGAACAACCCTATCACTGTTGGAAATTAAATAACCAAAAATAAACATTTAAGCTATATTTTTCTTTTAAAACTTGTATTTTGTTTTACGGACCTCCTAACGGAATCGCTTCGCCGACGTCGGAGCTTTGATTTTTTATAGCTATCCCCTGTTTTGGAAATTTGAACTTTAACCCCTACAACTCTAGGCGTGAGAACCTTTTTAGTTACACATCGAGATATATACAGGGTGTCTCAATTTGCTCGATCAGGCCATTTTTCTCAAAATGTAGTTATGCTAGGGTTCTGAAATTTTCAGGGTTTATTTGTTAGGTATGGAAGGCTTTGGTTACTAAATTTCAGAAAAATCGAACGATTTTGTGCCGTTTTGGAAAATTTATTTTTTCACCGGTAGGTGTCACGCAAAATGTTTCAATAGAAAAGTTGTACGGCATAGTCGAAAGTGTAAAAATAATTTTGGTTCGGTTATTTTTCATTGAGTTTGGAGGTCGGGGGAAAAACAAATTGTACTAGCAGGCAATAGCCTTTAACGTAAACAATCGTACATAATCACAACACACATGTACATTTATTTTGGGGAACTTATGCTTTCAGCTATGTAGTTAATAATCAGATCTGCAAAAAGTTATTGTTAAAGAAAATTATTACGTTCAACACCTAATTAGACAAAGTAGACAAAGACCACGTCTTCCATTTCGACGTGGTTACGAGTAAGATCATCAAACAAAGATTTGTAGACGAAAAATTACGCTTATTTTTCTTTTGTTGTTTTTAACGTGAAATATCAATTGTCCGAGTAGTATTTAAAGCGTTTACATTTCAAAGTTAAAACATTATCTCAGCTTGGCCGATTGTTGTCCAGTATGCCTCTTTACACTCGAGATCAGCGCGCTCATATGCTAGAATTATTTTACGGAGAAGGTCGTCGTAATGCTACTCTAGTAAGTCAGTTATTTAGACGAAGATTTCCCAATTGCAGACCAAGTCATACGACGGTTCTTAGAGTGGTCCGCGACTTCGACAACTGCGGTAATATCAATCCGAGGTTTCGTGGTCGTGGTCTCCAGGACATCGACATGGAAAACACCATACTTGCCTACTTCTTCGCCTATCCTCGAGCGAGCGTCAGGACTGCCAGCTTTGACTTAGGGTTGGATCGAAACTACTCAAAAGACACCATTTTCATCCTTATCGACCGACACTTCACCAAGGACTGATGTCCGACGAATGTTCATTCGGAAGAGATGGGCCTTTCAACCGTCAAAACCAACATATGTGGGACTACGAGAATCCACACTGGGGATTTCCTCACCGCCACCAAGTGCAGTTTCGCTTAAATGTGTGGGCTGGTCTGTTAGGTGACAGAATTATTGGCCCGTTCTTCCTGCCAAATCGTCTGAACGGTCAAAACTACTTGGAGTTCCTTCAAAATGAAATATCCAACGTGTTGGACGACATTCCTCTGGACGAGTACAGACGCATCTGGTTCCAGCAAGATGGGGCGCCAGCTCACCAATATCGTGACGTGGTTGCATATCTAAACGACGAGTTTCCTGGAAGATGGATCGGAATAACTGGTCCTGTTCGTTGACCTGCAAGATCCCCTGATCTAACACCACTCGACTTTTTTCTTTGGGGATTCGTAAAAGACTACGTATACCAAACACCTGTGACGAGCGTTGAAGATTTACGACAAAGAATCATCGAAGCATGTCGCCGGGTGACTCCAGAAATGGTTCGGGGAGCATTTCGCAATATGCAACATCGTGCATATTTGTGCATTGCATCAGAAGGTGGCATTTTTGAAAACATTTTGTAGAAGTCATTAAAAAACATTTGTCACTTGGGCTAATTATTATTTGTTTATTTTTCGCAATCTTATAACTGAAATGCATGTTACCTACAATTCGTTAAAGGCTATTGCCTGCTAGTACAACTTGTTTTTCCCCCCGACCTCCAAACTCAGTGAAAAATAGGTCTTTTTCAACCGAACCAAAATTATTTTTACACTTTCGACTATGCCCTACAACTTTTCTATTGAAACATTTTGCGTGACACCTACCGGTGAAAAAATAAATTTTCCAAAACGGCACAAAATCGTTCGATTTTTCTGAAATTTAGTAACCAAAGCCTTCCATACCTAACAAATAAACCCTGAACATTTCAGAACCCTAGCATAAATACATTTTGAGAAAAATGGCCTGATCGAGCAAATTGAGACACCCTGTATATATCTCGATGTGGAACTCTTTGACGCGCACGCAGTTCCGTTAATTTCCGCCCCCTCCGACCAACCCCCTTAAAGGTAGAGTGACCGAAAAAAAACAGTTGGTCTCATTCGATAAAACTCTTTGGCGCGCACGCAGTGCCGTTAATTTCCGCCCCCTCCGACCAACCCCTTAAAGGGAGAGTGAAAAAAACAAGTTAATAAATTCATGGATATTTGTTTTATGAATTTGCGAATTTACATGACTTTTGGTGCCTAAACTACCCAAATGTTTGATATAAATTTCCTAAAATAAACCCATTTTAATCCCAGTTTAAGAATTTCTTTATATCATATTTCCACTAATTTCAATAATTTAAAAGAATTATGTTCGTCGTGTTTTGCTTACCTATTTCACCTTTGATACTTTCCGTCTATCTAATGATAGGAAATCACATGGCCTCAACAGCTTTTGTATTGGTTAATTTGGTTTGCCCACCTGGGTATCCTGAGGGTGGGCGGTGGCCACTCTTTAACATAGGATGGTAAATTATATATCAAACGATAAGAAATCACATGGCCTCAACAGCTTTTGTATTGCTTTGCCCACCCACGTCTCCTTAGGGTGGGTGGCCCCCAAGTTTTAATCCTTCAACTTAGGATGGAATTTTATATATCTAACGATAGGAAATGACATAGCCTCAACAGCTTTTGTATTGGTTTGCCCACCCGCGTATCCTGAGGGTGGGTGGTGCTCACTCTTTAACATATGATGGTAAATTATACATCAAACAATAGGAAATCACATGGGGTCAACAGCTTTTATATCAGTTTTCCCACCCGGGTCTCCTGATGGTGGGCGGCATCCACTCTTTAACTTAGGATGGAAATTTATATATCAAACGTTAAGAAATCACGTAGCCTCAACAGCTTTTGTATTAGTTTGCCTACCTGTGTCTACTAAGGGTGTATGGGTTTGCCCACTCGAATACACTGATGTGGAACTAATATTACGGCCTGGGCCGACTTGTTGTTTTTATAGTCGCACAGAAGACTCAATAATATGTTGTATTTTTTGTTAGTGGTGGTTTGACTGTCGAGATAAACATAAACAGATGTATGCTCCATTTTGTCATTAACGTTTTGTATTTTATCCAATTTTAAATCGAAGTTATTTCCCGACATAAATATTAATTTGGGTTTACTATTTCTACGTTTCTCAACAATCACAGAGGAGGAAATGGGCAACGTCCAGCGGGGGATTCTGGAGGGAGAGTTGATGGGACACCTTCATAAGGAATTTCCACCGGACCCGTAGTGCCATATTACCTACCTCTGTGGAGATGAAAAAACTGGGGAGTGGTTAAGGAAGGCCTTAGACCAGAATAACTATGTTTTGGAGGGCACGAAGCTTTTAGTCATAAAAGCCAGTAAACAACCGAAGCTTGTCAAGGTCACCTTCAGGACTATGGATGTCTGGATGAACTTGCAAAGTCCTTAAAAATCTTAACACGCCAGCGCAGCCTGAAATGGTGGCAGAGGACTCTGCTACTGAAATGTCGAACTTCGATCTGGCAGGAAAACTGGGTGACATCACCTTGGGTACCATGTCGGATATTTCCGACATTACAGTGGTGGAGAACACCTTCACCTGTAAAGTAGGGTCAGCCTAACCCACAGGGGCATCAAGTGAAGATGCGTGTGTTCTGACCGGTATTGGTGCTGGATTACTCACCAGCTAAGGGGGTGGGTACATGACTAAACCTACCCCCTTATCCGGTGAGTAACCCAACACCAACACCGGCAACTGTGGCAGGGTATGAAGGTGATTCAGATTACTCGAAAACCTTTAATGAAATTGGTTTGGTAAAAAACGAACAATTTTTCATTGAAATAATACGTCATAAAAAAACAAGTTGGTACTACCCAAAAAGGCTTACGTCTCATGAAAAAGAAAGATGAACCTATCTAATTTGAAATGATCGTATGTTTGTAAAGATAAAAAAGGGACTGTTTTTTAAGCCAAATCATTTTAAATAATTTTTTAGAGAAAATACAGTTTATATAGTAGAATTCCAGAATTCACGCATCTTATTTGGGGCAAGAATGTTGAAAGAAGTCCACGAAACCGTCTAATTTATGCCAACTGAATTTCCCACGTGTTTTTTATTTTTCACTACTCTGTCGTTTAAAGTGTGGCTCCATTTTAGTATTTAGCTTCGTTTTAAAATCATTCTCTGAACGCACTCCAGTAAAATAGAAAGATGCGTCGTTATACCTGTGAACAGCGGTCCAGGATGGTCGAATTATACTACGGAGATGGTCAATGAAATGCACGTGAAGTGAGTCGATTATTTCAAATGTTGTATCCTCACATATGTCAGATTTATAGCCCGGTGTATCGGTAAGATTTAAACCACACCACCGGAGGTCTATCATCAGAATGCCCTACGCCGGACAGGTGACAAAACCAGCATGGGTAGTAGAACCCTACTTACTGATGGTCGCACCCTCGACGCAAGCCGCTCAACCAAGCAGAAGGTGCAGCAATGGTTCGACCAGCTCGCCACTTCGCACACAGCAGTGGGAATGAGAGCGGATGCTCTGGCAACTCCGGCCGACACCCTACCTAGGAAGGTAGAGAGCCAAACCCTTTGGAAAGAGCTCCTAAAGGGGAACGACGAGCACACAGCAGCCCAAGTAACCCAACTCAGCTGGCACCGGAGATCCCGGTGGACTCCAAAAGGCCGGGAAACAGGGCCGCCGTGCCCACATATGGAGGCCCGCCGCCCCACAGCAGGCTACCCAATCCGAAGTCGGAGGTGGAGATTAGACCATTTGGACGGAGCTAACATCTCCCAGTGCGCCACCGCCCTTATGGGTTACAAGAGCCGGACCCCGACTCCCCGGTAAAGCCACCAGTTATTGCACACTCCGACCCCTTGAGGGCCGTTGTATCCTGACAGTCGTCCAAATCACCACACTGTTCTCCGTGCTGTCCGTGACTTTGAAAACGAAGGCAACGTGAATCACAGATTCCGTGGACCTGGCCATGACAACATCAACATGGAAGACACAGTCATCGTCTACTTTGTCACCTACCCTCGAGCAAGCATAAGAATGGCCTGCTCTGATTTGGACTTGTCAAAGCACTACGTTTGGAGTGTCCTTGACCGTCATAACTATCACCCATTTCGTGCCACGCTACACCAAGCACTTTACGATGGTGATCAGCGACTTCGGCTGGATTTCTGTAACTGGCTTTGTACTATGGCCGACGGAAACGAAGATTTCCTCCGTTTGATTCTTGTGTCCGATCAGTGCTCCTTTGGGAGAGACGGCCCGTTTAACAGCTAAATTAACCACATGTGGAGTGATGAAAATCCGCACTGGGGATTTCCTCACCACAATTAGGTACAATTCCGTTTAAACGTCTGGGCTGGTCTTCTGGGAGATAACGTTATTGGGCCATTTTTCTTCCGCGTCGACTCAATGGGCAGAACTACCTGGCCTTTCTACAAAATGAAGTCGCAGACGAGTTAGAAGATGTGTCATTAGTCGACGTCCCACGCCTTTGGTTCCAGCATGATGGTGCATCTGCCCACCATGAAAGACACGTCGTGCAGTACCTTCACAACGAGTTCCCTGAGCGATGGATAGGTAAGAACGGTCCAGTACAATGGCCTCCGAGGTTCCCAGATTTCGCACCACCGGACTTTTTCCTGTGGGGATTCGTCAAGGAGGAAGTGTAAAAAACGCCTGTCACTAACGAAGAACCTTAGGCCTAAGTCATCAAGCGATTTTTGAAGCCATTAATTCAGGCGGCCGGGTTACAATGCGGAGGAGGGTTGTGGCAAGCCCTGCATGCCACGAGATCGAGCCAACAGCTCCCTACACTAACTATTACCGTTAACCTCGACAAGTTTTTATGGAAGGGGAAACCGAAAAACTCGGGGGAAAACCCCTTACACCAGTGGGGAGAGAACTTGCAAAGTCAACGCAGAAGGAGTTGCTCCGAGTTTACACCCAGTGCCACAATCTGGGATCGAACCCAGCTCCTCTTGCAGTGAGGCGAAAGTGCTAACCACTCCTCCACCCCACATTTTTTAAGAGTATATCCTGATAATTTCACATTTCTAGCAACTATAGTTTTTGAGAAAAACGCCTGGGCCGATCAAATTAAGACACCCTGTATAGTAAAAAATGATATGTTTATCGTGTTTACAAAGTTGAGGGATTTCAAATATTTAATACAAGGACCTTTTCGCTCCCTTAAAACGTAAAAAAACCCTCCTATATTATTTTCTTTTTAATTTATTTTTAATTTTTAGCTTTAAGGTTCACGCTTTTTTATTTTAATCTACAGCACCGACTGAAAATGTTGTAGAGACTTATTTTATTATAAAGGTGAGACTCTTTGCTCGGAAAACTTGTTTTATTTTATGAATCATTCCTGGGACCGTTTTTCTGCGGTGCCCAAATACAACTGAGGAGGGAAACCTCAATGGCCCCTGTTTAAAATTCAAATTTCACAAGGTAGTGAAAGGGTTGACCAATCACTGCCCTCGTAGCCAAAGTTTATTCTTTTACAAAGGGAACGCTAGCAACGGACGGTGGGGATAACGTGGCCGAAAAGAACCCGTCCAAAAGATAATCCCTTTTCCCCACTGCTCGTCGCCAGTGTTATCTCTTTACAATAGACCCATAACAAAAGAGGGGCCGCGAGGTTTAAGTGAAACCTCTGAACTGAACATCCTGTTTGTGACGTTTTGAACCACGTGACCGCCATTGAAATATACAGGTGGAAGTAAGGAAACGGATGTTCCGTCCAAATGCTGAGTTGCCAGGTAAAAATGTTAATTTTCGGCCCCCCAACTTTCATCATGGGTCAACGATTTTTTCAGAAAATTACATTTAGACATATTTATTTTAATTGTTAAGCAAAGGGGTATTTTAGAATTTATATTGGTATTATTTAATTATGTAATTTAACATTTTAGTTGAACGGGCGTTACAATTTTATTTTTTAATTTTAATTATTACACAGATATAAGAAATAATAAATGTGAGTTTTTACATTGGATAAAAAATGCGTTTTTCACTCTAGCGTGTGCGTAAGTATCAAACTAGCGGTCCGATTTTATATACAACTATCCGAGAAGCCCACCTTACAGGCGCGCCCTCAGCTAGTTGTGTGTTTCGAGGCACTCCACCCCCAGGGGCGTACCGAAGAGACAACGTTTAGGGGGGAGGCAAGTTAATTTTGCCAACTAGAAAATCAAATTTGCCAAGTGACTCGTGTTTATTTTATGAGTAGATTTAGATTGTATAAGACCTTGTTATTATTTCATTTCGATATGTTAATTAATTTCAACAGATTTTTCAATTCACAAGCTTCCTTCAGAATATCGCTCATAGACTGCGCATTAGTAGAGTTTTCATATAAAACTTCCATTTCTGACTGTAACGCGGAAGACGTCGGGTTTTATACTCTCATATGGAATCATTTAATCACTTAAATATTTCAAAAAAAGGTTGAACAGTTGTAACACAAGTAGCAACATTGGAACTCATGAACGTAGTTAAAGTGTCCAAAACGACAATGAATTATTTCCTAAAAAATTGGTGTAGTGATAGACATGCTGGACTAGATCTATCGCTATCGAGAAGGCGCTTAGGAGTTAGTCTACGTCGATGGTGCTTTACAAAATCGCTTTCAACATTAATTAATTTTGTCCATGTGTATCCAACGATATCGCTTTAATTGAATTGATTGTTGCTTGAAGAAGGCTGACAACGTCAATTATATTTAGGTTTGTGCATTCTAAAGTTTCGGTTAGCAGTTTAGTTTTAACCATAACGTATTTCATAAACATTAGAGATACTATGAAATCAAAACTAAGCATTTTCTTATATAGAAATAATGCCTAAGTTTTGGTTTTATTTCTTTAAGAATATCCGTTATTGGCTCAAAAGAAATTACAGTGGCCTGTATGGTTTCTGCGCGAGCTGTCCATCTTGTTTTAGATAAATTTCGTAGTTGTAGTGAATTTTCTACTTCTTTAAGTTTATCTTTTAAAGGTTGAAAACGTTTCGTGCTAGATGAAAAGAAAACATATATTTCCTCCAACATATTAAACATATCGTCAATAATAGGGCTTGCTTTGCAACTATGTTCGACGGCTGTGTTGGTTCTATGTGCCTGGCAGGGAATATAAGGTACAAGATGGCCTACTAGTTTTGAAACATTTTCTTGCGCTCCGTTAAACATCACAGACATGGAACTGGAAAAGTCGTATGACTGGAAAGCCAAATCTGACACATCAATTTCGTTACGCTCAAGACATTTAATGATTTCTTTCGCTGTTCCTAGTCCTGTTTTGTCCTTTGATTCCAAAACTTATAACAATCGCTCTTTAATGGTTCCAAGGTGATTTGTACTCCTAACAACTACAGAAAGTATATCTTTGTGAGATTTATCAGGCGTAGAATCAGCCATAACGGTAAAAAATGGGCATTCTTTAATTTCTTTCACTATTTTATTCTGTACCGCTGTTCCAACTAGCTTCAAAATTGTCAGCTTCTTTTAATACAGCTTCATCTCGATGTTGAGAGTCACTATTTCCAATAATTGTACAAGATTTTGATGACGCACTTTCATTGTAACTTAGAGATTCAAACTCAGTTGGTAATTCAAATTCCTTATCAACAATTGCATAAGTTTCCATCTCACTACTATATCTTATTTTTGGAATTGAACTGGTAACATTTGTTTTGTCTACGATCCCTATTTCAGATTCACATATATTTGGATTCTGATCTTTATACTGCATTTCTATTTCCGTGGTGATAACACTACTCGATTCAATTGTAGCATCAAGAGATCTAGCTTGATCAATTCTACGTCGTTTCGCAGCGTCAAATGGATTAGCAGGGGCCCCAACTCGAGAGGTACTAAAAGGCCAACTAGCCAACTTGGCCCACTAAATAGCTAAGGTATGTGGGAACTTGGCCAACTTTGGAAACTTTGTTTATACATTATTTTCACGCAACATTTAAATGTTTTCCATTAAATTTTATTATAATTTCATTTAAATTATCCATATTTCAATAAGTTTTTATCGTTTGAAAAAGATTTTTGTACCTTTTGTGGAAAACACTACCTTCCAGTTGGCCTTTTAGTAGAGAAATGGCCCACCTGATGTTGACGTCCCTTTGGGGTGTTTTAGGAAAAAGCCAACCGCGCAATACCGAGTTAATATCGCGAAATTAAGGTAATTAATTTATTACCAATTATATTTTATGCTGGTCGAATACGTTTCTAGTCCTTTTTCGAAAATTGAAGATATGGCCAACACGGTGTTAACGAGTCTTTCCGACGTATTAGGAAAAAGCCAACGACGTCCATTCGCCGAAATGGTTTACAACAGAGATATATCTGGGATACGGTAGACCTCGCGACGGAGGAAATGTTTAAAGTGTTGGACAAAACTATTCTATATTAAATAGTTATAAATTGCAATAACTTCACCATGAAAACGTATTTAGCACAATGTTTTAGTAAAATTATATATTTAAATTATTATTAATATTATAAATCTTGTTGATTCACATTGAATTTTATATAAGAAATGTTTTTGATGAATATTGTTTTAGCCAACCGCGTTTTGACATTTCAAGAAATGGCCAACTCGGTGTTAACGAGTCTTTCAACGTATTTGGAAAAAGCCAACGACGTCCATTCGCCGAAATGGTTTACAACAGAGATATATCTGGGATACGGTAGACCTCGCGGTAGAATTGTACTATTGGGGATCCACCGTAATTTCGTTTTTTATTTTATTTATTTTTGAACATTCAATGGATAATACAATTTTATTAAAAATAAAACCCCACTTTTCGAGAAACATTGAGTATTTACGTTATATTTCCAATTTCAGTTATATTCCAATTTCATAAATTCCGCTTTACTTTTCTGCTAACTTTTACTTTGAGATAGGTCTAGTAGAACACGCGAAACACACTAGTGGTGTACAGACAATACGAAAAATTGGTAAAAATAGTCTGTATAAAATTCAGTAGGAATGATTAGGTTAGATTAGGTTGGGTTCAATATATTATCATTATTATTATATCATTCTATATTACAACAAAGATATCAAATCGTAGTAAAGTTCAAAAGTAGTAATACTACCGTCATGTACCCTACGATATATCAAAATTTATAATTAGGACCAAAATTGCGCTGTATATTCTACATATATTAGGAAATATAACAGAATGTATGAATTTGGAAATATAACTTAAATTCTCAATGATTCTCAAAAAGCGGGGGTTAATATTTAATAAAATTGTATTCTCCAAGGAATAAAAAAAAAAAAAAAATGGCGGCGGATCCCCAATAGTACAATTTTACCGACCTCGCAACGGAGGAAATGTTTAAAGTGATGGACAAAACTATCCTATATTAAATAGTTATAAATTGCAATAACTTCACCATGAAAACGTATTTAGCACAATGTTTTAGTAAAATTTTATATTTAAATTATTATTAATATTATAAATCTTGTTGATTCACATTGAATTTTATATTAGAAATGTTTTTGATGAATATTGTTTTAGCCAACCGCGTTTTGACATTTCAAGAAATGACCAACCCGGTGTTTACGTCCTTTTCGAACGCTTTCGGAAAAAGCCAACCGCGCCATACCGAGTTAATATCGCGAAATTAAGGTAATGTTTTATTATTAATTATATTTCACGCCGGTCAAATACGTTTTTAATCCTTTTTGATCGTTTGAAGAAATGGCCAACCCGGTGTTTACGTCTCTTTCGGCCGTTTTAGGAAAAATCCAACCGTGCCATATAAATTAATATCGCGAAATTAAGGAAATTTTTTATTTCTAATTATATTTCACGCCGGTCAATACTTTTTAATCCTTTTTGGACGTTTGAAGAAATGGCCAACCCGGTGTTAACGTCTCTTAGGAAAAAGCCAACCGCGCCATACCGAGTTAATATTACTTCCAAATCCTTTTTCGACGATTCAAGAAATGTGTGTTTACGAAAAAGCCAACCCGGCTTACCATGGTAGCATAAAAAACTTAAAATCTGGTAGTAGGCCTTTACCTTGAAATTCATTATTGAAGTTCTTTTCGGTTGTTTTTTGAATTGGCTAGTATGCCGTTGCCTAACGAGTTAAACTTATTACAAGAAAGTTTTAATTCACTATCTTGAAAAGCGACATACATTATAACCCAAAAGGTTTCCAGAATACGTTTTTGAAACCTGCGACCTTCAAACCTTTATCCAACGATTCCTATGCCTTCTCTCTTTGTATTGTTGCTTGTATCTCCGAGCCACTAGACCGCCTAAAAATATGATACAATGGTCGTAATGCTTTTTTTACTGGCTCGAACGTACCAATGACACAAAATCGAGTATCAAACTACTGGTTAGGTATATATTGTATAGTACTATTGTTTAATTAATATTAGCTATTTTTACCATTTACTGTTAATAAAATAAAGCAAAATACAAATCAAAGAAAACTTTAATTCTTATAAAAGGTTGCTTTATAATGTTGTATTATTTAAATAATTTTTAAAAAAACGTGTTTGCGCGGGAAAATCTACCTCTACATTATGGAGTTTAAATTACCTGCAGTTTATTCACTGAAATGGCGACGTGCTTCACGTGAAAAATTAGTTGTGATCTCTCAATAGCTCTTTTATTAATGGGAATATTACGTCTAGTCGATATTAGTGCAAAATAGTAAACAAGCAATTGCTATAAATAATTTAAATTCGCAAAAAAAGAAAATTAAATAATGATAAATGAACACTTTTAAAATATATGTTGCTAACACAAAAAAATAAACTAGTGATAGATACCGAGGTATCAATAATGTAAGACGCAATTTGAAAATTCAAACGGTGTTTAGACTTCGTAAGTGACCTGGATCAAGCCATGTTTTCACGAAACCAGTTCCCAATCGTACGTTAATATATCTGCGAAGCAGTCGATTACTAGTATCGTAGGCCACCAAAAGCTAGTGGTTTCTCTACTCGGTCGATTTCAGCTTCCACTTAAAACTGGAATCTTCGTATAGTTTGTAAATCACTTTAATTGGTCCAGGCTTCACCTTAAAGGAAGGAACAGTTGTCAAGGGCCGTAGCTAGAGAAAATGGCGCCAGGGGCGAGCTGCAATTTTGGCGCCCCCTAATATAATAATATGGACCAAATTTGGCGCCCCTATACCCTATCGCGCGCACGGTCCTGGTTGTCAATAACTAAAATCATTAATCAACCGAAAGCTAGTTATTTTCCATCTTGGACGAATGTAGTTTCTGCTTGAAACGTAATATTGTACAGGTGTCAGTAACTAGATTCAAAGGCAACCGAAAGCTAGTTAAATACGATACGTAGTTCATCTTCACACTTTGAAGACGATCTCGTTGACAGGAATCACTTTACAGCCGCGAGGCTTCGCTACAATCGAAGACTGCCGAAAGGTAGCGACGTTGTTACGTTAACTAGAATCGAAGGCAACCGAAAGCTAGTTAAATACGATATGTAGTTCATCTTCACACTTTGAAGACGATCTCGTTGACAGGAATCACTTTACAGCCGCGAGGCTTCGCTACAATCGAAGACTGCCGAAAGGTAGCGACGTTGTTACGTTAACTAGAATCGAAGGCAACCGAAAGCTAGTTAAATACGATATGTAGTTCATCTTCACACTTTGAAGACGATCTCGTTGACAGGAATCACTTAACAGCCGCGAGGCTTCGCTACAATCGAAGACTGCCGATAGGTAGCGACGTTAACTAGAATCGAAGACAACCGAAAGCTCGTTAAATACGATATGTAGTTCATCTTCACACTTTGAAGACGATCTCGTTGACAGGAATCACTTTACAGCCGCGAGGCTTCGCTACAATCGAAGACTGCCGAAAGGTAGCGACGTTAACTAGAATCGAATACAACCGAAAGCTAGTTCAATACGATATGTAGTTCATCTTCACACTTTGAAGACGATCTCGTTGACAGGAATCACTTTACAGCCGCGAGGCTTCGCTACAATCGAAGACTGCCGAAAGGTAGCGACGTTAACTAGAATCGAAGACAACCGAAAGCTAGTTCAATACGATTAGTAGTTAATCTTCACACTTTGAAGACGATCTCGTTGACAGGAATCACTTTACAGCCGCGAGGCTTCGCTACAATCGAAGACTGCCGAAAGGTAGCGACGTTAACTAGAATCGAAGACAACCGAAAGCTAGTTCAATACGATTAGTAGTTAATCTTCACACTTTGAAGACGATCTCGTTGACAGGAATCACTTTACAGCCGCAAGGCTTCGCTGCAGTTGAAGACTGCCGAAAGGTAGCGACGCTGTTACGTTAACTAGAATCGAAGGCAACCGAAAGCTAGTTAAATACGATACGTAGTGCATCTTCACACTTTGAAGACGATCTCGATGACAGGAATCACTTTAAAAGCCGCGAGGCTTCGCTGCAATCGAAGACTGCCGAAAGGTAGCGACGTTGTTACGTTAACTAGAACCGAAGGCAACCGAAAGCTAGTTAAATACGATACGTAGTGCATCTTCACACTTTGAAGACGATCTCGATGACAGGAATCACTTTAAAAGCCGCGAGGCTTCGCTACAATCGAATACTGCCGAACGGTAGCGACGTTAACTAGAATCGAAGGCAACCGAAAGCTAGTTAAATACGATTAGTAGTTCATCTTCACACTTTGAAGACGATCTCGTTGACAGGAATCACTTTACAGCCGCGAGGCTTCGCTACAATTGGAAGTTGGGAGGTTGCCATAACACTCAGCACTCGGTCCGACCCAAAAGACAATAAGAAGAAGTTGAAGAGAAAGCGTCCTTACACACACAACCACAACAAACTCAACACCCACAACCGTCATAACACAAACTCAACATTCACACCCTACACATAAACATTACAATAACGAAATATCCAATCGAACTGAGTTAAAACTGTTGAACCCAACCGCAAATTAATCCGCTAACGCTCACCGTCGCACGGTGGTTTTGCCAACCCTTCGACTTCGTTCCCTAATTCCTAGCAACTGCGAACGCAGAGATTTCGAGTAACTGCGTATGCAATGATTAAGCTTTGCACGGAAAATGCGAACGCGTTCGCAGGACAGACTGACAGACAGACACACAGACACGATGATTGTATAACCCCTCATAGGGGACAAAGTCCCCTCGGATAATTAAAAACTTTCAACGAATCATTGTGACTTTTGAAAACGCGAAGAAGTGAAAAATTCTAAAGTAGTTTTTTCACCAAAAAGACCATCGGTCAGAGTACCGCTCCTTTATCATCAAAGAAATTGGGGCATTTTTTATTAGTTCGTCTTTTATATTGTTTTCTATCTTGAGACCACTTTAATAGACCAAATGGTCCTGATAAACGTTTAATGTACTTTTCGCGTTAAACACTCAAACTGAGATTATTCATTAATGATTCCTTATTGGAATATTTTTTATCGGTGGCCGACCGTGGCGTAAACAAGGGGGTTTCCTCGTTCAAAATTTTACTGTACTAAATTTAATCCCTTCTCTGCCCCCTTTTAACAATGGGTAAAATATGAATGGGTAAATTTTTAAACGAAATCGGGCCACTATTTTAAATTTAATTGCAATAGAATGAAATCTGACCAATTTTAGTCTATTTTTGGCCAAATAAAAAATGGAAGTAATTCATAAATTAAAACTAAACCGAGCTTTCCTGCACGACAGGTGAGCGTTCTACCACAGAACCACCGATACATGTTACGTTTCGCTGAAAGTTAGAAACTCTTTTGAAGAGAAGTATATTTTGGTTTGCCCACTTGTTGATTTTTAATGTGAATTCGTGCAGGTTTTGTTTAAAAAGTGTAACGAACGCTTGCTCACGGTTGATAATTTCATTTATTGTTTTGCATTTTGGCAATCGGTTTTACGGTAAAAAAAACTTTATTTTTACGGTCAAACAGTTAATTTAAATGCCAGGTTACAGTTAACGAGTTGGCAAGCCAAAATATACTTATCCTCGGAAGAATTGTTCCTAGTTGTATTAATTTCTGGAAAAGATACCTAAAGATATATCTCCGCAATTCAGAGATATTTACTAAAAACGTCATCCCGGATCTATTCCGTCCGGTATAAAATTTTAATTTTAATTGAGACGAAACAACAGTTTAATTTATTCGGAATATTATAAAATAAGTAGTTACAACAGTGAGTTAGACGTACTTAACAAACAAAAAAATAACCAATAGAAAATATAAAAGAATTTTCAACCAAGAAACAAGTTAATCGAAATGCTTTTAAATCAAGCATATATAAAATCATATACCGAAAGTTGAACAAAATTATGTGAAAGGAAAAACGAAAAACCGTTACCAATACACGGCTTACAACGTGCAATAAATGACCGTAGACGGAATAGTTATGGCTCTTTATAAATGAAATCAAACAAACCAACCCAATTGATGACTGCATTAAACATCTTAATACGTCGAGAAAACGTTTAAAATAAATAACGAAGTACTGACGACCCAGTTAAAAACCAGACCAACATAAATGTAGGAGCACATTGTATACAACTCGAAATTTTCTTCATAAATGAAGCATTACGATTGAAAACTAAATTCGCTATAAACACACAATAGATATAAATATAAGACTGAAAAAAAAACCAAATAAATTACAAAAAAAACCTAACTAGGTGGACCACCCTTTAATCATCTTATCTCGGCTGACTGCGCTAAAACAAGATTTGACCTTTAAATTTTCATACGTAGAACAATTTAAACTTTTAAAACTATTAATATACTCTGCCACTTAAGCTGAGCTTATAATTTTCAATGAATCGTAACATGTATCGGTGATTCTGTCGTAGAACGTCTGCCTGTCCTACAGGAGGGCTCGTGTTCGATATAATCGCAAATTGATACTAAGACGAATACCGAAAACATATATTGGTAGAAACCCTGCCATTTGGACGTTGAGACGTTTACCGTAACCCATAGCATTCGGTCCGTCCTAAAAGTCAGTAAGAGAAAACCCACACATATAAAACGCAAACACAACAAACTCATCACGCACAACCGCCATAACACAAACTCAACATTCCCACACTAAACATAAACATTACTATAACAAAATTTCCAAAAAACTGAGTTGCAACGGTCGCCACGGGGAGCGTTAACGAACAAAAAACGACCGCACCATGCCCAAGCATAAATTTATCCGTTAACGCTCACCGTCACACAGTAGTTTTGCCAACCTTTAAATGGCAAACACGTTTTTTCGACTTTGCTACGGTAACGCATTTGCAGCACACAAACACACACACATAAACAGCAGAGGTGGGCAAAAATAGTGAGCACTCGTTTTTGAAAATCCTGCAGTAATGAGCGAGCGCTTCAAATTCGAATTCCAGCTGCTCTTGTTCAGCGAGAGGGCTAAATTGAGCAGCCTCTGGGCGAGCGCCGAATAGTTCGCTCCGGCGTTGATGGCTGACGGCGCGCTGAGGGAGATTCCCCCATCGACGGGTTAGCCCCCTCACTTTTAAGCGACGCGTTAGTACCCTCAGTAGAAAGCGCTGACGCAGCGTTGAGGGAAAATTACCGAGACAAGGAATAGTTCGCTCAGATTTGAGCGCTAGCTACGCGCGGATTTTGATCACGGTGAGCGACGGTAAAGTTCGTTTACGCAAATCGCTCACAGCGCGGCGAGCAAAAATTTCAAAAATCAAACATTAAACTATTACTCGGCTATGGGTTTATTATTTACTTTTTTATTAATAAAATGAAGGGTACTCTAAATGTCCGTAGTTAATGATATCTCCGATTGAATAAAATTCAAAGGTTCTTCCGAATTTATCCAACGATAAACTAGACTGCAAATATTCCGTTTAGTGTTAAAAGAGCTTTATTAAATATTAAAAGCCACAAATTATAACAATAGGCGCTAGTATACATTCTTTTGGTCTTGACAAACTTGGCAGGTGAAATGGGCTACGCGGTACGCGTTTCTTCATTTTTAGGGGATTGTGGCTCGCGCTACTTTAAAGGAAAATATTAGCGCGCTCTCAACTTAAATTAATGATCGGTACCATAAAAACAAGTGGACATTTACTAACCCCTAATCCAACTCATTTGTAAATCTCCAGAATTTAATAGACAGTTTTAGCAACTACCTACAGGGGCGGTGCCAGAAGATTCTTAGGTGTAGGCTAATAATGTTTATCATTTGTGGGCCCCCTGTTCCTCAATATTGGGCCCCTCTATATATTGACTTAAAATTCAATTTTGCAAATTCAGGTAATTTATTTATTATTTGATATTAGTGCGGTTTTTAAAATTTTACAGTATTAACCATCATCACATATTTTTTATTTGAATTTAAAAATCGACTTGATGTGGCCCCGTCAGATCGATTTGTGGGCCCCTATTTGAACACAAAAGTAGGCTATAGCTCGTGTTGCCTACCCCTAACGCCGCTCCTGACTACCTACACCGGGATTTTAATCACAGTGAACGACGACAGAGTTCGTTTACGGTAAATCGCGAAGAGCAAACATTTCAAAAATTAAACTTCACATTTGACGGTATGAACAAGTTAATAATAAGATTATTTTTTATGTATATGTAAAATATAATACAATATCTTTGCATATAACCATCTTCGATTTTGTCCATTGTTTATGACATCGACAAAAATAACCATATCATCAAATGATCAAGCTAATTGCGAAGATTCAAGGTTTTTAAATAATAATTTTTTTCAGAAAAAAAGGGAGGGGTTGGAATTAATATAATGGCCAGCCTGTGCCAATATTAAAACTGTTTTAGTTCCAAATTGAGGTAACTCGATTTACGCGAATTTTCTTTTTTGCCGTTTTTCAAACTTCCTTTACACTAAAAATATAAATATTACAAATAGCGGCCAATGTATAGTTACAAAGTTATCGATTATTTTCTATTTTTAAAAAGCATTACGTTATAAATCTTTTTCAAATTTAAATAATATTTTTTAGATACCTGGTTTTGAAACTAATAGCGTTCTTTTCGTTTTTATTTCACACCGAATTTTAGTAATAATAACAAGTTGGCAAGCCAAAATATACCTCTCCTCGGAAGAATTGTCCCTAGTGGTATTAATTTATCGAGATAACCCTTAAAGATATATCTCCGCAATTTAGAGTTATTTGTTAAAAATATTAACCCATTTCTATCCCGCCCGGTATAAAATTTTAATTATAATTAAAATAATTGAGACGAAACGACCAATTTTAATTTATTCAGAATATCATAAGTTAAGTAGTTACAACAGTAAGTTAGACGTACTATAACAATGCACAATTGAATTAAACCCTTTTACAGAACAAGTTTATCAGTTAAATATAATACGAAGCAAATTTTAATGAAAGAAATATCTACAGAGGCTTTTTGGAATTACTCTCTTACGAAATACTTGCCGCATCTTTAACGCTCATTTTATTTCAACACTCGCCCTTGATGAAGATACCGTAGATATCTGGTAGTGGACGACTCGTTCACTTCCTGTTGACGTTGTGACGCATACCACATGAAAAAGACCAATGCCGTCCAATTTCCAATATCATATAATGACTCGCACACCCAAGAAATCATTGACTGCGTTAGAAATCGTAGATATCCAAATATCCACACCAAATGTATTTACAAGAAGCAAAAATCTTACCATCAACAAAGCACAGAGAGCCACTTGACTAACCGCCAGCTCTTAAAGCAATTAACGTTAAATTATCTCCTTTGAATTAACAGAACTATATATAGGTCGTTAAAAAAGTGGACCACCCACAGGGTCTACCCTTTAACCCTCTAATCTCGGCTGACTGCGCTAAAACAAGATTTAACCTTTAAAAAATACCAGATTAGGCCTTCATAAATTCATTAATAAAAAATGACTTTATTACCTATTATGCTTACGATGCCTGTCTTAATTTCAGTGAATCTAAGCAGCTATCGGTGGTTCTGTGGTAGAGCGCTCGACTGCCAAGCCGAATGGTCTGGGTTCGAAACCTGGGTGGCGCATTTGTTTTTAATCAATAGAGAAACGCTAAATTAGAATTTCTTCGATGCAATAATTTCAATTTCAATTCTATTTCAATTAAACCAAAATTTCGTACTCTATTAAATACGCTTCCGATAAAGCTGAAGGTCTAATTTTCAATAAGGCGTAACAAGTGTCGGTGGTTCTGTGGTAGAACGTCCGCCTGTCAATCAGGAGGTCTCGGGTTCAAATCCCGCCCGATGCGATCGCAAATTGATACTAAGACGAATACCGTGTACAACTGGTGGAAACCCTGCCATTGGACGTTGAGAGGTAGCATTACACTCAGCACTCGGTCCGTCCCAAAGTCATTAAGAAGAAGTTGGAGAGAAAACGCCCATATAAACACAACAGACTCAACATGCACAAACATCAGAACACAAACACAACAAATTCAACACTCACAACCTACGCATAAACATTACAAAAACGTAATACACCAAACCGTCACGACGGTGAGCGAAAAAACCCCATCCAAACCAAACCGCAAATGCATCCGTTAACGCTCACCGTCACACGGTGGTTTTGCCAACCCTTTGAGAAACTGCGTACGCAGTGATTACACTTTGCACCGAAAATGCGAACGCGTTCGCAGTCCTGACAGACAGACAGACCCACCCACAGACCCACCCACAGACCCACAGACAGACACGGTCGTTGTATAATGTTTGAATAATTCTAATGTCTAGTTTGTGCGGGTAACAACAAGTTGGCAAGCCAAAATATACCTCTCCTCGGTAGAATTGTCCCTAGTGGTATTAATTTCTCGTGATAACCCTTAAAGATATATCTCCGCAATTTAGAGTTATTTGTTAAAAATATTAACCCATTTCTATCCCGCCCGGTATAAAATTTTAATTATAATTAAAATAATTGAGACGAAACGACCAATTTTAATTTATTCAGAATATCATAAGTTAAGTAGTTACAACAGTACGTTAGACGTACTATAACAATGCACAATTGAATTAAACCCTTTTACAGAACAAGTTTATCAGTTAAATATAATACGACGCAAATTTTAATGAAAGAAATATCTACAGAGGCTTTTTGGAATTACTCGCTTACGAAATACTTGCCGCATCTTTAACGCTCATTTTATTTCAACACTCGCCCTTGATGAAGATACCGTAGATATCTGGTAGTGGACAACTCGTTCACTTCCTGTTGACGTTGTGACGCATACCACATGAAAAAGACCAATGCCGTCCAATTTCCAATATCATATAATGACTCGCACACCCAAGAAATCGTAGATATCCAAATATCCACACCAAATGTATTTACAAGAAGCAAAAACCTTACCATCAACAAAGCACAGAGAGCCACTTGACTAACCGCCAGCTTTTAAAGCAATTAACGTTAAATTATCTCCTTTGAATTAACAGAACTATATATAGGTCGTTAAGAAAGTGGACTACCCACAGGGTCTACCCTTTAACCCTCTAATCTCGGCTGACTGCGCTAAAACAAGATTTAACCTTTAAAAAATACCAGATTAGGCCTTCATAAATTCATTAATAAAAAAAGACTTTATTACCTATTATGCTTACGATGCCTGTCTTAATTTCAGTGAATCTAAGCAGCTATCGGTGGTTCTGTGGTAGAGCGCTCGACTGCCAAGCCGAATGGTCTGGGTTCGAAACCTGGGTGGCGCATTTGTTTTTAATCAATAGAGAAACGCTAAATTAGAATTTCTTCGATGCAATAATTTCAATTTCAATTCTATTTCAATTAAACCAAAATTTCGTACTCTATTAAATACGCTTCCGATAAAGCTGAAGGTCTAATTTTCAATAAGGCGTAACAAGTGTCGGTGGTTCTGTGGTAGAACGTCCGCCTGTCAATCAGGAGGTCTCGGGTTCAAATCCCGCCCGATGCGATCGCAAATTGATACTAAGACGAATACCGTGTACAACTGGTGGAAACCCTGCCATTGAACGTTGAGAGGTAGCATTACACTCAGCACTCGGTCCGTCCCAAAGTCATTAAGAAGAAGTTGGAGAGAAAACGCCCATATAAACACAACAGACTCAACATGCACATCCATCAGAACACAAACACAACAAATTCAACACTCACAACCTACGCATAAACATTACAAAAACGTAATACACCAAACCGTCACGACGGTGAGTGAAAAAACACCATCCAAACCAAACCGCAAATGCATCCGTTAACGCTCACCGTCGCACGGTGGTTTTGCCAACCCTTTGAGAAACTGCGTACGCAGTGATTACACTTTGCACCGAAAATGCGAACGCGTTCGCAGTCCTGACAGACAGACACACCCACAGACCCACCCACAGACCCACCCACAGACCCACCCACAGACCCACCCACAGACCCACAGACAGACACGGTCGTTGTATAACCCCTCCTAGGGGACTTTGTCCCCTCGGAGAGGTAAAAATCAACAGTGAAGAAGCTGTCAACGATCACCGTCAAGCTCAGCATGTGGGGAGTGGGGACCCGCTGGCTGCCGGTGAGTATGAACAAGGAGGGAGGGGGGTGGAATTACCAAGGTAACCTATTTAAAGTTACTATAGACAGTAGGCTATAATCACTATGCTGTAAACATCTGTGTCGCGCGAAAGCGATCCAAATGTAACGACTGACGATTACGATAAAAATTACATCATTCTTCCGAACTTCAAAAGGGCGTTATTTTATTTCTGGGGGGGGGGGATTTCTATTTGAACTTGTAATAACTTACACACAAATATTTTCTTTACATTTTTCTGTTTTTATTGCTTACGATGTTACACTTTATATACAATATTGGGAATATTTCAATAATTATTTAAATCTTCGCTCTTGCTTGATACCTACAAAGATTCTCAAAAACAATTGTGTGGAGCGTGTCATTTTCGCCTAATTTGGTTTGCACATGTTTCTTAACAATGAAACGAAACCAAAATTAGTTACCGCCATACGCCAAACGAGGAGGCAATGAACACCGCTAATGCCCCACAATGGAACATTTTGAAAAAAAAGGATCCACCGTGGAACTTCGTATGTCATTAGAAAGTGTTCATCTTGTAAAATACGGAACAATTAAAACAGCGAATATATTTTAGTTTCAATAGTTCAGCATTTTACAATCACACAGTCTAATGGCCTTTAGACCAAACGAAGGTGGTCCTGTAAAGGACCGTTTTGGTTTTAGCCAATTATTTGGCTTCTTCTGGTTTTTGAATTTTTGAGACCTTTACGCAAGAACAACCAGCTACAGCCACTTAGGGGGCTTTGTTGGCATTGTCCAACTGCTCCTTATACAACTGGAGTTCAAATTCCATTGCCCCGTTCTTTAACTTGGCATTCATCAGCTCGTCTGGCCTTTGGTCGAGTTCTTGTTCGTTACAGAAAATATCAAAATATTTTTCTGTAAATCGTCCTAAGAAATAAAAAAACAAAAATTATCAATAATTAGTAACAATAATAATAACTATATGTAAAACTAATTTGCTGTATTTACGTTTTAGCGATCGGCTTTCAACTTGAAGCTTGAAAAGAGGGGGGGGGTGGAACCTCAACCCCTTTCCAAACTATCCCAATCGTTTCAATTTTGGGACCCGCAGGTGGAGTCCAGACACGAAGGCGTCTCTTTCGGCATCTTAACGAAAAGGCAAAGGTTGACCACTCATAGGAAACGTCTCTTCGTCGCAGCGGGACATGACTAACCAAATATTTCCCCGAAATAGGCATTCGCTCGCTAATTTAGGCTTGACTTATAATATACATATATAAATATACTTTTCGCTAAACTGAACTCCCCCTAAAAATTAGTCGTATAGCTTCATAGATAGACTAGATCAAAACTAGCCCTTCTGAAACCGAAATAAGTATTCTATAATAAAATACCATATAGGAAAACTGAGAAAACCATGTATATTCGGGCCGCGTCTACGGAACGTTAGCTCCAAAGTATATTTTTCTGGACTACGGATAGACTAACATGAAAACGTTAATCAATAAAAATAAAAATACTACGTAATATCAAGAATGTATTTATTTATTCTCAGGGAATAAATAAATACATTCTTGGTAATATCATAAATCCATAATTTAATGGAAATAATTACTAAAAGCTATTTACAGAGTGACGTCATCACGGTAAAAAATCGCCCCTAGCGAGATGCTGATAAAGGGCACGTCATACACGAGAAGCCCTCTATATAGAGTGTCTCTTGTGGCTAGTTATCAGTAAACGTTTTGCAACAATATTATTAACTAATGGTATTATTAGCGGAGTGGTTAGCACTTTCGCCTCGCAGCAAGAGGAGCCGGGTTCGATCCCAGCTTGTGGCACTGGGTGAAAACTCGAAACAACTCCTTCTGCGTTGAGTTTGCAAGTTCTCTCCCCACTGGTTTAAGGGGTTTCCCCCGAGTTCTTCGGTTTCCCCTTCCCATAAAAACTTGTAGAGGTTAACGGTAATAGTTAGTGTAGGGAGCTGTTGGCTCATTCTCGTGGCATGCAGGGCTTGCCACCACCCTCCTACGCATTGTAACCCGGCCACCTGAATTAAAGGCTTCAAAAGTCGCTTGATGACTTAGGCCTAAGGTGGTGCCTTGGGTATTAGCCTAGCTGATTATTATTATTATTATTATTATTATTAGCTATTTTTACTACATTTATTTACAATATTTATTTATTCTGTGTTACTATTTACTAAGTTGCGACTAATCGGGCCGATTAGATATTATTGAACCTTGGAATCTATAGCCGACATATTCAGACATTAGAATAGTATTAGTTAATTCAAAAGCATTGAATTGGCGGCTTGGCCCGATTCATAAAATCCTATTTGACTCTGCAAACCTTTTTTCCCACTTTGGGCTTTTTTTTCCAACACTGCCCATTCGAGACAGCAAGGGCGCCACTTACTCGTTACTGCACCTGACAAAAATATTAAAATAGGGGGACAGTCGATGGAGGTTTTTTTCTATTTAGCATCGAACCCATTTTCTTGATTCTCGCAGTTTTCAATTTCAACAATAGCGTGTACTTCTTAACGTCATATGACGGGGGGTCAACGCCAGAATTCCGAACTGACGTCAATGAGTCGCCCCTCCTTTGGGTCTTAGCCGTTTAAGATAGCCAATGCTAGGGCAATTTCGAAGTTTCCTATACTTATACCTCGCTTCGTAATCCTTTCTACAATAATAGTATAAATAGTAGGTTCCTTTCTCATTTCGTTACAGATTCTTGTCGACTTTTCTCAAGTCTGCGTCTTTCGATTCGTATTTCGGTCCTTCCTTAGTTTAATTTTTTCGTGTTTTTTGCTTTAGCTGTTCATAATTTTTCTCGCCTTCGAAGTTTAATTTTTTCGAGTCCGTAGTTTTGGAGTTATAGTACTTCGACTGTGGCTTGAGTTTTTTTATTCAGTTTCAGGCTTTAAGTTCGCTTCCGTATTTTACAAGATGAACACTTTCTAATGACATACGAAGTTCCACGGTGGATCCTTTTTTTTTTCAAAATGTTCCATTGTGGGGCATTAGCGGTGTTCATTGCCTCCTCGTTTGGCATATGGCGGTAACTAATTTTGGTTTCGTTTCATTGTTAAGAAACATGTGCAAACCAAATTAGGCGAAAATGACACGCTCCACACAATTGTTTTTGAGAATCTTTGTAGGTATCAAGCAAGAGCGAAGATTTAAATAATTATTGAAATATTTCCAATATTGTATATAAAGTGTAACATCGTAAGCAATAAAAACAGAAAAATGTAAAGAAAATATTTGTGTGTAAGTTATTACAAGTTCAAATAGAAATCCCCCCCCCCCCCCAGAAATAAAATAACGCCCTTTTGAAGTTCGGAAGAATGATGTAATTTTTATCGTAATCGTCAGTCGTTACATTTGGATCGCTTTCGCGCGACACAGATGTTTACAGCATAGTGATTATAGCCTACTGTCTATAGTAACTTTAAATAGGTTACCTTGGTAATTCCACCCCCCTCCCTCCTTGTTCATACTCACCGGCAGCCAGCGGGTCCCCACTCCCCACATGCTGAGCTTGACGGTGATCGTTGACAGCTTCTTCACTGTTGATTTTTGTTACCCGCACAAACTAGACATTAGAATTATTCAAACATTTTTATTATAACTAAAATTCGGTGTGAAATAAAAACGAAAAGAACGCTATTAGTTTCAAAACCAGGTATCTAAAAAATATTATTTAAATTTGAAAAAGATTTATAACGTAATGCTTTTTAAAAATAGAAAAGAATCGATAACTTTGTAACTATACATTGGCCGCTATTTGTAATATTTATATTTTTAGTGTAAAGGAAGTTTGAAAAACGGCAAAAAAGAAAATTCGCGTAAATCGAGTTACCTCAATTTGGAACTAAAACAGTTTTAATATTGGCACAGGCTGGCCATTATATTAATTCCAACCCCTCCCTTTTTTTCTGAAAAAAATTATTATTTAAAAACCTTGAATCTTCGCAATTAGCTTGATCATTTGATGATATGGTTATTTTTGTCGATGTCATAAACAATGGACAAAATCGAAGATGGTTATATGCAAAGATATTGTATTATATTTTACATATACATAAAAAATAATCTTATTATTAACTTGTTCATACCGTCAAATGTGAAGTTTAATTTTTGAAATGTTTGCTCTTCGCGATTTACCGTAAACGAACTCTGTCGTCGTTCACTGTGATTAAAATCCCGGTGTAGGTAGTCAGGAGCGGCGTTAGGGGTAGGCAACACGAGCTATAGCCTACTTTTGTGTTCAAATAGGGGCCCACAAATCGATCTGACGGGGCCACATCAAGTCGATTTTTAAATTCAAATAAAAAATATGTGATGATGGTTAATACTGTAAAATTTTAAAAACCGCACTAATATCAAATAATAAATAAATTACCTGAATTTGCAAAATTGAATTTTAAGTCAATATATAGAGGGGCCCAATATTGAGGAACAGGGGGCCCACAAATGATAAACATTATTAGCCTACACCTAAGAATCTTCTGGCACCGCCCCTGTAGGTAGTTGCTAAAACTGTCTATTAAATTCTGGAGATTTACAAATGAGTTGGATTAGGGGTTAGTAAATGTCCACTTGTTTTTATGGTACCGATCATTAATTTAAGTTGAGAGCGCGCTAATATTTTCCTTTAAAGTAGCGCGAGCCACAATCCCCTAAAAATGAAGAAACGCGTACCGCGTAGCCCATTTCACCTGCCAAGTTTGTCAAGACCAAAAGAATGTATACTAGCGCCTATTGTTATAATTTGTGGCTTTTAATATTTAATAAAGCTCTTTTAACACTAAACGGAATATTTGCAGTCTAGTTTATCGTTGGATAAATTCGGAAGAACCTTTGAATTTTATTCAATCGGAGATATCATTAACTCCGGACATTTAGAGTACCCTTCATTTTATTAATAAAAAAGTAAATAATAAACCCATAGCCGAGTAATAGTTTAATGTTTGATTTTTGAAATTTTTGCTCGCCGTGCTGTGAGCGATTTGCGTAAACGAACTTTACCGTCGCTCACCGTGATCAAAATCCGCGCGTAGCTAGCGCTCAAATCTGAGCGAACTATTCCTTGTCTCGGTAATTTTCCCTCAACCCTCAACGCTGCGTCAGCGCTTTCTACTGAGGGTACTAACGCGTCGCTTAAGTGAGGCGGCTATTCCGACGATCGGGAGATCTCGCTCAGCGCGCGGTGAGCGCTTAAAAGTGAGGGAACTAACCCGTTGAGGGGGGAATCTCCCTCAGCGCGCCGTCAGCCATCAACGCCGGAGCGAACTATTCGGCGCTCGCCCAGAGGCTTCTCAATTAGAGATAGAGAAAATAAACTCGTTTGCCTTGAGTACTCGCTCACTTGAGCAAGCCGTGTTTAAAACTCTATATGCTCATTTTTCCGAACGCTCGCAATTTTTTGCCCACCTCTGATAAACAGACACGGTTATTGTAAAACCCCTAAAAAGAATAACACTAATTTGACCGTTAAATTTACGGCAACATTTTCAAGATTTTTTGCGTTAATTTGAAGGTCATAAGAAGCAAAATACTTTAACCGGTACGTTCATATAACAGTAATATTTACGGTGAAATGCCTGTTCTGTTACGGTTATTTCTTAGAGTGTTGGCATGTATGGAAAAACTTGGGTGCCACGGGTCCTGGTAATTTGTACTGCCTTTCCACTCTTACTTGGGGCCTGATTAATTCGGTGCTTCTAAATAAAACTTATTTAGATTATCTTTCGCCACATTTTATTTATCAGCAGTAACTATCTTTCAAGCTGTAATATTTGAGTATCGCGCCTTAAAAAGCTTAAACTACTTAGTGTAATATTTATCGATAGATGGCGCTCGGAGAGTTACTATTTGACTTCCGTTCCCGGCTTCCGGTTTAAGTGATATATATATAGCCTTGTAAAATATGAAAATTGACTCTCTCCTTCATAACTATGTAATAAAGAAATATGCTTTTATAATTGAACTGCCTCGTTATACTTCACAAGCCATTTTTATAATAATGGTTTTACACTGTTTCCTAATTAGAAAGGAAAGTCGAAGTCGTAGGCGTAGACCAGAGGTGACCAAATTTGTGATATCAAAGATCACCATTTTGATGGCCGAGATCACCTTTTCCAAGGTCGAAATCGCCATAACATTTTTTTTACAAAAATTTTGTATTATTTTCGAGATAAACATTTTGAAGGTCGAGATCGCCATTTTGAAAAAGTCGAAACATTTCAGGCAACAAACGATAAATTTTCCAAGCACAACAAAAGTCCAACGCATCTTTATAACTATATAAAAATAATATATATATTAATTTCAGAGTTCCGGAGGGGTGGGGTAAAACTCCCCATAACAAACTATCGGAATATGGTTGGAAACTTTTAAGGCAAGATATTTCCAAAGTTTTATATTGGGATGCGGTAAAGTAATCATATTTAAAATTCCCTTAATAGCATATCGTTTCCGAAACTAATTCTAATTTGTATTTCAGATGGAATAGTTCAAGACCAATATAAAAAAGAAATATATATTTTTATCTTTAAAATAAAAATACATAATTTTAATGTTTGTTTACTTTGAAACTTCAGACTAATCGCTTCGATAAAGTCGGTGATGGCGGAATATGTGGTGCAGGGAAACATTGTTCCTAAGTGCAGTAGGGGATAGAATGTAAGCTTTTGTATCCCTCCAAATTTCCCTCCCACAACCTTTATAGATCACATTCTGTAATTTTCCAAATAAGTAAGAATCATGAACCAATTTGGGTGAAAGAGGGAACACGGGACACCATAAGAGTTGGTTATTTGTGGTTAAGCAAAACTGGAAAACGACGTTTAGTTTCTAATTTTTTTTATAATTCTTTAAAAACAAAATTCACTTTTCATCAATTTGTCTTAGTAAATTAGGAATATTTCATCTTTTCCCCAGACCTTAGTATCGGTGTCCTATGACCAACAGTGGAAGCTGGCATCATCTGTGGTTTCTCCGCTCTTGATAAAGGGTCAGGCGCCAACAGATGATAAAGTATAAAATTAGCGTTGTACAAGGGCGATCAGGCGTGCGCATGGTGCCCAAAAAGTAGAGTTCTTAATCGATAATTTACCCAGGAAATTTGCGCGGTAATTTAGCCTTATAACTATAATTTACAATTTTCTCGGGTAAATTACGAAAATGGTAAATTCACTGTTTACCAATTTCTTTTCTCTATCGTGCGAAAATAGGTCTAACACACGTCGCTAAGATTAAAAATTATAAAATTAACATTATTCGCGTTTTACATGGTTTAACTATATTTGTATGATCTAATTTTAAAAGAAACGTCTCTTCTGCAACTGCTTCTAATTTCGACGTGTTTCAAGTACGAGCACTCCGGATGTTAAATGAATTTTCAAAAGTCAAGCATCGGGCAAACTTTACATAGTACGTAGGGCAAGACTGCCGGGTACTAAATGTAATGTAATCCCAAAAATTGAATGTCGCTGACCTGGTCAATTTCAAAAGTGTAACCACATCACAAACGTCTCTGCGAACAGATAGTGGTAATAGATGAATGTCAGCTAGTCGTTAACTGTACGAGACATATCCAGGTAAGTTAGCCCGCGGAGACTTCTGGTAAAATTGAAAGAACGTCCGTTTAAAAATTTTCAGAGAAGCAATGTCCTTCGAAGTATATCACGAAGAATGCCGCGAGTATGCACGAAGTACGAATATAAGGAAATCATTGCCAAATTCCCAAAATATGCATAAAAATCCAACTGAGAATTCCGAAATCTGCTGCAATCTCACGAAATGAGCGTTAAAGTCTCGAAACTTCCGTCAAAAATTCGAAATTCAAATTAAATTTTTAAAATCATTGTTATAAGTTAAAGGTTCCAATCACGTACGGAAATTTATGTAATGTACGTAAATAGTAATAAAAAATTACCTTAATTTCGCGATATTAACTCGATATGGCGCGGTTGGCTTTTTCCTAAAACGTCCGAAAGGGACGTTAACACCGGGTTGGCCATTTCTTCAAACGTCAAAAAACAACTTACAGGTTTTTGAAGTTATTCACTGGGTATAGCGCGGTTGTCTTTTTCCTAAAACGTCCGAAAGAGACGTAAACACCGGGTTGGCCATTTCTTCAAACGTCAAAAAACAGCTTACAGGTTTTTGAAGTTATTCACTGGGTATAGCGCGGTTGGCTTTTTCCTAAAACGTCGGAAAAATAAGTAAACACTAGGTTGGCTATTTCTTCAAACGTCCAAAAAGGATTAAAAACGTATTTGACCGGCGTGAAATATAATTAGTAATAAAAAATTACCTGCATTTCGCGATATTAAATCGATATGGCGCGGTTGGCTTTTTCCTAAAACGTCCGAAAGAGACGTAAACACCGGGTTGGCCATTTCTTGACACGTCAAAAAACAACTTAACAAGTTTTTGACCGGCGTGAAATATAAATAGTAATAAAAATTAGTAAATTACCTTAATTTCGCGATATTAACTCGGTATAGCGCGGTTGGCTTTTTCCTAAAACGTCCGAAAGGGACGTTAACACCGGGTTGGCCATTTCTTCAAACGTCAAAAAACAACTTACAGGTTTTTGAAGTTATTCACTGGGTATAGCGCGGTTGGCTTTTTCCTAAAACGTCGGAAAAATAAGTAAACACTAGGTTGGCTATTTCTTCAAACGTCCAAAAAGGATTAAAAACGTATTTGACCGGCGTGAAATATAATTAGTAATAAAAAATTACCTGCATTTCGCGATATTAAATCGATATGGCGCGGTTGGCTTTTTCCTAAAACGTCCGAAAGAGACGTAAACACCGGGTTGGCCATTTCTTGACACGTCAAAAAACAACTTAACAAGTTTTTGACCGGCGTGAAATATAAATAGTAATAAAAATTAGTAAATTACCTTAATTTCGCGATATTAACTCGGTATAGCGCGGTTGGCTTTTTCCTAAAACGTCCGAAAGGGACGTTAACACCGGGTTGGCCATTTCTTCAAACGTCAAAAAACAACTTACAGGTTTTTGAAGTTATTCACTGGGTATAGCGCGGTTGGCTTTTTCCTAAAACGTCGGAAAAATAAGTAAACACTAGGTTGGCTATTTCTTCAAACGTCCAAAAAGGATTAAAAACGTATTTGACCGGCGTGAAATATAATAAGTAATAATAAATTACCTTAATTTCGCGATATTAAATCGATATGGCGCGGTTGGGTTTTCCTAAAACGTCGGAAAGAGACGTAAGCACCGGGTTGGCAGTTTCTTGAAATGTCAAAACCCAGTTGGCTAAAACCATATTCATCAAAAACATTTCTTATATAAAATTCAATGTGAATCAACAATATTTATAATATTAATAATAATTTAAATATATAATATTACTAAAACATTGTGCTACATACGTTTTTATGGTTATTGCAATTTATAACTATTTAATATATGATAGTGTTGTCCAACATTTTAAACTTATTTATCTCCCCCGTCGCGAGTTCTAACGTATCCCAGATATATCTCTGTTGTAAACCATTTCGGCGAATGGACGTCGTTGGCTTTTTCCTAATACGTCGGAAAGACTCGTTAACACCGTGTTGGCCATATCTTCAATTTTCGAAAAAGGACTAGAAACGTATTCGACCAGCATAAAATATAATTGGTAATAAATTAATTACCTTAATTTCGCGATATTAACTCGGTATTGCGCGGTTGGCTTTTTCCTAAAACACGCCAAAGGGACGTCAACATCGGGTGGGCCATTTTCTACTAAAAGGCCAACTGGAAGGTAGTCTTTTCCACAAAAGGTACAAAAATGATTTTCAAACGATAAAAACTTATTGAAATATGGATAATTTAAATGAAATTATAATAAAATTTAATGAAAAACATTTAAATGTCGCGTGAAAATAATGTATAAACGAAGTTTCCAAAGTTGGCCAAGTTCCCACATACCTTGGCTATTTAGTGGGCCAAGTTGGCCAAGTTGGCTAGTTTACCTTTTAGTTTTTGCCCTCCAACTCTTTTAACTCTAACGACCTTACCATCATGACAAGATGTTTCGTGTGATTTTTTAAAGTCATTATTAAATACTGCTTTACACGACAAACATTCTACTTTATAACGATAACTGCTCCGTGCTTTATTGTCCGATTTGTCTTGACTTCCGATCGAACTTATTTCACTTATTACCTTTGAACTGTAAAACACCAATAGTTGGTTGAATGTTGAGATTCCGATTCCGAATAAAGTCTACCTAAATATGCCGTTAGAATGTAGAAGCTACTAGACAAGACAGTTGTTGTAACCCAGTACTCCCGACGATAAAGGAAAATAGGCACTCGACGATTGATTGTAAAATAATTTAAAAAACTACTGTTACTATTCTCTCGAATGGTACTATTATCGTAACTCGCGACAAGAATTCTTCTCTTACGAAATTTAACACTATTGAATATTATAACAACGTCGCCAAGCTCCGGAATTGCAACATGAGGGAGAGAAGGTCATGTACTTTCAAGTTTTGAAAATAAATTCCATTCAACGGGGTTTTATTAATACCGAAAAAATAGACATAATAAAGAAATAGACCCAAGATTCTACGGGGGGTTAATACGGGAGCGATAACTAGCAGACAACAGGTATTTGTTCCGTATTCCTGTGGTACCACGTTTAAGCGACGCCTGTCGATTAAGCGATAAATTAAAAAATCATCACGTGACACGTCACACATGTTCGTGTTTGTAATCTTTTAGGTATTCTGACGATATTCGCGAATATTTTTGCTGTGAGAATTTAAAATAAGGTAAATTGTTATTATAATTTTTAAATAAGTCAATTAATTCTTTCAAAACCCAAAAAAAAAGCAGCAGATGATCTTATAATTAAAAACAAAACATTCTAAATGCGAAATAATATTTTGTCAAAGGCTTAAGTAACTCGTGTACTATCCGGTTTGCTGTGGTTATTATTAAATAGAGTTTCGGTGTTGGCCTCTTTGGTAATCGGTACGCCCTGCTCTATTTTGAGAGCTTATTCCGACCCTTATATCCCTAAAAAATATAATAGCGAAATTTATATGATTAGAGTATAATATATTTAATTACGTTAGATGTTAGTATACTATATCGTTCTAAATCCATTTTCTCTGTTTCAAATTCATTCTTTTGTAAGGTTCAAAAAGCAATTAAACATTGTCATTTGTGAAATGTAAACAAGGGCGAAAAATGTAATCCTAGATTAGTTAAACAAAAACTACACACAGAAGTGACAGAAATGTAGGTTACACAAACAAAATGACCTTACCTTACAAACTAAAGGTACTAGCAGCAAAATCAACTTAGTTTAGTTATTAATTAACCGCGTTTGTCGACTAAACTAATAACGATATGCTGTAAAACTACGCAATATCTTGATACTTTTTCAAACTTAGTAAAGTAGAACTCCCTACTCTAGGTTACTGACTGTGTACGTTGTTTGTGTAATTAAGCGACAGTTTTTGGTATTGTTTAAAATTTTTTGAACTAACTTGTTGTAGTTTTTCCTGCTTAGAAAACCTTAAGTGATATTTGAGGCTAACAAAAAATTAACTTGAGCTGACAAAATGAAGTACTTTTCGTCTTCTCTTTAAATCTAATTATCCATGGCTAATTATATTCAAAGAGAAGACGAAAAAGTACTTCGCGTGGGAAAAAATATGCAATGCTACCAGCCCATCTTTTATGAAAACGATTGATATTGCAACAATTATTTTTTTTAATTATAATAAATAATTTAATTGAATTGATCCTTATCAAAAAACGACATTAAGCGAGTTTCAATAATCAAAGTCACCATAACTGGGCAGCGAAATAAAAGTAAGCACGTGATTAAGTCTTGTCTCTTGGCCAACCAACATAAAATATTAACACGCGACATAATTACAGAAAATTGTCGGGGGAGCGGGGGACAGAATAATTGTTAGAGTTTGAATTGGTGTATGTGGCTAAAAAAAACCTTCACACCATGCACTCATCACGCGGCAAGTCACAATTTTTACCTCTCCGAGGGGACTTTGTACCCTAGGAGGGGTTATACAACCACCGTGTCTGTCTGTGGGTCTGTCTGTCAGGCCTGCGAACGCGTTCGCATTTTCGGGGCAAAGGGTAATCGCTGCGTACGCAGTTTCTTAGAATTAGGGAAAAGGTTTTTCCAAAAGGGCCCGTTTTTTGTTGTCATTGGGTGTAGTATATATATTTTTCAATTTGCGTTAGTACCGGGTGGCATTCGAACCCGAGGCCTCCTGCACGTCAGGTGAGCATTCTACCACAGAACCACGGATACATTGTACACGTCACTGAAAATTAGAAACTCTTCCGAGGAGAGGTATTTTTGGCTTGCCAACTTGTTTTATGATATAATATACAAGATTTATAGGAAGACATTATTTACAGTGCTCTCTAAAAAATAAAAAAAAAGACCGGTGCCATAGGCAAGTTGGTTGGCGGGATTTCTGTATTACAGCGGGGGACAATACCTATACATTAATTAAGATGGCTCTAATAGTTTATCAAGTATTCTCTGAGCCTATACTTTTGAAATGGCGGCGTAGTTACGCTCGACGTTTGTTTTGCCAAGGGTTAAAGTTACAATACGCCGTAAAATCGTTACAGATCAAATTTTACATCAACAAGTTGGCAAGCCAAAATATACCTCTCCTCGGAAGCATTATCCCTAGTGGTATTAAATTCTCGAGACGTCCCTTAAAGATATCTCCGCAGTTCAGAGTTATTGACTAAAAACGTAATCCCGGTTCAATCCCGCCCGGTATAAAATTTTAATTGTAAAATAATTGAGACGAAACCACCGAGTTTAATTTATTCAGAATAATATAAATTAAGTAGTTACAACAGCGAGTTAGACGTACTAAAACAATGCACAATATAATTTAAACCTATTTACAGAACAAGATTATCAGTTAAATATAATACGAAGCAAATTTTAATGAAAGAAATATATACAACGGGTATTTGTATTATTCTCGCTTACGACATACTTGCCGCATCTTTAACGCGCAGTTTAATTCAACACTCGCCCTTGATGAATATACCGTCAATAACTATATTCGACATCTGGTAGTGGACGACTCGTAAACTTCCTGTTGACGTTGTGAGACATACCGCGTGAAAAAGACCAAAACCGTCCAATTTCCAATATCATATAATGACTCGCACACCCAGGAAATCAATTATGTCCAAATATCCACACCAATTAAAAATGAATTAACAAGAAACGAAAAACTTACCATTCACAAAGCACAGAAAGCCCCTTGACTAAATAATAAATGACCGTAGACGGAATAGTTTGGGCTCTTTATAAATAAAACAAACTAACCCGATTGATGAACTGCATTAAACATCTTAATCAGTCGAGAAAACGTTTAAAATAAATTACGAAGTAATGACGGACGATCCAGTTAAAAACCCAGACCACTATGTAAACAACTCGATATTTTCTTCACAAACGAACTATTACCCTTGAAAACTAATACGCTAGATAAAAAAAGACTGAAAAAACGAAATAAATTACAAAAAACTAACAGGTTATACCCTTTAACCTTTTTATCTGCTGACTGCGCTAAAAAAAATTGACCTTTAAATTTTCAAACGTAAAATATTTAGACTTTAACACGTTCACAAAAATTAAAAAACAAAGTTCAATAAACAATATATACAGATATTGTATTCATCCGTTAGTAAAAAAACCCACCTTCTCATAATGGTTCCTTTGCATTAATATTTTCCCGAAGGAAGTCAATGGCTCGGCGGTGAACTATCTGCATTGTAACAATGCGACCCAAGTTCAATTCGTGATCACGATCAAATTTTACATTAAAATACTAAAATATTTAATTAAATATAAGATTAATATAATTTATAAATATTTAATTAAATAAAAGATTAATATAATTTATAAATATTTAATTAAATAAAAGATTAATATAATTTATAAATATTTAATTAAATAAAAGATTAATATAATTTATAAATATTTAATTAAATAAAAGATTAATATAATTTATAAATATTTAATTAAATATAAGATTAATATAATTTATAAATATTTAATTAAATAAAAGATTAATATAATTTATAAATATTTAATTAAATAAAAGATTAATATAATTTATAAATATTTAATTAAATAAAAGATTAATATAATTTATAAATATTTAATTAAATATAAGATTAATATAATTTATAAATATTTAATTAAATAGAAGATTAATATAATTTATAAATATTTAATTAAATATAAGATTAATATAATTTATAAATATTTAATTAAATAAAAGATTAATATAATTTATAAATATTTAATTAAATAAAAGATTAATATAATTTATAAATATTTAATTAAATATAAGATTAATATAATTTATAAATATTTAATTAAATATAAGATTAATATAATTTATAAATATTTAATTAAATATAAGATTAATATAATTTATAAATATTTAATTAAATATAAGATTAATATAATTTATATATATTTAATTAAATAGAAGATTAATATAATTTATAAATATTTAATTAAATATAAGATTAATATAATTTATAAATATTTAATTAAATATAAGATTAATATAATTTATAAATATTTAATTAAATATAAGATTAATATAATTTATAAATATTTAATTAAATATAAGATTAATATAATTTATAAATATTTAATTAAATATAAGATTAATATAATTTATAAATATTTAATTAAATATAAGATTAATATAATTTATAAATATTTAATTAAATATAAGATTAATATAATTTATAATTATTTAATTAAATATAAGATTAATATAATTTATATATATTTAATTATTTATAAGATTAATATAATTTATAAATATTTAATTAAATATAAGATTAATATAATTTATAAATATTTAATTAAATATAAGATTAATATAATTTATAAATATTTAATTAAATATAAGATTAATATAATTTATATATATTTAAAATGATGTAAAATAAATTATAGTACCTAACGTTATAACTTTGTAAAGAACATTCGCCAAAGCTGTTTTTTAGAAAAACACCGCAACTTAACAAGCGTTGGTGGCTGAGTGGTTAGAGTACATCTGTTGCACGAGGCAGACCCGGGTTCGATTTAATTAAATATAAGATTAATATAATTTATAAATATTTAATTAAATATAAAATTAATATAATTTATAAATATTTAATTAAATATAAGATTAATATAATTTATAAATATTTAATTAAATATAAGATTAATATAATTTATAAATATTTAATTAAATATAAGATTAATATAATTTATAAATATTTAATTAAATATAAGATTAATATAATTTATAAATATTTAATTAAATATAAGATTAATATAATTTATAAATATTTAATTAAATAAAAGATTAATATAATTTATAAATATTTAATTAAATAAAAGATTAATATAATTTATAAATATTTAATTAAATAAAAGATTAAAATTATTTATTAATATTTAATTAAATATAAGATTAATATAATTTATAAATATTTAATTAAATATAAGATTAATATAATTTATAAATATTTAATTAAATATAAGATTAATATAATTTATAAATATTTAATTAAATATAAGATTAATATAATTTATAAATATTTAATTAAATATAAGATTAATATAATTTATAAATATTTAATTAAATATAAGATTAATATAGTTTATAAATATTTAATTAAATATAAGATTAATATAATTTATATATATTTAATTATTTATAAGATTAATATAATTTATAAATATTTAATTAAATATAAGATTAATATAATTTATAAATATTTAATTAAATATAAGATTAATATAATTTATAAATATTTAATTAAATATAAGATTAATATAATTTATATATATTTAAAATGATGTAGAATAAATTATAGTACCTAACGTTATAACTTTGTAAAGAACATTCGCCAAAGCTGTTTTTTAGAAAAACACCGCAACTTAACAAGCGTTGGTGGCTGAGTGGTTAGAGTACATCTGTTGCACGAGGCAGACCCGGGTTCGGTTTAATTAAATATAAGATTAATATAATTTATAAATATTTAATTAAATATAAGATTAATATAATTTATAAATATTTAATTAAATATAAGATTAATATAATTTATAAATATTTAATTAAATATAAAATTAATATAATTTATAAATATTTAATTAAATATAAGATTAATATAATTTATAAATATTTAATTAAATATAAGATTAATATAATTTATAAATATTTAATTAAATATAAGATTAATATAATTTATATATATATTTAAAATGATGTAGAATAAATTATAGTACGTAACGTTATAACTTTGTAAAGAACATTCGCCAAAGCTGTTTTTTAGAAAAACACCGCAACTTAACAAGCGTTGGTGGCTGAGTGGTTAGAGTACATCTGTTGCACGAGGCAGACCCGGGTTCCATTCCCGGCCGGCGCCAATAAATCGCAAGTTGATACTAAGACGAATACCGTGAACAATTGGTGGAAACCCTGCCATTGGACGTTGAGAGGTTGCATAACACTCAGCACTCGGTCAGAGAAAACGCCCGTACAAACACCACAGACTCAACATCCACAACCGTCATTACATCCTACACATAAACATTACAATAACGAAATAACCAATCAAACTGAGTTAAAACAGTCGCGACGATGAGCGTTAACGAAAAAAAACCATCCAAACCAAACCCAATCGCAAATGAAACGCTCACCGTCACACGGTGGTTTTGCCAACCCTTCGAGAAACTGCGAACTGCAATGGATAATAATGCGAACGCAGGACAGACACAGACCCCCCCCCCTCCTAGTGGACTTTGTCCCCTCGGAGAGGTAAAAACTTATTCAAAGTAAAGAACAAGTGTAAAATAATAAGATAAATCACTTATTTGAATCGTACGACCAAACTCCGTAACGGAGAGAATAGCGAAATTATCAACTATTTGCATTTCTTGAACTTCTTGTCTGTCCATCAACCACAACGGTTTTACACATCACTCATAAAATTATAATATAACCGTTTAATTTTTGAGACCATAAATTCTCAAACTCCATTAATAATTTATGAGATGCAAATGTTCACACGACGGGAATCATGACGTTATTTTTGTTCAGACTTAACTCGTAGAAATGATACATTAAATATAGGAAGATGATGGAAGATCGTCGTCGAAAAAATTCCTTAGGAACTGTGAAGAAGGCGCTTAGTGAAGACTGTTTCTAAAGAAATTTTCACAACTAAATGAACCAAGCAAGTTTTTCAAACGACTGAAGTAGAATTTATCAAAATTTTCATTTTGCTAAGTGGGCTTTGATTTGCCAACTCTCCGAACTTTAAGGGGGGAGGCTCCAACCCATCCCCCCCCCAAGGGGACGGCCCTGTCCACCCCAGTTCGGCCCCCAACCCCTTTTACCCATGCGAGAATTACCGTGGCAACCTTTACCCCATAGTTGAACCACCGCAGTAAGGCACCCTCTCCCTTTTACCCATGCGAGAATTTCGGTGGCACACTATACCCCATAGTGGAACCACCGCAGTTAGGCACTTCCTCCCCTTTTTTCCCATGTGAAAATTACCGGGGTACCCCCTCCCCATTTTCCCCATGTGATAATTACCGTTCCTCCCCTTTTTTCCCATGTTATAATTACCATCACTCCCCTTTTTTCCCATGTTATAATCAACGTTCCTCCCCTTTTTTCCCATGTGATAATTACCGTGGTGCTCTTTTACCCATAGTAAAACAACCCCAGTAAGGCCCTTCCTCCCCCTTTTCCCCATGTGATAATGACCGTGGTACCCCCTCCCCGCTTTTCCCATGTGATAATTACCGTGCTACCCTCTCCCCCTTTTCTCCATGCGAGAATTTCCGTAGTACTTCCCTCCCCCTTTCCAACGCGAGAATTTCCGTGGCACCCTTTTCCCCATAGTCGATCCACTGCAGTAAGGCACCCTCCCCCTTTTTCCCATGCGATAATTTCTGTGGCACCCTTTACCCCATAGTCGAACCACCGCAGTAAGGCTCTTCCTCCCCTTTTTTCCCATGTGAAAATTACCGGGGTACCTCCTCCCCATTTTCCCATGTGATAATTACCGTTCCTCCCCTTTTTCCCCATGTTATAATTACCGTGGTACCAGAGATACTGACAATATAGAGATATGAAACTCCGCCTGAAAAGCGACCCCCGGAATTTTTAAAAAATCCTGAGCGGAGCGACGCCTAACGGCCGGGAGAAAGCGTATTTTTCGAAATTCCAAACAGCGGATTTCAGACGCAAAAATTTATATACGCGTTTTGTCTTAGAAATTATCATCTTGAGGGCTTGTATCAATAAAGAAATATGCCTGGAAGTAATTGTTCTGTAAAATTTTGTAACAGTTCCAAAGAAAAGCAAAGGATATCCTTGTTTAAGTTTCCAAAAGAGAAAGAACGGTGGGAAAAATTAATTTAATAGCTTTTGTTAGGCCTATCTTTAATATGTGGTTTTTCAATAAACTTTGCTCTAAGAAATGGCTGATAATGTCAGAAGAAGCTATCTTTATTTGAAAGATGCGAAACATTTGCATCATAATAAAATCATATAAAGCTTATAGAACCTCAACTGTGTTTAAATTTCAATCTTTTCCCGCCAATGTATATAGTAGAAAAATGTACAAATGCATTTGGAAAAGCTACACTCCATTAAAAATTCAAAACCATTCTCCAGACCCCTTTTGGTTTCACTTTGCCCCCTCCAACTTCTAGAACGTTCCTACGCCCCTGAAGAGCGCAATAATAGACCTACAAAAAGGACCCGTGTTTCAGTTGCAGCAAGTTCCAGCGAATCTATATCTACAGAACAGGATTGTAAACAGTTTCATTCAAAACAACTTTATTAAATTTTAACATGATTTTCTTTATCAGTGGAAATTCCTACAATTGAAATTCAGCAGGCTACTAAACCTAATATCAAGACCAATTCCTTCTTAACATTGACTTATATAAGACCCATATAATAATTCCAGATGATTATGATGAAAGTCTTCCATCAGCAAATAATTATTATCCCAGCGCATGTTCGGAGGAAGACTTTCAAATTTGTAAAAGTTCCCTTGAAAGCCAAGGGCCTGGAAAACAAAACACACTATCTTACATTTCAGGATATGTCTTATCTCGTTGTAATAAAAACCACAATTGTGAATCATGCAAAACCAAACTTGTAGATGAAAAACAAACACTCAACCAGTCAAATATATTAGCATCATTTAAGTCTCGTGATACATCAACATTCAGTGGCTTGACAATACCAACTGAAAGATTCCAGAGCTACGTATCTGAGATCAAGGACAAGTTTGATAAACTTTTCCCAATGGTAATACAAATGAATAAAGTCAAAGAGAGGATTACCAGAATTATTTCAAGAACAATCGATCAATCTTGGTTTATTTCAAAAGATGAGATGCATCAGCTTGTTCCATGTGTTGATTACTCGAAAGAAATAATCAATTTTTTTGTACAACTTTCCATTCATAGTACATAAGAAAAACATAATTTTAACCACAAGTATGACAAAACCCCGAAACATCTAGATCGCAAATTACTTAAGGTTCAACATTAACAAATACTTAGCAAACATTTTAGTCGTTAACCATTTTGATGACATATACTTGGATTAATAATATTCCAATTATTTATCCCAGAAATACCCTTGGATTAATGATCATTAATTTAACCTCTGGCCCTGATTCAAGTAACAAAGGTCTAAAATAACATAAAAAATAGTTAATATATGAACTTTCTTAAAATAATTAAATATAATTAATTAAAAACTTACTTTTTATCTTATCTTAATAAATTATATTGAAAATCCTCTAAGCAATCGTATTTCTTTATTAAAGCTGCACATATGATTCATTGAATTTCATTCAAAACAAAACGTAAACCTACTACAAATAAACACGGGAAGAAAAAGCTTTCTCCCGGCTGATAGATGGCGCCCACGTTAACGAAAAAAAAGGGGTCGCAGCGATGTATAGGGAGTTTCATATCTCTATATTGTCAGTATCTCTGGTGGTACTCTTCTCCCCATGGTAAAACCACACCAATAAGGCCCTTCCTCCCCCTCTTCCCCATGAGATAATTACTCAATAACTTAAACTCGCAGTCGTTCCAAACATCCCTGTACCCCTTTAAACCCCCTATATCCAATGGCTGATGCATAAAGGCCACGGGACTAACGTACGCCGAGAGAGCCACGGGACATTAAAATCGGAACGAACCCGAAACCCCCACTTCCCCGTTTCCGAAACACACAGGCCCTCTGAGACTACCCCGCACTATCCGCCCCCCTCCAAAATCCGCGGCGGAAAGAGATAAAATTTCGGGTGTATTGCATGTTGGGACAAACACGGGCAACTCTCAGGGACGACCGATTTTGAGCATTTTTAGAAACTGACATTTTTGTCACTTTTGAAAATTTGTAATAAAAAAACGCGAATCGTAGCGTACGTAAAAAATTCCACGCGACGCTCGCACCCGTAACACGCGCGCGAAAAGCGTCAGAAAATCGAGAAATGAATCTCGAAAATCGGTTGACGAACCTACCTACCAACCTACCTACCTACCTACCTACCACCCAACCAACAGCTTTTTATTATATAGATACACCACTACTTGCCTAGTAACTGTTAAACCATTTTTATGAATCGTGTACTTTAGTATACGAGTCATTATAGGCTGGTGTCGTCTATGTGTGTGTGTGTGTGTGTGATCGGGTATGATTGGGAACGCAGCCAAGCGGGGAAATTCCTCTTAGTCTGCGTTGTGTAGATCATCAAGAGCGCTATACAACGGCAAATTGACATGGCAAAACAGGTTGAAGTATGTTCGTTTCACCACTGCCTGCATGCGTTTTTCGGCTTCCCGGCTAGAAATGAAATATGTCCGAACGACGTCGATGGAATACGAACATTCCGGCAAAACGGGTTTAATTTCTAGTCCAATATAAAGATAATTCATAAATAATACAAAATATAGTTTCAAATTGAGTTTGGCAATAAAATAATTAGCGATTTGACCTGTATGTAATTGTAATTTTGTTATTTCTGGCTATTTCGTTCTCAATTCATCGTTAAGACTTGGATGCTTTTGTATACAGGGTGTTAACTAAAAAACGATACAGAGCCAATTACTCAAAATGTGTTTTATGTAAGAATTTGAAATTTGCCGGTTATATCGTGGGTGCAGGGGGACAAGTGAAAATGAAAATTTCAATGACCTTGAAAAGGGTCTTCAAGGTCATTAAAATGTTACCTCGAGAACCGTTAGGATTAGAAAAATGGTTCCAACTAAAAATGTGTTCTACGTTTAATTTTAAGTCTAAACAGCTTTGATCCGATTTAATTTGACCAATGGGAAGCCGAGAAATGTTAGACCAAAAACCATGAGGTCGTGTGTGGTATTCTAATCAAGACACGACATTTAAGGGCTTATAAAACTACCAGATCTAATGGATCAAAATTGTCGTGACACTCTAAGCTGAGTGGGGGAGTTCGAAATTTGTAATTATTAGTTCAAGGTCATTCAAAACTTATCTCGAGAACCATTAGGATTAGGAGAATGGTTCCAAATAGAAAAATGCCCGCCAAGGTTTTTTAATTTCATGTAAAATTGAATGACCTTGAACCATGTCTTCAAGGTTCTTCAAAAACTACCTCGAGAACCATTGGGTTTACGGATGTATTTAAAATTAGAAAGTTGTTGTTCGCCATATTATTAGTTCAAATAACTTTGCGATTAAACCGCTAATTTCGAGGTGAAATGTTTCAAAGCGAGCTACCTGTTTCTGTCGTTCCACATCTGCCGAAACAAGAAGGTTTTTTTTATCGAACTTTTGCGTTTACGGTTCAAATTATCGTACAGAACGAGAGTAATTGTGCCCAACGCACCTCGCTTCCAAAAAAAAAACGTACAGTAATTGCGTACTTCAAGAAGCTCATCCGAAAAGAAACAAGCGTGAGGTACGGGCTAGCTTAGCGCCACCCCTTGTTCCATTTCTGAAATATTTATTAACACAGCTTTCCGATCTTTAGAAACTGTCGTATGCTTAAAGGGAATAGAACCGCAGGTATTTGGTGTGTAACACCAATCCTCTCCATTGCATGACTTTAGATATATCTGGCGCTAGTTAAAGAATTCTTGCTCAAATTGTTATCGGTCTTCCATACAGAATACGTTGAGGTTATATACTCTTTAACACTAGTTCCGCAATGAATGTAAAGATGTGTATTAAAAATATTTACAATAGGTGACCATGCAATCTTTATATTCTTATCGACCTAGGGTGAAACCTCTAATATATTCATACTAAATTAGGGTTAGACCTCTAGTATATTCATACTAAATTAGGGTTAGACCTCTAGTATATTCATACTAAATTAGGGTTAGACCTCTAGTATATTCATACTAAATTAGTGTTAGACCTCTACTATATTCATACTAAATTTGGTTTTAGACCTCTAGTATATTCTTACTAATCTAGGGTGGAATCTCTAATATATTCTTACTAATCTAGGGTGGAATCTCTAATATATTCTTACTAATCTAGGGTGGAATCTCTAATATATTCTTACTAATCTAGGGTGGAATCTCTAGTATATTCTTACTAATCTAGGGTGGAATCTCTAATATATTCTTACTAATCTATGGTGGAATCTCTACTATATTCTTACTAATCTAGGGTGGAATCTCTAGTATATTCTTACTAATCTAGGGTGGAATCTCTAATATATTCTTACTAATCTAGGGTGGAATCTCTAGTATATTCTTACTAATCTAGGGTGAAATCTCTAATATATTCTTACTAATCTAGGGTAGAATCTCTACTATATTCTTACTAATCTAGGGTGGAATCTCTAATATATTCTTACTAATCTAGGGTGGAATCTCTAATATATTCTTACTAATCTAGGGTGGAATCTCTAGTATATTCTTACTAATCTAGGGTGAAATCTCTAATATATTCTTACTAATCTAGGGTAGAATCTCTACTATATTCTTACTAATCTAGGGTGGAATCTCTAATATATTCTTACTAATCTAGGGTGGAATCTCTAGTATATTCTTACTAATCTAGGGTGAAATCTCTAATATATTCTTACTAATCTAGGGTAGAATATCTACTATATTCTTACGAATCTAGGGTGGAATCTCTAGTATATTCTTACTAATCTAGGGTGGAATCTCTAATATATTCTTACTAATCTAGGGTGGAATCTCTAATATGTTCTTATTAATCTAGGGTGGAATCTCTAATATATTCTTACTAATCTAGGGTGGAATCTCTAATATATTCTTACTAATCTAGGGTGAAATCTCTAGTATATTCTTACTAATCTAGGGTGGAATCTCTAGTATATTCTTACTAATCTAGGGTGGAATCTCTAATATATTCTTACTAATCTAGGGTGGAATCTCTAATATATTCTTCCTAATCTAGGGTGGAATCTCTCATATATTCTTACTAATCTAGGGTGGAATCTCTAATATATTCTTACTAATCTAGGGTGGAATCTCTAGTATATTCTTACTAATCTAGGGTGGAATCTCTAATATATTCTTCCTAATCTAGGGTGGAATCTCTCATATATTCTTACTAATCTAGGGTGGAATCTCTTATATATTCTTACTAACCTAGGGTCTAGGAGCAACAATCACAGCACCCCACAAAAGGAGAACACAACCCTTCAAAAGTCGTGCATTTTCTTGCGTACATTTTTCATAGGCTAGTCCCTTTAGCGCCTGCTGCCGTTGGAAGGTGAAAATCCGGAAATTGTCTTCCCCCTTTCCGTAAAACGTTCAGCGTAAAGGTTCGTCCAATGAAATTTGTACACAACACTCCGTTAGCGTGTTTAAAGGCTAGCTGCGTTCTCCTTGTGTTTGTTGCTCCTAGCTAGGGTGCAATCTGCTTATTTCAAACAAAAATATTTTTTATAGAGTAACTGTCACACTGTTATTAACTTGTAGAATACTTTTAGAGGCAACTGCATTTTAAAGATTAGCCATGCACCCTCATCTAGATAGTGCTTGTATAATGAACAAGGGCCCTACGTAGGTTTTGAGTAGTATTTATTTCTGTAAAAGCTCCCAAACATGCACCCGAATATTTCAGACGGAGGAACCTTCATTCTGTACATTGAAAAGTTTGAGTAATTTGTAATCTCTCTTTTGGTTTGTATATATATTTTGTTGAAATTATCTACAATAGCTAATGCGTATTACATAACCGTCTGAAACATTAAAATACTTCAATTTTGCAGGATTAATTTGCGAGATTTGGGAGTAAATTTGTTTCTCTCCATTAAATTATATAGTTAAAATTGACTACTCAATGTTTTTTGTTTCGTTTTGGAAGAATTTTTTTAAACACTTCGCTTTTTTCCGTATCGTTTTTCTTTTCTTTAATCTCTGACCGATTTTAAAACATTCATTTTAATTACAGTTCATTTCAAACTTGAGACTTTCTTTTTTAAATACCCCAACTTTTAAATTCCGCAATTACTATAACATCATTACACATATTTTTGTTTCCATAACATTATTGTCTCCGTCGTAAGCCATTTTACCTTATACACATCCATTTTAGTTATTTACACTATTAGTTTTGCTATATAATTTAGCATACATTTTTCTCCAAATAGCTTTAGCCAAATTCTCTCGTTGTCCCCTTTCTTTTAATAATTTTAATTAATTTTTACCACCATCAGAATGACGATAATAATAATATTAGACATTGTATTGGCCTACCTATAATTTTTTATATATTTTTTTACTTTGTTTTCGTAGTGGTATCATGGGTACGCAAATAATGTTGAACTTTCGAGAGGATTGTTAAATGTTTTTCGATTTCTACCTAAAGTGGTTTTTAATTACCTTTTTTTTTAAAAGGTTCAGGATTTAGATATTCGAGGAAAATTATACTATATTTATAAAGATAGAATACCCTAAACCCGTCATTTAGAAATTAGAAAATATGAAAAACACTTTTACTTCGAACAAAATCTAAAAATTAATTTAGCATTTTCGGTTTAGGTATTTTTTCTTCTGGTCAAGGAGGAATATGTTTGTTTAATTAATCATATTAATACTAAAATTAGATAGAATACACGTTGAAAACGACACATTCTCATTGATTGTTTTTTTTCTTTTGCTTATAACATAATTTCTATCGTTTTTATTTCGTAATATTACTATTTAAATCGGTATTTTTTTGATTGGATAAATTTCACACAAGCTAATTCGAACAATATAATAAAGAATTGGAATAAAGAACTACCATGATTAAAAAGTTTTTTAACCTGTCAAAAATTCTCGAAGGAATTTTTTTAGTTTTACCTAAATACAGACAAACACTATAGAACGCGACAAGATTCTTTTTATATTTGATTTTCCAGAAATAAATGACGAAAAATTGTATTTTTTTGTTTAGAATAATGTCTCGTTTGTATATATATTTAATTTTTTGGTATTAAAGTTTTTGTTGAATAATTTTTTACTCCGTTTTTTTCATCAATTTCGTTTTTTTTTAAAATGTTTGGTTTTATGTTCATTTTTAAATCATTTTGGTATAATTTTAATATAATTATTTTTTCTCTAAAATTGCGTGAACGTGAAAACTTCACCTTGCGTTTTTTTTAATTATTATTTTGTTACGATAATTATTTTGTAGCAGCATGTATTGGCACTTTGTACAAAGGCTTATGTTAGTTTACTTTTCATTGTCGGAATTTTCCCGCGAACCTATTACGTTTTTTTGTTATTAATTATGTATGTGTATTACTATAATTATTATATGTTTAATACGCGTTGAAATATTTTGGGTTTAATTAGTTGTTTATTTTGGGTTGGAATTGATTTTCTTAATCTATTTTTAAAAACCGATCGCTATAACATTGTAAAGGGGGAAGAAAAATGTGTTAAAATGTGTTTTTGCTCCATTGTCTTTTTATTTTATTATATTTATATTAAATAACGTTGCATCGTAACGAGTCCGTCATCGTGGTTTGAATCCAAGTCCCGCGTAAGCTTGTCTTTTCGCGAAATAATGGGGGGACAATTGGGGGCAATTTGATTTGATAATTCGATTCCTTACAACTCGGATTTCGAGATTTTTGGGTTTTCGACCTCCTATTAACGGCGACCGTTTTAAATTTTAGCTTTTTCTCATTTCGGTTTTTTTATGGTGTCGAGTTTTGGCACAGCGAGCGAGTTGGCTTTTAATAAGAATAATAAGAAGAATTCGATAGAATATTCGTAATCTCTTCAACAGTCGGATTGTTTGGAATGCGGCAAGTGGTCTTTCTTCTGGGCGCTGCTCGGGGTCACGTAGACTGATCCGCCGTACTCGTCGTAGACGAAGAATTGCTCCTTGGCCTCATCTTTGGGGCCTTTGCCCGATTGTCCCTGTCCCGGGGGACCCGAAGTGCGCTCGGTTGAGCCGTCGCGCGGTTTCCAGATGGGCGAACTGGCGTTTTCGGCGATGGAGGCACCCTGCGGCTGGTAACTCGTCGGCGGATTGCTCGACTGGATCAACTTGGCCGACGAGCTGCCCGTGCTGGAGCTCGACAGGGTCGAAGTGGTGCTGAGGCTCAGGGCCTTCGGGGCGCCCAGGTTGGGTTTCGTCACCACGTGCGCCGAATGTTCCGATTTGTCCGATTTTACGGACTTGTTCGATTTGTCCGATTTGTCCGACTTGTCCGATTTGTCGGAACGATCGGAGCGTTCTTCGACGTGTCCGATGGGCGAGGGTCCCCGTGACGACGCCGCCGGAGCGACCAGAGAAAGCGAGAGGGTAGCCGTCGAGGACAAGTCTTTGGAAGAGCCGCCGATGTCGTCCATGCCGTCCGCGACCGTTTTGCTGCGAGTCCTGAAGTTCTGGTCGTGAACGTTGTCGTACGTTTCCGCCGCGGAGGAATAGTCACTATCGATATTTCCGGCCGAGTGCCGCTGCGCCGTCTTGCTCTTCTTTTTCGAGCTGAGCGTTCGCGCCACTCCGCTGCCGCTCGCCGTCGAGCCGCCCGCCACGCCGCCGCCGGCGTTCGACGAACTCTGACCCTCGTAGTACGATTTCTTCGTCTGTCCGACCAGTTTCTCGCGGGCTTGCAACGGTTTGTTCGCCGGAACCGTCATGTTGCGCACGCTCTCTCGAATGATTTGTCTGATGGTGCGCAGGAACGCGTTGCGAAATTCGCTGGTGCTATTGTTACCGCGTCAGGGAAGAAAGTTATCAGAAATATTAGACCACGAATGTATTTCTTTCTACCTAATTTCTAAATTTCAACGGATGAAAATAAAATATTTTGGAGGCTTAGAAAAGTGACCAATTGTTGTGAACAGTTTAAGGTGACAAATTAGTTGGTGCATCGAACATGAACGAGTAATTGACACCAATAAATAGTCTGAACGTTACTTGAATGTAAGAATTGTGGAATTTATGAAAAGGAAATAAGCATGATAGAAGCTTGATTTAATTGTAACATTATATTGTAGCTAAAACAAGTTTCAATAAATACCAAAATTCTTATAATTTCTTCGCTAAAAGCTACCTTCAGGGATTTCGCGTAAGTGTCATCCTTATGTTAAATATTTTATAGACTTATGATAGTAGGATGAACGTATTTCGGTTACTGATACCGTAGGTGTCTACTTCCCAACACGGCTTAACACGCTCGCAGGATCCTAAGAACCTAATTAAAACGGAAACCCCTTTTTTTCAATTTTATCTCGCCATCGAAAAAAGGTACAATTTAACTCTTATTTAAGTTAGTGCAACTTTAATTAAAGCTGAATTTACCGATTGAATTTATTATAAATAAATAAATCCTCCTTCAAGGAAATCACCAAGAAGTAATATTTCCGAGAGCCAGGACCTGCAAGTTACTTTTTATATGATGCTGGTATAAATAATGGAAATCGGTCACCTGTATGGTATGCAACAAGTTTTACCTTTTAACCAGGTAGCTTTTTTTACATATTAAGGCCTAGCAAGTTTCCATTATTTCAACAAGCACTTTATAAACTGTAACTTGCAGGTCCTGGCTTTTGGAAATATTACTTCTTGGCGATTTCCTTGAAGATGTTTTATTTAATCGCCTACTAGCATAAACGTTGGTAGGTTCTTAATTAATCTGTCAAGAAAAAACATTTAAAAGAAGTCCATGACGGATGACTATACTGTTTCAATTTGAATTGATAATTTCAGTCTGATCAAAAAGTATTTCTTGCATCTACAAACGGGTCAACTCAAACGTTCTCAAAAATGCTGAAACTTCACGGTAAGCATAGAAACGTACCTATTCGAAAGTTGATAGACTTTTTCGGACCTCCTTTGGATTTGCGATTTGAGGTGTATGAGCTCCCAAAGAAAGTGCATGTCGGCGTCTTTGATGCTGCTGGCCCTAACCTGCACCTCCGTTACCGGAATCAACACTTGGTAACGAATTATCTCCACCTCTGATGTGTTATTTTTCCCCGAACCTCCCTGCAAGTGGATACATTCAAAAAACCTTCATTAAACTATAGACGAATCCACGCGTGTGGGGAGGTATCACACGGATCGTTCCAGTAAACAGTAAAACTACTCTTATGAAAACTTCCTTTGTATCCAACTGTAATCCAGTTTGAATCCAATTCTGTTTGGGGTGAACAAGTTTGGATCAAATCGGAATATTGTAGAATAGTATGTTTCCATAAACACGCCGTCCAGTCAAATATAGATTTTGTGCTACCGCGACTTTATTTAAAACCAGTTTTTTGTTTTATATATATATATCGAGCGGATATACTTTATGTGATTTAAATTCAAGTAATTTAGTGGAGGAATGGAAAAAAAATAGTTTCTAAAACAATATACCACTTCAGTGAGACATCATCTACAGTAGTTTTTCGAAAGCAGATACCATTATGTTTATATTTCTTTAAAAATACAAATGAAATTGGTGAATCTATTGATTACTGCGTCAAGAAAAACATTGTAAAACGAGCCCTCAAGAGTTGGCGTTACAGTTTTAATGATAATTAGGTGGGTACAGACCATGAGTTTCTTCTTCTGCCTGATCCTCTCCTTGCAGAGGAAAACGACGGCCGTCTTGAAGACGAAGCACATGGCGTGCAGCTCCAAGCCCTTCTTGATTTTGCCCAGAAACTCCGAGATGTTAATCCATTCCACTCCCCCGTAGTAGAGCAGCTCGCCGGGACTCAAATCGACGTGCTGAGCGAAATACAAAGACTTTTCCAACTTACGCACATGACGATATTATTCTTTGGGTGAGATCGCGGTGTTTTTGGGTTTTGATCCACCACCAGCCGCCCAAGACACTCAAATTTATTTTATTGGTAAAATGTACGCTTGTGCGAAAAACTTACAATAGCTCTGTACTTGTTCACGCCCCTAAAGTGGGGTGGCGAAGTGGTTAGCACTATCGCCTCGCAGCAAGCAAAGCCGGGTACATGGGTTCGATCCCAGCTTGTGGAACTGACTGGAAACTCGCAACAACTCCTTTCGCGTTGAGATTGAAAGTTCTCTCCCCTCTTTCCATAAAAACTGGTTGATGTTAACGGTAATAGTAAGTGTAGGGAGCTGCTGGCTCGCGTGGTTCGAAGGGCTTTCCCCCACCCTCCTATGCTGTGTAACCCAGGTACCTGATTTGAAGGCATTAAAAGTCGCTAGCTTGGGCCTAAGGTGGTGCCTTGGGTATTAGCCTAGATTATAATTATTACTTTATTTTATGTCTATGCAAAAGCATTTCAATGGGCCTACCCTTGCTAGCTACGCCACTGTGTCCGAATGGTGTTGCAAATTTTCGAAATTCATTTGTCCTATTAAAACAAGAAATGTGGTTCATTTATTTGGTATTTTCTAGCTGGGTTTGTTTGTATTGGGTGATTTTCTTTTATTCCCATTTTTATTTATTTCGCGTCTTGTTAAAACTGTACGACCACCAAACTTCAATTCAAATAGCGATTTTACATTTGGACCTGGAGCTCGTCAGTGGTTCATGAGGATGCGTGATAAACGAGTTTCAAGCTTTCCGGAAGTTACAGTTTCTAACCCTTGCTCTATGAGCATTAGGGCCTCATTTGTTCCTCCAGAGATTTTTTGTAAAGATGTTTTATAGAACGGACACTGCGATCAGCCGGATGATATGGCGCTGTGAGAATATGGTGGAATCCATTTTCATTAGTGTACGCTTGGAAGTCGCCACTGGAACAACAGGTTCCATTATCCGTGACTAAAATTTCCATTACACCAAACCTTGCCATGTCACGTCATCAAGCGAGCAGATCGTACTACGTCTTTCGTCGTAGCCACGTCTTATGGGGAGATTCAACAGAACTGTTATCAACTGTATTCCGATTTCTGTGATCCAACACCGTTAACCCCCGAAGGCACCAGCGCAGGGCACCCACAGGTCAGTTCCGAAGCTGACCAGAGTACAACGCCGAGTCCAGAGATGGACAGTCCCAGTCTCCATCCTAGAATTGTGGCGTCATCCCTAATAACTACAAGATATGGTCGCGTAGTAATACCGCCGGAGCGTTTGCAGTTTTGAAATAATACTGTGTAATATTAACTTTCAAAAGCTTCGGGTAAAGATGTGTTATCATGCTAGTGATAAGAACTAGAAAACCATACTAATATATTATGGAAACAATGTTGACATTGTTATTATGTTATGTATAGCTGGAGAAAAACCGTTTAAGGCAGTCTCGTTCTCATCATCTCTGCAACCTGTTATTGAAGTTATACTTGTTCTATTTTTAACTAAACCTTGTAGTTTATCCTTATGCCCTCACGGTAACATTGCAGTTTGGTTAGGAATGGTGTGACTTCTTCCGTGCTGGTTGTGTTAGTGATTTAAACTTCTAACCATTTTGAAGGTGTGTATCGTGCAATTGACATAGGAGCTTCTTGTTGGCAGGTTTTGACAGAATTTGACAGAGCTTCAATATCTCTATCGATGTGCCGTACTTTTCATCTTGACGATTCCCTAGTTTGAACTATGTAATTACTGCAATATGGAAGATCACTGTTGTTTGGGGATGATTACTCGGTTTCCCAGGAATAGTATGTTTTGAAAGTTTGAAAGTTCATCTCTTCTTCTGTAGAAAGGCTGCATTGCCGTATCTACCTTTTTACTCTTCCAACCCTCACGCATGCTCTTGTGTAATGAGGAGAGTTCAATATCTCCTCCGGTCAATCTGTCCAAATCTTTAACTGTTAGTGTGGTAGAACCATTTGCGATTTCTTTGAGACGGTGTTTTAGCGTTTTCCATTGAAACCTGCTTAATGCGTCTGAATTTTGGTGATCAACCCCTTTTTTGTATCGCATTTCGTATGAATACGCAGTTAGATGGAGTGGCCATCGTTGCAGCTGCCATTGGTTGTCAGCAGCCAAAACCGTGATAGTCCGTTAATAGAATGAATGTTTTCCATATATATAATCTCTCAATTTCTGGACGCGATATATAATGGATGGCGCTTCCTTATCTAGCCTTCGTTAGACTTCTTGATGTGAATGTGATCGGGTGTTCCTGTCCATCCACTTAATGGGATATTACAGCTCCTACCTCAAAAGGGAAGGCGTCACTAGGTTACTTGTTGAGTAACATCATAAAGTACCAGAAGAATTGATTATTTTGGAGTTGTTTTAGCAGCTTGAATTGCTACATCTTGATCCTTGCCTTAATTCCACTTGATTGTCTTTAATAAATGGGAGTAAAGTGGTGCTAAGCTTGTGGCATTATTAGGGACAAATCTTCCATAATAATTTATCAGTCCCAGAAAAGAGCGTTAAGTTTCTAGATCCTTTGGAGTGGGCGCTTACATGATGGCTTCCATCTTTCAGTGTTGCGGGTGTTTTCCAGCTACATCCAGACGATTCCTTAGAGTCGTCAGTGCCTTGTCCAAGTGGAGGATGTGGTCTTGTTCTGATGTTCCTCCAATTAGTATGTCATCTTGGAAGGGTAAAGCAAGCTTGATTTTATCTAGGATTTACTCCATAATACGTTGGAAAATGCCAGATTATGCGAAGCGATACCTTGAGTTAAACGTGTGAAACGGAAAAGCCCATAAAATGTGTTTATTACCCAGTGGCGTAGCTAGTATAGGTGACACCCCGGGCTTATATCATAGCATGGGGTGACACCCGGGGCGGATATCATGGTGTGCTACTTACTAGTCTCTAGTTTGTGTATAATTTTATCACGCTCGAACGGGTGGCACCCGGGTAGGACCGCCCCCCCTAGCTACGCCACTGTTATTACCACATACTGGCGCGATTCCTCGTCGAATTGTATCTGATTGTAAGCTTCCCGTAGTTTTAGCTTGGAAAATAACTTACATCCTGCAAGTTTAGCAAATAGTGTTTCCGGCTTGGGGAGTTGATACTAGTTCCCATTCAATCGTGGGTTGACTGTACATTTGAAATCCCCCACAATTCGGATGCTACCATCTGGCTTTATTACTGCTACTATGGGGATGCCCATTCTGAAAAATGAATTACTTCAATGACGCCTTCTTGTTTCATTCTTTTTCATTATGGTTCTACAGCGTCGGCTCGTGGAAAGGGAATAGAACGTGCTTTGCAGTACTTAGGACTGGTATTTCGGTTTGATATGAATTTTTAATTTGCCCACTCTTGGAGATAATATCGACTTAATTTTAGCTAAATATCTTCTAGTGTTTTGGCAACCTGATCTTCTTATCCACGGATACTAGTTTAAATGTGTCTTAGACTAAGATAGGTAACTTGTACTGTCATTTTTCCTATTATCTCGACTCTGTCTCCTGTGAATGAGTGGAGTGTGATTAGAGCCGATCCAACGCCGCCATCGCCGATATTTTCTCTGGCGTCGAATCGCCGCCGAATTGTTTTTTAAATTTTCTACGTAAATTAGTTTTTGTACCCTTCAAAAACATTTTGCAATTTTTTCCCTAAATTTTCAAAATGGGGGGAGAAACTTTTGCCCCTTCACGCCGTCGCCGAAACAAATCAACGCCGACGATAATTTTTTAAAAATGGCCACCACCGGGTGATTTTTGCGAAACGCCGCCGCCGACCCAAATCAAATCGGTGCTATGCTCTAAGTTATTTGGTTCATGTTATTTGATAGAGTTTGATAAGCTTGAGCAGACAAGAGTGCGTCCAGATCCAGTGTCAACCCCGAATGGAATTGGAATATATGTGGTTTGTCTTACGAGGACGTCTTTGGTCAGAGTCTTTTTGGAGGCAGCCCCTAGCAACGTGGCCAATCTTTTTGCACCATCCACATGTGGCGAAAATGTGCTGCTTTATGCCCTGTTCCAGCACAACGAATGTGAGCGTCCGAATCAACTCTGAAACGACCATTTACTTGCAGTCCGCTTGGTTTTGGTTCCCTAGTGCTAGTGTTGATGTTATGCTACTTTTTATTTCTTTCGCTTGGGGGTTTCCTTTCTATTTATGTTCTGCGTGAGAGGCTATATTGTTGACGCTTGTATAGCCGTCTACCTTGTTGTTGTTATGTTTTCTGGGTGTTGCGTGATAAGCTCTCCATTGCCAGGAGTGTTTTAGTTGCACTCTCCAAAGTCAGTTTCTTTTGACTCTCTTCAGCAAATAAGCGTTGATGCATTCCCTCCTGGTTAATACCACTGACGACTCTGTCCAAGATTAACTCGTCTAATAACTCGCGAAGCTCGGTGATGTAATCTTGTACAGATTCTCCATCTTTACGAGTACGGCTGTTAAAATGGTAGCGTTCTAAAATCCTTGAAGGTTTGTGATCGATGTGTGCCACGATTTTTTCCTGTAGTTCCTCAAACGTGTTTTCTTTTATATTTGCGGTAAGAATTAATTCCACCTAGAGATCACGAGTATGGGGAGAAATAGCCACCCGGAGAATATCCACTTTCATGGCGTCATCCTCTATATCATTTGCTATAAAATAGGCATCAAGTCGCGGTGCATACTTCGTCCAGAAATCTTTGGTTTCGTCGAATAACGGCAATACTCCGAAAGGCTATTCTGTAAAAATAAAAAATGACAAAAAAAATCATGATCCGTCAAAAATGACAATGCGCGTGTGCATAAGAGGCTGCTATCTAAATATCAAACTAACGATAGTATTGGTCAAATTCAAAATCATGGCGATCTGTAATGGCGACGTAAGTGATTTTAATGAAATGTTTCGATATACGGTCGATGGTGACATTTTAAGTCTTTGGCACCAAAAAAAACATTTAGTTTAAGCATTTAGTTTATGATTTGATTAAAATACCGGATACTGCCACTACTTTTGAACTTATACAATAGATAGTTTGTTATTTCGATATCCGCCCCTTCTCTTGCCATTTTTGACGGAACGAGATTTATTTGGTCATTTTTAATTTTTACAGCTTTCCTGGTGCCTAGACTTTTCCTGCGTTGACGACGTGTGAAGTGTTTCATTTTTGTTGGGCACCAAGGATGTGTCGCAAAGGATGTGTTGTCGTCTGCCACGTTTCATGAAGTCATTTTTTGTTAGGCTTAACTCGTTCGCGGACGATGGCTGGTGCGAGTGTGGCAGCAGCGTTTGTTGAGCGCGGTGCTCTCGTCCTCGTTTTTGTGCGGAAATATTTCCTTTTTCCTCCTGAACAATTTGTGCAATTGTTATTTCTTCCTACTGGAAAATTTAGAAAGATGGAATTGGGTTGGGTTCCCTAAACTGTGTTCTTTTATTTCCGTATCTTCCTATGCAGACTAGCGTTTTTTTTCTCCGTTTGTGTGATATATATATATATCTAGTAGGCCACATTTTGAAGCTCTCTGGCACTCTCTTAACTCCTCGTAGGAAAATGGGAAAAAAAAACAGGCATACTTCTCAACTCACCCCTTACAACTCCTTCAAATTTTTGCATAACCTTTTGAAACACCCTGTATATAAAACACGTAAGTTTATGTTAAGTTAGATTAGGTTAATTAAGTTGAAGTTAGGTGGGTAGGGTAGGTTAGTTTAGGTGAAGTTCGGTTAGGCCCGACTTGGTTGGTTAATCTTTGGTTGAGTTAGGTTCAAAAATACTCAATGTTTTATCATTCTTTGCATTGCAGTCCACTGGTGGTTTTTGTTACCCAAACTATTTATACTACTCTGGTATTCGCCAAATATAAATCTTTTTATATATCTGGCAATTATTTGTAAGTTTAAATACATAGCGATGCATTAAAAAAACTTGAAAAAATTGACCGAAAAATAGAAAATTATTTTTCAGACATTTGGAGCTACATTTCTTTAACATTTTCGGACAAACGATCATTCTGACATTTGCAACACCTATTTTCGTTGTCGTGTTAACAAGATTATATCGGCATTGCTAAGAAAACGCCAATGATGGTCAGGTTATTATTTCCCAAACAGATATAATAATAATAACAATCAGCTAGGCTAATACCCAAGGCACCACCTTAGGCCTAATTAGTCATCAAGCTACTTTTAAAGCTATTAATTCAGGTGGCCGGGTTACAATGCGTAGGAGGGTGGTGGCAAGCCCTGTATGCCACGCGAGCCAACAGTTCCCTACACTAACTATTACCGTTAACCTCCACATTTTTTTATGGAAGGGGAAACCAGTGGGGAAAATCAACGCAGAAGGAGTTGTTCCGAGTTCTCACCCAGTGCCACAAGTTGGGATCAAACCCGGCTCCTCTTGCTGCGAGACGAAAGTGCTAACCACTCCGCCACCCCACATTTTTTGAGAGTATATCCTGATAATTTCTCATTTCTAGCAACTATAGTTTTTGAGAAAAACGCCTGGGCCGATCAAATTAAGACACCCTGTATAGTCAAAAATGATATGTTTATCGTGTTTAAAAAGTTGAGGGATTTAAAATATTTAATACAAGGACCTTTTCGCTCCCTTAAAACGTAAAAAAAACTCGCCTTTCGATCCCTAAATCGGATGAAGAAACCCTCCTATATTCATTCTTTTTAATTTATTTTTAATTTTTAGTTTTAAGGTTTGCTTGTTGATCCGTGACAAGAAATAATGTAGTGGCGACGTTTTTAAGGCGGGAATTAGCTACGACATGTGCCTACGATGCTACTTGCAAGCACCGAATTAAAAAAATTGATATTCGAACTAACGCGGGTACAGTGGGTTTTTCAAAAAAGGTTTCGGAGCTTATGGTGCACTATTTTCACCTCCGGAAACATATTTTGCTATGGTATACTGCAAAGTTACACGTTTCAAAGGAATAACATAACTTATCTCTAAAAAAATATTATATAGTTCAATAAATGTATTCAGGTACCAATAATATGGATATTCTAAGCGCCACGTCCGCGTACTTTGTAGGGAAGGCTCGCCTGCTTAAAACTCTTTCACACACGATCGCCATCTATGTTTATGTTTTGTGACGATCTTTCGCTACAAAGTACGTGATAATGGTACCAGAGGCTAATTATATAACTCCATACGCTTAGGTACCTCAATTAATTTTTGATAGCTCTGATGTTACCAAGAAAAGTGGCGAGCTGGTTGTACCTGGATCGAAGGTGCGGAGTTTTAACTTGGGGGAGGGGCAGGGCCTAATAGGTGCTATATATAAGTACCTGTTTAGATGATTTTAAATGTTGCCTAAAAAGATGATCGAATATGGCTCCATATTCTTCGTGAATCCTTTGCATTTCATTGATATGTTCGGCTACCCGTTCCATCCCTTTTAAGGCCTCTGCGAATCGTAGAGATTAAATTATTAGTCAATGCACATTTGAAGTATTCGCTGGTTTTCACTAGGGTAAATACGACGCTACGGCGACCGTTGACACTAATTAATTATTTTAAGCCTAACGACGAATTTTTCTTTGCGTCGACGACTTGACGCTCACCGTCGGGGCGTTTTGCCCCAGTGAAAACCAAAATGAATTCTTTATCGTTTTATAAGCTCCCTGACATATAACAAAGCGCAACCTGTTCGTCACAAGTGTAGTCTGCTTCTGGTGGAAGAATAGGTGTACATAGAGGGCGAAATATATTTGTCTCGTCATGCCATCTAACGCCAATGGAAATAATGGTTTTTACCACGAAAATTATATTAGACTGAATAAAGGCTGTACATTACGACGCGACATCTAAAGAATCTTCACATTTTATTATATTTTATTATTTCAGTTTAAATATTAGCAGAAATAAGAAAAAAAAACTACATTGGTATCATAAAATAAATTGTTATATATTTTTTTTAAATGTAGTTTGAGATACCAACATAGATGGTGCAAAGCAGCAGATTGATATTTTTTTTACCGGCCTGAAATTGACGAACGAGTTGCGCCAAAACACCTGGGATTGTGCTGACCCGTTCCTCTTAAACGTACCTGCCAAATGAAGATGTTCCTGAGATGTGGAGTCGGTCAGATGTTTGAGTTGCTGGAGCAGGAGAGGATATTTTAGTATCCTTTGAATAGGTTTGATCAGGTACGATTCGAGCGAGAAGGAATGTTGCCCTTTTGGGTTGCGAGATTGCAGGAACTCCGCCAACGCGGCGTTACCTTCGCCTAAGAATTACGGAAAATTACGCTCAACTCAAATCGTTTCTCATTTCGGTAATGTTATACGTACTAGGGTGCAAGACTTTTTGGGCTTTGGAATGGCTGGCGCAGAAGGAACTGTACAGCTTGAACTGGTCGGCATAGTAGAGGAACGAATTCCCCAATGCGAACAACACGTTCTGTTTAATCATATCAGGAAAATAATACCTTTAGAAACGACTTTAGCCACTCATTGATTGATGGGCCTTGGACTAATTAATAGAGGGATGATTCGGTGCTACGAAATCGGTCTATAGTCTTAGTCAGGGGTTCTCAACCTTTGTCAACTCGTGGAACCCCATTTCAGTTTCAAATTTATCGAGGAACCCTCGCTTGAATTAAATTTTTTGTGTCGAAAATAAATCTATCATAGCACAGCTCAAAATCTTGTGGAGCCTCTAGAATTTTAAATGGAGCCCTAGGGTTCCAAGGAGCTCCATTTCAGAATCACTGGTCTTAGTCGATAATTCAAAATAACTGTCAAAAAATCCAGCGATTAGTTTAGGAAAACATTTCTACTGGGCAAATGTCCGCCATTTTCGGTTTGGTAAAACATGGCTGCCAGACAAAAAAACCCTAAAAAGATAGCAGTGTTGTCAGATTCAGATAACTTTGTTTGATCACGGCCAACTTTGATCACGCGCTGTTCGCGCTACTACGGCCAACACATTCGTCGTAATTCCGCGCGCAAGTATTTTCCCCCTATAACCTGTACTTTAATGTGTAGGAGTTCAGCGCCACGCTCGGTGGCTATATTGTCTTCAATGTAAAAACTATACTAAAAAAATAATCCGCTGGGGCGCGACGTCATACACATCTTTTGCTCATAGGTTAACACAGAAACGTCAACGAATGAGATGGCCGCTGTAGCGCGAGAGATGCGCGAGAAATCAAAGTTGGCCGTGGTTTGATTTACACCCAAAATGGCCAACTTCCACCAAAATTTCGAGGAAGGAAATTAATATTTTGCGGCGTAGTGCGATTAAAAATATTTCAAAATTAATTTTGCGTGTGAAAATACGTCGCATGTTGGAGTATAAAGCTGGTATATAAGCCTCAAAAGTAGTGTCACAGCCAAAAATTTAATTTGAAATGAGTGCGAGCAATTATTCTCAACCCTCTCTAAAATTGGAATTACAGACTGCTCGTGTGAAGATACCACAAGGAGCTTCCATGTTTAAAAACTACGTAAGCAACGCCGCCTTACAGCGCCTTCGCTATTGCGATTTCAAGAAAAGGACGCAAAAAAGTAGGATCTTGTATTAATGTCAACAAGAGACGTTGCATAATAGGTTCGCTCCATCTGTTGCCTTCGCACATGCGCCGAATTAGTTCCGCGTTTTTCCCCCGTTAGAGGTGGTCAAATGTCCCCGTATTCATTAATCCAAGGACAGTTCGTGAAAAGGACCGATTCACACACCTTGAATTGACTGGGATGGTCGAATTTGTGGAAGTCCGGTTCGGCGGAGATAGCTTCTTCGAGGCTTTGAAGGAAGACCCTCTGGAACTGGACAATCTCTTGGATGTTTCCGAAGAGCGAGTTGATCTCAGAGTTCGACAGAAACGTCTCTTTCTTCATAGGCTCCAAATAATGTTCCAGCAAATTGTTCAAATGCTGTATTGCCCCCAAATATATGCACACATTGAACAAAACAGACTCGACTGACAGCTAACATACGGCTTCTCCGTTCTTCCCTCGATCTCCCTTCCCCGAAAAAAACCAAGACTCTTACTCTCCCTCACCATCAAGACCACCGTCATCCCGACTTTTTAAAGATAACAGTACCTCAATGTTTTGGTGTGAAACACCAACGATTCACTTTTCTGCCACTCGCCGCACTGGCATTTAAGTTTTATTATATACAGCCGCATCTCTTCTCAATGACACTGACTTTCGAATTATGGAAAAGCAAGTTTTTTGCGATATGCTAAGTATACGCGACGGGACAAGCTAGCTTTAGATTTGACTCAACGATTCATTTAACATTGCATTTAAAATGTAACATATTAATGGTTTTATTTCTTAAAATCAACTTTTCCAAAATTAAAATCAATTTAATTGTTATTAAGGTCAATAATTATGAAAACCGTATTTCCTTAGAAAACATCGTTTGACTCCTTTGACAAGAGCCTCGCCTTTAGTCGGTCTGCTTTAATGTTAATTTTCTTACCGAACCTTTTCTCAGAAATGACCCTCTCGCGCAGCTCTGTCCTGCACTACCGGACTCAGTACTATATTGTAGTCCTTGGTGGTAGTTTTATCGTCTTGGGAATAATTAGACACTAGGGGCTCTGTGAATATTCAATAAGTTTGAAAATTAGTTCGGTGATAATTGTTCTAATTGTCATACTTATTGTTAATATGTTACTTATGTCTGAATTAAACTCCTACACTCTGGTATATAAATGACAAAATCTGCGATCATTGCTTCTATCAAACTCAACAAGCCAAAACTAGAGGTAAAAGACTAAAAGTCAAGAAGTCATAAAAGAAATCTTACCGTCATCGTCCTTAAAAGGTTTGTATTCTAAATAGGAAAATCGTTAAATACCCCTAAGCTTCTGTTAAACACGGTGGCAGAAATGTGAAATTAGGTGTTCTACCATAAATACTTTGTACTTCCTATAATTTATAAATTTATTAATCGAATCAAATAGATATTTTCAGTGGCGCTTTTGAAGTGTTTGAGAGAATCTTGGTATTATAGGGGCCACCAAAAACTAGGACGGAATGTGTTGAAAAATTTCGTTTTAAAATTTAAGAGACACATTTTTCGTCACTTTTAAAATTAATTTAATTTGGTAGGACAAATCCGCATTATTATTAAATAAATTATGAGTGGAAGTATTCAAATGGAAATGCGAAATTTCTGGTGTCCCCCGTTTCGAACGGTAGAGAGCCATGTCCCTTTCAGTGTCCTGGTCGGTTGGTATTTAAAATATAATAAAAACATGCGATCTCTGAAGTTTGCAGAGTTCCATTGATAAAGAGATAGAGAGAGAATAAAAATAAATGTTTATTGTTCTTGTAGGAGATACCTCTAACCTGCCATCCTGAAGCTAATATAGAAAAATTAAACGTTATTTCGAAAAGAAAAGAAGAAACGTCATTCACAAAAGAAAATTAAAAATATGTAGAAGCAGACATCGATACACGAGACGAACACACCAAGAGCAACAACGACACCACAAGGAATAGACGGATACAATTTACGACACGCCACTGAAAGCAGATTTCACACATGCGACGCTACTTCATATGTTTTTTTAATGTGATCGAATTAGAACCGTACGCGAATTATTTGATTAATTATTCGAACTCAAATAGACAAACGAAAAAAAAATAGGGATGTTCATTATCATTTTCAATTCACCTACCAGACTGATTCGAAGTTTATTAATATAAAAACACCCTATAGGAATTTCATTAGAATTTTGAATGACAATTTGCGCTAACTAGTCTACAAACTAACTACCAAATTATTGAAATAATTCTTAATATAACACGAAGAAAATTGTCAACTTCAAACGATAGTTTTCCTTTATTCCTAAAATAATCGACTATCAACAAATACAATTTTTCTGACTAAACTTACTAATTTAACTTTTTTAACAATTAAATAGTTATAATTAAAAGCCCTTTTTATTAAGGCAATTTCGTCTAAAACGGCACTTTTTTTTAGAATTTGTTAAAATCGTTAACGTGGTAGTTGAAGGTTGGGCGTTTGTTCGAAAATAGAATTCTGCACGGGGATTTTCATAAACATAGCCGGCTAACCCGCAAAATAAAGCACTGTCAAAGCCACGGTCACACTACAGCTAAAACGCACTCACAAACTATTTTTAATTTAAACCAATTTATATCCTCTTGGGCTCAAAATAGCTTTTTAAGTTGGAAGTTCGTACCTGAGGAATTGGCGGGTAGTTAACGACGGCTAAATTAATTTATTGCTAGCTTTGTGATACATCGGAATACAAGAAGACGATAAAAGTATTTGGATGATACTACAGCATTGGTAAAAAGGGCGTACGCTTACAATTCCGTCATCGTGCGCGCAGCTGTAGCCAAAGTTATACTAGAAGTCCATTTTGAAGAATATTAATTGTTTTACATGGCGCGAAGAGGCTTCGGCAGGTGGCCATGATGCATGCTAGCTTCTGTGATAAGCCAGGATACACGAAGAAAAAAGTGATTGGATAACACTTTAGCATTGTTAAACAGCCAATAGGCTGAGGTTCACGTTTACAATTTAATAGTCGTGTACCCAGCTGTTGCTAAAAATACTAGGAAGTCATCTTGAGAGTACAATGGTCTTACAGGGAGGGTGAATGAATAAACTAACATCGAAATCCTGGTCAATGGCTAGTTTTAATCGTGGTGCTAAGCGTTTTAGCCGCTTGCGTAACCGTAGCTATAGAGGATCATATAGATATAGAGAGATTTGAAAGGGTGGTGGGCGCATGGTTGAAAGATGATAGATAGATAGATAGATAGAAACGAAGGTTTCGAGGCCAGAATATTGGTCTTAAGTGGGCGTTTTAACGAGACGGGTATGTTATATAGATATAGTTGATTTAATTTTAGAATTTCGGTTCGCAGGAGCTAACAGTTACCTTTTTTAAAGAATCCACGTACCACTCGAGGAGATCGCTCATGTGCTGAAGGGACATAAAATGGAAACCAAGAGAGAAAAAATAAACGAGGCGTCAGTCGCTTTTGTTTCCTCGCACTCAGCCCAAAATCGCATAAATAAAAATACATTAAATATAACACACAAAAGCTGCGCAACAAGCCAACTTTCACGAAAAGAAAGCAATATAATTATTATAGTTTTTCATTCCATTGTCTCTTCTCTAAAACGGAATCGATATAATTTTTATTAAGATCGCTCTGAAATAATTCTATTAATTATTATTATCTTACGAGATAACTATCCACCTACCTATTCGCTTGAAACGTAGGCTTCCACTGATTTTTCTAAATTCGGTTCCGAAGAAAAATAGTGCGGGATGAAATAAAGCTGATAATAGAGAGGTTAAACTAGAGCTCGAAAACGTGTAGGGGCAACTTGACGTATCTTTGTTTGTACAGCCTGCACCTCGTACAAGTTCGACGCTACACGTGTGAAACGAATGGGACTTTAACGTTAGACAGGAATCCATACCTCTACTTGGAATGCTTAACCTGCCGTATTACGTATAGTAAGATCATTTTGATGGCTTTGGCCCCGCATACGAGAGAAAAAACGTTCCCCTCTCGCGTAGCTGTTTGTTAAGTTAACATAGTGACGTCAAAAAAACCGTCAGTCAGATCGAGACAAAAATCTGCCGCGATAAACATTCCAAGTAGAGGTGTAGATTCCTGCGTTAGACCGATGACTGGCCAAACTGGCTACATGAATCCGTCTGGTGGTGCAAAATGTAAACTTATGCACAAATCCCCTAATGCGTGCTACCAGATGGCAAGAGGTAGAGGGGGGAGGATTTGCACTTTTTCTCCGCCAGGTAGCGTAGATTCTATTTATTTTTCTCCCGCGTCTGTCTAGTGCTGAATACACCCGCCTTTATGCCAAATTCACACTTAATTAGGGGGCCTTGATAGTCTTATGCCTAGATGGATACTTTCACACAACAATGTTAAAAAATTCTGATTATACAAATGGATGTTATCTGGCTGACTCCTAAAGTAATGGTTTCGAAGTTAATGAAAACTAGTACGGTTCCTGGCTTTAGTTTCATATACGGCAAGGTAATATCGTTATTAATTTTACAGAAATTGTGCAAATCCTTTCATATTCAATAGCATTAAACTACCCGTGACAATTTTACCAGTAGCAAAAGCATGGAATATACTGTAATATCGTATTTGTTCCGGTGGTGATTATAACAACGTAAAGTATTGACCAAGGGGAGTTGGGGTGTGGCTTTCCATGGTAACGCGTATCGGTCGGCCATGACATTAAGACGCCCATGGCGGTGACGTGTTTATTTCGCAGAATCGTGTGGCGCTTTGTCTCGTGATCTGTCAATTAATCTGTTAAATTAATGTCATGGCGGACGCTACTAGCAAGCACCCACCTCGAACCTACGAAGGTACAAGTTTCGCCGTCATGGACTTTTTTTTTTCAAAAATAAGACAATTAGCGGTTTTATTTAACATGCAAACAATGATAAACTATAATAAGACTGAAAACTTGATACACATTACTTATTCATGTGGTCAAATTCCTAGAATCCCTAGATTCAAAACTCCAATAGCGTCAATTCGCCATATTATTTGTTAAAAAAAAAACATATTGATACTAAAATGAAAAAAATGTTAGACCAAACTAAAAATGCACAAGCTCCCCTAAAATATACGAAAATATATACACAAGACAGTGTTACCGATCTCGTGGAACCCTATCAAGGGTTTCCCTTAAAATTCGGCAATGGAATGAAAAACTATAAATTTTAACTAACAATCCACAAAACTAACTAATAAATAATTTATTTTCTAGTGGGTATGGAAAACAAACGTAATGCCATATTAAATCGGAGGAGTCGATTGATTTCACGAGTAACCAGGAAAAAGGCAGGTGAATGAGTGACAAGATTGTATATATGCACAACACAGATAGCTTTGGACCTTATACCTGTATTATTCTCGTAAACCTTAATTATTTTCAAAATTGTAAAAGAGTTAAAAATCATGGCCTCACCCATCGGCCCAACGAGAGAGGGAGCCCCCGGGTATGAACAAATAAAGGTACCCGAAGCGTTTAGTTATTTCCAGAAATAACGGATCTCTGGGCCCCGGAATTCCGTTTTACGGAGATCTGGGCTTACTCTCTCCGGCCCTGCTCATCCACGAAAATTAACTATCAAATAAAATAATTTTCACTTCAACTGAATACTTTCAAAACTTTGGTTGGCTCCATCATGGATTAAATAAATAGCTTCAACGTTAAAGCGTGAGTTCATGTTTCAGCTAGGCTAGTACCTAAAGCATCTCCTTAGGCCTAAGTCATCTAGCGACTTTTTAATGCCTGTTAGCAGGTGGCCGGGTTACAATGCGTAGGAGGGTGGTGGCTAGCCCTTCGTGCCACGCGAGCTAACAGCTCCCTACTCGAACGATTACGTTTAACATCTACCTCTGTTCGTAACCATTATATTATGATTTTATTAGATACAGAAAACAGCCGAAGCTCTTATATTAAAAGGTCAACCAAAAATTCAGAATTTGAATTTATATGAAGACCAAGGGATTACTGGACAAAATATTTTCGGTTGGTCGGTTACCAGATTAGCCTGGCTAGGTTCATTATGCACTTTATAGGCGCAATTTTTTGTTTACAGCTGTTTTTATTTTCTAAAGGGCAAAAGCAAGATTTCCGTTAAGGTTGGTTTCCACATAATTTATTTTCCTTTACTCGCATAAGCACCTTTCTACGTTGAGTTTAGTTTGGTTTCCACTAGCGCGTCATTCAACTTTGGGACGTACAAACGTTTTCACGCGTGTTAAGAAAAATACATTATGACGCGCGCTAGTGGAAACCAAACTTTACACTTTTTTTCCGTGTCGCGGCTTGTTTACCCTTTTGAAAACCCAACCTTATTTCCAGCTCCACTTTCAGCCAAAGTGGCAAGGACTATACAACGATTACCTTGCAAGTCCAGGCTCTGAGAATTAAAACTTTCTAGCAAATTGCTGAATCGGTTTAATTGAAAAGTAGTATCTATAGAGTGCTTTTAATACGAAACTCACGACGTCACCAATGTAATTTGCCTATTGATAAAAACCGGTAACTGTCATGGCGGCCACTATTAGCTGTGACGTTACAAGTTTTCACAATCGTATCACTCTATTCAGACGGCATGTAACGGAAAAGCGGAGATTGATGATTTGTCCCCGTATAAATTCAAAATCTGCAGTCTTTACTGTTGGTGTATTCCGCTAGGTGACGTTAGAAACACCAAGCGAACGTAATTTTGGTTAGCTTTGTGTCCCTTACCGAAGCTAGTTAATAAATCCACAGTTCCATCATGGAATGGACCAACCAATTTTTGAAGGCATATCAAAGTGAAAACGATGTCATCGATGAGTAAATATAAGCAAGGGTCACCTTGACGTAAGTTCTTTCGGTCTCGATAAGTTCCATGATGACCTTCCTCAGTTTCTCGCCATCCGACAACTGTCTTCCGGGCGTGAAGGGTGCGGCGGAAGCGGCGACGGCGGACGCCGCGCTGACAGACGAAGCGGACGTTGCCGCCGTCGAAGAAGAGCCGCCCGCCACCGACGAGGGCGCCGAAGAGGTGGAGGTGGGCGTGAAGGGCGCCTGCCCCGAAGAGCCTAGGCTGGATCGACGCCTTTCCAGGGGCGCCCGGCAGTATTCCGTCACTTGCTCTGCCGTCTGTTTTACATCGGCCACCAAGAAATGCGGAAAAGAATAAAACTCCAAATTGGAAGCGTCAAGAAAAGATACTAGTCATTGTTGGAAGGGTGTCCTAAGCAGGGTTGGCTTTTTTGATCAATTTTGATTTAATAAAACGCTTTGTCCGCTCGTGGCGTGACCGGGCTGGCGGACGACGGGCTATAATTCCGTTGCTAACTTTCTATTCTATCGGTAGCCTTGATGATGCCTGTTTTTAAAGAGTCGTCTGCTTAGAGGAGCTCTTCTAACTCGGTCACACCACTAGTGGCGAATATCTCTTCGTGTATTTTTTTAAATTATTGATTTAAATCTCACTATGTATTTCAATAGATCTGTACACATTTGACAATAGAAAAGATCCTTTCACAGGGGTACCGCCATTTAAGGCAGAATTTTAAATACCCCGCTAAAACTTTTAAATTGGCGCCATCTAGTATTAAAAAACTTAAAGTTTGTGATTGGGTCTATTTGATTTAAATCGAGTAATTTAATTGAAATCGAGTCATTTAATTTAAATCGAGTAATTTATTTGAAATCGAGTAATTTAATTTAAATCGAGTCATTTTATTTAAATGGAGTCATTTGATTTAACTCGGGCCATTTGATTTAAATGGAGTCATTTGATTTAAATCAAGTCATTTCAATTAAATCAAGTATTTTTAAATTCATTTTGTGATTCAAATCAAATGCATTTCAGTTGAGGAAAAATAGTTTCCAAAATAATACGCCATCTACGGTGGTCGTATTTTAATACCAAATAAATCTGATCAAACTAAAATATTAATGAAGTTTAACCAAGGTTTAATTTTATTTTCGTTGATAAAACCGATAAAAGAAAAACATTTATCAATTATACTGGAATAGAGTCATCAATTGTTTAAAAATCAATAAATTCAATAAAAAAATAAAAAATCGATTGATTTGACTTTTATTAAAATAATCAAAAGGTGCCAACCCTGGTCCTAAGTATCGTCGTTAAACATTAATAAGGATTTTGCATAGAAGTATAAGTAGTTAGGGAACAATATTATGTTCTTAAGATAAACTAAACAAATTCTCTTACCTTTAGAGTATAATTTAATCGCTAAGTTGAATATGGCATTTTTCAAAAGCAGCTTTTACCAAAAGTTTAAAGGGGAACGGTCAAGCTTTAACCAGTTAACCCGTTAAAAACTAAAATTTATGGCGAAAACCGCATCCAAAAATATTGAGTGGTTAATTTTTAATAAAATAAAGAAATTTCGGGAAATCGAAAAGTGCGCGTCCGCCGCGACACCTGGTGAGAAGTCAGTGAGACAGAAAAACAACGTAAAAGCGCGCGCTGCTGAAGACGCAAAAAATTTGTTTTGCAAGCGCGGCGCGTTCCAGTTATAATAATAATAATAATAATAATCAGCTAGGCTAATACCCAAGGCACCACCTTAGGCCTAAGTCATCAAGCGAACTAAGCCTAAATTGCGCGATTTTAAAAGTTAGGATAGTTCGCAAATCGCTCATACGGTGTTAGGGGCGCTGGCGGCAGCCCCTAAGATGGCGGCGAAAATTCAAACCCAAACACCTGGCGTTATTTTTCGTTTCAACTTTTTGGGCCAAAAGCTATTTTTTCAAGACAAAAAAAGTACGTGTTAGTATATTGAACGTCTTGTTAATCTTTTGATACGGAAATAAGGCCATATTTGGAAAAGTTCCCCTTTAAATTATCTCTCTTACGAAAGTAGCAACCGTCTTCACCGTAAATATGAAACATGTGCCTTAGCAGGCGAGAGGCACCAAATTACACCGCCTGATGATGTAAAATGTCAAAATTTTACACTTACGTATATTTACTTTAAAATTATAATTTCCAGATGTAATTGTTTTATAAAGTATTTCGCTCTGCACAATTTTTTTTGCGAAAGCGTGTTTTGAGAAATCAGCGGGAACCTGCGATGGTACATGTTTCCAGATAGGATACTTATCTATTTCATACTTCTGCTTTTCAAGGTTTTAAAAAAATGTCACCATAAAAAACTACTTAAAAAAATATTGATTTCAACGTGATTGTTTTTAAAAATATCTTTAAGCTTTAAAATTGTGTAAAAACGCTCCATAACCTAATAATATGCTTTGAGCTTCGGAAATATAGCGCCATCTGCCTTAATATAAGTCAACTAAATATGTGAAGAAATAGCAGACGACTTTGGAAGGTTTTTCGGTTGAAACTTTCAGCTGTTGTACAGTGAGGATTTTGAATGAGCAGACAGCTTTCATGTATTCAATTTAAATCTCAGTCGGTAGACGGCGACACTTGTGACCAAAATTTAAACTACGCACGAAGCCTAAACCCTAAAATACGCAGTGGGCTTGTTTTTTTTTAAACTCGTTTTTTTTTAAACTTACGACCGCTATTCATCCTTCTATACATAATCCTTACTCAAATATGTAATAAAAATCATCCAGTATAATCTAAGCATTTGAAAACCCAGCAGGTTGAGTAGGAATTATATTGGCTAGAAGAGAAGTTTCGGGGTAAAGAGAAAATTGCGAGAAAGAAAGTGAGAAACCTATTCTCGAGTTACCTTTCTGCAGGAATCTTCGATGACTTTGAGAAGATTATCGATTTGTTGGCAAGAAAGGCCGCTGTAGATATCCTGGCTGCTGGGAACCGGGGAGGGGGTGGGCCGCCCCGATGTTTCGGGTGATTTCTCTTGAGAGCCTGACGAATATAATACCGTTATAGGTCAGTCCGCGTCTTTCCGATAAAAAAGGGGACTAGGATTCCGAACGAGGGCAGTAACACCACTCTTTTCATACCAAGAAAGTATTCAGTTACTGAGTACGTACCAGACCCTCTAATCTCACGGACGGATTAAGGGGGCCAAAAAGGAGCTACTGCCACTCGGGCGCCAAAGTATAATTTTATATCCTATCAAATCACGAAAACCAAAATATTTTTTAACTATATGAAATAAGGCTGCCCCAAGTAGTTTGACCTTGGATTAATAATAGTAGTTCCTACCTGGATCACTTGGAAAAAATCTGACCCGCAAATGGATTTTGCGACAGCATCGCCGCTTCGGCGAAGTTAACGGGGAATTTCCGAAACTCCCGTAACACGGAACGATAGTGTAATATATCCAGGTAGGAACGACTATTATTTATCCAAGGTTTGACTGGTGGGAGAAACAGGATGTTACGTTTTGCGACCATCTCCCTTGTGTTCTGAGCTCATTTGGGGGCGCTCACTGAGATATCCCCCCCCCCCCCGGAACACACTCTGCTTAATCCGGCCCCGCGTGATTTACTACCTAAGCTCCTCTATCAAGGAACGTTTTCCGTTATCTTTCGATAGTTAGTAGATTCTCAATTATTGCGTCAATTTAAAAATATTTCAAGATAAGTCCATAACAGATGCTATTAGGGTATCAACTGTGATTTTCAGTCTTATAAGAATGAGGGAAATGGGTCCAATATGAAAAAACTGTTAGCTATGGTTCATTTAAGGCAGTGGTACATTCGTAAGAATGGTAAATTACAAACTTATAGTATTAGGGAAATGGCTCCAGTATGAAAAATATAGCAGGCCGTTGACTTCGATTGATTTACTTCTGGTAGTACCACCGAGTGTAACTATAAACTTATGGTAAACGTTTCGATTCGTACGTTCTCAGTAAACCTGATACGGGTGTTGAAAGGAAGGAGAGAAAGAGAGCTTACCCCACAGGGGCGACGGAACTATAAGTTTCCCGATCATTTCCTCGCTCAAGGCACTGTCGCTGGGAGGCGGAGGACAAACCAAGGATTCGATGTAGTCGTCGGTCGTTTTCAGCGGGCCGCCGCCCAAGCTACTGGCCAAGCCCAGCGAGCCCACGGGGGTCATGACGTCCGGGGGTTCCATGCGAGCCGATCGCATCATCATGCAGAGAGACTGTTCCTCCTGGAGGACGCTCTCGATGTACATCATGTCCAGATCGCTGACGATGGCCCCGTTGATGACCATGATCTCGTCTCCTTTTAACAGACCTGTCATGGAGGAAGAATTGCTCATGGTTACTCTTTCGGAGGCGCTGGTACCTTAAGTAACTGGAGCCACAGCCTCCCGATTCTCCGAACCACGCCTCTCCGCTAAAGCAGGGTTCACGGCGACGACATTGAAAGCATGGGATGTAGTTCTACAGCCTATTAACCTTTAACTTTAGTTTTGTTCAATCATGTTTTTCATCGTCGGGTACTCAGGTGTACCAACAACGCTAGTTTTTGCCATAATAACTACCCGCCGAACCCGCTTGTAACTGCTTTTCGAACCAGAGTTTAACAAAAGATATTTCGTCACAAACTTTTTTGATCCAACTATGATATAAATGGTTAAATATTTAGATAGTTATTGGGTTTTCACTAGGGGTTATTGTGGCATAAGTTGGACTCTGCGAACCTGACACTAACATGAACGAATATCAATCGCATTATTTAAGAAACCTATTTTTTAATTTTCATTTTATATTAAAAATTAAGTTTAAAAATGCATATCAATTTTTGGCTGATACCATCAATTTTACAGAGTAAGTTATTAAAATTATATTGTAGTGATTTCTTAAATTTTTGTAGTTTTATAAAAAGATAGCAAATATTATTGCTTGTGAAATAAAATCGTAAACGTTTTAATTTCCAAAGTAAAACCAATGAATTGGGAAGATTATATTCCCAACTCACCGACGAAATCCATTTCCCTCCCTGGTAATCCATTTGTCAACTCACAAAGTGTATATGCTCTTCAGAGTGATTAAGTCTGATAATTGATTAATCAAATATTGATAAATTTCATAGTTAAAAATGCCGTTCTAAGTTTATTAAAATTCAATTTGTAACCAAAGAGTTTGGTTGTGACTTAAGGCTAAACATTGATCATATTTGATAGAAGGCCATTTTTAGTTATGGAACCTTAAATTGGAACTAGTCATTTTTAAATACAAAACTAGAACTTGTCATACATTAATACCATAAGGCTGGTGCTTTCACAATCAAAACATGCGTATCATTATTTTCATTAAATATTTGCGTACTTTTAAATATTCTGATTTAACTTCAATTAAGTTTAAAAATTTCAAACCAAATATTTTTTCAGCTAACTTCTAGGAATTTGTGCTATGAATTTAGCATATTTAAAAGTAAACTAAAAAAAATAAATTTGAAAGATTAAAAATCATAATTTATACTACTAATGAAAATTTGGTATTGGTCCATTTGATCGAAAAATATGTGATCGACAGTCGATCATTATACGTTGCAATTGATTGAAATTCCATTTGATCGAATCCCATTTGTCATTTGTTTCATAAGATCGAACCTTCAAATGATCGAATACTATTTGATCGAATTCAAAAGTATTTATAGTACCAGTTGGTATGTTTTTATTTTACCGAATGTCAATATGAAGTGCAGAAGGAATAATGATGGAATAATTCATTGCTTAAGTGCAGAAGGAATAATGATGGAATAATTCATTGCTTTAACTGTACAGCCACAAAGATGAAGATATTTTTACTTTATACACTATATGATGGAATTTTTTATGACATCGACGATAACGGCCCGTTGTTTTTGATATATATAAATAGGGTCAGGTTAGGTTAGGTTAGGTTACGTTGATGTACGCGCGCCGTAGGCGCGTATGCACCGTTGTATACGAGGGGTCTGACCACGTTCACGGCCCTTCTATTGCTAAAAATTAGGTACAGAGTTCGTTTTTTTAATAGGTCTTTCTATTAATTATGTCCGAGATAATATTTTGTTTTCTACGTCCCTGCGCTCAGGTTATTTTTCTTTAGTACAGTTTAAAGAAATAATTATTATTCATAGAGTCTACTATATCTCATTCTGACTAGATGTTTCCTTTTCGATTTACTCCCAAAAACTAGTAGTTTTACCCTACAGTAGCTTTCGATCAAATTTCGTTCGATCAAATGCCATTCGATCAAATGCAATTCGATCAAATGGAAATTCGATCAAATGGGACCCGTTCGATCATTTGGGAATCGATCAAATAGACTCAAACCGAAAATTTAAATACAAAAATTAGCTAAAATTGTCAAAGGGAAACTTTCTTGCCTTAAAATATAAGTTTAAATTTTGGTTTATTTGATCATATACAAAACTAGAACTTGTCAAATTGGAAAATGTTTAGCCTTAAGTTACAACCAAACTGTTTCGTTAAAAAATTCATTTTTAATAACTTACATGTACCCTTGTAAAATTGCTGGTATCAGCCAAAAATTCAGACAGATAAAACAAAAACAGCTGCAGACGAAACAGCAAAAGACGATAATTTTGTCTCACTATTTGATTTTCCAGGTCGCGTCAAAATTCTAAGTTAAAAGGAACCACCTATGGACTGCATTGTACAGGATGAAAAATTGGTGAATAAGTAGATAAGTCCATAATGAAAAGGGATAATAAAGCTAAACCCTAAACAAATTTGAAGAAATTTAAAAACTTACTAATAGCTTGATAGTGAGAATTCTCACTTCTCAAATTTTTACGGACCTTCTCACAGGAGGTGACGTAATCTCTTCTCACGAGTTCTCTTAATGCCTCCGAGCATTCTCAGTTGGTCAAAAAGAGGGAGATAATTATTAATAAAAAATGGCCGCTCAGTTTACTTCATGTTGAAGAAAATAAACAGTATGATATTTTCGTGGACGAAAATTACTTTAAGAGAAAACCGAATGTTAAGTTAATTTCCGATGAAATATTTCTTTTTAAATTATAAATAAAATGTTTTCTTCCTTCATATATTGTCGGGAAATCATTTAAAAATAATATTTATTTTCAAAGGCTTAGATTACAACGTTCGCGGCATTCTCGTAAGCTGCCATCTTTAGAAGAATCCCTTTACATTTGACGATTTTTAGCGAGTTCTCACGAAGTACTCTGCTCAAGAGAAGAATTCCTTCTTAGAATTTTGAGCCGTCACGTGCCTTAAAACTCCAATATTATTGGTCAGCCATCTTGGATAACGTTAGGCCGCTTAGGCGATTTAGCTGCTCGTTATTTTACCTACATTATTTGTATACGTGGGCCTTAGAAAATATTTTTTCGGGAAACGGTTTTTATTTACTGAATGCAGCCCCAGCTAAATCAGTGACCAACATTTCGCTATTTGCGCGGGTGACATGGAAGCCGCGCTCCAATAACCCTCGACAGGACACTGACCTTGTCGATGCGCTAGGCTGCCTTCTTCGACGCGACTAACGTAGACACAAAGTTCATCCTGATGTTCGGCATTCTCCACCAACTCGGCTTCGACGCTGAAGCCGAACAAATGGTCCAACGACGTGCGCGCGAGCTCCACCTGGTAGAGAACTTTGGCACATACCTCTAGCACCTCGTACGTCTGGGGGGGAAAAGTTTCGAATTAAATCAGCCATCCGAAATTGTTGAAAATATTTCGCAGACTCTTACAAAACATTTTCTATAGAGTATCTTTAAAATCTCAGAGGTTTATAGAATAGCGAAGGCTTTCTATATCCTTCAGCGTTTTATATAATTATTTCTATAGAAAAGTCTAAGCTAGGTTTTCAATGACTATTGAGAAATTTCAATAGATTCTATAGACATATTGGATAAATTTTTATAGAGTACCCATTGCAGTTTTATAGACGTTTTATAGAAAATACCTAAATAATTCTTGGGTTTTTGCAATGGCTATAGAAAAGTAACCGAAATTTTTATAAATTCTATAGGAACTATGATAAAATACGCGAAAAAGTAGATAAGTCCATAATTAAAAGGGATAATATAGCTAAATCCTAAACAAATTTGAAGAAAATTAAAAACTTACTAATAACTCGTACCGATAGGTCTTCGAGCAACGCGAAACTCGGATCAAATAGATCTTCGAGTAATAAAATAAAGTAAAAATAAATAAAATAGCCAGAAATTCCAACGGTAGACCGGTTTCGTTCTATTTGGAACTCATCAGTACCGTGCGGGAAATCTGGCTGGCGACTATTAAATCGAAAAGAGAAACTAATCCTAAACATTCAAAATTTCAAAACGCGTTGCATATAGCAACGGAAAGCCGAAAAGGGGGGGGGAGTGTGGTGACGAATAGTATGTACTATAAGTTAAGTTAGGTGGTTTCTTCTAACTTAACTATAGGAACTATGGGTCACTTTCATTAAGATACCAATTGAATTTCTATAGAGACACCTAAATTGCTAAAGATTCTAAATAAGTTTTTCGTATTTTCTATAGGATTTCGAAGATAGTTCAATAGAATTTCTATAGAAAGGTTTTATAAGGTAGACATAAGCTAAGGAGTGTCAACGAACCAAATTTTCAAGAAGCTCATTTCTGGGGGGGACGTAGTAGTCTTCGCTCTCTTTCTTTTTGCGCACGCGCAGGAAATGATCGTTGGGTGAGAGTTGTTTTTGTCGGCAGGCACTCCAAACCAGCTCCTCAACCGTCATCCCATCTCGGAGGGCAACAGTGGCCGACTGATTCTCTGGCATTAATAGTTTGACCTGTTTGTCTCCGGGCATGGGCAAGTCTATGCTTTGACTCGGGGTTGTCGACAAACTCAAGGAGCGTCTGGGAGACCAAAAGATGGAAGGCCGCAAAAACGTTAGCCAAATTAACAGCACGTTGACATTTGAACAAGGTTGGCAAAAATCGCGATTTTTTAAATGGAAATGGGTTACATCAGGCCCTAATAAGAAATTTTCTCCTCACAAAGTAGCAACGTTTTAGTTTCGTTTTTAAGTGACTTGCTTACGATTTTAGCAGGGTTATTCAACATTAATAGGTTGCATTACGGAAGTTTTCCCCAATTCCCTGAATTTCCTTCCTCCTTTATCGTTATCCAGTGGCGCTACCGCCCAAACCCCTCCCATGGGCGTTTCTTTCACTGCACTAAATTTTTACCCCTATCCTTAGCCCCTTTTATATTATATGTAGTCTAACATCCACTTGACGAGTTTCTCAATAAGCCACTAATAAGTAATCTATTTATAAGCTTTTTTAGTAACATTGAGCAAAAGTATCCATTTTATAAGTTATAAAAAGTAAATAAAATTTATTGAATTATTTTTATAACTAATTGAACCAACCATTGTTTATTTCGCGAGCTTTTATTTCTCAGCAGTAACAAATCAACATAAAATCCCACTTCTTCGCCCAGGTGGGGGAAAAGACAGTCTGACTTATTGTGGAACCGGCGTTTCCATAACCTCATAAAAGTCGAATAACGCTGGTTTTAGTTACGTTTTTCAATAAGTCATGTGTGTATAAAAATTATAATTAACCAATTACGCTAAAAATTAAAAGAAACGTAATTCACAATTTATCAATTTCATTCAATTCCATAAATTATGTTAACTATAAATTCGGAAATTGAGCTTCTCTAAGCTTTTTCACTTTAATTTATACTTAAAACTGGTTTTACGCGTCGATCGATAGTTCTTCTTGGTTAATACGTTAATATATTAAACTTCTTGGCCAAAACCATTTTTAACCACAGATTTTCATTTGTGGCTAAAACCGGTCTTATGCAATGGTTTTCCTTCGTAGCTAAAATCGGTTTTAACCCCCGATTTTCCTTCGTGGCTAAAACCAGTTTTAACTATAGATTTTCCTTCGTGGCTAAAACCAGTTTTAACTATAGATTTTCCTTCTGTACCAAAACCGGTTTTACTAAAGGTTTTCCTTCTGTGCCAAACCGGTTTAACCATAGATCATCCTTCGTGGCTAAAACCGGTTTAACCATAGATCATCCTTCGTGGCTAAAACCGGCTTTAACCATAGATCATCCTTCGTGGCTAAAACCGGCTTTAACCATAGATCATCCTTCGTGGCTAAAACCGGCTTTAACCATAGATCATCCTTCGTGGCTAAAGCTGGCTTTAACCATAGATCATCCTTCGTGGCTAAAACCGGTTTAACCATAGATCATCCTTCGTGGCTAAAACCGGCTTTAACCATAGATCATCCTTCGTGGCTTAAACCGGATTGAACCATGGATCATCCTTCGTGGCTAAAACCGGCTTTAACCATAGATCATCCTTCGTGGCTAAAACAGGCTATAACCATAATGCGACCTGGTCTTGCCAACCCTGTGGTATATTCATCTTAACGCGGCTGAGTCCAAAAGAAATGAATGTTAATAAAGAGGTTCTAACTTGGAACTGTTGGACCTGGAAAGCGTTGCCCGTGACCTCCGTTTGGTGGCGCCTCGCCCTGAAAGTAGATTGGTGAGCAGAGAAGGGCTTCTGGCGCATACGTAGGCGTGGAAGGACGAGACGGTGAACACGCCTAATTTGTTGAGCGTGTTTTTGGTCGCCTTGGAGACGTGGGTCAGAAGGCTCTGTAATATCAGATGCATTAAGCCCAAATTACGCTATACAAAGTTTCCCATTTTTCCTTTTGGTACGATAATTAATATTTACTAACCATAAGTAACGTAATAAGCGTAAGTATGACATTATTCTCCATACCCTATTTTTTCGCCAATAACAATAAAAAACAGTACGTGGCTAAGTACCGAGAACTAGTCCTTGGAGGTATCAGGTAACTGTGATGTAGAAATCGCCGCCAACATTCTATTTGACGGATTAACAAAAGCTTATTGAAAGTCGAACGCTTTCAACAGTAAAAATAACGTTTACATCCATTTCGATTCTGAAGGTGGTTATTTTCTAATTTGATAGCTAATTCCGTTTTCGCTAGAATTTATGTCCATCTAACTAAACCTAAGAAATTCCTCTTGCGAAACATCAGATTACGAAAATACTCGGGCATACTGCCTTCTGTGACTTACTTACGTTTATTACGTTACTTCTGATTAACGATTAAAAGAACAGGGCTAAAGCGTACACCCGCAGTTTGGTGCAGGGACATTCTACGAGATAGTTGAGACGCGGCTCACCTTGGGATTGGGGAGTTCGGCGTTTTGCAGGGACGCCATGTAGCACCTGAGACGAAATTGTTCGCAGTGAAGCCTCTCCAAGTTCTCTTCCCATTCGTGGATCTGGTGGTTCAGACTCTGCTTACTGTCCATGTCCGCCACCACCGTCAACTGCAGCTCCGCCATATGCTTCAACTTGAAGTCCTACCAAAAAACACCACTCCAAATATGATCAATTCTTACCATTACGCGCGATGCGTACTATAAAAATGGTTTTCTATTTCCAGTTGCGCATATCTTCGATATAATTTTTACACACAAAAATCTTTTTATCCGCGTATACAATAATAATAGTAATAATAATCAGCTAGGCTAATACCCAAGGCACCACCTTAGGTCCAAGTCATCTAACGACTTATAATGCCTTTAAACGGGTGGCCGGGTTACAAGGCGGCTCATTTACCGTAACACGTCGAGTAGGAGAGGAAAAACGCTAACTGCGCAGGTGCGTTTTGCGTCACAAGATGCCGAGTTGTTGCCTCTCCTCTTTTCTCGTAGCAATAGGCTTTTTCATAAAATTAGCTACGCTTGCTGAACTTGATTTTATGTAGCTCTTTCGTCACGAAATACGTAGAAGTTCAGTTCAGTTTAGTTTATGCTTAAAAACAGGGTTCCTCATCGAATTTACTCATATATCCAGGGCTTTTTGTAGTAAAACGTCACCCGTGACGCAGCAGCAACATCAAAATAAGAAGGCCAATGTTACTTTATAAAAAGACCTATTGATGGAGCTAAGGTGGCATTATTATTTATCTCTCTCTCTCTCGCTTTCACTCGGAAGCTTGCGACGTCAAGAGCCTGTTTCAACGTTACAAGATGACGAGTAGAGCCTGAAGGAGCCAAACGGGCATCCTCCTTTGGACATCTCTCTACTCTCTCTCTCTCTCGGCAACCTGTGACGTCACGTACCTGTTTCATCCCACCCCCAAAATGCCCACCCTAAAAATCGTCCGTGTGACCCAACCTTATTGTAGTGTAAGTAATTGTTTAATTGTACAGATAAAACATTCTTCTATTGTTTAAAATAGTTTATTTTTTATTTATTATGATAATTGCACGACAGCTTCTAATATCGTTAAAATTATTTTAAAAATATTTTGGGCATTATAGAGGAGGGTGTACTGTTTCAATGTTTATAAGCGAAAACTAATTTTATTACAAAAATTAAAACCGTGGTACTGGTACTAAACTACTAATAATGTAATAATAATCATCATCAGCATCATGTTACCATTCCTCTTTAAAAATAGCATATTTCGCATCAATAAAACCTCACTAGGGACACTCAGACCTTACTTCTGTTAAATATAATGTCAGAAATGTGAAATTAAGGGGCGTACCATAAATAAAGAACTTCATATATATTCTAAATCGAAAAATAGTCGGCTAACACTCGCTTCAACTTCTTTTTAACGCAACCTAAAATAAGCTTCTATTAACCTGTTGGCGTAAATGCAAAATAAGGTGATCCACCATAAAAATGCTTCCAACTACCTTTAACTATTAAAGTACACCTCTATCAACACTTTTAAGAAATTCAAGAATCATAATTGAAGTCTCAAATGACGAAATCTAAGACGATGACACTAGATGTCGCGTATATTTTGTTGTATGTAAAAAAAATAATCCCAAAGTAAAACTAAACATCTAAACTAGTCTAGAATAAAAACCCTTAAAAAGTAATAAATGTTTAAACTTTTTATTTTTCCGATTTGTGGAAATTTTTCCGCATTTAATTTTTGCCGATTTAAATTAACAACTCTAATTTTAATAAATAACGTAATTTTTACTTCCCAGCAAACATTCTCGGCGTTTTTAATCTAGCCGGAATTCCCTTTGAGAATCGGAACATTAATAAGAAAAATTCTCCGCGATAACTTAATTAGATTCAAGTTTACGGATGAAGAAAAAAATTAGCCGCAATTTTAATTTAGAGTTGGTTTTAGTTTTTTTTGGCTGACAGAGAAAATTCCAACCGCTAAAATATTCCTTAATCACGGTAGTTCAAAAACAGAAAAGCAAAAAAATAGCGAAGAGGAACTCAGTACCCCCCCCCCCCCCTTGAACTATTTCGACGAATAACGACGAAGAGTGATGGTCCAATAGAAAAGAAGAATAAGAAGACAGAAAGTGGGAAGTGTTTTTTCCTTCCTCCGGCACTTACCGATTCTATTTCTTTTTCGAGGCGAAATATCTCCTCTTGGAGCAAATGCAGAGTCCCGGTTTTGCCCCGATGACGAGCGAAAGCGGCGGCGCACGCCGAATGGATGCTATTGATCCAATTCTCCAGTTCCACTTGGCAAGGAGCCTGCGCGTCGTAGAAAAGACACCATTCAACAAAATATTCCAAATATTACTCTAGCTCAGTGCCTGATTTCCGATCCCTTTCTTATTGTCCCGTATGCATTCCGATAGAGTTGATACCAAAAACCCGCTTCCATATGCCGACATAAATAGTATCAAAAGTTTATAATAGGAGTCGGAAGAGATAAGTATTCGTATCAACCGTAAAAATGGAACTCGTATCTTCGTGGGCAGTGGCGGATTGGACCGTATAAAACCCCTATTTTCCCGATTTAACAGTAACTCAATAAATGATTAATTACACCGTACCACTTTTTATTATGAAAATTTGGCTGGAGCTTGCGAGGGTGCGTGTTTCAAGCGAATAACATTAGCCGTATAGGTAGATGAATACTTATCTATAGTATATATATACAGGGTGGTTCAAAAGGTTATGCAAAAATTTTAAGGAGTTGTAGGGGATGAGTTGAGAGGTATGCTTGTTTTTTCCCATTTTCCTACAATGAGTTAAAAGAGCGCCAGAGAGCTTCAAAGTGTGGCCTACTAGCCCCTGAAAGTAGGCTGCAACAAGCGTAAAACCAAGCTGCAGGGAAATGCGAACATTAAGGTTTGGGTTCGTGTGATAGGAAAAAAGGACTTTGTAAAAAAATCGAGGTAACCAGCGTAAAAAAGTAAACTTGAACAGTATTTAAAGTCCCTGCTGCTTGGTTTTGCGCTTGTTGCAGCCTGCTTCCAGGGGCTAGTGGGCCACACTTTGAAGCTCTCTGGCGCTCTTTTAACTCATTGTAGGAAAATGGGAAAAAACAGGCATACTTCTCAACTCACCGCCTACACCTCCTTTAAATTTTTGCAAAACCTTTTTTGAAACACCCTGTATATATACTTCTAGTAAAATTTATTTCGAGACATATATAGATTTCGTTAGAATAAAATTTCGCGTGTCTCCAGAAAATAGCTAGGAAATGGATACTTCTATCTTAAGAGATACTATACTATATACTTTTGATAATATCGAGCATTTTGACGGTCAATCTTTTACTTACGTAAAATCGGGTTCTATAAAACGTGCTCTGGTTCGAAGGGAGCCTTTCTAGCGCCAAAAAAATCGGGTTTCTTTTATACCTCCTCGAAAATCAAAATTGCTTTATATTTAATAAGAACGGCAACTCGGAATATGAAATGTGATATTTTTATTCACGAGTGTATAGCTTAGAATTCGATGGGTGGTTTGAATAACGTAGAACAGTCACGTCTTATGGTCTTGTTGGACGAGCGAGTACTACAACAAGTACGCTAGAATTGTTTTTGTACGTACTTGCTTGTTTGCGTTCTGACGGGATAATTTAAGTTAGATTTATCCAAAAAAGGTGGAAATTTTAGTGATACAGCATTTGATATTTTTTTCGCCAAAAATTCTTCTTTCTATCAATCTATCGGGAAAAATATGAGTAATAGAGCACAAGAAGCATCCATTTTTAAAAATCATGGCCGCTTCTCCTTGCGTTGATGAGTATGGATGCCCGGACAGATTTCTTTAACTTTACTTAATTAATGCAAGGTTTGACGACGATAAGGTATTAAATTCGAAAATAACTACCTTCATTAGCAAATCGAGCATTAATAAATTGTCAATTTTATGTTCTTATTCAATAACTCTGGTAAATGTTTTCAAAGAAAGCGTTATTTTGAATTTTAAAACTGCTGGCGTCGGTGACTTTTCGGTTCGAAATACTAGTTATTGAAATTATTCACGTTATTTTAAGAATTAAAAATATATTGAAGTGTCATACTTGTTCTTCTTACGTTACTTATCTTACTATTCAACAAGCGGGATAGCAGTGTTGCCGGTCATGCTTTGTGTACAGTGGCGGTGTGCGCGTTTTGGGCGCGAAACAATGTGAGGACCGTTAGGAAAAATCAAGGGGGGAGCCAGTTGAGTTCTGGGTATTGGGGCAGCGTCCCTGGAGAAGGTGACTAACGAATCGCCACGTAATACCCCCAAATCCCGGGATCGAAACTATTTCATTAAAGTATTTAGCACCCGAGTCCGATTTATCCGTTAAGCCTAATGCGAAATCAGCCAGGGGAGGCCAGGCCGAGTAAATTAGCGGAGCCAATGGATCCGGCTACTTCTCGTTCCCTTTCTAATGAGAAAAATCCTCGGCCGAGAGCCCGAATGAATTCTTCGTTTCAGGAAATTCGATTCGGCGGGACGCGCGACGAACCGATATATCGAGACTGCGCGTTTGGACATGGCCAGATATCGACACCGCGCGAGGATATTGACATTCCTATATTAGGCAATATTCTACGCGGGACCCGCTTGGAAAATTACGCTCTAGAAAATATTACTTTGCCCAAGTTTGAAATGGTCGGCCGCTATCGCGTATTAAAACGCGACATTTAATATTTTGGATCAGTTTCGGTACGTGGGTAATTATTACCTATGGAATAATACTAATTCTCTGCCTTTGAATGTATTAAAGTCTAAGTTAAGATAACACTACCGGAGGTAAATTAATCATAACTATAATAATACTGGACTCATTTTCCTAATACCATAAGATTACAATTAGTTTCGAACTTAAGTGTGCCTCGTTATGATACTGAGCTGTGCCGAGGTGTAGGGCACCTTGGCGTGATATGTTTTTAAGTTGCGTATTGTACCTTATTGAAAACGGTTTCAATGCTAGTTTATTGAAACATAAAAAAAACATTTAGTGTTCTTCAAGATACCGTTCTACTATTTCTGCGCAGTAGTAAGCGTGAACTGCAGCTATAGCCAAACCGGATTTACACCAAGCATCTTCTCAACTTGTTTTGATCAGGCCATGACTTAAATCAGAACTATTTAGCGAATGCGTTTTAATTATCTCCTGACCTGGGATTCAGCACCTAGCGTAATCGTAGCTAAAGAGGTACTGACCTGAAAGAGGTAGGCGTCGCCGAAAGCAGTGCTGAGGCAGAAGATAAAATCCCGTTTGGGATGTTCGGGGATGGGCTGCATGATGGCCCCATCGACGATAATCAGATGCTTGGGAGTACTGTCGATGGCGCGCCCGTCTCGGTTATCGCACGGGTAAAAGAGCAGCGTCGTCCCCTTCAAACAGACCCAGTAGCCTTTCCAGCCCCTCTTACGAGCCAACTCCACTTGGCGGTGTTTGCGAAGAAGCCATTTCTTCACGCTTAGAAACCTGCGAGAACGCGAAAAAAGTACCAATATTATTTATTCATGATTCGAATAGTGTAGCAGTCCCGGCTATCCCGAAACTTTTAAGGGTTGACGTAGAATTATTTTATTTTCATTTTTGTTTGCCGTTGCTACCTCTCGTTGGTATGCATAAACTACGGTGCTGGCTACACCGAAAGTTTTACAGGCGAACGTTGAAATTATCTTGTGTCTTTCAAAGGGGAATTGTCACCAAAACCAAAATTTACGAGGTTTTTTACAGAATGATAGAAAATATATTAATGATTATGTCCCTGAAATTTTATAGTTATTGGAAAAGTATTTAAAAAGTTACGCTACTTTTCCCGCAACCTACATCAAATGGCTCCAAAAATGTCAGAAATCGCGTTTGAACCTACGTGCAGCGCCAAAAGAATGAAGCTGCAAAAATTTGAGAAAGGGCGGCGTGTAAGGCATTAAAAAACACGATAAACTACAATCTACGAATATAACTCGGTTAAAAAGCCAAGGAGAATGTCGTAGCAGATGACAGTTCCGACCGAAAAACGATAAAACCAGGGAAAATAATATTTCGTTCACGAGATGGCGCTGCAGGTAGGTTCACAAGCGGTTCTGATATTCTGGAGTCGGGGGGGGGGGGGATAAAACACGAAATTTGGTTGCTAATAATAAATCAAATACTGGAAATATTAACATGAATTTTTTTGAATAACCATATTCGGATGTCCTCTATCCATTTAAATGGTTTTTAACCAATTTTAGGGTGGTGACAATTCCCTTTAACTTAAAAACTTTGTAATCGAAATTTACCTAAAACATCTTGACGAATATTAACTCGGGATAATGTAGTATAAAATGTTCACATAGACTCACGTGCTACAAACCTTAACCCCGAATATCTCTTCCTTAGTCCCAAAACCAGGTAACTTGGCTTAAGGGAATTTGCCTTTTAAGCGTTTTTTAAAGAGCATTTCAACCTTCATTTATAGTAAAAATATTAAAAATAGTTCCCGTATTATTTGAAAAAAGCATCACGTAATAGCCTCTTAAATAAAACATTCTTCCAGGAAATCACCAAGAAGTAATATTTCCGAGAGCCAAGACCCGCAAGGTATTGTTATATAGTGCTTGTGGTAATAATGGAAACATCGCATCGTGTTTTTGCCAAGCCTTATATGTCAAAAAAACTACCTGGTTAAAAGGGAACGCCATGGGGAACGCTTGTTGCTGTCGTAAAAGTGAAACATTTCCATTATTTTAACCAGGGCCACCGAGAGCATCACCGGGCCCCGGGAAAATATTAATTTCGGGCCCAGATAAAGCCGTAACTATTGTAGATAGCTATACATAATTTGGGGAAGTATACCTCGTTTGTTCCGAGTCGGGTCCCCGAGACTGCACGGGCCCCGGTAAATTGTACCGTCTTCCCCCCTCTCTTGTCGGGCCTGATTTTAACAAGCACTATATAAACAGTGACTTTCGAGTCCTGGATCTCGGAAATATTACTTATTGGCGATTTCCTGGAATAATAATTTTTTGAAGCGTCTATACTATATTCAACTCAAATTTTCTTTTTTTTTGAGGTACGTGATTTTGGAACTAAGGTAGCGAAATGGAAATTTTAAATTTGGTGGGTTAGAATCAAAATATCCCTCTAATCGGTGACTGCTAACTATGTTTCATTCAATAAATGTCAGCAGCACTTACCCGGCTTTCCGAACGGCTCCCGTGCAGTTAAATGAAGCGGCAGCGGCCCCGGAACGAGCTCGGTACGGTGAATTCCTCGATTCTCCATCTTCTTCGTCACTAACTGCCGTAGTCAGGGACAATCTATCATCGTCAGACATCTATAAACGAAAAGAAACGTTGTACACATCATCATTTGGAAATTATTAACCGCAAACGTGTCGCCATCCCTAGATTCATTGCTCAGCTATTAATTTGCAAAGCTCTCAGATTTCTAGTAACTGTCGACAGCTAAATGGTGATTCAACCAGAAACATAGAGATGGCGCTCGTGTGATTACAAAATTTCGTCTGTTGTGATAATGTAATTTGTACCGGCATCCCCCCCTGATCTATCTTGTACTTAAATATACTTTTGCAGGTTATTTTTTCATTAAACATTTTCCCCATGTAGAGCAAGGCTGTTCAATGCTGGCTGGATTACGACCAAAAGCGTCATACGACCGAAAAGTGTGTCCGAAAGGTAAATCGTTCAGTGGGAGCTTGTTGCACTGAGGGGAATGAACTGGGATCGGAGGGGGAAGGGTAGGAATGACGTACGAGCTACGTCATCAAAATTTTAAATTTTCTCCTCTCCATCGCCGCCCAGTGAGGCGTTTTAGAATATAAAGTTGCTATTACTATTCCAACTAGTAGGTAATGTAGTCTATAGTGAGACTAGCTCTAGCTAGATGTTTTAGCAGGCGAGAAGGTAGAATTGACACACTTCACACTTTTCGGTCTTATGTCGCTTTTGTTACGACGCTTTGTCAGTCGTACCCTGCAATAATTTATAAGCCCCACCTGGGTGACGGGGGGGGGGATTTTAAATTGATTTACTAATAGCTCCCTCTATTGCAGATAAATAGAAGCTGGTGAAATAATAGGAAAACATTGGTGGGGTCTATAAATTATGAAAATAATATTTATTTAAAATTAAGGCTATATAAATAGCCTAGATCAGCGGTTCCCAATTTTGTTTAGCTATGGAACCCAAAATTATCCACCTAATTTTGTCGGAACCCCAACTAATTTTTTTTACTTATCTTATAAGACTCTTGACACAAACAAAGATGGCCCCGCTGCGAACTCTCGGAACCCCTGTGACCCTTGAACGGAACCCCAGGGTTCCGCGGAACACCTTTTGGGAACCGCTGGCCTAGATGGCACCCCTGTGCAATAACGATAAAATAGAAAATATTTGTGGAAACCAAATCCAATGCTTCCGTTATCCAACCTGCTAAAGTTGCTAATAGTTATATTTGTGGTATTTCTGCTCGGGACAATTTTTATCCCGAAACGTATTTTGAAAAATTAGACGGAGCCCACAAAGCAAGTAACAGCAGAATGTGGAGGTTAATACTTAACTCTAAGAAATATATTATATACTTATGACACAATTATTTTCGAAACTGATAAAGATTTCATTAGGATAAAACCTCCTATAAAGTGGATGTCTAATAAATCCCTTGAATTTGTAGCCTAATCGGAGGAGGAAACTTTTTTATTTTGAAAATAATTCGGTGGTGTCAGCAAGAAGCCTTAGTCACCAAAGGGGGAAACTAAAAATAATGTTTCGAGGGCGGTTTGAATTTTCCCGGTGGCGGATGGAGAAAAAGTGCAAAACACGCATTCACACTAATAGGTTTCCTGAACCAGAAAATCAACAGAATATGTATTCTAGGATTGACCAAAAGAGCTCACGCTACCTGCGAGCAAAAGTCAAGTACGTATAATATTTTTAGATAAATAATTTTTTTGGTTTTATATTCCGATTAATAACAATTGGCGACCAAATGCTAATTGCATATGCTAATACGCCACCAATCTAGTTTTCGATTGAAAGCAAAAGAAGGCGTAGCGATAGCTAGCTTTCGGTCCGTAATAATGTTTAATAAATAGTATATAACTAACACAGAGCGAAACAATATGATAAAACCCTGATATTGAATCAACCTTAAATATTTTTAATGCAAGTGGCTATCCGGAAACGATAGACGGAACCATTCTACGTCAACATTGTTGGTCAAGACAATTGGAGATAAAATTACTTCAACATATAGAACTCGTGAATGCTTTTTCGGCGGCAAAGCCAGTTAAGTTCGGAACTACTCCTGCGCGAGTTTCCAAGTTTTATCCCCCACTGGTTAAAGGGGTTTCCCCTGAGTTCTTCAGTTTCCCCTTCCACGGTAATAGTTGGTGTAGGCAGCTGTTGGCTCGCGTGGCATGGATGGCTTGCCACCACCCTTCTACGCATTGTAACTCGGCCACCTGTTTAAAGACATTAAAAGTCGCTAGATGACTTGGGCCTAAGTTGGTGCCTTGGGTATTAACCTAGCTGATTATTTATTTAAGCTTAGCTCTAATTATTTAAATCGAATAATTTTTACTGTCATCTTCCGATTGAGAAAAATAAGTTGAAGTATTAAAAATACACATCTTTATTAAAGGTTTTTTTTTTTGAAAGTCCAATATGCTGAATGATATATTTAAAAAAAGAGAAAAAACTTCGTAAAATTTTCATATTTAATTAAAATCAATGTTATTTACAATTATTCAGTTTGACCGGTTTTGAAGCGCAGGACACTTCATTTTCAGAGACGAAGTTTTTTCTCTGTTTTTAAATACATCATTCAGCATATTGAACTTTCATAAAAAGCATTTAAGCCTTACATCTTTATTAATAATAAAACAAAATATTTTTTCTTAGCCACGAGGATAATTTTGTTCGCCACCAAACTTTCGAAAGCTGGTTCAAAACTCCAGTTCAAAATCATCAGTAGCTTAAAGCTACTTAACTATAGGCTTTGTCACTTTGTGCGAAGTTTAAATTTTAGTCTCAAGTATCGCCGTCTACCGACCGAGTTGTAAATGGTACGTCTGAAAGCTTTCTGCTCGTTCAAAATTATCTCTGTAAAACAACTGAAAATTTTAGCATAGACACATTTAAATCCAAAGGTACTCTGCTATTTCCTAATGGGTATTTAGGCTAGTGTAATGACCAAAATTCGTCTGCAATTACCAAATTTGACAATCGTATGAATCTGTATTGTATAATTTGTATTGTTTATTTCAACTAATTTCTAAAACATACGATTAAATAGTAGAAAGTTATAACTGTTTTATATAATTTATATTATTCGCGACCGAAATCTATCTCTACGCCCTCTTTTAGTTGCCGTCGAAAACTAGGTAGATAGCGTATTACCGTTGCCCAGGAATTTTCATGGTACGCAATTACGCTTTATGATGGATTAAATAGATGTTATAGAATTATTATTATTATTTTACACTGTTTTTTATTTCCTCAATGGTAACACGCAGCAATTACATCGCCCAGATTTAACCATTTTTCTCGAATTTTACAACAGGAGACGCTAGATCGAAGTTGCTATCTCGGAGGTGCGTGTAGAAGCAGAGCCACCTAGACTCTTTTCTTTCGGGAAAGCATTTTGAAATTTATAATTTTTTAAGATTTCTTTCTATATATTTCAGATATTTGAAAACAAGATGCGTCTGGAGCGATAGGAATTAGCCTTTCCAGAAGCACATAAAATTACTGGATATTCTCATGCTAAGCAGAAATTTTCTGAATTATATCAGGGGACGGAAATCCAGCGTTGGTCATTACGTGGCTCTATGTAAACTGAAGAGGCTAATTCTCTTTCAAATCCAAACATGTATATTGTCAAATGAACAACGTTCATACGAAATACAAGTTACCTACACTACCCAGGGCTACACGTTACGTTTTATAGTCTTGAGGGGAAAAGAAATGATAACATAAAAGACGAAAAAACTTCTTTAGTTTGCGGAAGCGAGTCAATTTGAAGCAATATATTTCAGCCTATAAGAACATTAAAAGTTCTCCAGTTCCTGTACGGTGCCAAAGTTTCAGCTAAACTCGCTAAAGCCTAAATCCATACACACGGTATCGATCGTCGGGGTAGGCCGCGCGGTTTCCCCCTCAGATGCTTGCAAAGGCCTAGAAGAACGGTGTTAAAATCGCAGATGGAAAAAGAGATTTGGAACTTGGTATTCCGAGGTTTTAAAACTTGCGGAGATACGAAACATACTGGTGGAATATAAGGGTTTTTATATGTCGTTCCCATCATTCTAAAGTAAAAGTGGCAGGTTCCAATACATTTTCAAAACAAATATTTCATACGAAGGAACGTGCATTTTTAATGTTTCCTCTCTTTTTATTTTCGGCTGCCCGTATGGCTGGCTCGGATTTAAGAGTGATTTCTATCTTCTTACGACACTTATTTTTCGCTTTGTGTTTCGCCTTTGACATACCTCTCTTTTTCCAACAACGTAAGATTTCGAGGATAAATTTATTTTACAGAAAATGTTTGAAGGACCAAAGTACGTTTCAATATTTTTCCTACGCTCGAATGAAATACATGTTTTTCCCTGTTCTTTGGCATACGTTTAAAACTAAATAGGTATTGCACTAGCAACGCTATTAGCATTTAACAACCATAAGGACTTTTCATGGTACGCAATCACGCGTATTAGAGGTTTATGATGGATGAAATAGAAGCTAAAAAGGTTAATTTTTGCATTTTACTATAATTTTACACTGTTTTGTTTTTCCTACATGGTAATACGCAGCAATTACAACACCCAAATTCAGGTATCTTTTACAATTTGACAATAGCAGACGCTACATCATAGGCGCTACCTCGCGGCCACCTAGACTAGTTTCGGTCGTTAATACATTTCTATGTCTGTAATAGCGGAAGTACATATGCCTATCATAAGGTCCGCAAAGGTCTAGGCCAAATTTTTACGATCATACACCCGTTATTCAGAGGTAGGTATTCAAAATTTGCACCTCCTAGTCTCTTGGGTCCTGGAATTATTGTTGCATTGGGGCCCTGTGGCCTAACTCTTGGGTCCTGGAATTATTGTTTTACCGCTGCCCTGTGGTCCAACTCTTGGATTCTGGAATTATTGTTTTACAGGGGCCTTGTGGACCTCACTCTTGTGTTCTGGAATTACTGTTTTTCCATGGCCCAGGCCCACTCTCGGCGGCACTAGGTCAACGAGGTTAAAAGCCTCGTTAATTAACAATACCGTTAAAAATATCGAACGACAGTAGCGGCATAATAATAGTGGAAGGCGCTGTTTTCAACGATGAAAAAGATCTGTGCCAGCCGTCACATTCGCTTATCCCTTAAAAGCATTTCCGCAGCTTGAATCTAATCTAATCTCGAGCGAGTCAGTGAGATTCGAGCAACAATACCGTCATAGACATCTAGTCTGTAAATGAGCGCCCCAGTTGGGATTATATTTCCAAAGGCCTCAAGATTAATACAACTTTCCTTGATGAAGACGCCCCATTAATCGGCGCTCTCTTCGCGAGCCCAGCGTCCTCGGCGCGGCCTAAGTCATTTATCTTCGTGGCACGCGCCGACTAGATACGGTCCGAGCAATTGCCAAACCGAGGAGATAGCGTGACCCATATAACAACTCTCTTGACAAGAGAACTCCTTTTGGACAAAATCCGACCGGAGGAAATGGTTCACTTCGGACAAGCGCGGAAGGACATTTTCCGAAACGAATGCGGACCTTCTATTTGTTTGTTCATTCTCTCATTACAAACCATCCGTGATAATGACAATAATAACTGTGTTCTCAACACGAAGAGGGTAAAAAACGCTTTCCCGCTGCTGAAAGTGCATTGTTGGTAGAGATTAAACAGAGTGCTCTAGAAGTTTCAATGAAAACGTCGGGGCGTACCTAGACGGTCGAGGAAAAACAATTACCTAAAATCGACTTAGCGCGCTTTCGGCATGGTTATTCGAGTTTATGAGGTTAGATAACAAACCCTTTCGGATGAAGCCCGTACGTCAGACTTTTTCCCCTAAATTCCCATTTTTTATCATTAATGCACGAGAGCGTCATCTACGTAACATATTTATAAAAATTTCTTAATTACATAGGCATATTTTTTTAACAAATATTAACCAAAAATATTTACAAAGTTACAAAAGTAAATAAATTTCATTCAATTATTTTCATAATTAATCGACTCCTCAATGATTAAATATTTTTACACGGGCTTCTATTTATCGGCAATAGGGGGATTTGTTACCGAATCCACTTAAAATTATTATCCATCACCCTGGTAGGGGGAGGGGGAAGAAAGTACTAAAACCTCCCCAAAAGTTGAGTAACCATGCTTTCAGTTTGACAGCTAACGAAACTGTTCTAATAAAATTATAACAGAATTTAGAAATATGTGATAAACTACGGTACACGACGCAAAAAAATACGACTATGAACAATACTACCGCGGTTTACCGAAATTTTCTCCAATTGTAAACTGATACCGATTGCACCTTAATTTTTGATTTTTATGATGCTAAGAAAACGGCAAACATAACCTCGATTTGGGAATGGTAACAATCAGTATTTTATTTTATACTCTACATTTTTGGAAAAGGATTGTTTAGCAACACGGGCCGTAAACCGAGATGTTCCTTGTGAATGGAGCAAAACCTAAAACAACCTGTTGGCCACAAAAACGCTATTGTTTGCTACGATTCGAAAACAAGACTGATTTTTCTGACCGAAGCTTAAGTTAAAATATCTAAATCTATTAATTTTCGTGTAATTCTTTTGATTACACAAAACTAAATGATAAATTTCATATTAAAAACCTTTATAAATGTTAATCAACAGATTTTGTAGTAGAAGAGGTGTTTTTTTTTAAGGATTAGGAGTAATTTTAGGAATTCGAATAGACAACTGTGTTGTTGGTTCATTTGAAAAGGACTTTAGTATTACCATAAATGTTTAATATTGTTACGTAAGTGTGACACTTCCTATTCTTCACATGAAAATATTTTACTGAGAGCTATTCACAAGACAGACTGCATTACGGGCTTCGTCGTCGTTTGGCGTCCGCTTGCTAACGCGTCACACGTAGCTTTTGACAGGGCCTCGCTGAGGGAGATTTTCTTCTTGTGATGACGTCACTCCGTTACTAGCTCTCAGTAAAATATTCCCCAAAGTGACAAACTTATGGAACATTATTATAAACTTATGGTATTACGCAAAATGTGAAAACCAAACCGTTAAAAATGATGAGGTGGCGTTCGACGTTGACGCTAAAACTTCTTAGCTTAATCTCCCTACAATATTTTCTAAGAAGGAACTATATAATGTCGGAAGACGTTAAAGAATGGCCTTTTTACAACAATTGATGTCGCGATTGACATTGTACGATGTCGGGGATCCTCGCAGGCCTATTCGGGAAGACCCGAGCACCCTGTATTTTTTCTTCACTTCTAAAAGACAGCGAATGTATAGAACCGAAAAGGGAAGGTAACCTATAAAGCCAAAGTCGTTCCGATCAATTTGATTATGTTTGTTTGGGAATAAAAAAACGTTCTTTCCTATCGTCATTTCCTATCTATCGGGATTGTCGTTGGCCCTCTACCGGGCTATTTCGAAAGCTTTATTCGCTTTAGTAATTCTCTTTGCTCAAATTGTCCTCCTTTGGGACTCTTTTCAAAGCGCACTAACCATTTTTCTACCACAGCGAAAGATTTATAGGACTTGGATTTAGTTCAATTTACGACACCGCTATTGGGCCGACTGAATATATATCGTGTAGACCGATTCAATTGTAATGGTGGACTTGATGGGAAAAGATACTACACTTTGATCTTAGAGAAATGACGAAGAAGATTATCAAATTTAAAAAAAAAAGTTGTTTATACTATGGTACGTATTTGGTTAAAAACGAAATATTTTAGAACTACATATCAACACATTTATGGAAGTTTTTCAAAAATGTGTGTGATTTAATTACACCATAGTTCTGGTTTATTGTAATTATAATGACGATAAGCGAGTTTCAATAACCGCACCGCCATCTATTGGCCCTAAATATAAATATTATGATGGTACTTGACGCCCTAGGTCACCGAGGTCAGTGTGTCAGAATTTATAGCCCGGTGTACCTAGTAACAGAGACCATACCACCGGAGGCATATCATCATAGTGCCCTACGCCAGCGTCCACCTAGCCCGGACAGGTGACAAATCCAGCATAGGTAGTAGTACTCTACTACTGATGGTCGCACCTTTGACGCAAGCCACTCAACCTAGCAGAAGGTGCAGCAATGGGTGGACCAATTCCCACTTCGCACACAGCAGTGGGATTAAGAGTGGATGCTGTAGCAACTCCAGCCGACACCCTACCTACACAGGTAAGGAGTCAAACCTTTTGGAGAGAGCTCCTATAGGGGAACGACGAGCACACAGCAGCCCAAGTAACCCGGCACAGCTGGCACCGGAGATCCTGGTGTGCCTCCAAAAGGCCGGGAAACAGGACCGCCGTGCCCTCATACGGAGGCCCGCCACCCCACAGCAGGCTACCCAATCCGCCGAGGCGGCCAGTTTGCACGGACCCTCTCCGTTAGCCTGAGCCGAAGCTCAGTATCCAGCCCAAACCTGGCCGAAGTCGGAGGTTTAGATAGGACCATTTGATCAGAGCTAACATCTCCCAGTGCGCCACTAAAACATACTGATCTACTTCAAACTATAATTATAATAATGAAACAACTAGACGACTCGCGAAGAGCGCAGATGTCCAAGTACTTGAAAACATTCGAAGGCCCGCAGCGGGCCCGAGATACTATTGAAGTCCACACATTGGCGTTCCGCATTATTTATCTATATAAACTCTAGGATTATTCTAAACATGAAGTTTAGATACCGCTGTTATTGGGGTGGAGTTTAAAACTTCCGCGAATAAACAGCGACTATATAACAGTGATGGGCATGCTCAGCTTGTTTTGAGAGGTTTTTCTCATTTTGAGCAAAATTGAGCTTCGAATTAACAACAACCAAAACAGAAACGAAAATGACCGTTAAATGAGAAGAGCGCCGATTTCGTTTCCCACAAGAGCACGAAAGGAGAAGAGCGCCGATTTGGTTTTCCACAAGAGCACGAAAAGAGAAGAGAACCAATTTCTTTTCCCACAAGAGCACGAAAAGAGACGAATGCCTGTTTCGACTCTGAAATCAGCGCGAAATGGGAGGTGAGACGATATCGTTCTTTAAATGAGCGCTAAAAGAGAGAAGCACCGATTTTATTCGTTAAATAAGCTTTGAGAAGAGTTGAGCTTATTTAGTTTCTCAAACGAGCGCCCAAAAATAGGCAAGTGGAAGTCTAGTTATTGGAGTTGAGCGGTTCGCTACCCCTAAAATGCCCACCACCGTTATATAACGAGACGGATAATTCACGCACCTTAGTTCGGCGCAATCCTGAACATTACACAAAGGATCCGTCGCGTTTTGAGCCCTGCCTGCCCCCTCCCTTCGGCGCCGAGAGATCGAATGGACGGGGGGGGGGTGGCTCTTTTAATTACGACTTCCGACCCTCCCCGCAATCTAAATATGGAAAACGGAGTTAATAAAGCTTACCGCGGCGTGAAATGAGCTATCCGAGTAAACGAACGCCGCGACTAAGCCGTTTATATCTGGCCGCTGACGAACATGATAGGCTTAATGAAAGAGACCACCCGGAATTATAACGCTCCGAGATGTTGATCTGCCGTTCTTTCCTACCGACTGAATTGTGAGACGCCATAACGAACCTTCGTATAACGGATTACCCACCGAGATTATACTTAGAAAACAAATATACCAGTTTGAACTGGTAGTTAGTGGAAACTGTTGTCTCCGATCGTGACTACAATTTCGACTGTTAGTAAACTACGAAAACCAAAAGTGTAGCGAGAAAATACCTACTCGTGAAAGTAACTGTAAAGGTTTTGGAAAATTTTAATAATCGGTAAATCACAAAATTAATTTGGCGCTTGAAAATACGTCCCCATGTTAGAGTATAATACGATAAATGATAAACTGCTAGGCTAATACCCAAGGCACCACCTTAGGTCCAAGTCGTCTAGCGAGTCAGGAATCCATACCTCTACTTGGAATGCTTATCCTTATGGTAAGATCACTCTGACGTCAAAAAACCGTCCGCCACATCGAGACAAAAATCTGAATCGATAAGCATTCCAAGTAAATGTATGGATTCCTGAGCGAGTAAATAAGCCCTCAATACTTCATAATTTGAAATCGGCCAATAGACCAGTTGCATAGTTACATTTCGCCATCTAGTGACATATCGAAATGAATTATGGGTATGCCCTTTTTCACTTCTTTTTTACCCTCGGTTTTGTCTCGAGATTTGAGATTATTCGTAGTCGCGCAATTAAATGTTTTTCACAAATAGTTTGGTGACGTTATTGGTAAACAAAACGAACATCCATTAAGCATTTCGTGAAATCGTGTGATGGCGCTGCTAGATTGCGTCGCGACTATTGCGTTCCTATAAATCAACTTGCCAGTTATTCAAGTGAATAACAGTAGCAGTATATAAACTTTTGGTTTCATATAAGCGTATCAGTTCCGTATCTTAATTTTTTATTGGGAGCCATATCTAGAATGACCACCTGATTTTGATGGAATTCCGACATTAGGTCTAATACGCGCTTCTTGCCTTGTCGTCACATTGAGATATTTTCTTTTACGTTTGTAAGATCGTGTCTACATTTGACCTATTTCCGCCTGTAGAAGTATTTCACACGCCCTGCACTAATGTGCAAGGAGAGGCCTACTACCAGGCTTCGATTAATATCGGAAGATTGTGGGAAAATGAAAAATGCTCTTACATTAAAAACTGCGCAAAACTGTTTAAAAAAAATGAATTTTTTTAAACTGGTTGTTTTGAACCATTTTTAAACTTTTTGCTTAAGATTTTCCAACTTTTATTGATGCTCAGGAGATTGTATACAGACATGTTTAGATAATTTAGGCCAGAGTATATCGCCTTCAATCAACCTCCACCCGAATATTAAACACGCGCCCAATGTAATCAGTGATAAACGTTAGGCCTAATAGCTTTACGTAGTCATCGTGACGGTTTTTGAACGTGCTTAGTATTTGGGTAGAAACACTTCGGAATTCAATTTGAAAAATGGTGTTTTTGCTTATCATTGGGATTCAGATACACATTCAATTGAAGTAGAAAATCTTACATAAGCCGCGCTGTAGAGCGCGGGAACGTCAAAATTTTCAATTTATAAAAGTCTAAAATTCTCAGTTTATTGTAAGTATAAAACCAGCGGGCGGTGGCTATTCCGAAAACGTCCATTAAGCGTGAACATCCGAACTGAAATTTGAGATTGCGCCTTCACTCAACCGGGGCGTCGGGTCATAAACAACATTTCGTTGTCCGCTGGCATTTTGGGGAAGGGAGGATCGCGGAGGAACCGTAAAGTGTCTCTATCGCCCGAAAATGATAAAAAAAAACCTCCCGGTAGCCATTCCATACAGAAATAATAATAAAAATATATACGTACAAAGAGCGTTTTTTTGTCAAGGCGCGAAATATAGCGGAACAGGCAGCGAAAGGGCGAGGCTTAAAGGAACTCGCGGGGAAGGGGGGAGGCGTCAAATTGAGAAGAGTGTAAATCGATCAAAATGGCGGAGGAATATTGACCCAAAGGACATTACAAAGAAACAGCCGAGGATGAAATATACAAGGAGGAGCTCTCTTATTCCACGAAACTGCTTTTCTTTGGCATCGATATTTTTGGGTGGTCTCCTCTTCCTTTGAGTATCCTGCCGCGTCCGCGACGAACAACAATAAGAAAACTTCATAGAAAATCTAATACCCTATACCGTGGAACGAAATAAAACATCGTCTAGCTATAGGGATGATGACGTCGGGGGGGGGGGGGTGCGGAAAGCAATACCTCGGAGAGAAAATTAACATATTGGGCCCAATAGAATTCCCGATACTTAAAGGGAGTATAACAGTTCCATATTTATGGCGGATCACCTTATTTAACGTTTCCGCCACCAGGTTTAACAAAAAGCTACGTGTAACTGGCGCTAGTTACGTTAAACATAATCGCGAACCGTGTTAGAAGACGGTTTTTTTTCCATTTAGAATATATTCCCATGAACGTATTGAGGATACTGAGGGGGCCCAGTTTGAGGGGATTTCAACGATAACGATACGTGGATCACGGCTATGGCGGCTGCCTGAAGAGACAATTATCGGGGGCTGTGAGTGGAAGAATACGCGCGTCAAATATTGCGCATGCTTGGTTTCGCGCCAAAGTGTGGGCTCCGCTACTTTTTATGATGGTTATTTGTAGGTAGCTCTTTTTTTATTTAGCTAGCTACGTAATAATAAATTTAATATTTACACAACATTGAGATATCGTTTTTTCATTGTATACAAAAAATTGTTTTAAAAATTGCATCGATAAATGAGTAGGGTTTCCCACTTTTATTTAAAGTCTCGTCGAAATTTCGCCCCTACTGCCAAAAAAGTAGAAAGTACATATACAGGGTGTTTCAAAAGGTTATGCAAAAAGTTCAAGGAGTTTTAGGGGGTGAGTTGAGAAGTATGCCTGTTTTTCCACATTTCCCTACGATGAGTTAAAAGAGCGCCAAAGAGCTTCAAAGTGTGGCTTACTAGCCCCTAGCTTCAACAAGAGCCAAACCAAGCAGCAAGGACTTTAAATACTGTTTAAGTTTACTTTTTTACGCTGGTTACCTCGATTTGTTTACAAATTCCTTTTTCACCTATCACACGAAATGTTCGCATTTCCCTGCTGCTTGGTTGGGCGCTTGTTGCAGCCTACTTCCAGGGGCTAGTAGGCCACACTTTGAAGCTCTCTGGCGCTCTTTTCACTCATCGTAGGAAAATGGGGGAAAAAACAGGCATTCTTCTCAACTCACCCCTACACCTCCTTCAAATTTTTTCATAACCTTTTGAAACACCCTGTATAGGATGATTGTAGGAATATGGGTGGAAATATCCCAAATAACCTCATACAATAACTGCTACGTGAGCGACAATGGCGGTCAAAGCGAAGGGAAATGGCACCAATATCGTTTTGAAACAAAGTCTATAAGAAGATGGACACTAATGTTTAACAAGTATATTATTTACTTCTGGTTAGCCGTTTTCATTGATTTATGAAACCATTTATTAGATATGTAGCTAAACCAAAATTTTCTGGCATTTCGGACAATTAGGTGGTTACAAATTGTTCAATTACGTAGGTGGACCGTTATCTAGCGTGCCAGGCTGCGTGCGTAGCTCAAATTTTTCAAAAGCCTCGAAATAGCGAGGCAAAGATAATGAAATCTCACTCCCTCTTACCGTGGCCGCCATCTTGGGACCATTTATCGTGAAAACTTTACATGCCTGTTGTATTAAAATGATCAAAATGTGAAATTTGCATCATTTATCAGATACAAAATTTATACAAAATATTACATTAGAAATTTGGAAAATGATCAGATTGGAAAAAAATTTCAATCTTAAAAATTATCATAATGGAATTTTTTTTAAATTATTAGACTAGAAATTTTCGAATCGAATTTTTTTTAAATTATCAAACCCGAACTTTTTGAAATTGTCAGTATAGCGAAAGATTGGATAAAGAAAGTCACTGGAAAATGTTAGTACGTCTAGTCTACGTAAGCAGAAATATATCACTTATACTAGATTTCCCTCTGGTAATCTTTCTCAAGTAGTCTTCAAAGAAACCAAAACGAAGAAATAGTTTTTTTTTTATTTCAAATACCGTTTGAGAGTATAGATTAAAAAGCTAAAACTAGCTACCTAGCGATTCGCTTGAAATTATTTTTGTAAAAAATATTCGTTCAATTTAAAAGCTAAAGAATGTTTTTACTATTTTAAAGCATTTGAATAACTATTACGACTAAACTTCTTCGCTTTGAAATAATTTAAAATAAGAATTACCATTAGATAGATAGAAAAACTTTACTATTTTAGAGAATTTGAATAGTATTTATAGAATATCAAAAGTAAAAATTTTAGCCAGAGATTCCTTTTGGGGCTCATCAGTACTGTGTAGGAACTCTGGCTTTACTCGGAAATCTGCCGATATCAGTAAAACTAAAAAACATTCAGAGTGCCCTATATTTAAAAAAAAATTACTTTTGATATAAATATCTTAACGTTGGAATTCAACGGAAGCCCGAGCGTAAAAGATGCCTGCTGAATAGCGACCGCCATGCAATAATTGGTGAAGAATTTCACTATAAATTGCAACGGAATGCTCACATATAGGGCACTCTGAATGTTTATTAGTATTTATAGAAATTAGGCAATTTTAATGATTACATAATTTCGAAACCACTTAACATTAGATAAAGATTTTTTTAACTATTTTACAGCATTAAAATAATATTTATCGAAATTAGTCTATTTAAAGATAAGTGGTAGCAGCTGACATTTCATATTTCGCTTATAAGAAAAAAAGCTGATCGATTCAACAATTTTCGGAAGACGTTTTAACTTGAAAGAATCGAGTCGTCTTTGGAAAGTGAGCAGTCTGAAGGTGTAGATGAAAGGTTAGGCTCTCTGGATAAGCTGACGTAATAGTATCTTGTGAGAGGGTGGAAGGAGGGTGATACCTCTTTTTAGAAAGGCTTTTTAGAGCGCTTGTCATGGCCAGCTGGCGTTGCTGGTCAGTCGATTTTTCATTTCACGGCACGAATCTGATCCCACCCCCGATCACGTGTTATTAGCTCCAGACGATACTAATCTCACCCCCGATCACGTGTTATTAGCTCCAGACGATACTAATCCCACCCCCGATCACGTGTTATTAGCTCCAGACGATACTAATCCCACCCCCGATCACGTGTTATTAGCTCCAGACGATACTAATCCCACCCCCGATCACGTGTTATTAGCTCCAGACGATACTAATCCCACCCCGATCACGTGTTATTAGCTCCAGACGATACTAATCCCACCCCCGATCACGTGTTATTAGCTCCAGACGATACTTTTCTATTACAGACGAAATTTCGGTGAAAAACCCTTCAGGGATAAAGTAAAGACCTAAGTAACGACATAATTTAAGTAACCATGAGTATGACTCTGACCATAAGTAACATAATAACAATAAGGATGATTATTAACGAGATTTACAACCAAACTGATTTTCATAGTTATTGCGAAATCAAGATGTTTTCTCAGCACAGAGCCCTTTAGTGTCTAAAATACTTGAGACTTCCGCTAAGCCGAAATATCTGGTTTCCGAATGATAGGCGGAATATTAGGCTAAAATGTTAAAAATTAAATGTTTTTCTCGGCGCCAAGAGCTCATGTTTTTTATCACGCGTGATTCGCACGCGGGCTTCAAAACAAAGGCAAAGCCCTTCGCGACTCTAGAACGTGCTCTCCGATATTAGGCTTAAATTTTTATCAAAAAGTAGTCATCCAAAACGGTAAGTCGCGAGTCCAAGTCACAGCTTGAAGAGAGTATCAGTGCCGAAAAACGGTTCGGTTAGAAAATTAGCATTAAAGCAATAGTCAGTGTCATACTTATTGTTATTATGTTACTTATGCTCTGACCAATATCAGTTAATGATAGTGTGTCGCAAAGTTGTTACGACATCGGAAGTTTTCGAATAGGAAATAAATAAAAAATGTGTACAGCGATTACAGGCGTATTAAACTGAGTACAGCCTTTGATAATGGAAAATTTGTAATCACTTACGTAATCACTTTAGTACAGCCAAAGCTACGAACAACGATTACGATAACTTCGTCAATCCTAATTTTCTTGGTTGACAAAATCACTGCCAAGTTATTTTGACGGAAATAAATACTATCCAATATGCTTTTAGGTCTCAAATTCGAAAATAACTAATTTAACTTTATTGTGCAAATGTAATCGTTATTGGTAATTATAAAAGTGTTTAAATATACAATAAGCCTTTAGATTTCACTAGTATCGATACCTGGTAGTTCCAAGGACTGCGATAAAATATCGAAATAGCTAATCCTGACGGCGAATGTTATTACCGGGAATGTCATTTCATTCGTATGCTTGTTTCAATTTGTTGCCGAAGCTTAAATAAATTTAAAACTCTTTCAAAATAAGTTATTGAATCATAAAATTGATAATTAAATATACTAGCTACGTGTAGCTTCATCTCTGCAATTTAAAAATTCTGAATTTGAGATTAAAGTCATCCGTATGCTTGTTTAGCCACGGTATAGCGAAATTTAAAATGAAAAACCACTCTTATTTTATTGGAACATATGATTTATCATTAAAACAGTCGCTTCGTCTCTGCGGGTAACACGTTTCGAATTTCCGCTCTCGTTTATGTTTGCCGCGAGGCTTAGCGCAATTTAAAGGTCTTTCAAAATGAAAAGTGTATATTTTTTTAGCAAAATAATGATGAGTTATTGGAACATAAAATTTATAATTAAATGGACTCGATTCGTCTCTGCTTGTGAAATGTTTCGAATTTATGACCTTATCCTTCTAGTATTTGGTCAGAGTCGCGGAAAGGTGATCATAAAGAATACGCACTATTGACAGGGAAACAATAAAGTTATTATGTTATTTTTGGTGTAGAAAAAGTTATTCAAATAAATAATCCTTTTTCTCTTAATTGTTGAAATATTTTTTCGTGAACTTTTGTTGAAACTCAAGCCTGTTAAGATATACGTGGTTTCTTTTTATGACCGGGTTGGGTACTCCTCTGGTAAGATCTACATTATCTTCTTCTAAAAGTACTTATTCCTTTTTTTGAAAAAACTATTCCCTTCTCGCTATTTTTAGAAGTCACCACCAAGGTGCGCTATTTAATGTAAAATAGTGAATCGGAAATTTAAGTGACTTTTTGGGGAATATTCTATCGAATTAATTAGAGAACACCGATTTTTAAAGTACAGAGATTTCAGTGGGCCTAAAAAGAATGAATACTGAAGTCCTGGGGTTCTGAGCGAAAAGTCACGCTTATTCTTTCACGTTTTCATCTAACGAGTAGGGACGTTTCGCATCAGGCGGTTTTTTGCCAAAGCACGTTCGTACTAAAATATATTTTCCACTCGTTATTAATCCGGTTAAGCTATATACTTTGTTTCTCCCCATTTTGTACAAACCATGACCGGAAATACCGCTATCGAGTTACAGCGATAAAAATTTTACTTTTTGTTTGGTCAGTCAGAAAGTTTACTTTTTGTATTTAGCGAAAGGTAAACTACGTGAATAAAATATTTTTTTTTAAATTAAGCAATAAGGTAACATAATCACTGGGATATCGGTATTTCAATGTGTACAATAGATTGTTTCAAAAATTTAAAAGAAAAATATCACTCGTACCTACAAATCGTTTCATCCTGTAAGATGACATAACTTAGAAATTTTCAAACTCACCTACTACTATGACTGCTAGGTGAGTAAAAATTTCACGAAACAAAGAAACAAAGTCTATAGCCAGAAGTAGATAACACGAGAGAAGTATTCATGATTCTTCTTAATCTTAAGACACGTATCTATTTTCCCGGAAGTATACACCGTATCACGGTTGTAATTTTACCCCGTGTGTTACTCCGCCTGATGTAAAAAACACGTTACAGCCTATTTCCAAGTGATATTTATTTACTTGTAAAGACAGGATTGACACAAAAATTTTAGTTTTAACTTCACTGACTTTTCCCTGTTTTCCCTGACCACTTTTATAAATTTTCCCTGACCTTTAAGACCAAAATTTTACATTATGGAACTTTATATTTTAATATTTTTCCTTCAGCTTTTATTTTAGTTACTATTTCGGTTATAGTTGAAATTATCTGACTTTTCCCAGACGTTTCTCAAATTCCTAAAATTCTATGATATTCCCGACTTTGTAGGCCTACTTTTAAATTCCCTGACGTTTCCCTGTTTTCCCTGACGTGTGCACTCTTAAAAAAGGGTGTTTTAATGGTATATTAAGGGTGTAATATCTGTAAAAAACACTCTTTAATGTTAATTTAAACGATCTAAAGGGATTTTTATTGTCCCAAATTAAAAACTTGAAAAGGTGTATAAAGGGTGTTATATTACCCCGTAAATTGAGTGATTTAACACCTCGTAAGGGTGTAGCTCCCTTAAGGCAGTAGTTTAGTACCCTAAAAGGAGTATTTTAACACTTTAAAGGGAGTATTGTAGCACCCTGAAGGGAGTCGTTTGGTACCCTAAAAGGAGTAGTCTTGTACCCTGAAGGGAATAGGTTTATACCACAAACTGTATAACAAAGTAACCAAAACGGAGGACCTAAGCATCCCAAACAGTGTAAATAAACACCCTAGCAGGAAAACTGCTTTTTAATGTGTAGAATAACATCCTTTATAAACCTGTTAAGGTGTTAAATATGGGACAAGAAAATACACCTTTTGTTTTAAGAGTGTGGCCATCCTGAGATACATTTTGTCCCAATGTAATAGTTTCAGACAATGCGCATATGACCAAAAGTTTAAAATAAACCCTCTAGGCGGAGGTATACCTAACTACCTATTACCACAAGTAACATAATAACAATAAGTATGTCAATTAAGAGAAAATATCACCGAATTGAGTTTTGGAGCTATTGCCCAATCAAGGCTTAGTTCTCAGCACAGAGCCCCCTAGTGTCTAAATATGCCCAAGGTGAATTAACTACGCCCAAGGCAAATAAACTACTACGAAAGGCGAGATCATTCTACTCAGTTTGGGTGAAAGTTCAAGTCGGTGCTGCGTGTCGAAAAGAGGTTCGGTCAGAAAATTTGCATTAAAACAATGAAAATAGTCATACTTATTGTTAATATGTTAGTTATGCTATCGTCCTTTTTACGGCAATGACTACAGAAATGACTACACGAAGATGGACTGACCGATACGGACGTAGTAGCCTTTGTTCTCCGTGTCGTCTGTTAATCCGTATAATTTTTTTACAGCAGAGGAGTGATATTATTTATTGGACAAATTGAAATATATATATCTTTTCTCAATCATGTGTAGGCTGTGTTTTTTATAACACTTTGAAAGAATTACTGCCAAAGAAAAAGTTTCTTTAGAATATCATCTGTGATTATATAGCAAGGTGAAAAAAAAAGTTAATTCCCGAAGTTTATGATTTAGGAAATCTAAAAGCCTTGGCAGCTGATTTTCACGCCGCTTCGTGAAAATGGGGAATCAAAACAAATTGAAAAATTCCGGCCAAATTTTTGTGACATTTCTTTTTAGGTACGTAAGCGATACTTCCTTATAGGAGGGTTTTGCGAGAAGAAATTTCTCCCACTATCCAGAAATGATAGCGAACCAGTCATTTAAATACCGCGTATATAACTCAAAGAAGAGTAGAAAAAACAGGCAGCGTAATTTATCAAAAAGCAGATTCTCGAGTCGAAATTGCCATAATAATATGTTGAGAAATGATACGCAATTTCCCGTAACTGCGAATAACGGGCCTGGGCGGGGGGCGAAAAGGCAGCGGTATTATCCCCCCCCCCCCCGGTGAAAGAAAAGTTTTTCCCCAGCGGCAGCTTTCAATCGCTTTTGCATAATTGGAGTGAGAGAGGCCAGAGGAGAATGAAAGGGAAAGGTTGATTAGAGCCAGAGGCGAGACTTGGCTTCGAGCGTAGATTAGAGCGACCGTTTCTTTCGTAGCCAGCCCGCTGACGTCAGCCCGTAATCAGTGACGTCAGCCGGGACGTCAAGGGATTACAGCCTCCGGTCGAAGACGGCGAGCTTCTTCCTCCGGCACGTTCAACCGTATTATCCGCGACGCTCTTAAACGGGACAGCGAGAGTGGCCCAGATATCGAACGGAAACGAATTAAACAGGTTGCTTTTTTCGTGATTAAACCAGGTTTGTCACGGCCGAAAAACGCACCTTTTAGCCTTTTTTTGACTTTGCTACATAAAAGGGCGTTTTATTTTTCTGATACTACATTTCCCGCTGATACTTAAAGCAGCAATCCTATTATGCGCTGCTACTCAAGGCGCAATCCTATTTTGCGCTGCTACTAAATAACAGCGCATTCCTATTTTGCGCTGCTACTTTAAGGCGCAATCCTATTTTGCGCTGCTACATAACAGCGCATTCTTATTTCCCGCTGCTACATAACAGCGCATTCCTATTTTCCCACTGCTACATAACAGCGCATATTCTTATTTCCCACTGCTACATAACAGCGCATTCTTATTTCCCACTGCTACATAACAGCGCATATTCTTATTTCCCGCTGCTACATAACAGCGCATTCTTATTTCCCACTGCTACATAACAGCGCATTATTATTTCCCACTGTTACATAACAGCGCATTCCTATTTCCCCACTGCATGCTACATAAAAGCGCATTCTTATTTCCCGCTGCTACATAACAGCGCATTCTTATTTCCCACTGCTACATAACATTGCATTCTTATTTCCCACTGCTACATAACAGCGCATTCTTATTTCCCACTGCTACATAACAGCGCATATTCTTATTTCCCGCTGCTTCATAACAGTGCATTCCTATTTCCCCACTGCTACATAACAATGCATTCCTATTTCCCGCTGCTACAAAACAGCGCGTTCTTATTTCCCGTTGCTACATAACAGCGCATTCTTATTTCCCACAGCTACATAACATTGCATTCTTATTTCCCACTGCTTCATAACAGCGCATTCTTATTTCCCACTGCTTCATAACAGCGCATATTCTTATTTCCCGCTGCTACATATCAATGCATTCCTATTTCCCCACTGCTACATAACATTGCATTCTTATTTCCCACTGCTACATAACAGCGCGTTCTTATTTCCCGTTGCTACATAACAGCGCATTCTTATTTCCCACAGCTACATAACAGCGCATTCTTATTTCCCGCTGCTACATATCAATGTATTCCTATTTCCCCACTGCTACATAACAGCGCATTCTTATTTCCCACTGCTACATAACAGCGCATTATTATTTCCCACTGTTACATAACAGCGCATTCCTATTTCCCCACTGCATGCTACATAAAAGCGCATTCTTATTTCCCGCTGCTACATATCAATGCATTCCTATTTCCCCACTGCTACATAACATTGCATTCTTATTTCCCACTGCTACATAACAGCGCATTCTTATTTCCCACTGCTACATAACAGCGCATATTCTTATTTCCCACTTTTACATAACAGCGCATTCTTATTACCCACTGCTACATAACAATGTATTCATATTTCCCGCTGCTACAAAACAGCGCGTTCTTATTTCCCGTTGCTACATAACAGCGCATTCTTATTTCCCACAGCTACATAACAGCGCATTCTTATTTCCCGCTGCTACATATCAATGTATTCCTATTTCCCCACTGCTACATAACAGCGCATTCTTATTTCCCACTGCTACATAACAGCGCATTATTATTTCCCACTGTTACATAACAGCGCAATCCTATTTTCCCACTGCTACATAACAGCGCATTCTTATTTCCCACTGCTACATAACAGCGCATATTCTTATTTCCCGCTGCTACATAACAGCGCATTCCTATTTCCCCACTGCATACTACATAAAAGCGCATTCTTATTTCCCACAGCTACATAACAGCGCATTCTTATTTCCCGCTGCTACATATCAATGCATTCCTATTTCCCCACTGCTACATAACAGCGCATTCTTCTTTCCCACTGCTACATAACAGCGCATTATTATTTCCCACTGTTACATAACAGCGCAATACTATTTTCCCACTGCTACATAACAGCGCATTCTTATTTCCCACTGCTACATAACAGCGCATATTCTTATTTCCCGCTGCTACATAACAGCGCATTCCTATTTCCCCACTACATGCTACATAAAAGCGCATTCTTATTTCCCGCTGCTACATAACAGCGCATTCTTATTTCCCGCTGCTACATATCAATGCATTCCTATTTCCCCACTGCTACATAACAGCGCATATTCTTATTTCCCGCTGCTACATGGTAGCGCATTCTTATATCCCACTGCTACATAACAGCGCATATTATTATTTCCCGCTGCTACATAACAGTGCATTCCTATTTCCCCACTGCATGCTACATAAAAGCGCATTCTTATTTCCCGCTGCTACATAACAGCGCATTCTTATTTCCCACTGCTACATAACAGCGCATTATTATTTCCCACTGTTACATAACAGCGCATTCCTATTTTCCCACTGCTACATAACAGCGCATTCTTATTTCCCACTGCTACATAACAGCGCATATTCCTATTTCCCCACTGAATGCTACATAACAGCGCATTCTTATTTCCCACAGCTACATAACAGCGCATTCTTATTTCCCGCTGCTACATATCAATGTATTCCTATTTCCCCACTGCTAAAATAACAGCGCATTCTTATTTCCCACTGCTAAATAACAGCGCATTCTATTTCCCACTGCTACATAACAGCGCATTCTTATTTTCCCACTGCTACATAACAGCGCATTCTTATTTCCCACTGCTACATAACAGCGCATTCCTATTTTCCCACTGCTACATAACAGCGCATTCTTATTTCCCACTGCTACATAACAGCGCATTCCTATTTTCCCACTGCTACATAACAGCGCATTTTTATTTCCCACTGCTACATTATTATAATAATTATTATTATTATTATTATAATTTATTGATGTCTTTGTTACAAAACGAAAATTAATTAAAAAATTTACATCTTCCCATTCCACATGATAAAAAAAGCTTGTGCGTGGAAGGGAGCGTTATTTAATAGTACATAGCCTTCGATATGACACAAAAAATAAAAAGAAGATTACATACATAATTAATAGTTATGTTATTACATTAGAAAATATATAATAATTATTCCAAGCCTAAGAAATTGTACAGTTCGTCTTAACCATAAGACCATTCAGGAATTTTTATCCTAAAAATATATTATTCCAATTTTGGATTTCACTATCTAGAGTATTGTACAGTTTAGGTCCCAAAAATTCTTATTATCCACTGCTACATAACAGCGCATTCTTGGTGATTCAAAGCAGCCTTGAAGAGCGTTAAAATTAAAAAGCAACATTGTTTATAGATAGTTTATTATTTATAAACCATATTTTCCTCCAGTAATGGTTTTAGAAAATCACTATAATGACGTATTATTATCTAAATTCTCCAATACAAAATAAATCATGGTTTTGGCAAATAGCACATTATACGCATTACCATATTAAATCACTTTGGAAGGTTCCTAACGTTAAAGCGAGTAGAATGACTGTATTGAAAATATCAGCGGGCAAGGAAAATGTTGGAAGACGTCAGATTTAGGGAACCCAGAAGCCTACTCTTCGCGCATGAGGGGGGCTAAAATCGTCTCAAAATACTCTCATTCCCCCGGCAGTAGAATAAAGATATTGTTAGTTATACCAGAAGTAAATGAACCGAAGTTATCAGGCTGCTATACTCCCCATGTTGGAGGCGTTTTCCTTATGAAGTTACATTTTGACCTCGAATTTGAAATTTTGCGCGCTCCTACGTCGAAAAAAAAATGTTTTTGTTTTTATGAAACCATTTTTTATACATAGAAATAGCTATACCAGCAATTCCCAAGTGCAATTTATCACGTCAAAAGACGGGGATGGAAATTAGCTTTTATTTGACTCGATTTTCTCATAATTTTCATAAGGAAAACGCCCTCCGATTCTGAACGCTATTTCAATAACTTCGGTTCATGTACTTCTGATTATACCAAACGTATATTATAACGATCAATTTCAATTTCAATTTCTTTTTATAATTTAGTGAAACGATTTGGCGAGTTAAGAAGGCGACTTATAGGCCTCTTTGATCAGTCAGATAAGCTCAATTATTCTACTATAAAAACATTTCGCAAAAGCGACATTAAAGTGAGGTATATTTATCTGAAGCGAAACCATTATCCTAACGGTAAAGCGTAATAATAAACCTCCTTATAAAAAAGCATTTTCGGAGAGCGGATTATCCATTTAAAGCCGTCTCCATTAAACATCATCGCGGGTTTATTTCTCCCAAAAAACAAAACGATCCGACAAAGGCGTAATAAAAGCTAAAAAAAACCCCCCGAATTCGTATAAGAATATGAGTGGATCAGAAAGCAACAGAAGAAAATTCAGAGACAATATAAAAATATATACAGCGTAAAATGGAAGCTAACAACTAGCGGACGAAACTCCCCTGAATTCCAACATTCTATCCCTTTAATCTAGCCGGGGTAGAGGAGGTGAGGGAGGGTGACGCCCCTCGTAACCCCCCCCCCCCCTCTTCCCCGTACTAACCCTTGACAACGGTTGCCAGACAAATATCGATCTTATCCATAAGCGCGCGGCGGCAGTTGGTGGGCATCCCACCCCCGGGAAGCATCTCCACTCAGCCAGTAACGACCCCTCTTCATTCTACAACCCCCCCCCCCCCCCCGGGTTTTAACGTTAAAAGTTAAAACATTAACTTCTAACACGGTTCATTTCCTAAAGCCCGAAAACAAGTTTTTTCCGGGAAATTCATAAAAATTCACGCTTATTTTATTCGTCGATAAACGAGCTATATTTTATTTTGTATTTAAAGTACTAACAATTATTATCGCGTATATATTACAGTCTTCTTTAGCAGTTTAAATAGGTTTATAAATTAAAAATTTAATAATTAGTCAATTGGTTATAATGTATTAAGGAAACTGGATTTGCCGAAAACTAGCTACCTCATAAACTAATCAATTAAAAATTATCAAAACATTTTAAAGGGAATGTAACCTTCAAAGCGTTCTTTACGAAAGATCCCAACAATTTTAAGGACGGAACAAACCCCTAAAATTTCAAATGGCATAGGGGGGAGCGGACAATATTGGAACCTTTTGTGAACGACCAAAATACTAAAGGTTACATTCCCTTTAAACACTAGTGAAATGTTAAAGTTTGGGGTTTCCACGAATTATGAAAGCTATCCAACTTTCAAAGTTCATAAATCAATAGGCGAAACTATAAAGTTCATTTGGTCTTTCCCAACCTGTTAAAATTCAAAAGAAAACCCACGTGAGATCGCACTTTCGCACGCCATGAAACTAACATAATCGCCGTATTTTATAGAAACGCTTATTCACGAGTTAACGACTCCAATTAGTCACGTGAGTCCCATTTTTTCTTTCCCATTGACTTTATAGTGGAGCCTATTCTAAACACAAGCCAAAAGAGTGGAAACCAAATTTTTCGAATTTTTCGAGACTTCTAAAAAATATTTTATTTACCACTGATAATACGAGAAGCCGTCAATTAAAATTTCGCCCCAAATTTAGCACGTGCACGGTAGCAAAGACGACCTATTCTGGAAACTAGCGCGTTAAATTGGTCAAATTCAAACGCCGGTGTGGCCCTTTAAGTAACCGCATAGGCTTAACATTGTAGATTTATTGAGCAAATCTATAGTGGATTACAGTAGATAAGTTATACTTTACAATAGCCTCCGCTACTTTGTCTTTTTCAGAAAAATAAATACACATTTTGAAATACGTGATTAAATTAACAACACCACGTTTACTTTTTTTCTAATAAAAGTTCTAGCTGGTTTGGTGCATAGATGGCGTTACTAGCGTAAAGCCTGTAATTTAACTACTCCCTGAACGCAGAAGCTTCGCCTGTGGAACACTTTTACAGGCGCTAGTAGGTCAAATTGCGAAGAAAAAGTAAACCCAGGAGCAACTTTCCGCGAAAAGTGTTTTAAAACATTTTAATTATTTTTTAAATCTATTTACATTAAAAAAACTTTAATGTAAACTTTTAATTCGAGTAAAGATTTTGAGTCATTACTCAAAGCACATTTTAAAAAGTGCCAAGCCCAAGTTGTCCGTTCTACAAAATACAATTTGAAATTATTGAAATGATTGCAAAGGGCAAATTCACAAAGCTATGTTAATAAGTCGAACCCATACTGTGACGGCGACTAACTCTTGACAGCCGAAACTGTGGCGCCATCTCTTTATTCAATCCTGAACTAGTAATTAAAAAGCTCTAGAAACTGTCTTCCGCTAAATGGTGGTTCTGCGACGAATTTAGAAATGGCTGTAGTGTAATTACAAAACTTTCGTCCGCTATGACAGCAATTTACAGAAGGCTGAATCTCTTGTATATATTTTTTAACCACCTATGCTGTGGGATCGGCCTAATGCGTGTTGGGTACGGGCTTTTATAGTTTACTCGCCAAGAATATAATAGACTTAACAGAGAATATGTTACCGCAACAATAGGCTACGTTTTCATGATTCCTGGAGAGTCATCCCCCCCCCCCTGACAAAAGGGGGAAAGATTACGCGAAGAAAGGCGGCGGGGCGTGGTTTTTATTCCGGAAATCACGAGGCGAACACGGCGCTGCCTCCTCATTCTCCGCTCTTTGGCTGTAGGGCGATAAAACCGCGCCCGCGCTATCCACTATTGTTGCGCTATTTCGCAAACGATAAGCGTCCTTCGTTTAACAAAAGGACGAGAATGGAATTCATTCGGGCTCTCCACCTACCCCCCCCCCCCCCCTCATCCAGATTAAAAGCTAGACCTTTAACAAAAGCCCGTTCGTAAAAAACATCCCGAGAAGCGCGCGCCTAAAATAGCTGGTCCTAGCCAGTATTCCATTTTTACGAAAGGGTACGTAATGAAGGGGTGAAGGAGTGAATTGTTGATAGGGGTGGAGTCACCCTTAAATATACCAATTACCTTTCCACATACGACGGACGACTTAAATCAATGAATAAAAGAAATCGTTGCGGGGGTATTTTCGGTCAGGATTGCCTTAGTTTTTTCACAATCAAATTCCCTGACTTTTCCAGGTTTTCCCTGACCATACCTTATTTTGGGCCAGTATTTATTTGCCACATTAATTAAATTCCCTGACATTTCCCTGATTTTTATACCCATATTCAAATTTCCTGACTTTTCCAGGAACTCCAGGTTTTCCAGATATCGTGGCAACCCAAGCGATTTTCAAGGCGTCAATTATCCAAAAAGGTTTTTTTTTTTAAAAACGTTAAAATAAAAATATATATTTATTTATATTGTTGACTAAAAATATCAATACCTCAAAAACCAGATGGCACTACGAAAAAAGTCTTAATGGCTAAACGGTAAAGTGCATCCTCTTAGATTAATTTATCCGTGGTAACTTGGTAAGTTTACCATGACATAAAAAGTAGTTGTCTTATCTCTACCATACGCGGCATATTATTAGGACATAAAAGGTCATTCACGCGTCATATTATAATTATTATTGTTAAATCCCTATTAAGCCGAGTTCCCACTTGATGAATTTTCGAGACTTTCGCGACGAATTTAATTTTCGTCGTAGCTTTGAGCTTCACTAAATTTCACTCGCATGCGTCAATTCGCTTCGCGAAAACTGCATTTTTCGCTAAGTGGGCACTAGCCTTAAAAATAACTTCTTATTATATATCTATATGCACTTTTTTACAAGCATTCGCTTAAGGTTGGCGTTAGTAGATCAACCCCCGAAGATTAACTGCTCTCTGAACACCCAATTAGGCGTTTCGGTCTATAATTGAAATATTTATAAGAGTATGATTTCATAGTTACGTCACCGAATACGTCAGCGCGAAAAGCATATTGAGTTAAATATTTCGCCACTTTAGCGAACCGAGCCCCGGAATTTAGCAGGAGTTCTTCAAGCTATAAGCGGTCTTTAAATTTTTGTAGATGATGTTTCGCTTTGACGTTCGTGTATCCGACTGACGGCGTTCAAAGTTGTAATAGTCTTTGCTCTCGTAGGCGGGGCCAAAGCCGTCAGAGTGATCTTACCATACGCGATACGGCAGGATAAGCATTCCTAGTAAAGCTATGGATTCCTGCGAGGAATAGTGGATTTAATTACCTACTTATATACCCTGATTTATTAATACTTTGGGATAATGAGTATTTGAGACGATTTTTAGCGTTGCTCTAAAATCCACCTCACGCTCTGGCCAAAAGCCCCTTATCCCTGAAAAAATGCAATCATCCCGGTATCTGATTGGTTCTCTAAAACTGACGTTTTCCGACGCGATTGAAGCAAACGACGGTGACTTTTTAACTAGCCCTTCGTATGCCATGAGCACCGCGAATCGTCTCTATAAAGTCATTCTTCCTAAGTAGTAGAAATAAATCATTCTTTCCCTGATTCGGCGACATATTTTGACTCGCAAAATGAATTTTGAGATCGAGCGATTTCAGAATCACGGAGGGAAAAAGTCCATAAATAATATGGCCAATGGATAAACGCGTTAAAATCAGAGAACGTGGCCTTCTTTAAACGACGAAGAATAATAAACAAGAATGCAAAAAATGGACGGGGAGAGATAATATGACAATGGACGAAGCTCTCAAGTCCCATTCTACAAAAAGAGCTAAAATGGTCGAGTTTCTGGGCGCTCGATGGTGAATATGGGCAACTCGGGCATTGTGCCAAAACGAGTCGGCCTCGGGCTAATGCTCGCGGTGATATTTAACCCTTAACTGATAGTCGAGCTTTTCGATCCTATTTTTATTTCCCCGCACGAAGAAATACACAGAGCAGTGAAGCTGGGGATACGGAGGAACGCGTACAAAGAAAATCACGATAAAAGCTTCTTTGAAGTGTCTCGCCCCCCCCCCCCCGAACTATTCAATACTCACCGGCTGGACACTCTAAACGACATTGGACATTACGTAACTGGCCAATTAACCGAGATTTAAAAAAAAAACGAATTAGATCGAATTTTTGTAGCTACAAATAGAGTATCATCAGATTTCGCTTTTCTATCATCGGTTTATTTTTTAGAAGCGAAGGTTGATTGGACTTAGTTAAGTTAAAAACCAGTCGTATATAGCGTGTGTTTCTATTTAGTTTCCCTTAAAGTAGATTTGACGACATGATTTTGTAAATACGAATCTGACGTATTTCGTCTAAAAAGATCGATTTTGAAGCTCGGATAGCCTACGCGCCAAGGAGATTTTCATTGTAGTGGCTATTGAGCGGGGATCCGAAGATCACTCTTAGGCCCCAACCCCTTCGAGCCTTTGTAGATCAAAAGTTCAAAAGCCCATTCTTTACGCTTCCATCCAGGAGGCGCTACGCGCGAAAGCCCCACGCGTCATTTCCGGTTCGGCCGAGGGCTAAATCCGATCGGGAGATCCCGCCATAAAAGAAAACAACGTGAATGGATGCTGTTTTCGATCCGAGAATGCCCCAGCAGCGCCGACCACCCTCGGACCATCGCTCTTCTTCGACGGAAATAAAGCGAAAGTTTGAAAGGAAGAGCCAGAGAGCCACGGATCCCGCCCGTTAAATACGGAGTAATCAGTACTTACGACCGATGGGATATTAAAATGGACGAATTCAAAGAGAGAGAGAGAGAGAGAGAGAGAGAGAGAGAGAGAGAGAGAGAGAGAGAGAGAGAGAGAGAGAGGGAGACAGAGAGGAAATACCTGTTTGAGAAATGCCAGTTCGCAATCGTCGACTCTCTGACAGCCTTCGTGTCGGTGGAAAAACCTGGGACAGCCTCGTTCGGCGTACAGGCGCCAATCGAAGAGAACCAACGGGCAGAGCCGCGTCAGGCCTTCCAGGGCCATCACCATCTTGACCTATCTCGGGCAGATCCCGTCCTCGCGCGCTGAAAACCGCGTCCCTCGCGCAGCGGCACCAAACTCCACTGCTTTTCGACAAAAGAGACGCGAAAAACGAGCCCGAAACTGTTCGCGGGTTTCGCTCCGGATTAAGAGTTCTTTTATTCAAAAAAGCGCGGAAGGACTTCCAGTAATATCAGCGTCTAGTCGAATGGTCCGAGTGAGAGGAGAGAATCCTTCGGTCTCTGGGTTTTCCAAGATGTAGTCGTAGCGGCTGCGGCAATCTAGTCGCGGAGCGGCGGAGAATCGCCATCTTCGCCTCGACGGATCTCTCTCGCGCGCGGAATGGAGAGAGAGGAAGTGGGAAGGGAAAGAGAGCTACTCGCCAATACTACACATCCCTGGCGCAGTTTCGGAACCTCTGGCTTTTCCGTGGACTATAGATTCCGACGGACGTCAGAGCTTTCTCTCTCCCCCGGTAGATTTCGGACGGGACATGCGCGCACGACGCCTCTCTAAAAATACGTCGTGTGGCGCGAACGCCCTGGTCGGTTTGGCGCGCGGAGAAGGAAGAGACGCCATACGCTACGAAGCGTCATCTTAGCCGGAAACCAGAACGATCCCTGTCGGATAACTAGCGAAGTTCTATTTTAAAAGGGGCGGAAGAGGAGATATAAAAGCTCGTTAAGTAGAAGAGGATGAAGCCTTCGCGGCATCCATTCGGTAAAGCTCTATCTACGACTCTTCGTCCTAATTAAAAATTGCCGCGAGGTTCATTACGAAATGTCTTTTAAACGTAACTCGGTGCTTCCAGAGTCTTAAAGCGAATTAGTTTAATTCAGACGAGGCGGATTTCTAGATGGCGCTGAGTTACTCTCTATTAGATTTCGTTAAACGGGAAATTTAAATGGAGCATTTCCTGGTGGGAGTTTTATTTTGCCCGTTACTAGCGTAACGTGTTTTCGAGTGTTTGTCGCAGTTGAGCAAGTTTTTCGAGCTATTAAAAAACTTAACGTGTTATTATCGGGAAAGAGCTTGCAATTCTGACTCAACTGAAGCCCTACTAGCTTCAACATTGCTCGAATAAGTAGTTTAAGGGTCCGGAATAAAGTCTAAGTAATGGATAAGGCACCTTTTAGGGCCATTCGCGCGAGAAGTTCATAAACTGCAGGAATTTCGTACGCTATGCGGATGCGGACTACTTGTTATTATAAAACGCAAAGCGAAACTCAGCGGATAACTGAACTTCTCGAGTTGACCGCTACGTGGCTTTATCTAAACTGACAAAGGTAGGCGTAACAGCGTGTGCGCATGCGCGAAAGGCTAACCAAAACATGTCATTTGCTTCGAAATTTCCTTTTCGCGTTAGTGCCGATATAATTACGCATTTTGTCTTGATAAAGGTAGTGGCGTAGCGAACCTCTTAGGTTGGGGGGGGGGAGATAAAGTTTGGTCAACTACAAGCCTAAAAATTGCCAACTTTATGGAATATATTTTTCAGTATCAACTGTCTAATTAAATGGCTTTGATTCTATAATTTCACTAAAAATTGAAGTTTCTTTAAATAACAAACCCAATATCATATTACTTCGAAATATAGAAATTCTAAGTTTGCCAACTTTAAGATTGAAATGCCTAGTTTGCCCATTCTGGAAAAACATTTGTGAGGGTGGCTCACCCCCCGGCTCCCCTATGGCTTCACCCCTGGATAATGGTACCATGAAACCTGGGTCGAATGTTAATCATTAAACTTTTAAACGCTCAGGCGCTAGATTATTTCGTTGTCTTTATTTTTAATATTGTAGAAAATTTTAAATTAATTATCAATTTGTCCCAGCAGAAAGCTCTCGCGTCGTCAAAGAATCAGAAAAATGTTCTTCAAATCGAATGATTTTTTTCGTATTTTTTTCAACAAGTTACATTTTCTAAATTAAATTTTTACAATACACTACATCAGGGTTGCCACAATAATTTCATATTCAAATTCCCTGACTATTCCCGGTTTTCCCTGAACATTTTAAGAGATTTTCACTGACTTTTTAAAACCAAAATTAGACAATTTTTATCTTTATATTTTACTTTTATCAGAAGTTTATAAATTGAAATCAACCCACATTTCAGTACAAAAGTATTATTGCAACTTTAAAAAAAATAGCAAAACTTTAAAGAAACTAAATAATAATCAAAGAATTTGTCAGATAATTAGAGTAAAATTACCTTCAAAAAGTGTTAAGATAAAATTGAATACCCTGATTTTTTTACAAATTCTTGAAATTCCCTGACCTTTTAGGTTCATTTTTAAATTTCCTGACTTTTCCCTGATTTCCCTGACGTGTGGAAACCATGTACATTTTCGGGTCTATCAGAATTATTTTAATGCGATGATTAAAATACAATATGAACTTTCTGTAATGACTGACGCTCACGCAAATATATTTTTTATCGCGATGAAGACAGAGGTGCGCTCAAATACAATTTTGCAATAGATGTTTCCATAAAATCCTCCGGCAAAGTCAAATAGAGTTTGTGCTACCGCGAGTGGACTTAAACCCGGTTTTTCATTACACCGCCCAAGCTGTTGTCAATGTTCTGGTAGCAATGTTCATCAAGGAGGCAAGGCAGTCGGGGAGGACTTTATAGAAAGAAGTAGGGCGATATACATTCAGAGTGCCCTATATATGAGCAGTCCGTTGCAATTTATAGTTAAATTCTTCACCGGTCTACTGTTGGAATCTCTGGTTAAAATTTTTACTTTTGTTAAGTAGGGCGATCTTTTATTTCAAATATCTTCCCAGTGGCGTAACTAGGGACCCGCAGAGCCCGCGACCGCGAGGGGCCCATGACATTTTCACAAAATAGGGGGCCCTTTCGTCTTAAGAATTAATTTTTTGCTACGAAAATTGTACTAACGCTTGATAACCAATAAATTTTTTTTATAAAGGGCCCCTTTGATATCCTGCGGGGGGCCCAAACATTGTCGTTACGCCACTGTATCTTCCAATCTCAAATTTCCATAGACTGTCAATGCCGTTAACTTTAAGCATGATATGTAGAAAATGTCATTAAATTCCTATTAAATTATTTTTTCGGGAAGTCGAACATTTCCAAAATAGAGTGGATGCCAGTTAGCAAAATGTTTCGCTAGCTCCGCTTCAATAAACCCCATCTGGAAATTTTCCCTAAAAAGAAGCTTACATTTTGTAGCACTTCTTAAAATTCCGAGAAAGTGGTAAATTTTGCTAACGACGAGGACGCCAAAATCTATTTCTGACACATTTATGGCCTGTTAGTAAATAGCTTAATCAACAGCGCGCGCCGGGGAGTCGTGAAAATGGTGAGGGGGCCGTAAGGTAACGGACGAGAAAACCTTTTTAAAAATAAGACAAGCCGCTTAATTGGACTTGAGCCCTGGTTTTATCCTTCTTGAAACAAGCAATATGTCCCGTCAGAACAACGCCCTTCGCTCTAGCAGACGACCAGCGTGACGCGCTCCATTTCTCCGGCAAATTGAGCTTGTGAAATTAATGATTCTAGTTACGGTCACGTGGTCTCTAATGAGTCTTCCCTAGCTGCCAGTTACGCCACCACGCGGTGGCAATTACAAAAATTAGCGATTAACGGATTTAAAGCCAGATTGCGTCAGTAACGAGGGTCGCTCTCTCAGACATCCTTTTTTCAAACTCCACCTCGGAAGCGGGGCCTGTCGTAAATTAACGATAAGATCCATTCATTTTAAAACTCTCCTCTCTACCATTAGGATCAGTCTTAGACTGAGTTACTCAGTTGTAAAAAAAAAACAGTTTATTAATTGCGCGGACATTTCCCTAAAAATGAAGTCATTGGTTCCGATGAAAAGAAAAACTTATACCCAAATTGTTACGTATTGCTGTCAGCTAAGAGCAACAAACACAGCACCCAACGTAAGGAAAACACAAAGTCGTGCATTTTCTTGCGTACATTTTTCATTGGTTAGACGCTTTAGCGCCTGTTGCCGTCGGAAGGGCAAAAATCAGAAATTGTCTTCCCCCTTTCCGTAAAGGCTCGTCCAATGAAATTTGTACACAACATTGCGTTAGCGTGTTTAAAAGCTAGCTGCGTTCTCCTTGTGTTCGTTGCTCCTAGCTGTCAGAGTGTTATGAAGTTCCATATTTCTGCCACGAGGTTTAACTGAAGGTTATAAACAGTGTGTGTTAGCAGACCATTTTCGGATTCAGGATATTCTCCTTAACAATTCGCGACCGAAAACTATCGCAACACCCCCTTTGGTTCGCGATTGAAACATAGATAGGTAGCGGTTAAATCAGACGCTATTAATTTTTCCTCATCGTTATTCGCAAATTTGACTTTATAAATAATTTTGGCATCGTTGGCTTATATTTTGATAAGTTTGTATAAAAAATGTTCTTATGACTTTTTAATTTGACGGTAGCAGACGCTAGATCATAGGCGCTACCTCGGAGAAGCTAGCGCCGTTACGGCACCTAGACGCGTTTCGGTCGCGAATAATCAATAATCAAAAACCAGATGATCAATGCTATTGGACTCGCTAATTGATATATCAGTTCAAAGATGATATAGAACTCCGTACCCTAGATTCGAATTCTGAGAGCTTTCCAATTGACGGTTTTGTAACGAAGCGTTTACCCACTTCTGGCACGTGACTTCCGAAAAATCAGCCTCAATCAGTCGCTGTATTGTCCTATCGCGGCCAGCTTTGATGACGTGGTCTTATCTATAGTTGGTTATCATGGTAACTATGGAGGTCATGTTTTTGGAGTTCCAGCAGGAAGTGGTTATTGCAGGGCCGGATTAAGACTTTATGGGGCCCTAGGCCCAAGTTAATTTTGGTGCCCCCCTTTCAATAGCGAGCGAAGCGAGCTAAGTGCTTCCTCAATTTATAATTGAGAAATGGAAGGAAAATTCATTTTGTTGCCAGATTTAGTATGTCATCAGGGGCTAGACGGCAGTCCGTCAGAGAATGTGACAATCAAACGTTTTTGGTTCATAGGGGTGGACGCATTTACTAAAATTACTTTGGAAAATATTTTGTGAAAAGCAAATGATTAAAGTTTTGTACTTTTATTTTTTTCGAACCCTCTTGGTGCCCCTTGTAGGCTTGGTGCCTATTACGCTAAATCAAGGCGGCCCTTTCAAAAAATATCAACTAAAAACTAAAATTTATAGTCACAATTTATTTATGCCGAATAATCGAAAATGACCTTTCATATAGTTCACCGTTAAAATTATCATACAGCTAACTACTTGAAATTATCGTCGTATACGATAATAATCGTACGTGGAATTATCGAAATAGTGTACTATATAGTACACCGTTGCAATTATCGTACAGTTTAAAAATTCTGTCAATTATCGATGTGTAAGATAATTATCGTTCGTTTGGCAACGCCGCTATAGATGATTCGGGGCTATAGAATTTAATTAGCTTGGTTTGGTCCGTGGACCTTCCCCGGGCTCCCTAATTGAAGGGTTTGAAATGGGAGGTCGAGCCAGAGGACGAAAGGCAGGGCAGGGCAGGGCGTCGGGCGGCAGATTCCCGTCTTCATTCATTAAACTTCCCTGGAATCTATACGAGAATTCAGTCACAAATCAAGGTTCGGCGAGTAGACATCGTAAATTTCCCCTTTAATACGTTTAGCAAGCCCGCTCGCTCTTAGCGTAAGCGGGGAAACGCTCTGATGGTTTCCGCGTATTTATATCGTAAACAAGTCATAGGCAGAATATAGAAAATATAAAAGAGGAATAGAAACTCGGTCGAATTATCGCTCGGGGGAGCTTTTAATTTATTAACTTCCGGTAATGTTATGATTTAAGTTTCGACTATTGAAATATATATTAAAGGGAATATGACCATCAATATTTCTGGTGGATCAACGAATTTCATATTTATGCCACCAGATTTAACAGAAGTTAGGGTGATTGTCGTTTATTACATTAAAAACGAGTCATAGCGCGTGCTAAATAACGATTTTTATATTTAGTGTCTACTTCCTTTAACCGGAAAAAGGCGCTAGCTTTAGAACAATACATTTTAAAGCTAGAGTTGCTATTCCTTTTCTCTATGCGATCGAAACGAGTCTAGATGGCGCTCTAGTTTTCGCATTTCATTGTAATAATAAAGCAAGAAATTCCAGAAAATGTCTTTTCATAAGTCAGTTTTAAAATATTTGGCCAAATTTTAGTAGATTACCTACAAAGCAGAAATCAAATAAGTCAAGATACTTGACTTTTGAAAGAAATTTGAAATCACAATCCCCAAGTGTTATTATATTGTACTGACGTATTTTGTAACTTTAACCCTATTTTTAGAGTATTTCCATTATTAGATCACCGTTGTTATATAATTACGAAAGTTTGTGTGTCTGTCTGTCTGTCTAGCTGTAGGCTACGACGCCCTTAGTTCCAAGTGATTCACATTAGCAGTATAGGAATTTTAATATTCAATAGGTAGTTAAGTTAGCTTAGAGCAACGTCTGCCGCCCTTTTATATACATGTAGCTCGTTAAATTTAATATAGTAATATATTACAAAAGTTTTCAATGTATTTCAATAGTTCCATTTTTAAAACTAGATATTCTTTACAATTTTACTAACAGATCTTAGTTTGGTATGTACGCTCGTAGATATCACGTGACAGACGAGTAGATATATTTCACACCACTTCCAATAGAGAACGCTTGCGAAGCGTTGCCATTTGGAAACAAAGGGTTTTAGCATTGAGTGTGTCGTCCTTTATTGGTCTAAGAACAAATCGACCCTACGATTCCGAGGATCGAATCGATCGATCGTTTTAGGCGATAATTCAAAATAACAATCGAAAAAGTCGCCGATCAGCTCAGGAACCAAAAATTTTGCGACCTCCTATTGAATTTTTGGTTTCAACTATCGAAACCTCCTATGAGAGTCCACTTCCTGTTTTTCCTCCAACGTTCCTAACTTTCTCCTAGAAATAGGAGGAAAACTCCTAACTTGGCCACACTGGGGGTGAGACACTAAAATCTGGTGTAAATTGAGAGAGATGGCAAACTCTGGAACAGCCATGGGTGCAAAAATATTAAGCTACGACACTGCTTGACCTTGTTGCCCGCCGATCATCTCAACACAGTCATTTCCCCTAAGTAGAAATAAATACATTATTTCTAGGACTATGGATCGAATATAGTGTATAATTACGAAGACCTTGTGGGGCCCTAGGCCCAAACTAGTTTTGGTGACCCCTTTCAGTGACGAGCGAGCGAGGCGCTCCTGCAAATTATAATTGACAAATGGATGGAAAATATAATTTCAATGTAGACTTTGCGGATATTTTAGTGACGTTACATGGTATCGAAAAATGTGGACGCATTTACTAAAATTAATCCAGAAAAAAAATATTTTGTGAAAAGTAAATGATAATATTTTTGTACTTTTAATTTTTTCGAAACCACTTGGTGCCCCTTGTAGGCTTGGTGCCCTAGGCCCAGGCCTATTCGGCCTATTGGGTAATCCAACCCTGTGGATCGAATCTAGAAAAGATCGAAATATGTGTGAGGGGAAAAAGAGCCCTTTTGAAATTAGACGTATTATAAGCGGGCAATACATAAGCTAATGGAGTAGAAGACGCGAAAAAATGTAAAAGGAAATCTTGGAGAATGCCGGCCTTTGAAAGGAGAAGTAACTCGCTCTTTTTCGCTTCGTCGTTTATCACTTCATCCTCGAAACAAACAGCGCACCCGAGCCGGCTCCAGAGACAATACTTCAACGTCGTTTGGGAAAGAAAAGATTTCGACTATCGGTTGAACGCTCCCCGATATATCCCGTCCAGGAGGCAGAGGAGAAAGCGCCAGAGCAAAGGCCTATTAATAATCAGCAGTCAGAGGAGAAATTTGGCTCGGGGTCAGGTGCGGACGAAAGCATTGATGGACGAACCGCGGCAGAGCCGACAAAATGATGAATCTCGTTCTTAGGGGGCCAGGATGCAGGGAGTAGAACCTCTCTCGATCAGATTCGTACCAATTATATCGACGATTAAGAGCCTATTTAGGTAGACTGAGAACGTACTGATTATCTATTTGACAGCCCTAAGCTGTTCGGAGACTCACCGCTATACCAACCGTTTAAATTCAGTCCCAACCAAAGTGTCCACATCAAAATCGGACGTACACAGCTTGGCGGCAGAACAAAGGTATTCACCTACTAGCTACTACCTAAACTCTTCTCTCTAACGGATACTCTACATTTTCCCACTCGCGCAGCGTCATCTAGTTTCGGAATTTTTAATTTTATTGGTATCGACGAGTTAAATTTAATTATGAACTCGTGCAACTTCAATAAAAGCCGAATTTAACTACTTAATTAAATTAATCAAATGTACAAACTAGGTCGCTATTTATGATTAATTAAATTAATTATAAATGGCAATTAGTTTTATAGATTCCCAACTATCATGTCAAGAAAAATATTTTAAATTAAGTTCCCCGTCAGATGTCGTTACTGTTTCGATATGAATAGCGATTTTAAGTCTCCCCAACGTTGCACATCTCGCTTCTCTAAACGTTTAGACTCGTACGTTCTCAGTAGCCTAAATACGTTCTGTCACGGATCTATAAGTTCTTAAAGGCCTGACCCGAATTAACACCTTAATGGCCCTTCCGAAATCCAAATGCAAGAAGGGACAAAAAAAACGGCATCGAATTCGCGACCGGTCAATGGAAATAATTTGGTTTTAGGCGGATCCTCCGCGTTTTCTCTTTTTCGAGATTTTAAGGGGTTTGAAATTAGCATAATCTTCCAAGGGTCATTTCATTCCTTTTCTGCCCTGAAAACATAAATTGTAGATGGCGCTGATCCAAAACCCCGATCTCCTCTATTATTATTACGCTCTCAAATTATGATTCGGGTAATTTGCCTTTTGTTACGCGATGGAGCAGAAGAAAGACTAGAGGCGATGGAAAAATACACCACTTCGGTAATATAGTGTGCGCAAGCGCAGTTACTGTAGCGACATCTACTATCAGAAAAGAGATTCGCTTACTATGTAATTTCATGTTTTCCTGTTTCTATGATACGAAGCGTAAGATCTGCTTAGTAGCGTATTTAGAAGAAAATCTACTTCAATATTGGTAATTTAAGGATTAAATGTAAGAATTATCCTATAAAATAATTTACTGAGAGCTATTTATAGAGTGACTTCATCAGAAAGAAAAATCGCCCCCTAGCGAGGCGCTGTCATATGCTACGTGAGACGAGAGAGCGAGTGAAACCCTCTATACAGAGTGTTTCAGAAGCTTATGCAAACATTTTAAGGAGTAGTAGGGGGTGAGTTGAGAAGTATGCCTGTTTTTTCCCCATTGTCCTACGATGAGTTAAAAGAACGCCAGAGAGCTTCAAAGTGTGGCCGACTAGCCCCTGGAAGTAGGCTGCAATAAGCGTAAAACCAAGCAGCAGGGACTGTAAATATTGTTCAAGTTACCTTTTTACGCTGGTTGCCTCGATTTGTTTACAAAGTCCTTTTTACCTCTCCGAGGGGACTTTGTACCCTAGGAGGGGTTATACAACCACCGTGTCTGTCTGTCTGTCTGTGGGTCTGTCTGTCAGGCCTGCGAACGCGTTCGCATTTTCGGGGCAAAGGGTAATCACTGCGTACGCAGTTTCTTAGAATCAGGGAAAAGGTTTTTCCAAAAGCGCCCTCTTTTTGTCATTGGGTGTATTAGTATAATTTTTTAATCGGCCGGGATTCGAACCCGAGCCCTTTTGAACGACAGGTGAGCGTTCTACCGCAGAACCACGGATACAGTTACGCTTCACTGAAAACGAAGCACTCTAGCAACTGTTAAATTACATGGTAATGTCTATGAGGTAAGATCTTAAAAATCGTAGCTGTAAATTAACCAATATACAGTGTGTCTTAATTTGATCGCTATAGGAATTTTACTCAAAAACTATATTACCTAGAAATGTGAAATTTTCAGAATGTACTCTATCGGGGACGGTCGTTGTTATTTGGAAATTTCTGCAAAATCATGACATTTTTCACGGTTTTGGAATTTTTATTTTTTAACGCTAGGTGGTAGACAAAAACAGCCAATGAACAAGTTGTAGAGCATACTCGAAAACTTTAAATGGAATTTATAGGTTAAATTGTCACTGAGATATTAGGTCATGAAAAATAACAAGTTGGTAGTAGGTGGCACCAGTCTTTTCACAACTAATTTAAAAAGAAACCTATCTAAATTGTAATGTTTGTATGACTGCTTAAAATGAACGTTTTTTAAAACCAATTTTGTTTTGGTAATTAATGTTGAGAAAAAAAATTCCGAAAGTGTTACAAAAATTACAAATGTAGCAGTCTTATACTAAATGAGGTTCAATAATTCCACCATCCGCTTCTACACACATTCGTGCGCGATAGAGCATATTTTGAAATGAGCCACGGACCATAGCTGGAGTTAGGAGTCGAAACGCTGCAAATAATTCTCTGGCGCAAGTCTTCTTCGCTAGTGACTGCGGCGTCTTATAAACTTCCTCCTTCACGAATCCCCACAGGGAAAAGTCCAGCGGTGTCAAATCTGGGAACCTAGCAGGTCATCGCACTGGACCGTTCCTTCCAATCCAACGCCCAGGGATCTAGATGTTAAGGAATTGTACCACACCTCTTTGCTGGTGAGGAGGCGGACCGTCATGCTGGAACCAAAGGTGTGGGATGTCGATGAAAGGTACATGTTCCAACGCTTTTGCAACTTCATTTTTTACGAAGGTCAAGAAGCTATCCCCACTAAGCCGATTCGGTAGAAAAAAGGTTTAATTACGCGGTCTCCTAATAGACCCGCCCAGACTTTGAAGCGAAATTGGACCTGATTGTGGTGAGGAAATCCCCAGTGCTGATTTTCATAGCTCCGAAGGTGGTTGTTCTGTCTGTTAAACGGCACTCATCGGACACGAAGAGCAAACGGAGGAAATTTTCATTTGCATCGGCCATGGTACTGAGCCAGTTGCAAAATTCCAATATAAGTTGCCTATCACCATCGTGAAGTGCTTGGTGGAGCATGGCACGGTATTGTTGAATGTTATGGTGGTCAAGGTCACTCCAGACATAATACTTTGACAATTCCAAATTGGAGCATGCCATTCTTTTACTTGCTCGAGGGTAGGCGACAAAGTAGGCGATGACTGTGTCTTCCATATTATTGTTATGGTGTCCCCGTCCGCGGAATCTAGTATTCGCGTTGCCATCATCTTCACGGATAATAGTGTGGTGATCTGGTCAACTGCCAGCATAGAACATTTGAAATAACTGACTTACTAGACGTGCGTTTCCATGACCATCACCGTAATATAACTCTACCATCTTGGACCGCTGTTCACGGCTATAACGAGGCACACTTAATTACTGAAGTGAGATAATGATTTTAATATCGGTGACTCCGAATTTTTAATAAATTAAAGGTGGCCGGGAGTAGTGGCTCACTCCTGTAATCCCAGGCGTCCGGGAGGCAGAGTTTGTGGATGGCCGTGTGAGGACGACCACCAATCCCCCAACGGGTGGTCGGCATACTTCCGCCACGGGTGTCCCCGCCCCTGTCCCCGCCCCTGTCCCCACGTATCCCCCCGTTGGCGTGGCCGTTACACATATCTCGCCCTGACTAATCAGTTATTGAGTGCTGGTGTCTAGGGCCTTGGGTCGCCACCGATGTGTGGATGTCAAAAAAAAAAATACATAAAAGGAAACCTAAATTTAAATGCAAAAAAAATCTTTTGGGAAATTCAGTTGGCGTAAATTAGACATTTTTGTAGACCTCTTACAACCTCCTTTTTTTTAAAAAAAAATTTGTAACACTTTCGGAAATGGTTTTTTCTCTAAAAATTAATTACTAATAAAAAAAATAAGTTTAAAAACGTTAATTTTTGCAGTCATACAAACATTACAATTTAGATAGGTTTCTTTTTAAATTCGTTGTGAAAAGACTGGTGCCACCTACTACCAACTTGTTATTTTTCATGACCTAATATCTCAGTGACAATTTAACCTATAAATTCCATTTAAAGTTTTCGAGTATGCTCTACAACTTGTTCATTGGCTGTTTTCGTCTACCACCTAGCGTTAAAAAATAAAAATTCTAAAACCGTGAAAAATGTCATGATTTTGCAGAAATTTCCAAATAGCAACGACCGTCCCCGATAGAGTACATCCTGAAAATTTAGCATTTTTATGTAATATAGGTTTTGAGCAAAATGCCTGGGGCGATCAAATTTAAACAGAGATAAAATTTCACCAATACATTTATAGTTAAAGTCGTTACATAATAGTTAAAGTGCCAAGCTTTATTCAGTAGCATTATTTTGAAAATAAAACGTGCTAATAACCTGTTAACACTATCTTGTGTATATATTTTCGAATATTTTGATGGGAGCTTCTACATCTTTAGTTTAGTCCGATTAATTCTGTTCTTCGCAAGTCCTTTAGTACCAAATTCGTTTCAAAGTAACAAATTGCGAATTGGCTCGTTCGAAGCTCTGACGGTGCTATATATTTTAAAGTGGTTTTATCATGAATTTTTAAAGCTTGACTTTTTTACTTCTGAGAGGAAGCGGCGCCCTCTTCTGAGACCAGCGTCCGTAACCATAGCGACTCCTATACTCGAAGTCACTGTTACTTTGAACCACTACCAAAGGCAGGGATTTTTATGTTATGAAATTAGAGTTAGGTGAAATTTATTGTCTGTCACTAATATGAAGTAAGAGCTTGAAAGGGCTAGTAAAAAATTAGTATTTTTATAAAAATATTTTTCCACTTAAAAATTGAATTTAAAGTACCTCAACCACCGTCAACCGTAAAGATACCCGCTTCTACATTTAATAGATCACGGCAACTCTGTTTTAAAAGATTTTACAACTAAAGACTAATGATTGGACAGAAAAATTTGGCGTTTTCTAAGTAAATTAACACGATGATTTTTCCACTTTAGCTTGATCGAGGATACATGCGCATTTAAAAACGGAGGAGGACTAAAGCCGGGTTTTCATGGACGCTTGTAGCTTGAAACGAAAAGATTGAGATTTTTCCATTTTGTGGGAAGCGTATACTTTATTTTATATTTCGCGCTCAAGCTGCAAGGAAAGCGCTTCGCGTTTTCACGATGCAAGATATTTCTAGCGTGCCGTTTGAGCTGGCGGCTGCCGCGTTAAATAAATATGGCGGCTCCGAATCGCTGACGTCTTTTGATTAAGAAAAAAATGTTATTACTTAAACTTTTAGTAAATATTAAGGCCAAAAACAATAAAAGAAGGTGTAAAACAAAACGATGGTAGGTGCACCCTATTTACATAATTTTGCTCAACTCTATAAATGCAACATTCACTGCATCTCTGTCTCGGTGTTCTTTTAATTTTCGGTTCCAAATTATTGGGTTATCCTTTACATGGCTTATAAAATTGTTCTTCACTTCTATTTCCCTTTGTTGTTTTCTCTTCTTTTTCTATTTATTTTTGTTGCTTTTTGGTTAATTTGGTTGTGGTTGAACTCATTGTTATTTGTTTCGAACAGCGTACAATAGTGTGATAAGCCTCGGTACCAACACTAGCACATACTACATAACCATTGGCTGGCTGAAGTCACATGGACCGACGTCACGCGCGAAATTTTCTCTTGGGCGTAAAAATATCTAGTTGGTTTTGATCGGCGCTAGAAGCGTGTTCCAATCTATTTTCACACGCGCACGCTCCAAGTGCAAAACACAAGCGTTCTTGAAAACAGAAGCGATTGCAGCGTGAGCGCGAACTTTAAACTATTTCTTGCTCAAGCCAAACTTTTTAAAGCTAAAAGCGTCCATGAAAACCCGGCTTTAAGGCCATTTAATGATCAGATAATGAAGCTATTCGGACGTTTATTAATGTTAAATGTCAACTACTTTAGTTGTCTCACGTAGCATTGATTTGACATATAGCAGTACCGCATGTTTTACAATAAGAAAGCTAGAGTTTCAATTCCCTTTTTACCTCTTCGAGGGGGCAAAGTTTAAAGGGTGGCAAAACCACCGTGTGACGGTGAACGTTAACGGATGAATTTGCGGTCGGGTTGGGTGCGGTTGTTTTTTTGGTTAACGCTCACCGTCGCGACGGTTTCAACTCGTTTTTTATTGGAGAATTTGTTATTGTAATGTTTATGTGAAGTGTGGAATTATTGAGTTTGTGTTATGGCGGTTGTGGGTGATGAATTTATTTTTATGTATGGGTGTTTTCTCTCCTACTTCTTCTTATTGACTTTTGGGACGGACCCAATGCTGAGGGTTACGGTAAACGTCTCAACGTTCAAATGGCAGGGTTTCCACCATTTGTTTACGGTATTCGTCTTAGTATCAAATTGAGATTGCATCGAGCGGGATTCGAACCCGAGTCCTCCTGTATGACAGGAAGACGTTCTACCACAGAACCACCGACACATACTACGCTTCATTGAAAATTATAAACTCAGCTTAGCGGAAGAGTATATTAATACTTTTTAAAGTCTAAATTTTTACGTATGAAATTTTAGCGCAGTCAGCAGAGATAAGATGGTTAACGGGTAGAACCCGTGGGTGGTCCACTTAGTTAGTTTTTGTAATTTATTTACGGGTTTTCTTATCGACTTAGATATAGCTGTATTAATGTGGTGGCGTTGGTTTAACGTTTATTGATATACGAGCTGTCGTTTAGTCAAGTGGCTTTCTGTGCTTTGTTAATGGTAAGGTTTTTGCTTCTTGTTTTGTTTTGCTTACTTAACTCGTAACTTCATAATTTATTTTACGTGTTTTCTTATTGGCTTTAAATGTGTGATACATTTTCATTAATGTGGTTACGTTGGTTTTATTTATTTTTCTTCTTCCGAGGAGAGGTATATTTTGGCAAGCTTGCCAACTTGTTAAGTTTTCTACGGTGGCTCTGAGGGTAGGGTAAGATTTTTGTTTTGATTTATGCATATCGATTAATAACAATAAAAAAAGAGTAATGCGTCAGCCTAATGAAGAAAAACTAGTGGATGTGGTTTTGAATTTATCTCATAAGTTACGTATCTCTCGACTTGATGGACTTTTTATCTTAGGTCTAGACTAACAAAATGGCGCTAATGTTATTAGCGATTAAGATATACATCCAAACGAAAATAATAATTTTGGAGCATTGAAATGCATTTGGTAGTTAAAATTTGTTTTTTATATAAATGGGAAACCAAAAATAAACTTCAACCACGGACGCAGCAAGACGTCCTCTAAACAAACGGCCGTGTTTTACATTTCAAAGCAATCAAAGGAATAAATTCTGGTTGTCAAAACAATCAATGGAATAAATTCTGGTTGTCAAAACAATCAATGGAATAAATTCTGGTTGTCAAAACAATCAATGGAATAAATTCTGGTTGTCAAAGCAATCAATGGAATAAATTCTGGTTGTCAAAACAATCAATGGAATAAATTCTGGTTGTCAAAACAATCAATGGAATAAATTCTGGTTGTCAAAGCAATCAATGGAATAAATTCTGGTTGTCAAAACAATCAATGGAATAAATTCTGGTTGTCAAAACAATCAATGGAATAAATTCTGGTTGTCAAAGCAATCAATGGAAAAAATTCTGGTTGTCAAAACAATCAATGGAATAAATTCTGGTTGTCAAAACAATCAATGGAATAAATTCTGGTTGTCAAAGCAATCAATGGAATAAATTCTGGTTGTCAAAACAATCAATGGAATAAATTCTGGTTGTCAAAACAATCAATGGAATAAGTTCTGGTTGTCAAAACAATCAATGGAATAAGTTCTGGTTGTCAAAACAATCAATGGAATAAATTATTGTTGTCAAAATGATAAATGGAATAAATTATTGTTGTCAAGACTACCACTGGAATAAATACTCGTTATCAAGACTACCAATAAAATAAATACTCGTTATCAAGACTACCAATAAAATAAATACTCGTTATCAAGACTACCAATAAAATAAATACTCGTTATCAAGACTACCAATAAAATAAATACTCGTTATCAAGACTACCAATAAAATAAATACTTTTTATCAAAACTACCAATAAATAAATACTTTTTATCAAAACTACCAATAAATAAATACTTTTTATCAAAACTACCTATGAAGTTTGTTGTCAAGACTATCAATGAATCATAGACAAGACTACCAAGAAATTAATTACTCTTTGTCTAGACTACCGGTGGGATAATTTTTTGCCATCTGCTTAGATGACCTCTAGCTTAGTGACGCCACTAGTGTGCACAACTTTTTGGCTCTTCATTAGGGTCTTATTCAACTTAGAAAACGAAATTTGAAAAAGCTCCATGTCTCCCCTTTCAACAACAAAAAGCGGACTAAAAAATGGCATTTTTCTTTTTCCCTACTTACGGGATTCCGGCGGCAACGCCAAAGCAATAATAAAGTTTCGCCGAAAACGTTAGCCAGACGCGCAACTCGTACCTGGGCGTCATAATCTCCGCAACCGAACCGAGATTTAGAAGATTCCGAGCCAGAAATGAGATTGCGAAGTTTTAAAGGCTACGCAACGACTTTTTCTTTTCAATTTGTTTTTTTTCGTTTCTCTTTTGTATCCGGTGGCTCGAAGGAGAGGAGCGATACTCTGGCGCGATGCGAGAAACGAGAAAAAATGACCGTTAGCAGCGTCATAAATTTGGAAGATATGAAAGGGCGCGTTTCGGTTCGCTCTATTTGGTTTCGCGTATACGGGTGCATCTATTATGGATCCAGACACCAACATTCGGGCAGCTCGCGAATAAATGAAATTGCTCGTTTTGGGATACGGGCAGGAAAACGAAAACTTTTGAGAAACTCTCGTACGTACAAAATTCATTCGGACTACGTTTTTGGTCTGGCGCGTCATAGATGGCGCCGCGGCAATTATATTCTGATAAAGGGACGACTTTCATAAACTCGGAGCTATTCCTTCCGCGTTGAGTTTGCAAGTTCTCTCCCCACTGGTTTAAGGAGTTTTTCCCGGAGGTCTTCGGTTTCCCCTTCCACAAATTTATGTTGAGATTAACGGTAATAGTGAGTGTAGGGAGATGTTGGTGCGCGTGGCACGAAGAGATGCCCACCACCCTCCTACGCGTTGTAACCCGGCCACCTGTTTAAAGGCATAAGTCGCTAGATGACTTTGGCCTAAGGTGCTGCCTTGGGTATTAGCCCAGCTGATTATTATTATTTATTATTAATAGCTAGCCTAGCTTTGCAGCTTTAACAAAAATGTAGTTCTTTCTCTATCACATTTCAATTATTACTTTGGTAGTGCAAATAATAGACAGTTTATTTTCTACAAAATTTCATATAAAAACCGCGCCATGCCGACGCCACCGTTAAATTCTGGTTCTACGCTTCCGCCGACAAAAAAGTCGTCGCACGCCGATCGCACCGCCGCCGATGGACAATCAAGTTACTTTTTCGGAGAGAACCCCGGGAGAAGAATACCTCGTTAGTTCTAACGCGGGCCCCTAGGCTGCACGGGCCCGGTAATATGTACCGGATTCCCCTCTCTCTTGTTGGGCCTGGGTAGAGTCACGTAGCGGCCCACGTGAGAAGCTGATTAAGTGCTAAGCAGACGCTTTTGCGTTCTAAAATAACACATCGTCCACTTCGAAGCCGAAAGTCCACCAGTTTATCTGAATCTAGTGTTGTCCACTACGTGGCTCTATGTAAATTGAAAGGGTTAATTGGACAGCATTATCTTAATTTAAAATCACTATTGAAGCGATTGCGCGATAACCAAAGACCCTTCTATGAAATCAGCTACAAGTGCTTTCCCCCTTTGAAGCATGATGCTTGTGAAAGTTTGGACATATTTTCGACGAAGATAAAATTATTTATCTGGCAAACCTGTGGTCAGTTTCGAAAAAAATGGCTAGAAATACCTCCAAAAATATAAAATGTCTGGTCCACACAAAGACCGAAAATAAGTTAAAGTGAAGAAACCAAAGAATCATGACATTTGCAAGTCCCACAATCTTGGTCGAATAGTATTTGTGAAATGTGTGGCCGGTTTTGCTGGTATTTTATAGAAGAAATACCATAATTCTATAACTACATTCCATAAGTGTGTCAATTAGTCGAAACAAATACTGATAAGCGCCTCTATTGAGAGAAATACGCACTTGAAAAGGAATTATTACGCCTACGCCTCGGCACTCTGTAAAAAACGACCCGTAAGAACTCGACGAGAGTTGTCAATCCCTAGTTTTGTTACAATTTATACTGTCGTTGGTGAAGTAGGTTACCTGTAGAAAAATTGGCACTGCAAGAAAAGGACGCGTCGTACTTACCAGGTTTATGTTATTTACGCCTAAGGTAATAACTTAAAAGAACTGTTATTTTTGTATAACAATAGTACATTTGGCATTGAACATTAATTGTGATTGCTAATGGCAGCTGTGTCGGCACAGTTAATTAACACTGATATGCAAGACCAAGAACGTATTTAAGTTACTGAGTACCTAGGAGTAACAAACACAGCACCCCACACAAGGAGAACGCAACCCGTCAAAAGTCGTGCAATTTCTTGTGTACAGTTCTCATTGGTTAGAAGAGGAAAATTCGGATATTGTCTTCCCCCTGCCCGTAAAATGTTCAGCGTAAAGGCTCGTCCAATGAAATTTGTACACAACACTGCGTTAGCGTGTTTAAAGGTTAGCTGTGTCCCCTTGTGTTTGTTGCTCCTAGCTGAGTACGTACAAGTGAACCGTTTTGGGAAATAAGTACTATACCGTCGTTTGTAAGTGTTTTTTTCTCGACGTAATAGTTGATCATCTACCAACTAGTTTTATTATTTATGAAGATTTAAAATTTATACAGCTAAATTTAACTTTAATAAAAGATGCGCGAACTAAATTAAAGGTTAAATTTAACTATTCTGGTAACTAATGATAGGGGTTTTTTCGAAAGATTAAAAAACCGATTTTACGACGGATACTAGATGTCAGAAAAAAGGTAGAGAGAGGAGCGTAGGTGGTAGACCATGCATCATGCAGACGAGTCAGTCTCCGGTTTGAAGGGGGTCTTTTGTGGAGGGATGCGCTCTTGACGTCACTAGCTGCCGAGTGAGAGCGAAAGGGAAAGGAGGATGCAAGCTTGGATCGGTTAGGCGCTACGAAAAAAAGAGGGGGACCCTCAACTCGACATCTTGTGACGTAGAACGCGCCTACGCAGTTACTGTTTTCTCTCTCTTAGGCTGGTTTTAATTAGGATAAAAACGCCACGACGGTGAACGTTGACGCGACAAATTCCCGTTAGGCCTAATGCAATATGTTTGCGTCGACTCTCACCGTTGCGTTGTGGCGTTTTTAGACTAGTGAAAACCAGCCTTTAGTCGAAATAAGTGACAGGTCCCTTGATGCTAGTGGGCCTGGAATTCGTAATTGAGTACTTTAAAGGGAAAAGAGCATGGATTATGAAATTAAAATTTTATTTAAAATTTATTAAAATTTTCAAGTAAAATTTTTATTTGACAATCCAAGCACTTCGTTTCTTAAAGTACTGAATTATCTTGATAGCGAGAGCCTTAATGATTTGGGTTAAAACTTCTTCCGCGTTGAGTTTGCAAGTTTTCTCCCCCACTGGTTAAAGGGGTTTTTCTTAAAATTCTTTGGTTTTCTCTTTCCATATAAACTTGTTCGGGTTAACGGTAGGGAGCTGTTGGCTCGCGTAGCATGAAGGGCTTGCCACCACCATCCTACGCATTGTAACCCTACCACCTGAATTAAAGGCATGATAAGTCGCTAGATGACTCAATTGGACCTAAGATGGTGCCTTGGGTATTAGCTTTGCTGATTATTATTTAAGTTGACGTTCTCAGTAAATACATTCTTGATAGTAAATTTTAAAACGGCGTGGTCGAAAATAAGTAATGAGACATTCCGAATAAGAAGAGTAAGTGAAGTCTCTTACCTCCGAAGAAGTGAGATAGATGCGGGAATCGGTACTATCCACGGATGCTTGTTGCAAAAGATTGGACGCCACGTCGTTAAGGAGGCCGCCCCCAGAGCGAGACGAGGTCAAACTGGACGACAAATGACGTCCACCTGACGACGAACCCGGCAGAGGCAAGGTGCTGCATTTGCTGTACGTAAAAGTGGGCCCTGCGGATTGCCACAGCCAAAGAACATCCAATTATTTCATTAGCATACCAAACATTTTCACAAACGCGATTTAACATTTAAGCCTCTAAATTATTTGTACGCGAAACAAATTCGGGTTGGACGAAATCAGAAGTAATTGAACAGGAGTTATTAAAATAGGGCGGTACCACGGATTTATGTGAAAGTTAATAAAAATAGTAAGTGAAAACAGACTAGATTGAATTTGTTAACTTTTGGCTCGGCTGACTAAAGTAAAATATATTGCCTTATCCATGAAAATTTGAGGATTTTTTTGTTAAAAATGCACAACGGAATTGCGAATTTTTTAGGAAAAATATTAGGTCGAAAACCCGCTCGGTTGAAGTAGTAAACTTTTTATCTCTACTGACTAAATGAAAATGTATTTCTTACATTTACGAGCCTTTGAGGTTCAAAGAAAGATAATTAAATGTATATAAATATATACAAATCTTTCAGATTCTATTCCTTTCACAAGAACCAACAATTTTGCAAAACACTGAAAAAGTACTGTTCAGACTATGCAATTTTATTGGTACCAAATTGGTTGTTCATATCCGATATACAAATTAATTGGTTACCCTACGCTGTTCACACTTTTCAACCAAACAACGAGTTTATATTCAATTTTTGTGGGTCTGCTATAGTGTTTCCTATATGAAATTTAGACATTAGGTTTAGCTTGTCAAAATTATTTATGTTTGCTATAGCAATATTATATAGTAAGCAGACGATGGGTCAAATGTTTCAATGTTCCGGGGTCAGTGACGTTACGGAAAAATTTAATATCATTGGTTGAATTTCAAATAGAACTTTGTATATCTCAAACAAATTATACACAAAAAAATCGGTCACCTAACCGAAAAACGTTGCGTGTGGGTCCACCAAAAAGTGTACCAACGTTTGCTGTTCACACTGCTTAATTCATTGCCAATTAGTTGGACATGTTTGGTGGTCAAACTGATTGGCCTTTAAAAGTTGTATAGTCTGAACGACCCTTTAGCCAATACGGGTGGCAAACAGCGGCGTAGCCAGGGGGGGCACAGCGGGCACATGCCCCCCCTCGAAACGTATGGTCGTACGTACAAATATTTTTATTTTTAACTTTTTTTTCAACGGTGTGCCTCCCCCCCCCCCCCCCCCGAAACAAAATCCTGGCTACGCTACTGGTCACAAACCGAGTTGCTCCGCAACAAAAAAGTTAAAAATTTTAACCCCTGTGAATCGACTTTACTCGTAATTAAAATACCTTTACTACTCCAAAATATATCAGTTTACATTTAAAAAGGTGGTCAAAGTTAGGATAAAAGGATGTGTTGGGAAAACGTTCGATTTAGTTATTTGGAGCTAAGCTTCGATGAGAAAAATGATTGTTCTTGAAAACTTATCCAAAAAAAGCGTTTATGTGGCCAACATGTGAGAACATTTTTCTTCATTCACACATAGCAACTCGGCTTTTAATGATTTTTGAACAATGATTGGCAAAAATGTTGGTTCATGTGAATAGGAAATACCATTTGAAGTGAAAAGAGGGGGTACATTTAAAAGCATCTTTAAAATATGAAAATAGCGAAGACTTTCTATAAAATTAAATACGCATCTATAGAATGTCTAAGGTTAACAATGTTCTAGATAAAGATTCATTAATTTTTATATAGAAAACATCTCGAAAATTATCGGTTTATTCAATATCTTTAGAAAAGTTACTCTATTATATAAAAATATCTATAGAAAAAAATTCAAATCTCTAGGGTTTTTTTAATATCTGTAGAAAAATTACGATACTCTATAGAGTGCTCTGTATATATTTCCATAAAAAATACCTCGAAATATTTAAGTGCTTTCAAGGTCTTTCGAGAAAATAAATTTTCGTAATTCCATCTCGCCAAAAGTATGATTTCAATTCACATTTAATTACATTTTAAAATTTCGGTTGCATCTGGAACTGGGCTGGGCTGTCACTCTATTCATCCATTTTTTTTTCGTTCAGCGAACATTCGAGGCCAAGATTCAGTCGCCCATTGATTATTTGGAAAACAGGTCGTGCGGGGCAGTCGCCGACTGCATAGGGGCTCCCTACCCTCTATAAATGTATGACTGCGTGTTGCGGATGTTCGTCGGATCGATACTAAAGAGGCGAAGAGGTGCTACGCCCACCCTCTTCGCAATTCGCCTCCGACTTCATTCAAGAGTACAATTTCAACTCTTCAAACTCAAAAATTAGCGGGACACAGCTCAAGAAAAGAACAGAATCCGAAGTCACGTAATTAGTTCGTTCTGGCAGAGGAAGATGGCGGCACTGCTTTAATGTTTATATGGGGGGGGGGAAATGGCCCGAAGGCTTAGGTCCCTTAATTTTCGTGCCGCTTTGATAATCGACTCTAATTATCCTTTAAAGTTGACGTAGCGGCCAACGCGATAAGTTTATTAGATACTTACATTTTCAGACCAAGCTTATAAAATCGGATTAAATCAACCAAAGTTTATTTTACACACATATTTTAGTATTCGAAATGAAGTGTGGTTTTCTTAACGGAGTTTATAAGAATCGTATGAAAAAGTATAAGCAGCTACGCAAACGATTTACAAGTTACAAAATTTTTAGTTAGCTAAGTGGCTCTTTGTTAAACGACACGTCTAAAATTTGGACCCGGGTTCAGAAACAGCTGCTGCCTGCCTGCAGGTCGAGAATCTAAAACGTATTCATCGACGTTATTTAGCATTCGACCGAATTGTTATTGTTGACCACAAATTGATCTTTCATTTTCGCAGAAAGAAAAACCGTTTTCGACATGTAATCAATATTTATTATTGGTCAAGCGGTTTTAATTCAACTTTTTAGGACATTTAATGAAAAATAAACCTAATAAATTTTATTTATTTGTAAAATTAATGAAAATAACGAGTTTTTTTTTAAATTAGAGCAGAATGAACACTAAATTATTCGTCTAACAAGTAACGTAAGCATAAATTCATCTAGTGGGAGCAGTGGTCAAACTATTTGAGAACTATAGAGGGGTCGAACAGTGGTGTGTCATTTAGTACAGTCAAAGCCCTAATTCGGGGGCTTAGACGAAATACCCCCTACGAAGGTAGTGCACGATTTTAATTTCAACACCATGATTTCAAATACTCCATGGACCAGAAATCTTTAACTGTAGACTGAAATGTTTTCGAGATGGTAGGAGTGGCTTATAACGGAAGACCCGCCACCTTGCGTTAAGTCACTTCAAAGTATTGATGAAATTTTGACGTTGTGACGGTAAGCCCCAACCCAAATTCTCATTCGCAGATATTCCGTGAAAATACGCGCTTGTTCCTCTAGATATGATTTCGTTCTCGAATACTCTTCCACAAGGGCATATCTTTCTTTCTTTAGGCTGCAACTGCACTCGGAGTAATCATAGTGCAGTTTGGGTTATTTAGAGCAGACCCTCGAGATAATCGCGTTTTACATTGTAGACGGAATTAGTAGAACGTTTTGGGATAATTAAATAGTGTGATTCAATCAAAACTGAAGGGACATCGTCAATGTGGGCGAAGTTAATAAGTGCGATTAGCCCAAAACTGAAGGGACATCGTCATTATGGGCGGAGTTAATAAGTGCGATTAGCCCAAAACTGAAGGGACATAGTCATTATGGGCGGAGTTAATAAGGTCATTATGGGCGGAGTTAATAAGTGCGATTAGCCAAAACCTGAAGGGACATCGTCATTGTGGGCTTAGTTAATAAGTGCGATTCGCCAAAACCTGAAGGGACATCGTCATTATGGGCGGAGATAATAAGCGTCGCCCAAACTGAAGGGACATCGTCATTATGGGCGGAGTTAATAAGTGCGATTAGCCAAAACCTGAAGGGACATCGACATTGTGGGATTAATTAATAAGTGCGATTCGCCCAAAACTGAAGGGACATCGTCATTATGGGCGGAGTTAATACGTGCGATTAGCCCAAAACCTGAAGGGACATCGTCATTATGGTTGTAATTAATAAGTGCGGTTCGCCCAAAAATGAAGGGACATCGTCATTGCCGGCGGAGTTAATAAGCGCGATTCGCCAAAACCTTAAGGGACATCGTCATTATAGTAGTAATTAATAAGTGCAGTTCGCCCAAAAATGAAGGGACATTGTCATTGTGGGCGGAGTTAATTAGCGCGATTCGCCCAAACTGAAGGGACATCGTCATTATGGGCGGAGTTAATAAGAGCGATTCGCCAAAACCTGAAGAGACATTCTCATCATGGGCGAAAATATTAAGTGCGATTTGCACAAAATGGAAGTGACATCATGAATCTGGGCAGAGCTAAGTAATGCGATTCGCCCAAATGTCAAATGTGCGTATTAAAACGCTGGACTGGTTCAAGTCGTAAACGCCAGTTATTTTTGCGTTCTTAAAGCGGAAGGTTAAAAATACAAGCATGCGACAATAACAAAGCCAAGCACAACGAAAAGAGGCAAAACCACACTGAAAACCAATAAACCAACCATGACAATAATACAGACAACTTGAACGGGGGCGGGGTTTACACTCTGGTTGTGGCAATGGTTCAAATGTGAGGGAAGAGGACTTGTGTTTGGAATACGACCAAAGGACGCGGTTAAAAAGTAGACCGGTTTTTTGAAACCCAGTTAACAACTTACTGATCTATCTCAGCTCACGAAAAATTTAGAAATTAAGCTGGGTTGGGATATTTACAAAATAAATGTATTTTAGAAAATCAGCGGTAGCCTACAAAGGTATGGGGAAATTAATATTTCTTACTGCGATACATATTATATACTTCTAGTTACAAGTCATCAGGAATCACTAGTAATTAGCCTTAAATGAAGAGAGAGAGTTTCGATTAAGGTGCTCGAATGGTGAATAGTTATTTTAAATACCTTTTCCATAAAACAACTAAAAAATATCTTTAGCGTATTCAAAGTATTTCCTTAGAAACGTTTAGTAGGGGTTGTAACAAATATAAATGTGATGTCAAAGTCACAAATCACACACGTTAATTTAGACATTATTAATACCGCTATCTCAATTAATTTAAAACTATAATTAAAGTGACTAGTTAATGGACACAAGGGCGTTTGAATTTAACCTAGTTTATCACGCGAACTCGGGAAATAACGCTGAAGATGTTCTAGAATATGATTAGTCGGATCAGCTATCACGAGGTAAGGAAAAGTAGGAGAGACTCGATATTTTCACAGATTTTACAAACGTTGGTCAAGTTGTAAGGAAAGGGCTAAGCCGGGCGATTTTTTAAAAGCGGTCCTGATAGTGATGAAGGAGAGGAAGCGGTGTATCTTGGACTAACGAACACCGGGAAGTTACGAAGTCACTGAATTTCCTAACAAACGCTTATTGCCCTCTATGGCAAAAAATTGGCGTAACAGTGACTGTGTATGTGCGAACGGCCATGTTTAAAAATGGCCTACCCCCATTTTGGATTTCAAAGTGCTTCGGTAATATTGAAACCCAAAATTTAGCACTATACAGGGGCGGATTAACCCTTTCTGCGCTTCTAGGCACAGAATTTTTTGGCTCGCCTTGGCATTGTCTAAAGGGTTGGTCAGCTAAGTAGGGGCGTATCGGTTTTTAATAAATTAATAAATAAATATATTTTAGTTTCCTAAAACGTTGATGGTCTTTTTCTACCTTTTCGGCGTTGTTTTAAGTAGGGCCAGTCAAGTACTTCGACGGTCGACCATGGGGTTTTATCAGAGGTTTGGCGCCCCTAGAAAAATGCCGCCCTATTAACGTGCCTACTCTGCCTAATGGTTAATACGCCCCCGGCACTATAGTTACCTAGCTTCTGTTAAACCTAATGACAGAAATGATAACTTAGGTGATCCAACATAAATATGGAAATTAATATTTCATTCAAAAAATAGGGAGTCGCTAGCTAGCTGGATAGCACATGTGCGGTGTAAGTTACGTATTCTTTCACCGTTAGAAGGATAGTGCGTTTGTACGTTTCATCTTTGAGGAATAAATCCTGCAGGTGTAGCGAACGAGTGGAAAGTTTGGTTTCATTAGCGGCTGACACCCACCCATAGAATTACGGTTACTTTCACCTAACGCCATCTTTAAGCGATGGAGGTAACTAAGACAAAATAAGAATAAGCATAGAGATGGCACCAGGTGAATATATCGCAGACTCCGCGGGAGGGGCTTCAGCGACAACTGGCGAAACCGAATGGCTCACCCCTTCGCTATACTCCCGCATTCTTTGTCCCCGCTAGGTTTTGGGGGAGTCATAACGTCCTGTATTAATTAGTCCAAGGATGGATATATAGAGAGAGAATAGTGCGTGGTGTGTTAGTGCTGTGTTTGTCTTTGGTTTTTGGACCTACTTGTATGGGAAGAGGAAGAGGAGAGAACATATCCACGACGGCCTTCGCCCTGTTTCAACGCTGTCTCCTCCCGTTTGATGGCTTCCAATTCCACGTGCACCTCTCGCATTAACGCCACTGCGGACACCATTTCCAGTCACGAGCAGCCGGAGTGACGGACGGACGGACGGACGGGTCAGAGAGAGAGAGATAGAGAGAGATAGAGGAGGAAAGGTAGAGGTAAAGGATCGTTACAATTCAGATCAAATTCCGGTCGTGTCAGACAGAGAGCGGAAGAAGGGAGTACGATGATAATCATAATCATAATAAAATTATAAAATATAACGCAAAATAAAAGTTTATATTAAAAATTCGTGGATAAATTATATACAAAACAAAATAGAGAATGCGCGTATAGACTTTGTTTCGCGACAAAATGTAGGCGCAGCCATTTTGAACAAACTCTAACCGCCAATAATGCTATAATATTCAATTAAAAGTAGGCGGGATGTTGACAAAATTACAAGGTCAATCTTGTATTTTTTTAATATAGTTAAGGTACACTAACAAGGAGACGACCCGAGGTGTAACACACCGATTTTGTTCAAACTCGGGGATTTGGTAGACCTTCATGTCACTTGAAAAACCTTAAAGGGAAATGTCTCCATAGGCAACCGTTTTGCCATGGCAACCAAAAATGTTTTTCACAACACAAAACGGAAATTTTTCTATTCAAAATAACACGGGAATCTGACCAATTTTAAAGGTACCATAATGAAAAAGTTCGAAATTGATTAAAAGTTTTACATGGGGGTACCATTAAAATTGGTCAGATTCCCATGTTATATTCAATGGGAAAATTTCCATTTTGTGTTGTCAAAAACATATTTGGTTGCCATGGCAAAACGGTTGCCTATGGAGACATTTCCCTTTAGGGTTTTTCAAGTAACATGAAGGTCTACCAAATCCCCGAGTTTGAACAAAATCGGTGCGTTACACCAAAGATAATTTAAACTCGTACCCTAGATTCGAAATCACTCTCTCGCGCGTTTCCAATAGCGTTTACCCACTTCCCGCCGGAACTCAGAAAAAATTCGCTCCATGGTTTGCGCCTTACCGCAACCACGGCCAACTTCGATCACGCGCTGCTGCGCTATATAGCTAGGCAGCGCGTGATCGAAATTAGCCGTGTCGCAACCGATGGAGCCCGATTTTTCTGAGGTCACGTGCCGGAAACCGTCAATGAGAAAGCTCTCAGTATTCGAATCTAGGGTACCGAGGGTCGTCTCCTTGTAAGTGATGAGAGTATTTTTTTAAATGTAGCAATATTATGCACGAAATATTTACGCAATTAACGAGATATCGTTATTTCAAGGTATACAATGTTGTGTTAAAAAATTTATACCGATAAAAGAGGAAGTTTTGCATTAAAATTTAAAATCGGGTGAACCGTTCGCCTATAATTTGTGTACCAAACTAAGTCTATAAGTACGATACTACGAGAAGAAAATGTTTCGAAATTGGGGGAAAGGTGGCGGGGGCAATAATTGTAACAAATATATACAAAGAAGAAATGACTAAGACTGGGAGAAGGGTTTGAAGCATTTTTCTTTGCAAAACAATATGAAATATAATTTAAAACGATATTTGGGTTTTAAAATAACGCGGAAAAAAGAAGGGGTGTAAAAAAAAAACAAGAAAGTATTTTCAGTCAACCCTCGTTCTTCATCACAGCACATTGCGATATATGAAAAAATAGCTTATATTGGCAAAGTAACATGTAAATGTAATTGACGGCTTTAAAATTTTAACTTATTTTTGCATTTAAGGGTCGAAAAAGCGAGTAAATATAAATTTATTGCGCAAGACATGTAAAAAGTCATTTCAAATACGGACAATCTTCAAATTTTTAGCGTACGAAATAAATTAAACAATTTCGGTAGAAAAAAAATGTTATTTTTTAGAGATGGTATAAAAGGGGACCCGATGTAAATAAGGTATCTCATACGTGTGAGGTCTCCATTTTCTTTCTTTCGTCTTTGCTAGGCTAACAACTAAGGCACCACCCTAGGCCCAAGTCATCTAGAGACATTTAATGCCTTTATCCCCGGTAGCCGGGTTAAATTGCGTAGGAGGGTGGTGGCAAGCCCTTCGTGCCACACGAGCCATCAGCTCCCTACACTCACTACCGAAAATTATTTTGAAAACTGAAGAGAATAACATTCCCAGTATACACTTCAGTATTCGAAATTTTGTTAGGACGTCGTTGTTTAGTTTTTAACTCTTTCACCCCCGTTCTCAATTTGCTGGCGTTAACAAAGGTACGAAATATAATTTACGGGAAAAGACTTCTCACAGAGATAATGTTATCTACTTCTGGAGTAACGAAATTTCATATTAGAGAAAGCGACTCGAGTACGGTAGGGAAACTGGAACCAAACTATACTTTTTTAGGGCGCGTGTTTATCTAGAACGTTGCGTATATTACAATCTTAAGATTATCGACTGACTTCCTGCGAAATGTTGGCAGAGACTCAGCTTGGATTCATTATACGAAAAGGAAGCGCGGTTGGGGAACAAAAAAAATGAAAAGCGGAAGTGGCTTTCACAAACTTCTCTTCCGGAAAAGGGCGGGTCTTCCGCGAACAGGTTAAAAAAAGAAGCAAAACTGATGGAAACTGCCAAGCTGATCAAAAAAGTCACAAATAATTTTTAACATTCCCCCTCCACTCGCGTGTCACTAATTTATTTACCCTATGAACCGCGGGAGGTAGTGAAGTAGATATTTTGTAAGTTAGAAGTAATTGAACTTCCAACAATAGGGTGGGTAGTAAATGTTTCTGGATTCGGTAGAGACTTCCAGATGTATATTTTTCGAAAAAACTAAATAATCTTAGAAATCCAGTTCTAATAAAATGACTTTCAAATGTTATAAAGTAGAAAAACAATTTTCTGTATCTAATGGGTTTTTCGAAATTATTTAATAATTCTTATGATAAATTGTAATATTTCGAATATTAATTTGTAGAATTTCATATGATTTTTAATATTTCCTATAATTCTTAATATTTCATATAATTTTTAATATATCATATTTTTTAATACTTCATATAATTTTTAATATCATTTATATTTCGAATTTTAATTTGTAATTTTTCGAATTACAATTTTTACAATTTGTAATATTTCGAATTATAACTTGTAATATTTCGAATTATACTTGTATTATTTCGAATTATAACTTGTAATATTTCGAATTATAACTTGTATTATTTCGAATTATAACTTGTAATATTTCGAATTATAACTTGTAATATTTCGAATTATAACTTGTAATATTTCGAATTGTAACTTCTATTATTTCGAATTATAACTTGTATTATTTCGAATTATTTCTTGTATTATTTCGAATTATAACTTGTATTATTTCGAATTAAAACTTGTATTATTTCGAATTAAAACTTGTATTATTTCGAATTAAAACTTGCATTATTTCGAATTACAATTTGTAATATTTCGAATAAAAATTTGTAATTTTTCGAATAAAAATTTGTAATATTCCGAATTACAATTTGTAATATTTCGAATTACAATTTATAATATTTCGAATTAAAATTTGTAATATTTCAAATTACAATTTGTAATATTTCGAATTACAATTCGTAATATTTCGAATTACAATTTATAATATTTCGAATTACAATTTGTAATATTTCGAATTACAATTTGTAATATTTCGAATTACAATTTGTAATATTTCAAATTACAATTTATAATATTTCGAATTAAAATTTGTAATATTCCGAATTACAATTTGTAATATTTCGAATTACAATTTGTAAAATTTCGAATTAAAATTTGTAATATTCCGAATTACAATTTGTAATATTTCGAATTAATATTTGTAATAATTCGAATTACAATTTGTAAAATTTCGAATTAAAATTTGTAATACTCCGAATTACAATTTGTAATATTTCAAATTACAATTTGTAATATTTCGAATTCCAATTTGTAAAATTTCGAATTAAAATTTGTAATATTCCGAATTACAATTTGTAATATTTCAAATTAATATTTGTAATATTTCGAATTACAATTTGTAAAACTTCGAATTAAAATTTGTAATACTCCGAATTAAAATTTGTCATATTTCGAATTAAAATTTGTAATACTCCGAATTAAAATTTGTAATATTCCGAAGTACAATTTTTAACATTCTGAATTTTATAATTCGTTATATTTCAATTTGTAGTTTTTAACATTCTGAATTATAATTCGTAATATTTCGAATTACAGTTTTTAACATTCTGAAATATAATTCGTAATATTTCGGATATTAACGTAAAATAATTGAAGTAGATTTAGGAAGCCAACACTTCCTACGCAAATCGCACTAGAGAGAAATGGTACTAGAGGTCTCTGCCGAGTTCAGACAATTAATCTAAATAACGGTGATTTGAAGGGTACGGTATCGAAGGGGTGGAGCAGCTAAATCGAAGGGCTACGCCCATTCCTTTTTGTTCTTTTTTCAATCTATAGTAACTACTACGCTTATATTTAAAAAAGGAGACCTTACGCGTGACGTCATCTAACTTGATTAATGACGTATTTGGTCTTTATCTTCTATGAGTGACTGATTTGGAGACATTTGCATTTATGCGTGGGAAATATAGAATTTGGAACGTTGATTAATTTTTAACCTTTATCATGTCATAAAAAAAATTCCCCCTCCCCCCTTTTTCTGATTTTCACATTTCAGCAAGTGGTAATTTACACTTTAATGGTTACTTCATACGGTATGTGACGTCTTATAACGTGATACTCATACAACCATAAGTAACTTAACAACCGTACGTATGACTTAATTTGAGTAACATGTTTACTACAGAATTTCTTTACAGTGACGCCCAAAAATACCGAAAAAGAGCCACACGGCATTGAATTCCGAAAATGCCCTATTTGAGGTCCAGGCTTAGCAAAAAAACTATCATTTCCAAAAAATAAAGTTAACTTTGTCAAAATATTTAGTGAATACGAATATAAAAATGGCGCATTAAAATACTAAGGTGATATTTTTAGAATGTGGCGTTTGACAACATCAATTTCCATTTTCTGAGTATTATCGGATTTGTTGATTTGAATTTGGCTGACCAATTGGTAAAAATAACAAAAATATTACTAAATTTCCGGATTTCGGATTTGTTAATCCTTTTATTAATTGTCAGTGGTGGTCAAAGATAATCAAAAGGGAAAAAGCATCGGCAATACTATAAGTGTCGTACTGCCATTGTTACGTTACTTATGATACTTGAATTTGAATTTCTAAGATATTGTCAAATATACAAATACGGTATACATAATTTAAATATTTCAGTACATTTTATTAAATTCGGAAAAATAAAGATAAATTTGACTACGGTATTACGTAAAAATGACTGGATGTCAAAGTGACGGCTGTAGAATACGGTACATCAGAAGTATATAACATATCTCTTATGAGAAAGGTAAAAATGAAACGTACTCTTCCAGGCTCTATAGTCAGTTTACAATGAGCTTAACATTTACCGCCGGAATTGTTCCAACTAACCATGTAAAATGTAAAAATTAAACCGCATTTTGATATTCATTAATTTATGAGCTATACACTCTTTTACGAAGTCGGCCATTTCATTACAGGCCTAATTTGAAATAGTACAGGCAAGGGAGCCTGCACGTGCTCATCAGCTCGAGACGTCGCGTGCACTTGACCGCGTGAAGCGGTCTTGCAGGCACTAATTGAAATCAGACCAGTAATAAAATGGCAGCTCTCACAAATAAGGATATAAAAGAGTGTATACTTTACCTTTATAAAAGGAATATATCAATTAATATAACAAATATTTGCAATATAACAAATTCGTTTTCTAACACGGAGGAATTCCCATTTTAAATGGACTGGCTTATAAAAAACTTAAATGATATGTTTAGGAATATGTGAAAAATCTGTAAATTAATCTATCTTCTTTAATCATGATTTTATAGCTTATAAAAATAAATGTAGCATGTATTTCTCCGCTCACAATTATTTTTTCCGAAACGAATTTTGGAGGTAGACCGTTTCAAAGTAATAATATTAGAGGTAAAGGGAGATCAAGAGGAATATTATATACTTCCACGTATATCGCCACCGACATCAATTGAAAGAAGATAATCCGGTCTACGAGAAAGAGTAAATGTCGCGGAAGAAAGTCGGAAAGGGGACTCACCGACGTTCTCCATGCTTTGACTGAGCAACGCTTCGAAGGTGTGAAGGCTATAGCTCTCGGCGTCCAATCCCCGAGCCAGAGCATTTCGCAGGTGCATTTCGTATTCCACGAGCAGTTTATTCGTAGGGGAGCTGGGTAGTTTGGCCGAAAGCGAGCCTTGCCGTGAGGGTGGGTGGTGGTGGTGGTGGTGGGGCTGGGTGGCGGCGCTCCGGTGGTGATGGTGTCCGCCACCCTCGTCGGAGCTGACGCAAGGGACGTCGCTGTTGTCGTTGCTGGAGCTCGGCGTGGTGGCGTAGCACAGATTGTCGTAGAGGAAGTTGTCCGACGGGGGCGAATGGTCGGTGTCGGTCAGGTCGAGACAAAAACTTCTTTCGAGGCTCCTTCGCCGTCCCGCTTCCGACCGGTTCTGCCGGTTGCGAATGCCACCGAAGGAGAGCGAGTGTCCCGACGCCGCCGCCGCCGATTTCAGCATCATGATCAGCCGCCGCTCTCTGGCGTCTTCGCTGTCCGACTTCCTGCGCTCTCTCAGCGGCAGGCCGCCGCAGACGCTCGTCTCTTGCTCGGGCGAGCTGCGCGTCGACGAGTTGTTCGTCACTAAAGGGTGGAGCATTCGTTTCAAGGTATTGCTGTCAAGACTCAAGCCGGCCAAGTCTCTCCCACTGCCACCGCCGACGCTACCCACGTCGCCCATCGAGCCGTGGGCCGAAGACGCCGAAGCTTGTTCGAAGACGTTGTCCGTGCTCTTGCTCTTGCCGCGAGTCGGCAGTTGGGTCGTCGAGGCCGACATCGCCGTCGAGTGGTGGTGTCCGCTTTCGTGTCCGCCGGACATCTGTTTCGATCCGGACATCAGACTGTAGTCCATGCTCTTGGCCTGTTCCTTGCGCGACGACTGAGCGTACTGGGCCCTGGCGTGATCGCTTCTTTGCCGCTCCGAGCTCCGGATGCCGCTGTCCGAAGAGCTGGACTGCTGTTGCTTTCCCAGTTGCTTCTGGCTGTGCACGCTGACGGTCGTGGTGCTCTTGCGTTGAGTGCCGCCGCCACCGCCGCTTCCGGAGACGTTGTCGTAGACGGACTGACTGGAGGGATGAGCCGACAGCCGCCCTCGTCCGTCGTAAGGTCCGCTCTTGTGGTGGTCGTCGGTCAGTCGGTTGGCGCCCGTCCTGGGCAGCGTGGCGGCTCCCGTGTAGCGAACCCGGCCATTTCTGGTCCGGTGAAGGTTTTCGGCAGTCATACAGGTACATTGCAATTCGCGGCCTCGAGAAGGTGAGCTAGGAGTCGACTGAGGCTTACGTTTTCCTTTAGTTTTTTGTTGCTGTTGTTGCTACGTGTCACCGAGGATACAAAAATAAGACCATTAATTCGCGTTTACCCCATCGACGCCAGAATTACTAGGAGGTTATAAATTTGTGTATTGGTCTGACGCGACAACTAAAGATATATTTTTCGAGAAATTTTACATTTAGTAATACATCAATTGATATACTTTTCTTTGTGGCATAGTTTTTCGTATAATAATTTAAGATATATTCTGCCAAACGTAAATAAAATGTAGATATCTTTTGAAATTTAATCTGTCCATGCCTACCATTGAAATTGGATCGATCTACACGATATGCAATTGCTGGGCCCAATAGGTGAATCGAAGATTCAACAACATCCTAGTATCTATTTCCTGATAAAAGTTAAAAAAAGGTATGGATATTTACCTTAGGAGGTTCTAATTTGAGCGAGTACGAAGACGAGGCCTTCCTGGAAAACTTGAATGTGGGAGACTTGAAAAGGAAAGTGAATAAGACATTTTACTCAATGAAGGTTAAAAAGTTCCGGCCCACAAAAAAAACTACAACTTGTATGCTACAAGACGTCTCTACATTTGGCCAGTTTTTTCCTCGATATTCAAAATTTAAACAAAAACTAACTAGTCGGGTTAAAACGCCCAATTTTCGTGGTTCATTTCGTCCAGTTTATCATTTATCGTTTATTAAATCGTTTAATAAATTAATAAACGAACCAAATGAGAAGAGAAGAGACAGCTGAGAAAAAAGGGATCAATGCGAACGCGAGCCGCTTCCTTTGGAATTCTTAAAACAGGTTTACGGGTTGATAAATAATTGTTTTTTCAGTGGGACGACTCTTCAAATATTACACATGCCGGAATATCAATATTTTTAAAAAAATTCGGTATAATTTATTTGACCTACGTTCTTAATCTCTCTATTAAAGGCTCTATACAAGAAACACTGGACTTACGATTCAGTAATTGATCATTACTTCATCAAAGTAAGCTTTCATTTTTATCTTTAAAAGCATTCTAATTATCTATAGGCCTTGTTCTTAAGCAAAAAATAGCTGGCGAAAGTGATTCCTCTCCAATGTTACCTGGAAGTAACACACAGCGCCAAGTTAGCTCGCGGCGTATGAGTGTGCTTCATAATTAGGTCGATAATGATTTTGGGTGTCAACGGGGTTTATTGGGCCTTTGAGAGATAGACCTTTTCACTTATTTGTATAGCGGATAAACCAATATTTAGGCGAATAGCCGATCTACATTACATAAACATTCAAACTGCAGCAACGATTCAAATATTGGACCGAAAACGCTTGATTTCTTTATGTAAATAACTATTTTCCAGAATCTCTCCAGCTTCTAAGTTCACAGTTCGTATGGAGATTTCAAATTTTAACAGAAAAGAATGCGGACAAAAATGTGACGTAAATGTCTGGAGATTAGGGGGGGGTGGGGGACCGCTGCTTTTTCAGATTTCGACACTATAAAAACTCAAATATTAATATTAATATTTGAGTCTTTTAGAGTCTCTAATTTGAAAACGTTTTTAATTAATTAATGAACACTTCAATTTTATTATGATAATAAGCTTTGAGTATTGAAATTTGAATATTAACAATAATAACAAACAATTTTTAATAATATTTCAAATAAATGTAATATTAATATTTAAAATAAGTGTAATATTAATATTTCAAATAAGTGTAATATTAATATTTCAAATGAATGTAATATTCATATTTCAAGTGAATATAATATTAATATTTCAAATGAATATAATATTAATATTTCAAATGAATATAATATGAATATTTCAAATGAATATAATATGAATATTTCAAATGAATATAATATTAATATTTCAAATGAATATATTAATATTTCAAATGAATATATTAATATTTCAAATGAATATATTAATATTTCAAATGAATATATTAATAATTCAAATGAATATAATATTAATATTTCAAATGAATACCATATTAATATTTCAAATGAATATAATATTAATATTTCAAATAAATAGATATTAATGTTTCAAATGAATACAATATTAATATTTCAAATGAATACAATATTAATATTTCAAATGAATACAATATTAATATTTCAAATGAATACAATATTAATATTTCAAATGAATACAATATTAATATTTCAAATGAATACAATATTAATATTTCAAATGAATACAATATTAATATTTCAAATGAATACAATATTAATATTTCAAATGAATACAATATTAATATTTCAAATGAATACAATATTAATATTTCAAATGAATACAATATTAATATTTCAAATGAATACAATATTAATATTTCATATGAATACAATATTAATATTTCAAATAAATATTACATTAATATTGCAAATGAATACAATATTAATATTTCAAATGAATACGATATTAATATTTCAAATGAATACGATATTAATATTTCAAATTAATACGATATTAATATTTCAAATAAATATTACATTAATACTTCAAATAAATATTATATTAATATTTCAAATAAATATTATATTAATATTTCAAATAAATATTATATTAATATTTCAAATAAATATTATATTAATATTTCAAATAAATATTATATTAATATTTCAAATAAATATTATATTAATATTTCAAATAAATATTATATTAATATTTCAAATAAATATTATATTAATATTTCAAATAAATATTATATTAATATTTCAAATAAATATTATATTAATATTTCAAATAAATATTATATTAATATTTCAAATAAATATTATATTAATATTTCAAATAAATATTATATTAATATTTCAAATAAATATTATATTAATATTTCAAATAAATATTATATTAATATTTCAAATAAATATTATATTAATATTTCAAATAAATATTATATTAATATTTCAAATAAATATTATATTAATATTTCAAATAAATATTATATTAATATTTCAAATAAATATTATATTAATATTTCAAATAAATATTATATTAATATTTCAAATAAATATTATATTAATATTTCAAATAAATATTATATTAATATTTCAAATAAATATTATATTAATATTTCAAATAAATATTATATTAATATTTCAAATAAATATTATATTAATATTTCAAATAAATATTATATTAATATTTCAAATAAATATTATATTAATATTTCAAATAAATATTATATTAATATTTCAAATAAATATTATATTAATATTTCAAATAAATATTATATTAATATTTCAAATAAATATTATATTAATATTTCAAATAAATATTATATTAATATTTCAAATAAATATTATATTAATATTTCAAATAAATATTATATTAATATTTCAAATAAATATTATATTAATATTTCAATTAACTATCTTTTGTTTATAAAGATTGTAAATAAGCAAAACTCCAAAATTAAAAAGTGAACAGTTTTTATGGAATAAAATGGGCAGATGACCTCGTTAGCGCAGGAGAAGGTAGATGCAGAAATATCGCAACACGAGTGGGCTGGAAAACCGCGGACAAATTTTGCAACGTCTTAAAAAAATGGAGAATTTTCTCGGTTTTTTTCAGAACGAAGAAATTGGAATAGGTTTACAACGAAGGTGCGGGTTTTAGGGGAAGGGAAAAACTTCTTGAGGATTTCGCCCGCAATCCCACCCGAATTTCAATGACTTTCTATCGCGAAGGAAATGAGCCCATCATTATACGCGGCAAAGCATCATTCTGAATAATTAGCCCGCTACACTACTAGAGCTTCATCAGGTCACCTTCATTATTCATCCCGGAATGAACTATAATTAAATATAGTGGCGCGATCTGGAGAGGTTTGGCTACCATTGTAATAAAGGTCGAGGGTCACCAAGAGTGATTAAAAGCTTACGTCTACCGCTTCGTAACTAATATAACTTATAAGTGTACTTTTTTTTCAAAATGTTCAGACTGAACATGTAATAAGTTAACTGAATAGGGTAATATCCTTATTATTCATCGTACTTATACGTATATCCCGGCCTATCAAAAACCAAATTAAAACGGCGAAAAGGAAACGAAATCTTGCGTTAAAATGCCTTTCAGGATTTTTTTTATTATTTTTAAATAAAAATAGCGCAAGAATTTGCTCTGTTTCATTATAGAAATCTAATTTTTTTGACAGACAATTACTAAGCCCGCACCATCACGTGGTAGTGATTCTAGAATTATAACGGCAAATAATTCAGGGCCGTCTTTACCTTTCAGGCGACCCTGGGCTAAAATTAGCAGAGGCTTTTTAAATACGGTCGCGTCTTTATTGATAATTTTACAATTAAATTTTAAAAGCAGGTACTGAAGGTGTCCGTCCGTAGCGTGGCGCCCTAGGGCTTAGCCCTACCTAGCCCAATGGTAGATATGAGCCTGAATTCATTCATCCCGAGTGTACAGTGTGCACTCGGACTGAATCAATTTCGGTAATCGTTTACTGATTGTCATTTCACTGATGACATAATCAATGATTACAGAAGTTGATTCAGAGTGTCGATAAACGGTTACCGAAATTAATTCATACAGAGTGTACACCGATGACAATCAGTAAACGATTACCGAAATTAATTCATCCAGAGTGTACACCGATGACAATCATTAAACGATTACCGAAATTAATTCATCCAGAGTGTACACCGAAGACAATCAGTAAACGGTTACCGAAATTAATTCATCCAGAGTGTACACCGATGACAATCAGTAAACGATTACCGAAATTAATTCATCCAGAGTGTAGACCGATGACAATCAGTAAACGATTACCGAAATTAATTCCTCCAGAGTGTACACTGATGACAATCAGTAAACGATTACCGAAATTAATTACTCCAGAGTGTACACTGATGACAGAGTCAATAAAAGATTACCGAAATTGATTTCTCCAGAGTGTACACTGATGACAGAGTCAATAAACGATTACCGAAATTGATTCCTCCAGAGTGTACACCGAAGACATAATCAGTAAACGATTACCGAGATTACGGATCGATTACAGATTGATTACAGAGCGATTATAGAATGATACGTAGTGATTAGAGAACCATTACGGCAATTACGAAGTGATTACAGAACTATTACTCTAATCAATTCAGACAGAGTTTACACTAATTACGTAATCAGAAAACGATTACCGAGATTACGGATCGATTACAGAGATTAAAGAATGATCACCAAGTGATTACGGTAATTACGGAGTCATTACAGAACGATTACCATAATAATTTCGGAAATAATGCACTCCGATTATGGCAAGTGGCCAGCTTTCGTGTCGCGACAATTCTCTGGCATCCGTTTCCCATCCGAGAAGTGTGTAGAACGTATTTTGTCACGCGTTTGAAATTTCGTATTTTAGGTCATATCTCCTTGAGAAGAACACCTTTATGGTACACTTATGAGGGTTTGCGTTACACGAAAGGAGTCAGACGTAGAAATGAGCTTCCTACAGACCAACCGAGTGGCTCGCCTTCATTTATCTCGGGCTCATTTTGGTTGCGTGTCAACATTTCGGGGAATCTCAAACGGCCAGAGAATTTCAAATGAAAAAAAAAGTAACATTAGCCTTCTTGTTTAGATGTATCGGGCGCGTCACTCGTGACGTAGAAGTGACGTTCAACTATCATAGCCAATAGACGATAGCATAAACTCTGTTCATGTCTTATTCAACTTGTTAAAAAGTCACGAGCGCGTTTTGATATTTTAGCGTAAACGGGCTCGAGCGATTTCACTCGTGCTCCCCGAAATAAAAAAAATGCGCGTGGTTTTTACGCTAAAATATTAAAGAGCGCGTGGAACATTTTAACAAGTTGAACAAGACACTAATTAAAATTCGACGAGTCGCCCTTTTTATAAAGATCTAGCCTTCAAAACTGAACTGAACTCCTACGTATCTCGTGACGAAAGCGATACATTAAAACAAGTTCCGCAAGCGTAATGACTTTATAGAAAGGCTTATTAAGAAAAAGAAAGGTGAGTCAGGATACTTACGCAACATTCTCGGAACTGTTTGGCATCTATCGGCGAAGTGAAGTTGAGTCCCCAAGTGTCGCCCGTCGAAGGATCTTTCCAATAAACGAAGCACTCGGACGCCTGACCCAAACGCGTTCCTATTTACGCAAATATATAAATTACTTTTAAAACAAATTAAATTTCTCATTTTATTCTAAATTTATTATAAATATCGTCGTAACAGAAGTGTGTCAGATTCTTATCTTCCGCGTGTTGAATATTCTTCAAGCTTAGGAAATATAGCGCCATCTGCCTTAATATCAGTCAACTAATTATGTGAAGAAATAGCAGACGACTTTCATATATCCAATTTAAAACTCAAGTCGGTAGGCGGCGATACTTATGACAAAAAAATGTTACTACACACGAAGCCTATAGGCCTTTCCATAAAATATTTTTAAGTGATTTCACTGTTTTTTCTACGTCACTCACCATCAATTTCGCTAAAACTAAACAAAACGTCGGCTGTACTTTTGGCATTTTCCGGTAAGATTTCCCCAAACATTTTACACGGAGCTCGGGTTAGGCTTAGTGACTTCGGAGTTCAAACTGATTTTAATTTATTTTCGATATTAATTAAATGAATTATTATTATTGCAATACTCATATGAACTCTGTGAAAGTATTGTTAATACTTAGATATTTATTAGCTAGTATTTTATGATAAACAACAATCTTTACCTGATACACTACTGTGATTGTCAATGAAATGTTAAGCCTTAGTTTACAAAGCGTTAAACATCCACTGATAAACATCATCGAAACCGTGCTAAACTTTTCGTTATTTTAAATATTTAAATACTCTCTTTTTATGACTAGTTAAGTAAACGAAATACTTTTATACTTTAAACCTTTGATATAACAAATTTATTCATATCACTTGGATTAATTTTAATCCGCCGTGTTTTTTAAATACTTACACTCGGTAGCAGACGACATACCGAGCTCAAGAGTCGAACGAGGGTAAAAACAAGGAGTAATATATATAACGTTGATCTAAATAATTCTTGCAAAAATATTTATGGAAAGGTCTATTCAAGAATGGTGACAAATTGTTGGTTCGCTTCAGAATTGGCATCATAGTGATGGCGTGTTATGACGTAGACAATTATTTTCGTATATTGTTCTTGACACTCCACACTAAGCTATCAGAAAATATTTCGACTAACTGACTCACTTATGGAACGTAATTATAAACTCATGTTTGCGTGATGTCAGAATACCACATCACAGCACCACTGTCTGGTGAAAACGCCATTTTTTTAAATTATCGATAATTAAGTTTTTTGAATTTGATTTACATTACTTCTTATGGTATAATTTTAACACTTTTCAATAGTGTTTTGCGAAAACAAACTATTTACGCCAAGTGTAACACAGAAATGCTTATACACTGACAACTAATTTGTCAGTGATTTTCATAGCGGCAAAAAAAGTTTTGCATTAGTCTACAACTTTTGTCAATTAATTGACTACAAAAGTTAAATAAAGTAGTACGCTTTCGTTTCAAGGCCCACTATACACTGCTATAGTAGTATACAGTGTTTTGGAAATTGGAATTTCTAATTGCCCTGGCAGTGATTGAATTTCACGCTTCAGTATGAAGAAACGCCTACGAGAAAGCGCACTTGTTAGTATTTTGTTTAGTAGTAGCTCCTACAGACTTTTAACCCTAAAAGTCAATTAACAGCGCTCCTAGCGATAAAAACGTGAAACCACCATTGAACGTTCAACTTTATACTGCGATTAAGGACAACAGAAGATACTACATAATTTAAGTCACACGAATGCCAGTTTGACCAATGAAATTGAGAGAAATACGCGATGGAAACTGGTTTCAAGCGATAGTGTAAGGCACTTAAATCATAGACGAAGAACCGGTAAACAATGAATTCATTGATGAAATGTTTATTAGTGAGTATTTTTAAAATTTATGTATTTCACTCTTCCTAACTGCCTCAATATAATATTTTTTTTTTTAATTTAGACTGTGATGTCTTTAGTCATTGTAAAATGTAAATATGTTAGGTGACAAAGGCCTATTAATAGAAAATCATGCGATTTTAAAAATAAGCACGTTCTATAATCTACACGTGATAAATATAAAAACATACTTGAAATTATAAATCCGCTATATTTTATTACTTTATAGAAAACACACCGTAAATTGTTGATTATTTCTAATGATCTATTTACAAATAACACACTGACTAATTCAAACCGACAGGATAAGGCTTATAAAACGGCGGGACTTACTAGCCGTGCCTCGACCATGGATGAAGGAATATGACTGGAGCACACGGGTACAGTCATAAGGATGAGCATCTCAATAGGAAATTTGGCAGACTAAAATACGCTAGCGCCACCTGCGCGCGGGCGCTCGTACTGCAAAAATAAATTAAATTTATATTTTTTTCCGGGGGGGGGGGGGGGGACCCGGGAGAGTCGGGAGACAAACTTTCAAAATGTAGGGGGTGTTAGCAAATCGTCGAAGTGGAATTCACAAAATTGCGCGGCCGATAGTTGTGTAAATTCGAGAGCTAATAACCCAGATTTATCTTTTTTTCGTTTCCCTAAGAATTCTTTAAGGTAATTACTACTCTTTACGTTGTTAAAACATTTCTTACGCCTATTATCCAACTACTACTTATTAAGCCTTGTCACGTCACTTTATTATTATTAAGATGTTTCCAATGGATTGAGAATTCTGGGAGGATGGATTTATTTGGACGAGAGGCGGAGTTATTTAAAGCTGGGGTTGTTCTGTGTGCTAATCACTTTGAAGTACACTCTTTTTATGATATCTCCAAGAGGTTAGATATGCAATTATTCTTTAATGTCTTTAAAGAAACAACCTGGTAAAAAATGAATTGTTTTGGGGGTGAACTTTACTACTAAGTGACTCTAAACCATGAAATTTATATATCATAATTACAGAAACCCTGGATGTAATTTATCAACTGAGAACCATATAGAAGGAATCCATAGTGGTGATAATACTTGAGTATATGAAAATAAACTATTGAAGGCCAGCTATATAATAGAAACCGAAAATATTCACTAGTGGTACCATTCTGATGTTATATTTTCTAGTAGAATTAACAAGCACATAAACATATTCATTTCATAGGTCAATTCTGAAATTCAGTGAATGAAAATTCCAGTCCCCTTATAAAGTGAACAGTCACTTCCCCTACATTATAATGTTGTCTTAATCGTAGGAAATTCTAAGGGAAATTGTCTTTGCGGATTTAAGACATAAGTGAATTCCCTTCTCCTGAATTTTGGAATTGACCTATAAGTCGCAAGAAGACTTGTCTCTTGTACCCCCATGGTTCCAATATCATAGGTAAATAAAAAAAATTTGAATTTGAAATCTGAATTTAACTAAAGAGCTAAAATATATTTTTAATAGGAAAACTGAAGTTTTAAAATAAAGAATCATGAATGAATCAAATAAAACTTTCGTAGTGTTTTCCTTAATTTTAACAATTCATTAATTTGCAAACCAAATATGCATATTATTTAACACTATTTGAGAACCAAATTGTCAAATTATTAGGCATTATTTGAAAACCAAATTTTTTGATATTTGATCTAGTATAAGACATTAAATACTATATGGTATTTGATCAAATATTTTTAACCAAATACTATTTGACCAAATTATTTGACTTTTCAAATATTTGATCTGGTAGAGATGCTTAATTAGTGGTGAATTGTTATGCGTTCTCAAAACATTAAATGTGAAACCAATTTCATATAAACCAAAAATACCATTAGGCTGATTCACTATTAAAGTTTTCTAAGCGTGGTTAACGGTAGTTTGCACTAGGAAATTTATATAGGTAGGCTACAAATTGTGGTTCACAGTATTTAAAATTTTTGGCAAAAATTTGGTACACAGACACACGTTTTTTATTTTATATATATTTTATTTCCGAAATATTCAAGTGGTTTTCAGTGCAGTAGAACCAATGAAAAAAGTAAACCGTCTTTTTGTGTGCTTAAGGCGTTGGGGAATGCAAAGTTGCAGCAGCTTCTAAAAAAGCCAAAAAGAGGTTTTTCCCTTGATTTTTTGCCCTACTCTTGAACATGACTGTTGCCAAATAACCCGGAATAAAGCGCTTCCTCCTGCCGGCCGAGGGAATTGCTCTTTTAGCATGTGCCCAAAGGCCTTCAATGCGGTTCGTATGGACCCCGGTTTGAGGATCTTTGAAGTGCAGTGAATGATTAACTTTAAAATGCGTGAAATCGGGGTCAGCATCAAGGGCATCATAACTTCTCCAGAAGTCAGTATGTATGGTGGTGCCAGGCTTGACCCATGCCTGAATGATAGGGATTAATGTGACCGCATCCCTCTTGGCGACAGGAACCATAAAAAAAAGCTTTACTGGTCCTGTCAACCCCCCCAAAAACCCATTGCCCTTCAACTCGTCGGCCGCGATGAAACTTTCGTTTACCGCATTTGGACTCATCGAGTTCAACGACAGTTCCTTCACCGCCAATTCGTTCGCTAGTCATAATAGCTGCATCGAAAGCAACGTCTCTACATTTTCTACACCAATCTGAAACAGTATATTTAGCGACATGCAGCTCGTGGGCTGCGAAAGTTTGCGGGATATTGTAAATGAAAAAGTACACAATCAGCAAAATATCCCTTATCAAGAGAGGAGAATTGCTAAACCAAGAATCTTTGCGAATTGAAAGTTTAGTGTTGCACCTCATCTTTTTCTTTCTTTTCTTCGCTTCGATGACCCTACCACACCTCCATGTAAAACCATCTAAGGCACTTGTATCTGGGTATAATTTCATGTCCTTTTTGCATTTATTGCAATCGAAGCCCTTGCCTATGAGGTTATAAGTTTGAAGCCATTCAATCATTTCTTCTTTGTTTTTGGATAACCTGTCGATTTCAAACATGTCGAATAGTTCTCCTTCGTCAATACCACTATTCGAATCTGATGAAACGGTTACCTCGCTTGCTTGAGAAGGAAATTCTTCTTCAGGTTCTGACATTTCACTGCCACTACCAGCCAAATTAACGGTTCCCTTAAAACCTGAAGGGCCCGCTTGTTCTTCTAATGAAGACATCCTAATAATTCGCTCTTTATGACGAATTAAAATATCTTAAAAATAGCAGAACACGTGCGACAACACCGTTTAAAACCAAATGAATGGAACATAGAATAAATGGCACTGCCTCAGAACACACGACGACGAATATCAAGCGTTCCCCTTATTGGCGCCTGACGGCGCCGCGCACTCACTTCGCTCGAGCGCTGGGGGCGCGCGGCGCCACCCCAACCCCATACTAAAAAAAGCGATGGGCCGTCTATAACGCGACCGAGAGGACAGTACCTAGCCAAACGCACCTAGTATCGTCCAACCGTCAGGTGTTCTACGTTATCTAAAAATTCGAAATCAGGAATTTTTAGTAAACATCCATTGAAAAATCTAAATTTTTAAAGTTAAATATCTCCGTGAATATAAATTTGCGCCGCATAATTCTTGCACCCAAATATTCCTCATCGCCCAAGGTATCAAATAAATATAACACTTGGTCGAAAATCTCGTGTGTCTGTGTACCCTACTTCACCCAAATTGTTCATTGATTCTCCATTTCTATTAAATCTGTGGTCCCTAGCGCTAATAGATATAGAAATTGAAAACAATAACTCCAACAACATCTTAAGAGATGAGATAAATCCAAGTAAAATAGTGACTTTTATTATTAGGGTTCTTGAAAAATAGTGACTTTCATTATTAGGGTCCTTGAAAAATAGTGACTTTTATTTTTAGTACTGCTGTAAGATGAATTAGTTAATCCACAATTGAACAAAACCTATTTAAAATCATAAGACTATTTTATTAAGTGTGACATTTCCTACTTGCGTAATACCATAAGTAATATTAAAACAATTAATATGACAATTTGCACAACTTATTATGAAACTGATTGAGTAATTGTGCAATCAAGGTTTGGTTCAGCACAAAGTCCCCTAGTGTCTAAAATAGGGCGAAGCTGAAATATAATACTACCAAGTGGAAATAATTAACTACTCAGTTAGATTGCAAATCCCTGTCGGAGCTGGATGAAAGGGTCAGGGTCAAGGAAAGGTTTCCTCCAAAAATTAGCATTAACACAAAGTGTCATACTTAAAGTTTTTATGTTACTTATGGTAATACTTTTATTATTTAACTTACAGTTATAGGTGTAGAACTTTAGCCAGTTTTCTATTCTTCCTTTCATTGTTGTCACTTTTAGTGTCTTTTTTTCTCATAGCAGCTTTCATTTCCGCATTTTCTTCATTATAAACAACAAGTGTACGATGGATCTTAAACTTAATAAATAACTGACGGACTTTGGTTTTGATGTCTTCACACATTATATTTGGCAGCTGAATTTATTTCATTTTATAATCCAGTTTGGCCATCACATTAGTTTTGTGCATGGTGTGACAAAACAGTTGATCAAAATATCTGTCAAATTTCATAATAGCATCGGCAAATTGCGTAGTTGGCATTTTCAGATTTCCACACTCTTTCTCTGTATCATTGACATATGACCTTAAAATAATTAATATCTCATTGCCACTTTCAATTTTAGTGGTTTCTTTTAACATGGCTTTTATACAGTCTTCACAATCTGGATGAATCTGAATAATGTTTTTGCCTATGTACCCAGCCAAATTAGTCAACACATTTTTGTGACACAGTGGAAGGTATTCAACTGAGTTAGGTAGATTAAGTCCACTTAGCTGATCACAAAAATGAGTTTCCTGATCTTCTACCAAAGTGGTTTTAGCACAAGTACCCATGAGTTCCGTTAACTTGAATAAATATTCTTCATCTACATCTTGGCAGTTGGACGTGTCAGATTTACAAAATAGTGACGAACACATAAGCTTACGGAAAGTAAACCGGAATTGCTGACATGTTGGGTTTTCATTACTGCCAGTCAAAGACCTTGCTTTGGAGAAAAATTTTTCAAGAACATCTTGATTAAGATTTGATGTCATAATGTATTTTAGTTTGTGAGTTTCAAAAAGATCTGTGCTTAGCTCCAAGAAACATGATATTGCTATTTTCCAACCCTTTATACATGGTGGTTGTCTTTTGCAATCCCAAACTTTGATCTTATCGAACCATTCTTGTTTCTCATTCATAAAAGCGAAGTTTGGAGAGTCTTTAACTAGTGGTTTCCTCGAAAAAAGTCTGTCAATTTCTTTTACAAAATTGGCTGTAGCCAAGCACTCTGGTTTCATCTTCTTTGTCAATGTGTACATATAAATACCCATCCCAACGGAATGGCTAAATGCGTGACAAACTCGTTTAACAGACATTTTCTGGAAATTGTTCGGATTAAGATCTTTTTCAGTTAATTTGGGAGCCATACGAAACGTTTCAGCAGAATCAAGTCCATGAAAAAGTTCTATGTGGTTCCATGACACTATTTCCCCATTTACTTCAAAATCATATTTTAAAAGCATGTTACGTAGTGATTTAAGAAGATGTGGAGGATCTGGCATAAAGAATATCTTAAGTGTTTTTATTATGGCATAAGGGGTTTTTTTCATTGATGTTCAATCTTCTAAATACTGCTTGGTTGTTTGACCCCTGATCAGATATTACCACTTTTACTGTTAATCCAATGTCAATTAAAGTTTCGACTGTTTCGATCAAAATATCATGAAGCATATTTTGTTTCATTGAGTTTTTAACAAAGTAATATGATAAAGGTAAGCCCTGATATCATAAATACTACAGCATGGTTCGCATACTCTGAAGTTCTTGATTTATCATAGTCCTCAAAGCCATCAACAGTATCAGTTTTCCTATCGTATTGAAGACCATCTTTTAATGACATTTCATCCACAGTAACTACTGTCAGTTTCTCTTCTTCAGACATAGTTTGGGCTCTTAACTTCAATAATTCAATTATTTCTATTTGAAACCCAGTATAGCAAGACACATTTTCAAGCCAATAGTTGAGTGTTCGTGGCGCTGGTAAATGGAACATTTTTCTTAACTGCCTGTAAACCTTTGGTCCCTGGAAATGTAAGGCTAGGCACATTTGTTTTTCGTCATTTGTAAATCTTCTCCCTTTAGCAGCCTTATTATTTAGTCTTAATTGCATATTCAGAAACAGTTTGCCCCTTTCTGGTAAATTTGAAAAATGGGTCTCAATTGGATTACACTCGGTAAGTGCTCTTTCAAGTTTGTTCACTTTCTTGGTTAGTTTTTGGTTCCTGTTATATTGCGTTTTAAGTAAAAGTTTAGCCTTACATAGTTTTTTTCGTAAACTTGAGTATTATCACCGCTTATACTAGGGATATCCTCTATATTACTGTCACATGTTAAATTTTGGCTGGTGTCCATTACTACATTTAAGTTTTCTACATCTTTGATACTTAGATTTGATGGTTCTAATTCTAATTGAGGCAGTTAGGAAGAGTGAAATACATAAATTTTAAAAATACTCACTAATAAACATTTCATCAAAAATTCATTGTTTACCGGTTCTTCGTCTATGATTTAAGTGCCTTACACTATCGCTTGAAACCAGTTTCCATCGCGTATTTCTCTCAATTTTATTGGTCAAACTGGCATTCAGTGTGACTTAAATTATGTAGTATCTTCTGTTGTCCTTAATCGCAGTATAAAGTTGAACGTTCAATGGTGGTTTCACGTTTTTATCGCTAGGAGCGCTGTTGATTGACTTTTAATGTTAAAAGTCTGTAGGAGCTACTACTAAACAAAATACTAACAAGTGCGCTTTCTCGTAGGCGTTTCTTCATACTGAAGCGTGAAATTCAATCACTGCCAGGGCAATTAGAAATTCCAATTTCCAAAACACTGTATACTACTATAGCAGTGTATAGTGGGCCTTGAAACGAAAGCGTACTACTTTATTTAACTTTTGTAGTTCATTAATTGACAAAAGTTGTAGACTAATGCAAAACTTTTTTTGCCGCTATGAAATGATCGTTTTAAAAGTCGTCTTTTTGTAAAATAAACGTGATTTTACACTAGTGTTACACAATTTTGTGAATTCCACTTCGACGATTTGCTAACACCCTCCATTTTGAAAGTTTGTCTCCCGGCTCCCCCCCCCCCCCCCCCCCGGAAATAAAAATATAAATTTAATTTATTTTTGCAGTACGAGCGCCCGCGCGCAGGTGGCGCTAGCGTATTTTAGTCTGCCAAATTTCCTATTGAGATGCTCATCCTTATGACTGTACCCGTGTGTTCCAGTCATATTCCTTCATCCATGCCTCGACTATGAGTATGACCCCGACACAGGAAATCAGAGATAAACAAAAGTTCGCGCTTGCGCAGTAGCCGTTATTTTGATAACGCCCCTAGAGGTGCCAGCGTCGCGCACCAGTAAATTCCTAACAATTTTCAAAATCTCTCTCTCAACTGTGGAAGGCGTACGTCGCGTGTCCAGGGTTTACCCGTTCTTCGTCTACGTTTAAATCTTCAACTTGATTTGCCGCCATGGACGGAATTTAGGATCAAATAGCTATTCAACTTACCGGGTTGCACCAGCCTGACATCCAGTATTTTCTCGACCTGCGAGTTGTAGGCAGTGATGTGGAATACGCATTCGGGGGTGTCCTGAATGCAGGTAATGTTCACCGGAACCAGATCCTCCGACACTTGTTGCCATTTCACAGTTCCGCTGCTGGCGCTCACATGAAACACTTCCGCCCACAATCTGCAATTAACGCCCCAGAAAAAATAAATTAAAATCACTTAAAAAATAAAAATGTTATTTCACATATCTACGATTTTTGAAGCATTTAGTACTATCAGCATATGTAATATAATTACTCATAAGTATGCCACTAGCTCTATTTCTTCACTAACGGTTTGTTTCACAGATATTGCGTCATCCGTACCCTACGTAATATTGGACGTCATATTTGATGTCATATTTGACGTCATCGAATCTCAAATGCCGATAATGCTCTACCAAGTATAATAATAGCTAAAGGCGAGGGGCTAACAACTCTTAGAAAGTCTGTACACCGGATTACGCTTAGATTACCACTGTTAAAGGCAGGGACTTCAAAGATTACGCGTAATCCCATTAGTACAGTCAAAGGTACGGCTCTGTACACCGATTACGCGGAGTGATCAGCCCCTCGGCTAAAGGATACGAAATAACCCACGATTTTCGCTCCCCTTCCGTAACAGTTTTACTCCCACAAGTTGGTAGAAAAGGGGGTACTAAAAAAAGGGGAAATGTGTATGATCCTGGTAAGACCACTTTGTAGCGCCCTCTCTACTAAGGATATTTGAAAATATCCTTAGTTTTGCCGCCAACGGCTTTGGACTACGCTTTTCTTTTATTAATAATGAGATATTAAGTATAATAGCCAAATATGGATCACAATTATTTTAAGTTAACAGCTTTGAAAAAACCTACTAAGGCGCAGCAAAAAATTTTACACTTACTAAACACACAGTATTTTCCCATTTTACAAAATAACTATTTAAATCAAAGCTCAAATCAAATCGCCGTTAAAGTTAAAAGTTTTAAAGCTATCCCGCCATTTGACCTAAGCCTAGATCGAATCACCGTTTATTGAATAATATCGGCGTGACGTAGTCGACGTCACCCATGCTTTTTCCTATAGATAAAAACTGCCCTCAAAATGGCGGCCATAGCGATACTACTCTATTGTCGCCAGGAGTCGCAGATTTTTGCCTCTAGATGGCAACAGCAAGGACAGCTAGCGTTTTACCAGGATGCGATCCCCACTTTTTCCACCCACCCCATCCACCCGTCGGGGGAGACTCCTTTCACGAGAGAGGTACGAGCTCGCTTTGCCATTTCGTATCCTTTAGCTATTATCCTTGGCTCTACGTCTGATAAACCAAAGATAATTTAAACTCGTACCCTAGATTCGAAATCACTCTCTCGCGCGTTGCCGATAGTGTTTACCCACTTCCCGCCGGAGCTCAGAAAAAATTCGCTCCATGGTTGGCGCCTTACCGCAACCGATGGAGCCCGATTTTTCTGAGGTCACGTGCCGGAAAAGGGTAAACGCTTCGTAACAAAACCGTCAATGGGAAAGCTCTCAGTATTCGAATCTAGAGTACGAGTTTAAATTATCTTTGGATAAACCGACGGCCACTATTTTAGTAAAAAACCGGTTTGAACAACCAAGGCTTAGGAGCTAAAATGAACTACAATATAGTGTCAAGTTCTGTTAATGTAATTAATTTGCAAATTAACGAAATTCTCGGAGACTCACGTTCAAAATAAATTTGCATTGTCAAATAAAAGAAGCAAGTTTATTGGAAAAAATAGTTGAAATTCATTTTGAGATTTTCTGGCGCATCTACAAGGTTGGAGTCTTGGCAGATTCTTTTGAGCCTAGGCCTAACTCTTCTTGGCTTGATATGGGTTTTAATAACGCTGGTGGAATATCCCACTTCGACGACTTGTTCCATTTTCGGAAAGCGATCACTTATTGGTCATTTTCCCCAACCTTTTATTTTTCTAAATTACTCATAATTTAACTTCATCCGCACAAACCGAGCGAGTTTATAAATTTCAATAAAGCTACATTGGGCTGACTAAAATTCCGACGCAAAAAATTCCTTCTCAATTTAGAGGTTTTCCATTGGCTTAAATAAATATGTTACTAGCCAATAGTGTGACTCCCAAAATTACTAGGATGAATAAAAAGGTTAAAATCTAACGTAGTCCACCTTTTTACTTTTACGTGGTGAAACAAACCGTTAGTGAAGATTTTTGAATGGAATAAAGGTACAGTGGCATACTTATGAGTAATTATGTTACATATGCTATCAGGATGAACGTATATAGGTTATTGAGAATATAGTAGTCTACTTTCAGTACTTGTTACTACCTAAGGTCCTTTCTCAAACGGAAACCGTCCATTTTCCCAAAAGCTTAATTTAACGATTTAATTAATTTAATTAAGCGTAAATAGATGCTCAATTATTGTGTCAAAAATATTTAGAAACAAGTCCCCGGTAGATGACGGTACTGTTTCAATTTAAATTGGCTACGTAATGCATCTTGTTCCTGTAGACACGTTCTTACTCGGGCAACATAAATACTTTCTTGGTTAAAAGTTTGTATTTCTGATATTACGTAAAATACTACGTCAAACGGGACGATATCTCTAAGAGATGATCCAATGGCATTTAATTGTTACGTATCCATTCTGTTGTAATTGTCAGACTATGGAGGAATTAAACAATTTAGTGTAAATGAAAGGTCACAATATCATATCATGAAGTCACGAGAGCCGACGCGTACTACACGACTAGTCCATTAAATGTGATTAAATTTCGTGGGAGGGGGGTGGAGTTCCCATACAGTAGCAAAAGAGCCACCACAGTTCCTGTGGGGGGGAGGGGTGATATGCGTGCCATGCAACTGGTCGATTTCCACTCCAAGTAATTTATAAAAGCTCTATGGACTACATTTCCAGAGAGGGCAACAGTGCAGTTTGGAGAATTCCTTTGTTACATCTGTCGTTCTCAGTTGCCTCGATAAGTTCTCGGTCACTATATGTAATACCGTAAGTCCATAACATATTATCATGAATGTGCCTTTTTAGTAATATTTTACCTTATTATCGAATGATTTATTTTTCAATGAGTGTTAAGAAAATAATTAGATTTCGTGAGAGAATATATTTCAATTGACACGAAGGGTTTGAGTAAGTATAAAGATTTAATTGTTAAATTAAAAAAATAAAAATTTTGAATCATGATTGTTGGACATTCGAAAACATATTTTCCAACCAGTAATAACGTCCCTCTCTCGGCTGCACAGGTGGCGTGACCGACGTTAGATTTGGCGGAAGTACTTTGTAGTAATTCCTGGTAATTGTCTTTTCCTTATAAAAACGCAACATGGTAATAATGTCGTCCGTATTCTGAAGACAGAATGTCTTCAAAGGAAAATATTTAATATTAAGGACGATTTTCGTGAAGGAGGAAATAATAACCACTATTTAGGTTCCTTATATTATTTGGGATGTTGATTTATTTATTGTGGCCTTGCTACTTATAGCTCAGATCAAGAATATATTTGTGAAATATTTCGGATTGCAAAACTTTGATAAGGTGGCCCCAATTTTTTCACATTCAAAGTTCTGGACATTTTTAGATATTATCCCTGATTTTAAAGTTCAATAAGCCAATATTAGGCAACAGATCTCCAAATAAAACAAATTAACGACTTTTGCAATATACGCTACCAAATGTTTATTCAACTACCTACCTATGATTCGTTTGTACCTAAAGAATTCATTTGTGCCTTATATTTTAGTAAGATAATCAATTTGTTTATTTTTCAGATAAAATGAAATTCCCGGACTTTTCCGTGACATTTTGAGGCCTAATTTCAAATTCCAGACACATGTGTGACGTTTTAGATTGACTTTCAAATTTCTTTACTTCCAAATTCCCTGATTTTAACGTGGCTTTTTATGCCTACTTTGAAACAGAGCCGTCGAGAGAGAAACGATAATTCCGGGCCCAAAACAGAGATCCGTTATTACTGGAAATAAGTTTACATTTACAGGATATTTCACTTCTACAACAGGACCCCATAGAGGCTGCACTGGTAATTTTTACCGTCCGGGTCATTCCATGACAAAACGACCTAGTTTTTTTTAATTTTAACACCCGACCCCTTTCGATTTCGCCAAAATTTTGTATACAAGGTTTTTTGGGCCTAGGAAAACGATGTTGACAGTTTCATAACGATCGGTTTAGCCGTTTACGAGATACAGCATACGCGTTTTTTCAAAAGTTCACCTTGACCCCCTAAATGTTTTCTAGTATATCTTATGACATAATTATCGCAAAATCACATGTAATACCTCATTTTAAAGACAATGCGCACCCTAATATGAATATTTAATCAGAGTTGTCATTTGACGTAAATGTCATTAAAATCTGGGCCTTTAAATAATTTGACCTTTGACATTGCCCAGACACCTCAGTCGTAGGTCAACGATTTTAGCATTTTTAAAATTCCCACTATCGAATACATAATAATCACTCAAAATCTCAAAGTAATATTTGTAGTTTTCGAGATATTAATTTTTGAAATTTACCCCACCACACACAAAATGAAATACCAAAACCATTTATTTTTATAGTTTACACACCAATTAATTTTTTATTTACACAAAACAGCTTAAACTTCTTTATACATGGAAAAGGCTTTGGTAATTTTATTTTTATCGTGTTCTTTGATTTGATAGCCTTTCGAATTTGGTAAACCTACAAGAATTTCAATTGCACATAGAACATTTTCACTTGACACCCAACTGCTATCGATCCTTCTGGGCCATGTGTATTTGTCCGAAATACCAGGGGGACGCAAAAAGTTTACAAAGAAGTCTCCAAACTCTTCTGATACTTCCTCAATTAATCCAACGTAAAGTTGGCCTTTGTAGACGCTGGCTACCAAATTTCCCACTTTAAAGTTTTCAGCCTCTTGATTTCGAGTATCTGACAATTCTAAAGTCGAAACCTTAACTGTGGTTAGCGAATCGTTTAACGATTTCGGAACGAATTTATGAAACCCTCGAGTTCCTTTTACTGTTATGGCTTTAGAAAACCTTTCTTTTAAAAGTTCCTTTTGTCGCTCAATTTCTTCGTTTTTAACATAGATGAACTTGATATTTTCGAAGTTTGATAGGCAGAAATTAAACATATCTGTTGGAGTCAAAATCTGTCCAGTCACTGGTCGCTGAAGACTGACTCTTGCTGTTTTACGCTTCACTGTTCCGCCAATTCCGTCACAAGGTCCCTTGCCATGAGATGTGGCAAAAAAATGCCATTCAGCGTCCAAACCAAAATCTTGTTTGTGGCAACAGAGATTAGAAAAGTTGTATTTGTTTTTATACTGTCCAGCACATCCATCCGTAAAATAAATTAGCTTTCTAACATTAGGAACATGTGTTTTTATATTTGGAATTAGATAAGTTAAAAAACTGTGAACAGTATTGGTTGTACGTGTTCTGGTATCACTGATAATACAAAAATTTAAGTGGTTAAGTTCTCCGTTTTCGACTACAGTGAAGTAGATTACGAAGGGATGCACTGTCGCTTGAGAATTGTCCCAATGGAACCCTTGTGCTTCGTCTTGAATTACGAAGGAATAGTTCTCCGCAAAATCACCGAGAACAATTACGTCACCAGGTTTTAGAGTTTTTTTGAGGTTTTTAAGATAATTAGATTGCGACTTAGATGTGTAATGATGACGCGTTAGTTCAAGTAGTTTAATGGCCAAAGAGTCGAAAAAGTTTTCAACACTCTCGCTCAAGGTCATGAGCTTTGTGCTGTTAGTTGTCACCCATTGCATGAACTTTATATTTTCAAAATCTTCTAAAAGGTTCGTTAAATATTCATTTTCAAGTAGACCATTTTTCCCAGGACAGTCCTTGCACACCCTCATCATACAATTCCTGTTTTGAGTGTCACACACGGTGAGCGCCATGAAATCGATATCACATTTTAAAGCACAAGGAGACGGTAGAGCTGATATCATTAGCTTGACATTTTGGTGATAGGTGCAGACACACACTGAATGTGTACCTGACGAACCTGCTAATACACACCAAGGTGGTCGTAGATAACAAAATGACGAAAATCCTAACGTCAAATCATGCTCTTCCTTGAATTTGTTATAGAGCTCTCTCAGGTTTAGCAGTACAAGCCTCTTTTGATGATGTTCTTTTTGACCTGTCTCGTGGTTTCTAACTGACACAAACTCCTTTTGTCCAGGTGTCATACGACTGTTATCGTCATTTTCGTAAAATTCAACGACCTTTGATTTAACGTCTTCGGTCAATATTAATCCCTTCGATTGTTTCTCTGGTAGCGAAAGAATTCCTTGACTAGATTTAAGATTCCTGCTTCGTTTGACCATGTATTCTGGTGCTCCAAATTCCTCCATTGTGCGTTGTATTCCAAATGGTGACAAGGTCAGGATCTGAAGCTTTTCGCCGTATGATGTCTTGGAGTTATTGAATTTCTCTCTCAGTTCGTTCAAAATATTCTCATATAATCGATGTTCTTCGAGCTTTCTAAAAACATCGTCCGTAACCATATTATCGTCTGTTTCATCAAGAGAAATTTCCATTGACTCTTCTAATTTGCGTTTCAATGAATTGTTCACAGCGTTTAACTTAGTCCTGCTTAGAATTGTTTTTTGGCGAGATGACAAACCTTCTGTACAAAAGTTAAAAAATATATGTATTTATATATGTATACATATATAAATTCTTTCAAATTGAATATATTTCTTACTTCTTTTAACAGGAGATTCTCCCAAGTTTATTAGAGTTTCGTTAACTGCCACTAAAGCTATAGCTTTGTCGTCTTGCGTCGCATCTCCCGATGAACAAGGTTGACTAAATGAAAAAGAATCGCTTTCTTGTGATTCTTGTGCAGTGTGAACTTCTGAAACGTCCAACTGTATTTGGAGTTCATCCTTTACTTTTTTTCCAGCAGACATAAAACACTGGATGCACAACTTATTTCCAGCGATAACTTCAATTCCTCGTAACTTTAATTTTTTGAACAAATCCAATGAAATAGTTTTTAGTCCACTCTTTCTTTCAGCGTCGTGAGTCCCAAAAGGATTCATACACTTCTTTTGACTCGTTGAATACCTTTTCATAAAAAGTTCTTCATGGTGACGACATATGTTTCTTATTTTGGACATAGGTATAGCTGTTCGGCTGCTAAGAACTAATTTGTCATCCTCGGACAGATGGTTGTTGATACCAACTGTTTTCGAAAGTGTTTGCAAATGACATTTACTACTGTCTCTCCAAAACGAACAATTTCGATCCATTTCAGGGCTTTGTTCGAGAATATACAGTTAAATAAATTCTATTTCACTACTCAATTATCGCTGTTAATATATTTAACTACTCAATTATAACTTTTATATATTAAAAAGATATTAAAACATTTTTACGTTATTAAAAACGTAATCGATATGACTAAGAGCAATATTGGGTTTTCTTGAGATATCTAGCACATTTCCATTTTAGGGTGCAGTAAGATACGCTACAATAATATTGAACGCCAGACTATTTTAAGGACAAGCAATTTAGTGATGTCTTCTGTCTACAGATAACATGCAAAACTAAAAATAATATGTAAATAACTCAACTTAATTTAAGAATTAGTGTATTTGATATTCTAAACTCAAAATTACCAAAATAATAATATTTTTAATTTATTTAGTAGGTCAACTAGTTTCGTGTATAAAATAGCATTTTCATTAATTTGAGGGGTAAATTTCAAAAATTAATATCTCGAAAACTACAAATATTACTTTGAGATTTTCAGTGATTATTATGTATTCGATAGTGGGAATTTTAAAAATGCTAAAATCGTTGACCTACGACTGAGGTGTCTAGGCAAGGTCAAAGGTCAAATTATTTAAAGGCCCAGATTTTAATGACATTTACGTCAAATGACAACTCTGATTAAATATTCATATTAGGGTGCGCATTGTCTTTAAAATGAGGTATTACATGTGATTTTGCGATAATTATGTCTTAAGATATAGTAGAAAACATTTAGGGGGTCAAGGCGTACTTTTGAAAAAACGCGTATGCTGTATCTCGTAAACGGCTGAACCGATCGTTATGAAACTGTCAAAATCGTTTTCCTAGGCCCAAAAAACCCTGTATACAAAATTTGGGCAAAATCGAAAGGGGTCGGGTGTTCTGTGGCAGGCGTTTTGTCATGGAATGACCCGTCCCTTAAATCGTCAATTTAATTTACGTTCTTGACTCGTTTCGAATTATGTAATTCCCTCGCGACTTCAACGTGTGCAGACTATATCTATAATTGAAATGGCTAGTGAAGTCGAAATACCGTAATAGAAAACCTCTAGATAATATTTTATGGAAACATCTATTCTCTGACCCCTGACAATTAATACGAAAATGATTTGATTCTATGTCCAAATTTAGATTCAAACTGGAATCAAGACAACTCAAGTTTGAATCCAATTCTGTTTTAATCAAATAATTTTCATCAAATCGGAATAGAGTGGAATTTAATTCATTAAAATGGGATCAATTACAATTTTCGTTCAAACTCGAATTACGATCTGCAAAATTATAGATGGAATTTTGAAATCAAATGCGTTCCACCATTTTCGAACCCTGTGTCAAATGGAATCCTAGAAGACCTTTGAAGTCCCTTTTTTAAGTTCAATTTCTATAAATTTTAGTAGATATTTAAGGAATTTAAAAGTCAACCTCTAAACGTTTTCGCTAATTTAAAATTTTTGCGAATACCTGGCCTACCTCCTGGCGCGTTGTTGGATTTTTGGGTTTTCCCGGGCAAACTTATTCGAAGTATAGAGAAGCGAATTGTAAGGAGCGCGAGTACCTGAGCAAGTGTCCGTCCCTTCTTCTGGTGTTTTGCCAGGGTGAATCTTCGTAACGGTAGGCTTTTCGGATAAGAGGAGCGCAGGAGCAGCTGAGCTTGTTTCCCATCGCTGCCTCGAGTCCGACTCTCGCCGGTTCGACCACGGTCCGGTGCTCCTGGACGTCGCCGCTGCGGGGCTATCGGCCTCCCGCCGAATCGGCCACTGCCCATCTAGACTCGCCGCCGCTCGTCCTTCTCCGCTCGGACTGACCACTCGCGGCGGCTGACCAGCGCGCCTCCTCGGCGCCGGAAGACCGATTCCATTTTCCTCGGCTCAGCCCTGAAAACGTCGTGGACATTCCCAGCGCCGGACAAACGCGGCACCAACTGAAAAGACAACAAACATCCTCCGTTGTATTTATTTTTTTCACAAATGCCGCGCGATCATTTCAAAATCGCCGAATCAAACCTATCTCGAGAAAAAGCCGAGAATTCGCGCGCCTCGAAAAATAATATCGATCTTAGCAACTGTCCATGCTAGACGGTCAGCTTCGGAAACGGAACCGTAGAGAGTTCGTTTCGCTTTTTATTGGGCTATTAGTCCGCCTGATAACCGTACGGGTCATTCGACAACAAAGCGAACCCGGGTAACCGCTACCGTAAGTCGATAATCGCGTTTCCCGTAATTGCTAAAATAAACGTCAATTTTTAGCAAGACTGCGGAATATATCATTCGGCCTAATACGCGCTCTTTCCCTCGTCGTAATAGTAAGGATGTCCGAAGAAACGTGCCATCTAGGAGCAACAAACACGATCAGAACGCAGCTAGCCTTTAAACACGCTAACGCAGTGTTGCGTACAAATTTCATTGGACGAGCCTTTAAGCTGAACGTTTTACGGAAAGGGGGAAGACAATTTCCGAATTTTCCCCTTCCGACGGCAGCAGGCGCTAAAGCGTCTAACCAATGAAAACTGTACACAAGAAAATGAAAGACTTGTGTGGGGTGCTGTGTTTGTTGCTCCTAGGTGCCAAGGTGTAGCACCGACGCCTGATCGTTTCGTTTTTAAGTTTCGGATATTTATCGCTTGAGGTAGTCAACTTCGTGGGTATGAAGTCAATTTTACTTCACTACATACATAGAAATTATTTCGCCTAACTGTATAATATATAACATGATATAATATGTATAATATATAAAATGATATAATATGTATAATATATAACATGATATAATATGTATAATATATAACATGATATAATATGTATAATATATAACATGATATAATATGTATAATATATAACATGATATAATATGTATAATATATAACATGATATAATATGTATAATATATAACATGATATAATATGTATAATATATAACATGATATAATACCTATAATATTTAACATGATATAATACATATAATATATAACATTATATAATATTATAATATATAACATGATATAATTTTATAATATATAACATGATATGATATGTATAATATATACAATGATATAATAGGTATAATATATAACATGATATAATATTATAATATATAACATGATATAATATGTAAAATATATACAATGATATAATATGTATAATATATACAATGATATAATATGTATAATATATACAATGATATAATATGTATAATATATACAATGATATAATATGTATAATATATACAATGATATAATATGTATAATATATAACATGATATAATATGTATAATATATAAAATGATATAATATGTATAATATATAACATGATATAATATGTATAATATATAACATGATATAATATGTATAATATATAACATGATATAATATGTATAATATATAACATGATATAATACCTATAATATTTAACATTATATAATACATATAATATATAACATTATATAATATTATAATATATAACGTGATATAATATTATAATATATAACGTGATATAATATTATAATATATAACATGATATAATTTTATAATATATAACATGATATGATATGTATAATATATACAATGATATAATAGGTATAATATATAACATGATATAATATTATAATATATAACATGATATAATATGTAAAATATATACAATGATATAATATGTATAATATATACAATGATATAATATGTAAAATATATACAATGATATAATATGTATAATATATACAATGATATAATATGTATAATATATACAATGATATAATATGTATAATATATACAATGATATAATATGTATAATATATACAATGATATAATATGTATAATATATACAATGATATAATATGTATAATATATACAATGATATAATATGTATAATATATACAATGATATAATATGTATGATATATACAATGATATAATATGTATAATATATACAATGATATAATATGTATAATATATACAATGATATAATATGTATAATATATACAATGATATAATATGTATAATATATACAATGATATAATATGTATAATATATACAATGATATAATATGTATAATATATACAATGATATAATATGTATAATATATACAATGATATAATATGTATAATATATACAATGATATAATATGTATAATATATACAATGATATAATATGTATAATATATACAATGATATAATATGTATAATATATACAATGATATAATATGTATAATATATACAATGATATAATATGTATAATATATACAATGATATAATATGTATAATATATACAATGATATAATATGTATAATATATACAATGATATAATATGTATAATATATACAATGATATAATATGTATAATATATACAATGATATAATATGTATAATATATACAATGATATAATATGTATAATATATACAATGATATAATATGAATAATATATAACATGATTTATAATTACAGATCATTACCTTGCTTAATTGCAATATGAGTGTCCCAACACGCTCACACGTGTTAGCCTTAGTAATCTCTCAATAATTTGGAATGGTGTCCAAACAACCATCATAGATGCCCTCAGTACTCTTCCGTTTGTTAAAGGTGCAATTTTCAATTAAGAGCACGACAGATAAAAATCATCTCGCAACTTACGGACTTTGAATTTAGCCGTTAGTTGTAAAATCTTTTAAAACAGGGTTGCCATGACCTTTTTAATGTAGAAGCGGATGTTATTACGAATGACGGTGGTTGAGGTACTTACTTTAAATTCAATATTTAAGTGGGAAAATATTTTTATGAAAATACTAATTTTTTTTACAAAGCCCTTCCAAGCTCTTACTTCATATTAGTGGCATACAATAACTTTTAGCACACTCTAATTTATTAATATTTCTTACAGATCACTTTATTTAACGGATTACATATCTAGCGGAGGCCGAACAACCACCGCCTTTGGTAGTGGTCGAAGGTAACAGTGATTTCGAGTATACGTCAATTTCGGTTGAGTCAACCCAAACCTAAAAAAGGATCATTTTGTTTCGGTTGATAAGCAAAACACCGGACAACCCAATATAAAATATCACAAAATTGGTAAAGATACGAGATCTTGATAAGCGCGAACGGAGGAAAAGCGTCTCCTAGCTGAGGTCACTTGATAGAATAAAACCAAACCACGGTTACCGCCGCGCCGGCCACTGCAGAATCCCTAATCAGATCGATCGAACTTACGTTTTCGCAGCGCGCTCACTTGCCAGCCGATCATACGCTTTGGCGGAGAGTGAGGGAGCTAACCTCGTAACTAGCTACCTAAGTAACGTAACAACCGTAAGTAGGACATTCGCACACTTGTCGGGTGTAAGCTAGTAATACTTGGAAGAGCAGCGTCAAGGTCGGCCCCCAAGCTAGTCCGTTTACCTAATGTAATAAAACTCTAAACGGGGGCCACAAAGCTGCTGTAAATTCTGTAAAAGTCTAAATGACAGCCTCTAAATTTTGTAAAAGTCTAAATGGCAGCCTCTAAATTTTGTAAAAGTCTAAATGACAGCCTCTAAATTTTGTAAAAGTCTAAATGGCAGCCTCTAAATTTTGTAAAAGTCTAAATGACAGCCTCTAAATTTTGTAAAAGTCTAAATGACAGCCTCTAAATTTTGTAAAAGTCTAAATGACAGCCTCTAAATGTTGTAAAAGTCTAAATGGCAGCCTCTAAATTTTGTAAAAGTCTAAATGGCAGCCTCTAAATTTTGTAAAAGTCTAAATGGCAGCCTCTAAATTTTGTAAAAGTCTAAAAAGGATCTTCCAAGTTTGAGCATTATCTTCTGTAAATTTTGTAAAATTCTAAAGGGAATCCTCCAAGTTAGAACATTATCTTCTATAAATTTTGTAAAAGTCTAAATATCCTCCAAGTTAGAACATTATCTTCTGTAAATTTTGTAAAAGTCTAAAACGGACCCTCCAAGTTTAAACATTATCTTCTATAAATTTTGTAAAAGTCTAAAAAGGATCCTCCAAGTTAGAACATTTTTTCTATAAATTTTGTAAAAGTCTAATTATCCTCCAAGTTTGAACATAATCTTCTGTAAATTTTGTAAAAGTCTAAAACGGACCCTCCAAGTTTGAAGTATATAAGCTAGATCATTTGTACATTTATTTTTTTCCGTATTGGTCAGCAAATTCAATAATTAATTATTTTTCCGAAAGCACTATTTTTATTTTTATCATTTTAAATTTTGCACAATCTCGAACTCACGCGATCGAAAGAGATTGCATTCCCGGAAGTCACTACCGTGTGGGGCTATTTCTTAGAAATTTACCAATAGTGTCGCACCTATTCTATATTACGCTATTTATGTTTTCTGTCATATCATACGTATCACGAGGGTTGTAGTAGAAATTCACCAATAGTGTCGCATATATTCACTATTACATTACTTATGCTAGCTGCCATATCATTTGGATAACGATCGGGGATATAGAAGAAATTAACCAATAGTGTGCAATTATTTTATATTTCGTTACTTATGCTAGCTCAAGGTTCGTAAAAAAGGGAACAATAAGGTTGCCTCGATCACATGGTTTTTTTTATCAAAATATTACGGCTTTTGCGTTGCTAGGTAAAATCGTGACGTCAGCCAGATGAGATCATATTGAAAATCAACGGAGGCTCATCTGGGTGACGTCACCAATTTTAACTCGTACAGAAATTTTTTCAAACATCTTTTTGATCGAGACCCCCTTGATGCTAGCTGCCATGTCATTTGGACTACGAGGGACGTAGAAGAAATTAGCCAATAGTGTCGCACTTATTCAATATTACGTTACTTATGCTAGCTGCCATATCATTTGGATCACGAGGGATATAGAAGAAATTAACCAATAGTGTGCAATTATTTAGAAGAAATTTCCCACTACTATCACACTGGTATCCCGTTATACTTATTGTTATTACGTTACTTAGGCGAGCTGTCATATCATTTTGGATCACAGTCAGCGCGCTGTTTCTGAAACAAATCGTGGGCCATTTCATACCTAAAGTAGATAGAAAAAGGTGGTATACCATCTTCCCCAGCAGTAAATACAATTACCCAGTACATGGTAGCGAGAGAGACGGCAGAGTGAAACCACCCGATTTTCAATTACATATTCATACTTTCCCCTCGTAAGTAACAGAAGCCTCCCGTAAACCTCCCCTTTTTCCTCCTAAAAAAAGGGTTACTTATTTGTATGAAAATCTACAATGTGCAAGCAGAGGTCTCCGCTCGCTTTCCTTTGGATCGATTAAAGAGGCGGCGAGGTCGCGGTAGCCTCTACTGGCTGATGTAGGGGTATACACACGCCAACCAAACTTTTACTCCATATTCTATTCCAGGGAAATCTTCTCTATATACAGCTTGGAGGTTTTTTCTTCGCTTCCCGTCTCCTGTTGTATATAAATGTATATAGAATTTCAAATAAGGGTTTGAAATGAATAATAAATTTAATATTGATCGTGGGATACGAGTCGATTACTAGTTTGATTGATAGAGTAAGCGGTATAAAGATATACAAAAAAGGGGTTATATGGTTTTAGAACGCGCTGTGCCGAGGGTATTAACCATCGTGGCTGGATTACGAAATTTCTACTTTCTACATTGTATCATAAGTAACGTATTAAGGGGAAGTATGACATTTCATATTCAACCAAGGATATTTTTTAACGAAAATGACTGGACCCAATGTTCAAATTTGGATCCAAATTGAATCCAGTTTAAATATAATTCTGTATGGGTCAAATAATTTTGAACATAGTTGAATTTCGTACATTGTACACTCTAAGAAATTACCGTAACTGAACAGTAATTTCACCGTAAAATTTATAGTAAAATGACCGTATCAATTTTTGCCGTAAAATCAACGGTTTAATTACTGTTATTTATTTAACGGTAAGTTCACATGGAAATTAACAGTGAAAATACCGTTATTTATCCATCGGTAAGTTCACATTAAAATTAACGGTTAAATTGTTGTAATTTTTTTACGGTTATTTCATATTTAAATTAACGGTTAAATATTTATTACCGTAAAACTAAACGTAAGAATGCAATATTTTTTACAGTAACAAAAGACTAAATAAAAATGTGAAACGTAGTTTATTTAAAAAATTGGCTTTAACGTCAAATAGATGACCAAATTTAATTCAAACATGAACTCGTCGTGAATCCAGGGGCGTAGCGGAAACTCTCTTTTTAGGGGAAAATTTAAATATTGTCAAGGGATGGGTAAAATCTTATAGATGTTCAAAGAGGCTCAAGAAGGGGTTTACAATTTAGTACAGTCAGTGGCGCAGCTAGAAAAATTGTGTCTCAATGCAAAATTTATAAATGGGCCCCCTCTATTATCTGGGCCCTAAATGTAAAAATGGGCCCCTTTTTATAACGCGGGCCCCAAAAAAATGTAAGAATGGGTCCACTTCTATAACGTGGGCCCAAAAGCAAAATGCAAAAATTAGGCAATTCCGTAAGGTGGACAAAAAGCAAAATGAAAAAAATTGGCCCTTTTCTATGAGGTGTGCTCTAAAGCAAAATTGCTTAATGGGCCATCACATATAAGGTTCGTCTTAAAGCAATATGGAAAAATGGGCCCTCTTATATGAAGTGGGCCCCACAGCCAAATGGATTAATGGGCCTCTTCTATAATTTGGGCCGCAATGCACTGCACTGGCCTAGTTACGCCACTGAGCACCCAAGGAGTTTGAACATGGAAACCACACCGTTCTGTGTGTCACTAAATAACCGTTTTAAAATTGTAAACGCTACGACATTTTCACTGTTTTAAAAACAGTAACCATTTTACTTCATGCCCAGTTTGCTTTAAAGCAAACTGGGCATGAAGTAAAATGGTTACTGTTTATAAAAGTGCGTAAGGACGGAAAAATAAACAAATTCTTTCAACTTTGTTCCAGTGGTCTGTTGTATTAATGCCAGTCATGGTATATATATAAAATAGAGAGCCCCCAAAGAGCCATTTATGCTAAAGAATTAAAACGCAACATCATAATAGTGATGGTTTTAGTTAGATAGATTTTCGGTTCCAAACATGATATTTCCTTTCAATTGAAAGCAGTTTGTGATGTAATCGTTTTAATCTTGAGAACATGCCTATCTAAGGTTATTTTCCAACGCTCAGATTCTAAGCAGACTGTTGTGTTGGCAGATATGAGGTAAAAGTACATAGCTTAAATGTGCGAAGTACAGCGGGATACACATGGTTTTAAATAAATGTGTACTTGTCTAAGTATGTCGCATTTGATTCTAATGCGTGAAATTCCCCAGCAGAATAAAATAAGCCCATGGAATCTAAACTCTCGAAATTTACGGTTTAATTGCATTGTTCTGGTGGGAGAATGAAATTTAACAACATGATCACTGTAAAATTAAATTGATTTTCACCGTCAAATTAACATTTTATAAACCGATTTTTAACAGTAATTATTCTATTATTTTAACTTTTTCTCTGTTGTAAATTTTACGGTAACATAGCATTGAATTATAATGGAAATTATAATTTTTTTTAAGGGTGAAATTACTGGCAGCTCGTTGCCAGTAATTTGACCGTTAAAATTACGGTAATTTCTTACAGTGATAATTGTATCAAATAGCACACTTTTTTTATTGCAATTTTCGACCAAAGTTGAATTTGGATCTACCAATTTTTTGACAATAAAATTCGATCAACCATTTTCGCTAATGACCACATAAATCATTTTGTGGCTAAGTACTGACAACTCCCGCCGAGTTGTTAACAAGGCTTAATTCGGGTTAGCAGAAAATATGTAGACGAAATTAAAGCATTTGTTTCCGTGATACTCGGAAGATAATCTTTGGAACTGCCATGTAACTATACCGAGCAGTAGTTTTGCCCACGCAGAGCCTACAGAGTGACGTGTTTTCTCTTCCGAAACTTCTGATTTCACAATATACGATAGACTATTCTAAATTGTAAAGTGTCTTACTTACAAGGATGGCGTTAAGAGTAGATGGGACCGGCTATAGCCTACGTTTGTTTTCACTAAAGGGCCCACAAATCGATTTGAGGGGCCTCTTTCGGGGCCTCCTCAAGTCGATATATACATTTGCAAAATTCAATTTTTAAGTCACGATTGAGAAAAATCTCCTGGCGCCAGCCCTGCGTACTTTTGGATATTTTGTTACTTTTTGCAGCCCTGGATTAACCATTAGGCAAAAAAAACAAATGCTTAGGGAATCAAGAAATATAGAAATTAGGGGCACCATAGAAATTTTATTCATTAGGAAAAACTAGAAAATGTGATAATGATACAAAGGAACTAAAACTAGTGTTGTAAGTCGGAAAATTTTCCGCGGAAAATTACCGAGGCCTTTTTTCCGGAAAATTTTCCGTATTTTTCCGAAAAATATTAAAAACGTTTTCATTCCATGATTTTTCTAATATATTGTTTGCAAATTTAAATAAAGCGGCATTTTCACCTCATTTTTTCTAATCTAAAAGTAAAACTAAACCTATAGACTAGTTTAAACTGGTTGAAATGTAACACTATTAATGTTTTGTAGTATGTTTACTGATATTAGTCATTTTAAATCGATAAAGAGTTTAAAACATTAAAAACCCTTGAAAAGTAATTTATGTTTAAATTTTTTATTTTTCTGGAAATTTTTCCGCATTTTATTTTTCCGGAAAATTAACAGCCCTAACTAAAACTAAATAAAAAATAACTATATCAGTATAATTATAGTATAATTATATAATATTTATAATAATATACTCCTTTGAAGCGTCTACTGACATCGGCAATTCGCCAAAGCGATTACCTCCATAAATATATTGAATACCGCAGGCCTGGTGGCGGCGAGGGGCTAACCACTCTTAGAAAGTCTGTACACCGGATTACGCAAAAATAACTCAAACTCGCAGACGTTCCAAACCTCCCTGTACCCAATGGCTGATGCATAAAGACCACGGGACTAACAAATCGGAACGAACACGAAACCCCTCCCCCCGGTTCCGAAACACACAGGCCTTCTGGTACTCCCCCGCACGATCCCCCCCTCCGAAATTTGCGGCTTCAAGAGAGAACATTTTCGGGTGTATTGCGTGTTGGGACAAACACGGTCCAACTCTCAGGGGCGACAGATTTTGAGCATTTTTACCTCTCCGAGGGGACTATGTCCCCTAGGAGGGGCTATACAATCACCGTGTCTGTCTGTGGGTCTGTCTGTCAGGCCTGCGAACGCGTTCGCATTTTCGGTGCAAAGTGTAATCACTGCGTGCGCAGTTTCTCGAGATCTCTGCGTTCGCAGTTTCTCGAAGGGTTGGCAAAACCACCGTGTGACGGTGAGCGTTAACGGAATCATTTGCGGTTTGGTTTGTATGGTGTTTTTTCGCTCACCGTCGTGACGGTTCGGTGTATTACGTTTTTGTAATGTTTATGCGTGAGTGTTGAGTTTGTTGTGTTTGTGTTCTGATGGTTGTGCATGTTGAGACTGTTGTGTTTGTATGGGCGTTTTCTCTCCAACTTCTTCCTAATGACTTTGGGACGGACCGAGTGTTGAGTGTAATGCTACCTCTCAACGTCCAATGGCAGGGTTTCCACCATTTGTACACGGTATTCGTCGTAGTATCAATTTGCAATCGCATCGGGCGGGTTTCGAACCCGAGACCGCCTGCTTGACAGGCGGACGTTCTACCACAGAACCACCGACACTTGTTACGCTTTATTGAAAATTAGACCTTCAGCTTTATCGGAAGCGTATTTAATAGAGTACGAAATTTTGGTTTAATTGAAATAGAATTGAAATTGAAATTATTGCATCGAAGAAATTCTAATTTAGCGTTTCTCTATTGATTAAAAACAAATGCGCCACCCAGGTTTCGAACCCAGGCCATTCGGCTTGGCAGTCGAGCGCTCTACCACAGAACCACCGATGGCTGCTTAGGTTCACTGAAATTAAGACACGTATCGTAAGCATAATAGGTAATAAAGTCTTTTTTTATTAATGAATTTATGAAGGCCTAATCTGGTTTTTTTACGAATGAAATTTTAAAGGTTAAATCTTGTTTTAGCGCAGTCAGCCGAGATTAGAGGGTTAAAGGGTAGACCCTGTAGGTGGTCCACTTTGTTAGTTTTTTTGTTATTTATTTACGGGTATTCTTAACGACCTATATATAGTTGTGTTAATTCAAAGGAGATAATTTAACGTTAATTGCTTTAAGAGCTGGCGGTTAGTCAAGTGGCTCTCTGTGCTTTGTTGATGGTAAGGTTTTTGCTTCTTGTAAATATATTTGGTGTGGATATTTGGATATCTACGATTTCTAACGCAGTCAATGATTTCCTGGGTGTGCGAGTCATTATATGATATTGGAAATTGGACGGCATTGGTCTTTTTCATGCGGTATGTGTCACAACGTCAACTGGATGTCTACGAGCGTTGAAATAAAATGAGCGTTAAAGATGCGGCAAGTATTTCGTAAGCGAGAAAAATACAAATACCATCTGTAGGTATTTCTTTCATTAAAATTTGCTTAGTATTATATTCAACTGATAAACATGTACTGTAAAAAGGGTTAAATTCAATTGTGCATTGTTTTAGTAAGTCTAACTCGCTGTTGTAACTACTTAATTTATAATATTCTGATTGTTTCGTCTCAATTATTAAAATGAAAATTAAAATTTGAACCGAGAATACGTTTTTCGTAAATAACTATGAATTGCGGAGATATCTTTGGGGGTCGTGTCGAGAAATTAATACCACTAGAGACCATTCTTCCGAGGAGAGGTATATTTTGGCATGCCAACTTGTTAGAAACTGACATTTGCGTCACTTTAGAAAAATTTTAATAGAAAAACTAACAAGATGTCACGGACATTTAAGTACACACAATCCCACTGATGTATTAACTTAATAAACCCAAGAGGAATGTTATCGGAAAAGAATTATTCGAGTTACCTGGTTTTGAAAATAAGGTGGCGAAACGCGAACACTTTAATGTAAATTAATTTAAAAAAAAAACCAAGATTTTCGAGTTACCTGGTTTTGGAAATAAGGTCGCGAACAAGTTTTTCGAATTAACTGGTTTTGGAAATAAGGTGGCGAAACGCGAACACGTTCATTTAAATTAATTTGTATAAAAACCAAGCCTTTCGAGTAACCTGGTTTTGGAAATAAGATAGCGAAACGCAAACACGCTCGCGGAAACACGTTCATTTAATTTATTTTTTTATAAAAAGGTGGTGAACAAGTTTTTCGAGTTACCTGGTTTTGGAAATAAGGTAGCGAAACGCGAACGAGTTAGATGGCACCTGTATCAATTGGCACGAAATTCAAATATGACAATAGTGCCTACGCGGGTGGTGGGGTACATTTAATTGAAAATCGACCAAAAACACTAAAGTGGGCAAATGCCCCATTTCTCGGGCTCCGATCCCAAAACTACGAAAATCCCGTCGAGGCTATAATAGTGCCTACCGATTGAGATATCAATCGCCTTTGTACCACTAATGTACCGCGAGCAATCGTGTGTACGGCAGCGGCAGCGGCTATACAGTAGGTGATCGTAATACACACAAATCCCTAAGGATTGTGTGTAAAAACCAAATCGGAAATCGAAGCCGACTCGATGCGAAAACGCAAATCGTAGCGTACGCAAAAAATGCCACGCGACGCTCTCGCCCGTAATGCGCGCGCGAAAAGCATCAGAAAATCGAGAAATAAGTCGCCAAAATCGGTTGACGAACCTACCTACCTACCTACCTACCACCCAACCAACAGCTTTTTATTGTATAGATGCCCATTGGTCGACTTTTCGGTCGGCCAAATGAGCATACCATATGGCCGACTACTAATTTGGCCTACTACTCTTTTAGCCGAAATTCTGGTCAGCCAAATGAGCAGCCCATTTGACCGACTGCTGATTTGTCCAACTACTCATATGACCGACTGCTCGTTTGGCCGACTACTCGTTTGGCCGACTACTCATTTGACCAACTGCTCATTTGACCGACTGCTCATTTATGGGTCAGGGTGTGCAATAACTGGTGGCTTTACCGGGGATTTGGGGTCCGGCTCTTGTAACCCATAAGGGCGGTGTCGCACTGGGAGATGTTAGCTCTGATCAAATGGTCCTATCTCCACCTCCGACTTCGGTCAGGTAGGGGCTAGATACTGGGCTTCGGCTCAGGCTAACGGAGAGGGTCCAGGCAACCTGGCCGCCTCGGCGGATTGGGTAGCCTGCTGTGGGGCGGCGGGCCTCCGTATGAGGGCACGGCGGTCCTGTTTCCCGGCCTTTTGGAGTCCCACCGGGATCTCCGTTGCCAGCTGTGCCGGGTTACTAGGACTGCTGTGTGCCCGTCGTCCCCTTTAGGAGCTCTCTCCAAAGGGCTTAGCTCTCTACCTCCGTAGGTGGGGTGCCGGCTGGCGTTGCTATAGCACCCACTCTCTATCCCACAGCTGTGCGCGAAGTGGGGGCTGGTCAAACCATTGCTGCGCCTTTTGTCGGGATGAGTGGCTTGCGTCGAGGGTGAGACCATCAGTAGTGGGGTTCTCCTACCCATGCTGGCTTTGTCACCTGTCCGGGCTTGTGGACGCTGGCGAATTGCATTCTGATGAGACCACCGGTGTAGTAGGCTTTTTGATTCACTTGGAGCACCGGTATATAAATTTCTGACCACATGCTCATTTGAACGACTGCTCATTTCACCGACTCTTATTGCCTGTACTTCTCTATGTCTTTAGCAGTTGGTCAAATGAGTAGTCGAAAAAATGAGCAGTCGGTCAAATGCACTGTCCATTTGGCCGACTGTCCATTTGTCCGATTTCTCAGTCGGCCAAATATTTCTTCTTACTGATCTAACATTGTACATAAAAATAGTGGGTAACACTAAATCATAAGTCTAATAATTCGGTAACCAGCGCCTCGGTGTCAGACAGTCGAAATTCGTCAGCTTAGTTCAAAAATTGGGTACCTCAAAAAACGAAATTTGAGTAAAAAATTAATGAAATTTTAAAATATTTTACTACGAAGCGCTTTTTAAAAGAGGTAAAAATCTAAATTTTTAAACTATATTTTTAGTATTTGTTTTTTATATTTTTACAATAAACGAAGGTTGAAATACTCTCAAGAAACGCCAAAAAGTTGAGTTACCGAATTTTGGAACTAACGTTGCTAATAGACGTCATACCCAAAAGATAAAAAAAAAGCAAATTAAAAACAAATAAACACGCGCCAGTGCTGTGCGTCGGCATGGCTGCCAGACACTACAATGACGAGACAAAGAGCACGTATTAGGCCTAATGACTGGGTCCCAAGTACAGCCAAAATGCGCGGTCAATCTTGAAATGGCCCTCGTTAAAAATTGAACACGCTGAAGATAGGGAACTGACACGAAACGTAATTATAAACTTACGACTAAATTAAATGGCAAGCTTAGTCCTAGTTTTAAATGCAAAAACTCTTCGTTGAACGCGACGCCTTGTTTCCTCATTAGTCTTTCTTAAACTTAATCTTTCGTGGACATAAAATAAAATTTCTCTTCTTAAGAATTTCTTTTCTTCAAACAAAAATATAAAAATGAAGTTTTTGCTAAAGCCTCTTCCAATTGTAGTCATTTTAATTATATTTACCATTTTTGCATTGCATTTGAATCCGTTGTCAAAAGAAAAGTTAATTTGAGAATTTCAAACCAAGTTTTCAACTCGATTTTCGCGGTGCTATTCTAACATCTTTGCAATAATGGACTTTATAAGTATTTTGAAAGTGCTGATACGATTGCTTCAGCAACGGTTGAGCCGGTTACAATAGAACGTCTTTCAACGAATTTATCTCGCGGTTAGAAAGTGTAAATTAGGTTAATTAAGATAATACCTGTACACCTTCGTATCGCAAACAACGCTTTAGTGATTACGTGAGGGGACTTTTTAATTCCTTTCTCTATTGTTAATAACCTTGAACGGCACTTGGAACAGAAAAAAATGTCAAGATTGTAAAATATTTGAAAATGCCATAAGTAATATTATAATTATCAAAGACTATTTTTCGAGAATACATAGCTAGCACCAATTTGAGAGAAATTTAGGAATATAAAATTTGTATAGAATCGTTATTTTTATTTATCCGTAACAAAGATAAATATAACTTTTTAAATGTTGAAATATCGACATGAAGGAAAATAATTGAAATGATAAATAACGCCAAAAGTGAATAATCTATTTTTTAGATATAAGTAGCGCTTCCAGCGGCCACCTAATCAGCTCGTCCAATTAACAATTTTCAGATATCTGAAGATAATCAGTTAGTCAGATCAGTAATTTTTTTTATATTCCCTTACCCAGCAATCTGTTCTAAAATGTTATCTGATTAATTATCTCAAGAAAGCGATCTGATTTGACCTGCTATAATTATTTTGACTAAATTCAGTTAGCTGAAGAAATCTTGTGGAGAGCAAATAATAATAAATAGAAATTAAAATTTCAAAAGGAATTTAATCAGGGAAACTTATTTGAAATCTACTCACATTCTGTCGGTCGGTTTAATCAAATTATTTTCCGGTTTACATTTTGATCATAATAGATATATCTGATAATATCTGAACGTAAATGTAGACAATCTAATATCTGATTTGTCATAGTTTTTTTATCGGAGCAGATAAGCAACTGTTATCTGATAATATTGCTAATGTCATTCCATATTACACCGAGATAATATAGTTTAGAAATAGGTAGCTATCACCACACAGCGTAATTTTAACATTTTAATCCTAAGATGGATGGCAGTACATTTTCACTCATTTTATGGTATGCGGTTTGGCATGAAATTCGTGCCCATTGGATAGTGGTGGTGCAAGGAAAGTAGCCAAGCTAGAAATTTTTAAGGGACCCTCCAAATCCTAGCGAAAACTCTTTGAGATAACTTTGATATTCATTAAAAGTCTACCGAACCTTTTGGCAAGGAACGTAGAAACGGAAATTTTGGGGACGAAACTTAATATTTTGATAGCTTTAGGAAATTATAAAGGGGCCCCAAAATCTTTCTAAGGGACCTCCAAAAATAAAAAATAGGGTCCCAAAGTACTTCGCCTACCTGATCAAACCCTCCTGGCGCTGCCACTACCGTTGGAAAACTTTACGAGTAATATGTTTCTCATATACTTATGGTAGCGCGTGATAATTACCGGTGCCAAAATTAAAATCAAACTGGCGTCACTGAAACGTCTGGAAAATTCACCTTGAATTTATAAAAATTGTATTCCACGTTTCTCTTTTAATTTTTTTTTTCATTTCTTCAGTTTGGAAGATTAAGAAAATTGGTACGTTACTTAATGACGGGAGGAGTTGAAGTTACACGTCACAAATTGGGCCGTGGGGTTCAACGTAAATTGGCGCCAAGATCAACAAAGGCCACAAAAACTGACAAAACTCTCGAACATTGCTTCTCGAAAAAGGTATACGTTGGTTGAGGCTGACGTTTCGCGTGTTTTTTTTCTTCTCATTCTTAGCGTGGGAGTTTAGGCAACCCGAAGTATTTTTTTAATAATTCGTTTTAGCGTTGGTGTTAGCAGGGTTATAGTGTGTTAAAACTAAGCAAAAAAGTTGGCCAACGCCAAAATATAGTCCGGCGCTTAAGTCGACATCTACATAATTTGATAAAACACGCGAATAGATAGAATAGTCCATAATGAAAAGGGACTAAAAAGCTAAACCCTAAACAAATTTGAGGAATTAACAAACTTACAAATAACTCGTACCAATTGGTCCTCGCGTAAACATAAAGATGCGAATCTTGGACCAAATAGATCTTCGAGTAAAAAACTAAATAAAATAGCCAGAAATTCCAACGATAGACCGGTTTCGTCCTATTTGGGACTCATCAGTACCTTGCGGGAACCCTGGCAGTGGATTTACTTAACATCTACATATTTTGCCGAGAAGAGTGTAGTAATAATATTTTAATTTAATAATAATTTAATTTAATATCAATGCATTTCTTAATTTTAATTTAATAATAATTTAATTTAATATCAATGCATTTCTTAATTTTAATTTAATAATAATTTAATTTAATATCAATGCATTTCTTAATTTTAATTTAATAATAATTTAATTTAATATCAATGCATTTCTTAATTTTAATTTAATAATAATTTAATTCGTCATCTTTATTTCATATTAATTTAACATTAATTTAATTCTTCATCTTTAATTAATATTAATTGAACATTAATTTAATTCTTTATCTTTATTTAATATTAATTGAATATTATTCAATTCTTCATTATGATTTAATAGTGATTAATACTAATATTAATTATTCGTTTTAATTTAATAGTAATAAATTAATATTACTGCTTAATTTTAATTTATTAATAATTAATTAATATTAATTCTTCGTTTTAATTTAATAGTAATTAATTATTTTTTTTTAATTTCTAAAATTAAGCCTTTAAGTTTAACCTCCATCCACATTATATAGAGGGCTCCATAGTCCTAGAATAAACAGTTCTACCTTTTATCAATGGTGTCAACCAAAACGCAATTAATAAAATTAGTCTTTTTACCAGAGTATAATTCCTGCGCCATCTATGACGCGGCGGACTGAAAAGAACTGGTTTCGCTTCCCTCTAATATAACTACGGGATAGCGGTGATATTAATGGTTCTATGGCTACATTTCTCTCGTAACAAAAAAGACACGGCCCTCATTGAAGTCAACGCCATTAGAATTCAGGAAGAAAGCACGCTCTACGGGGGCAGCCATTGTGTGGGATTGTTCCGTGATATGACTGATTGTATTTGACACTTTTCGGCTCTTTAAAAAGTGTACAGTGAGTTTTAGAAAATGTGAGACCGTCATACGCAATTCCCTAATTACGTTTCACATAACTGTGTCAGTTAGATATCTTCCGCGTGTAAAATGTTAAGTTCTTTAATCCACACATATTTTTGGACTTCAGACTAATGACCATTAGGTCTAATACGCACTTTTTTCGCGTTTTAAATTGCATATATTTATCACTAGATGGATTTCTACGTCACTTCATACGTAGCTATCAGTATAATTATGTCGATTAACTGACAGACTTATGGAACGTAATTATAGACTTATGGTTTTAGCTACCACGCACTTTTTATCTCGTTTATATTAACCTTTTCAGTCAACTTAGGAGTGGCCTAGCGGCCATCGCGATAAACTCACTTTGCTACTCGATTTTCGTCTGCTAAGCAGACTTTTTGAGTTTTAAAATCGCAGACGAAAATTCAGCAGCTAATGTACTTCTCGTGTATCATATGGCAGTAGTCCTACCAACCGATTCTCAGATAACAGTTGCCTTATTCGACCACTAGAAGTGATTACGATAGACCAGATAACAGATTATGTATATTTACATTCGAATAGTTTAAGCCCGAAACTAATCAGAATTCATTCACCGACAAATTAAATCAAATATTTTATTATAAATTTGGTTTTGTGAGGGCCAAGTCATCATGCGACTTATAGCCCTCTTTTTACGAGTTTACAAATTAAGAGATTAGAGTTATTTGGTTAATTAAAAATTGTATTAGAAAAAAAACTTTACTTTGAAACATAGCCATAATTACATATCCCACGATCAAATTCCTTTGGAAAATTTTGTTCCTGTTTATTTGGATTTGCTTTCTACTAGATTATATATACTCAAGGTATTAGTCAGATAACCGCGTTCATCCAGCTCAGATTGGTTACTTGGGATAATGAATCAGATACAATTTGATATCAGAATTCTGGGTTAGTTTAATATCAAAGATTAACCAGATCTTTGCTGGTTTAAACGACACTGGATTAAACCAAGTAATTAAAAAAAACCATTCCAATGGTTTTTTAATAATTTGGTTTTTTTAATTAATTAAAAATTATTCTAAAATGTTTGTACATTTTCTTACCGAAATGATTACATTTCTAAAACATTTACAAGGTGACCACATTTACTATATTTTCAATACCATCCTCTAAATTCCATAGGTTTTCTCATGTAGTATATATAACCTGAAAACATTCCGTCGTCGTGTACCCTTCTTCGTCCTATATGCCACTTTATTTTATCTACGGTCTTCAACAAAGAGTCAAAGATGTAAACTAGAAATGATTTAAAAATTAAAGTGCAAGCCCCTTAAGTACAATGTAAATAAAACAAATTTTTTCAAAGAGATTTTGCATGGTTCAATCTAATAAATTTTGACTTTTGATATGGTTCAATCTAGGCATATTTTTTATTACTTATATCAATTTTAGTTGATTGGTAATATGTATGCACGGTTAAACAAAAGCGAAAAATACATTAAAAGTAAAATAAAGCAGTGTTTATAAAAAACCTGGTTTAAACCAAAAAAAATTTCACTTATAAACTAAACTATAACAATTAAATATCTAAATCCGTGGGACAGAGTAAATATTCGACTTAAAATATCGAATGACTTCGGAATATATAACGTAGGGCTAGCAGTGGCACCATCTCAATACTATTTAAAACGGAACAATTTTGTAATACACTAGAATATTTTGTAATAAGCGAGAATTGGTAACGCTAGAGGATGTCAAGAACGCATTTATGTAATCGAGAGCCATGCACGGCAACAGCAGTGCTATCACGGTTGTTTATATGTACATGTAGGCAGCATAAATGGTACCATTCATTTGGTATTTTCTAAATCACCAGCTAGAAGTTTTTTTTTTGTCTATAGTTAAGGTGATCAACGTGACGTTAAATGCTACGGCACCGTCAACAACGGGTTAAATTTTTGAACGCAACATTAGGGAGAGTATTGAGATTTTAAAAAAAGAAAAACAAAAAATGTATAATGACTTTGGCCCCTTTTTGGACTTTGTATGACGAGATCTGTTTTAACTTTTTTACCTGGTTTTTTGTTATTTTGTAATTTTATCCTGATTGTTGAATCAAACAGTTACCCTTGAGAATGGAACGAAACTATAGTCGGGTTTATGACGTCGTATTGTATACGCGAAATCCTTTCAAATAATTTTTAATTAAAAACTTAACTCGTGCAAATAATGAAAGTGTGTTTTTATTTATTATTACCATAAGCATGAAGCTCCACGCCTGGAAGTGATATAAGTGTTAAGAGCTATGACCAATTTTAAAAATTATCATAGGTGATTTCGTAAAAGGTAATGTTACTAATATTTTGCTTTAAACTTATTTAAGGAGAAATTGACTGACAGATAATCATTTGAGCAATTATTGTTACTTAAAGCAAATGTTTCTAAATAGAGAAATTTCTATTTTAAAATACTAAAATTAATTTTTTTTATTTTAAATACTTTTTCCAAAGGGTATTTAGTATTTTATTTTAAACACTTTTTCCAATGTGTATTTCGTATTTTATTTTAAGTACTTTTCCAAAGGGTTTTTAGTATTTTATTTTAAAAACTTTTTCCAATGTGTATTTAGTATTTTATTTTAAGTACTTTTTCCAAAGGGTATTTAGTATTTTATATTAAATACTTTTTCCAATGTGTATTTAGTATTTTATTTTAAGTACTTTTTCCAAAGGGTATTTAGTATTTTATATTAAATACTTTTTCCAAAGGGAATTTAGTATTTTATTTTAAATACTTTTTCAAAGTGTGAAATGATAAATCCATGAATGAAATGATAAATGCATGATTGAAATGATAAATCCATGATTGAAATGATAAATCCATGATTGAAATGATAAATCCATGATTGAAATGATAAATCCATGATTGAAATGATAAATCCATGATTGAAATGATAAATCCATGATTGAAATGATAAATCCATGGTTGAAATGACTAAATCGAAACTGAAATGATTAAACCGTGTATGAAATGATAAAATCGAGATTGAATTGATTAAATCGCGATTGAATTGATTAAATCGAGATTCAATTGATTAAATCAAGATCGAATTGATTAAATCGCGATTGAATTGATTTAATCGAGATTGAACTGATTAAATCGAGATTGAATTGATTAAATCGAGATTGAATTGATTAAATCGAGATTCAATTGATTAAATCGAGATTGAATTGATTAAATCGAGATTGAATTAATTAAATCGAGATTGAATTGATTAAATCGAGATTGAAATGATTAAATCGAGATTGAATTGATTAAATCGAGATTGAAATTATTAAACCGTGATTGAAATGGTTAGATCGAGATTGAAATGCCTAAATCGAGATTGAAACGGTTAGATCGAGATTGAAATGATTAAATCGAGATGGAAATGGTTAAGCCGTGTTTGAAATGGTTAAACCGTGTTTGAAATGATTAAAATTATTAAACAATGATTGAAGTTATTAAACCGTGATTGAAATTATTAAATCGAGATTAAAATGATTAAACCGTGATTGAAATGATTAAATTGTCATTAAATGTTTAATTATTGAATCACAATTATTAGGACACCGGCCAGGGAAGTGACCTGTCCCTGGGATATAACGCGGCTGACGTGTTTCGCGAATAAGCATCTGAAGAAAAGGGTGGGGCTGCTCGCGAAGTTCAATAATCGTGATTTGGGGTGAATTGAAAAGTAATTGTCGCGGGTGGCTCAAATCATTCTGGGCTTAAGCCGTCCACGGACCCGCGTGCCAGCGAAGAGATATGTCGCGACGGGACACAACACCACGGCGAGGCGCATTTACAGGAAAGTGGGACACGCCGAGATGCGCGGCCAAACATTGGGGGCCAGTTGGAGAACGCAACGACGTTCTCTCTCCATCCTTGGATGCCTGCCTTCCCCTCTTCTCGCCCGCATACCGAAAGAATTTCGCCGCATCCCATTCATCGATCCAGACCCACCAACTCAGCCAAGAGCGAGGGTGGGCATTTTTGACATATTCCATCTTCAGCTCGCGAGCGTCTCGTGTTAGCCTGACATGTTTGTATCTCAAGCTCTTCTCAAAAGGAGAGGTTCGGATAATTTTTATCTCTCAAATCAAACGTGGTTAGTGAAAGCTCAGATCTTTCACTCGCTCAATCTAAAATTGATGAAGGCGCTCTCACGCTCAGATCTTAATAAAAAACATAACAAATTCCACTCGTCTCAGAAAAGAGCTCAAAGATCATTGAAAACTAATTACAGTGCTATAAATTACTGAAATTTTTTATTAATTTTATGGTATTACCTATTTAAGCAACCAAAATAAATTATAGAGACTTCAAAATAATAAACAATACTGAAAAATCAACGTTAATATGAAGATTTTGTAGCTTGGAAAAACTAGGTTCTTTTAGCTAGTTCTTCTCTCTTGGTCGACATTTTATGAGTAAAATAAAATCCCTAAACTCTTATTTGGTACACCTGCAAACTCTTTCGCTCATATTATTAATCTAATATTTGGATTCTCGATCATCTCGTTTATTACTCACTAATTATTATTATTTACTTTCTCCGACTTCTCTTCCTAATTATGAACAAATCTCAGACTCATTCTGACTGCATCCCGCAACGAGCAGCTCGGAAATGAGGGAAGTGTGCCCATCCCTGGCCGAGAGACCGACGGTGCGGAAGAAGAATGAAGCGAGGAGGACCAAAAGATGGACGAGGTCCATTGCAGTTATGTATAACACAGATCTTGGGAGGAATAAAACCCTTACGCCAGCAGCATTACTTCGATTACCGTGCCACCGGTATATTTATCCCGCAAAAAAACGAGAAACCCGGCAACTGGAATCACGCATGGATGCCAAAACCAGGACCATTTATTTTTTCACGCACTCCCATGATAGCGCCCATTTTCTGCGGATGACGATTCTTTAAAGATTTATATATTCCGTTTCAAATACTAGGCGGTAATTATTCATGTACTCGGGGAATCGGGTGTAGCTAAGAATATATTTATTTATAATAAAGCATATAAAAAATTAAATATTATTATTGTTAAAAAATGGAACCAGATGGCAATAGTGCTATCGCGTTTAAATTATTGAACGTTATTGAACTACTCTCGTTTACAATTCTCGTGCCCGCTTTTTACCTAAGCCCTGATAAATCCCTGAATAATGGAATTTATAAAGCCGACACTAGGAGAGCTGTAATGCAGTAAACGGTTTTTCGTATATTACAAGGTGAGAGTTCGAATCTGTGACTTAGGATTTTATTAATACACAGAATTTTTTTATTTTTACTTAGGAAGATCCACTCGCGTAATGGTCTAGTTTTCCTCTAGCACGAGAGTGGAATAAAACACTTTACTAGCGTGTATTTGAACTACATCAGTGTTTAGGAACCAATGAGGTAGCAGACTGATTTAATTATTACAGAGGACGGAACTTAATTCCTAAATGCTTTGACGAATAATCCGTCGAAGAAGCAGGCTCGAGGGAAATTTCTCGTCCGGCTTAACATTTACCAACGGTATTACAATAAATAAATTTACACGGCGTGGGATGATTGTGGCTATAACCCTGACAAATATATCCAATAGAGTTTCTACAGTAACTATAGCTTTAAACAATAGCTTAAATAAGGTTTCGCAGGCCCTGCGGACCTGGTGGTCCCCAAATACAACTTTCTGTAACAATCCGCCAGATAATGTAAAATGTAGGAATACTTGCTTAGGGTACGGTAAACGGGTTTTTAACGTTTTGGTATTCAACCACCAATTATGTCACGGTCAGGGTTGGACATAAGGCGCTAGTCAATGCCGGATTAAGACCCTTGGGGGCCTCTAGGCACTAGGCTATCGGGGGCCCCTTTAATACAAGTAGAGGACTCAAGGATGGAGTAAGAGGGTAGCTAAGCAAACCAACTTTTTCTAGAGTTGACACAATGACCATTTTGAAAATGGGAAATGGTTTTTTTCCATGGGCGCCCGCAGAGGTGGGCAAACGGGGAAATTGCTCCACCACCCCTTTCTTTAGCCATACCTCTTTTTTCTGTCGAACTTTTTGGGGAGTGCAGTGACGAAGAAGAGTGAACCAGTTACTTGAAATGTGTGTTACATCAATTTCGGGAAACTTATATCCCTATTCCTACTAAGCTTTAGCTATAGCTCGTTCATTTATCGGATCGTTGTATGTGTAAAGGTTGTATATTTCATCGGGCGAGTTCGCTATATGACTTGAAATAATTTCTGCCGGCGTCCATGCTCCCAGTAACGTAGGGGGTGGACTTGCCCCTTGGCCCACCCATCTGGCTATGCCACTGCATGCTCCTCTCTATTTGAACTTTGTTTGAACCCAAAAACCAACCTTTTTCTATTTGACTAGGCAAAACCCTAACTTTTCGCCCTACCCCTCTAAGACGAAGCACTTAATTACATACGTTCCTGAATTCCATAAGTGACAATTCACAACGTAACTTAAACCAAAAAATAAATAAAAATGCCATAGCACCCACTTAAAGGAAGTAATAACTGGACCATGATTATCCAAATTACAGTTAGACTATTCATATTTGTTTAATGCTGGGAAAATGTTGTCAATTCAAATCCTAACGATGTTTATATAAAAAACTATGCTGGGGCCAAACAAAATGAACAAGGGTGGGGCAACCCCCTCTATGCTGAGCGGCCTGACACGGAGTCACAGAGTGGACAAGAGATTGGTTATGCAAGGTTACAAGGTAGTCGTTTTGGTACGGTTCTACCTCTATAGATCACCGTAAAACGAAATAGAGGCTACGCGGCAGTGGCGGACTGGGTCTAAAAATGTGGACTGCCAGGGGTCAAAGGGGGCCCACCCATAACCAGAGGCGTAGACAGGGGGAGACACCCTCCGAAAAAGGAACATTCCCCCCCTGAAATATTGTTTTATGTTAATAATTTTTTCGCTTTAATTATTTTTACTCAATTGTGTGCGAACTACGCTACTGCCGAAAACTAGAAGGATAAATGCTATAATATTTTTAATTAAATAAAGGAATACCACTGGGCATGCCTCAGGCTGGAATCAAACCAGCGACCTGTGGGTTGCGGTCCCAACGCCTCTTCCTTTTGGACTACTAAGCCCACAATATAGGTGTTCTCTTGTTGTTCCCGATTTTTTATTAAGCCATAGCATTTTATATATCACCTAGTTGTAACAGTTCCTTTCAATTGGAATACTCTTTGAAACGGCAACTCATAGGTCGCTGGTTCGTCGCCATTTATAAAAGAAATGTTTTAGCTATATAATGTTTTTAATAATTACAGATAACATATTAAAGGCAATATACAGTCGATACTAAATGTAAACATAATTATACAGATTGTTATTTTTAGTTTATATTTTAGACAAATGCCGAAATTTTACTTATTAACCGGTTGTTTAAAAGCATGTTTCATGTTCCACTATATTTTGAGTAATCGTTGGAATACACTAGATGACTGTGCGAATCTGTCAATAATTGCTTCTACATCCAATTCATCTAACAATTCCTTTTCAATTAAGCAATAATTTTAATACGTTCGAAGCAAAAGAAAGCAATTCCAACATAACTTCATCTTTACTGATTCGTGGAGAAAGCTTAACACCATCCAAGGCGTCATCTTCTAGGCCCTTCTCTGTAATAGTTTTTTTAAAATCTTTATACAACTTTTTGTGTTGTAAAAAACGTGAATCTAGTGACTGGACAATGCGGTCCATTATTAGGTTAAGCACATTTACTCTTAAATCAGCGGGACCCTGCCAAATATAAGACGTAACTTAGTACTGTTCAACTACTTAGTTTCTTTCGTCGGGTACTCGGGCTTAGCCAAACTTTTAAAAATGTGTTAAAAATGGTTAAAATTGTTTTGAAAATGAATCCACTCTGAACCGCCAGCGCCTCGGCACCTCGACGATGTCATTGGAACTTTTTTTATAAATAAAATATTAATTTATTCAGTAAAAATATAATTTAATATTGAAAGTTTTGGAACTTCTATTATATTTTGAAGCTACTATAATGTTGACATATTGTTGAAGGTTTAAGGTGTCCCACTGACCAAATTTATCATGGGGCCCACCTGCCATCGGTTAGGCCCAGTCTATGGCCAGTCCGCCACTGCTATGCGGTACCTTAAACATGCCGTAAAACTGTTATTAAATTTAAATAAGCTTAATGTTTTTTTTTTCAAATAACTTATTCTTTGAACTAGCGTATTGACGTGGGATCTTTCGGGGCCCGCTGACCCTCGGGGACCCCTAGGCACGTGCCTAGTGTGCCTAATTCTTAATCCGGCACTGGCGCTAGTCATGGCATTTGACTACTGAAATAAATGCTCAGACTACTAAAATTAATCGAAATCTCGGGGCTCACTAGTCAAATTGACTAGTTAAAAACTTACCTAAATATTCATAAATAATGGCGAATATAGCGAATCATTTATCAATCCCATTTTATTAAAAAAAATCACATCGTGTAAGTTGTAACTCAAGTAATAATAAACTCATATTTTAACTCTGACGAGTAAAGCAAAATGTTGACTGTCCTCCTGGTTTTTATACCCCTATTTTTACCCCCCCTAGTCAGTGACTATTAAAATAAATTAAGGTAGGAGGCTCACTAGTCAGGTTCACTATTAAAAAATAATATCCTTATATCCAACACTGGTCACGATAAGCAATCGGAACGAATGATAACGCAATCAGAAGTATCCGGTTATTTTCCTGTTTTGGTTGTTTAACCTTATTTTATCGATAATTTTACCAAGGATATCTTTATTTCTACTTAGGGAGAATGACTGTGTTGAGACGATCGTTGTCATCATGATATATTTTACCGCCGACACGAGAGGGGGGAGGAGAAACTGCTTAGCGTAAGTTCGTCTGCTTTTAAATAACAAAAGTCTGTGAGGGTGTCACGAAAAGTCCCAAGTAAACAAATACCGTTTTCAATTTGACTTCTTTCAAGCACTCGTATCTGCACCGTTCAATTTTCGAGTGTTCCGTTTATTGCTCTCGAGCGCTCAAGATCCAGTGGCGTAGCTGATGGTCCGTAGGGCCCGCGGCGCGGGGGGACCCCGCTAACAATAAAAAAAATTAAAAAGGGGGCCCCCATAGAGATTTTTGCGGGGGAGCCTCTGAGTTCTCAGCTACGCCACTGTCAAGATTCCATTTGCATGATGGTATCTGTTCCGATCAATTTTTGAGTGTTCCTTTTATTGCTCTCGAGCGCTCAAGATCGCTCCGGTAAACTTGCCATGTTCCATTTGCGTGATGGTAACTGTTCCGATCAATTTTCAAACATTCCGTTTATTGCTCTCGAGCGCTCTGAGACCGCTTCGATCAACTTGCCGTGTTCCATTTGCGTTCTCGTATCTGCTTCGATCAATTTTCGAGTGTTCCGTTTATTGCTCTCGAGCGCTCTGAGACCGCTTCGATCAACTTGCCGTGTTCCATTTGCGTTCTCGTATCTGCTTCGATCAATTTTCGAGTGTTCCGTTTATTGCTCACGAGTGCTCTGAGATCGCTGGGAACCGATCTGCCAATTTCGATAGATCAATTGATTGAGATCGCTTACAGGTAAATTTGTTTTGCGTGTTCCAACGCGCTCGATACGTTTTGAGCAATTTTTATCGTGTTCCATTTTAGCTCTCAACCGGAGTGAGGTCATTTACGTTAGAGACGTATCCAGAGCGAATCTTGAACCGTCAAATGGAACCAACTAGAACTTGGCCTCCGAGGTATGCGAGCGTAGGACTAGAACCATACCATATTCTTGGTACCTAAGTTCATTATTGACTTTAGGTAAAAGGAGATGGAGCTTAGACATAAATTGTGTACTTTGATGAAGGTGTTATTTTGTTGTATTAGCCCACCCAATTTGAAGCAGACGAATTTAAATAGCCGACGCGTTTCTTTGCCATTTACACTTGCTTCTGAGGCACTCACTAAATAGTTTGCCGTACTGGTTTAAGGGGTTTTCCCCCCGAGCTCTTCGGTTTCCCCTTCCATAAAAACTTGTTGAGGTTAACGGTAATAGTTAGTGTAGGGAGCTGTTGGCTCGATCGCGTGGCATGCAGGGCTTGCCACCACCCTCCTACGCATTGTAACCCGGCCACCTGAATTAATGGCTTCAAAAGTCGCTTGATGACTTAGGCCTAAGGTGGTGCATTGGGTATTAGCCTAGCTGATTATAAAATAAATAATTTTTTCGGGAATTTACGATTAACAATCAATTTGACGAGAGCTAATTAAAAATATAACCAAAAATATAAAATAATAATAATAAGCTACTACCCAAGGAACCACACAGGCCTAAGTCAACCAGTGAATTGTGTAGACAAATTACCAGTGGCCAGGCTTAATTGCGTAGGAGGGTGGTAGAAAGCCCTTCATGCCAGGTGAGCCAACAGCTCCCTACACTAACTATTACCGTTAATCTCAGCAAGGTAAGGGGAAACCGAAGATCTCGGGGAAAAACGGAACGAGTTGGTCCCATTACCACAAGCCGTCACCTCTTGCTGCGAGTCGAAAGTGCTAGCCACTTCGAGACCCCGCTTTTAATAATATTCAAGTTTACATCTCCCTATATTCTTAATGTCAGAAGTTTACAATACATCGCATACTAGAGAAGTATCTATATAAGCTATTAAAATTAAACATGTACCTTCGCAAGCTCGACGCATTTTCCATTGGGCGTTAATAGGCGCTAGCATAAATTATTCCTGTCTTATTTCCGAGAGCACGCGCGAAATCGCTCGATCCCGTTTACGCTAAAATATCTAGACGCGCGTGGAACTTTTTAACAAGTTGAATAAGACATAAATAGAGTTTATGCTAGCGTCTATTGCCAACCAACCGTTTAACCGCGGATGTAAACGATGTAAAATGTAAAAAATATATACATAGAAACAGGTACTTATTTACCAATCATAATTTATCGGTGTAATATTTCAATAAAATCATGATATGATAGTGATACTATTTTTTCAACCGAAACATTTATTGAAAACTCAACGGGAGCCAGATAAGGGATAAATGGTTTAAGCGAGTAACATTAGCAGTATAGAGAGATAAATACTAATCACGTACGATATTTATTATATACTTCTGGTAATACCAATCGCTTGATACATGTAACTTTGCTTGCTTCCGTAGATTTGTCAGAAAAACTTTTCGGAAGAAGAAATTGTATGGTTTTACATATCAAAAAGGAAAGTAATTTAAATTATCTTTAAAGGGGAAGCGCCAAACATTTCCAAATATAGAATTATTTTCGATTTAATAGATGACCGAGGTCTTAATTAGATTGAAAAACACTTACATTAAAATACCAAGTACGTTTAATTGTTCCTAAATAGTTAAATCCTTTTCGGTGTCAATCTGAATCGCTATACAAACAGGACCATTTTGTACTCTCGGAACCCTACCCACAAAGACCCTCGCCGGATGACGCAAACACAAACTATAGGCCCAAAACGGTTTGCAAGCGATTTCACCTGCGATTTTCGCGCACGCGCCCATGCGCCATGACTTCCATTCTATTTAAGTCACGCGACGCGACGCGATTTGCCAGTGAAATTTCGCGCGTGAAGGCTATATGTGCATCCGCTTTTACATAGTACCGACGCTCGCACGGTTTTCGCGACAAAATCACGCGGTTTCCTAGTCGCCATGGTTACAAGTGGAATTCGAGGAAGCTATTTAATGGTACGTCGTAGTTTTAAAAGAGGGGGTTTTTATAACTTTAAAAATAAATTACTTTTTTAACGCGGTTTTAGCCGTAAAATTAAGATTCACGTCGTGTATACACGCCTGCTAACTGCGCGGGTGCTTTCTGCGTCACAAGATGTCGAGTCGTGGTTACTCTCTCTTTTCTCCTCCTCTCCCTCTCTTTCGCCAGCTTGTGACGTCAAGACCACGTTTAATTTCCAAAAATCCCGGAGACCAACAACCATATATAGACCGATATACATTTGAAAAAGGGACAAGATCCTTTCACAGGATTAACGACATTAGAAATATCTTTTTAAATCATCGAAGTCTTACCAGATGGCTATGACAGTTTGAAACTTTATGAAAAATATTTATTTAAGTGTTACTTTTAATGCCAAATTGAATTTATGTTTGTAAATTTTACACACATTATCGTTTAAGATAAATTTTGAAGTGTTTGTTTAGTACGTATTTAATCCCTTCCCGCCAAAAAGTTTAAATTGTCTCCATCTAGTATAAATAAACGCATTAATCTCGAACCTCTAAATGTTTTCTTTCCGGTAAGCAATTTATGAATCGATCTAGCATTTTTAGGAACCTTAGGGCACTCTGAACAACTCTTTCCGCGTTGAATTTTCAAGTTCTTTCCTCACTGGTTAAAGGGGTTTTCCCAGAGTACTTCGGTTTCCCCTTTCCATAAAAACTTATTGAAGTTAACGATAATAGAAGCCCTGATTTTTGTCATGGGGTAACCGTATTAGAACTTAGAGTGTATTTAATTAAGATTTAATAAAATAAATAAACATAATACATAATTTACAACTTAATTACAACAAAGTTGGACACAACGTTTCGAGTCTAACTAGACTCTTTGCCAAGTGTGTTAACGATAATAGTTAATGTAGGGAGATGTTGGCTCGCGTGGCATTAAGGGCTTGCCACCACCCTCCTACATATTGTAACCCGGCCACCTTATGACTAGGGCCTACCTAGGGTGGTGCCTTGGGTATTAGCCTAGCTGATTATTAATATTATTGTAACTATTATGTAGTCACCAGAATTTCACCATCGAAGTGAAAGAGCATTGCAACACGCGAATATTTCCATGACTGATTTCGTGAAGGTTCGCCGATTACGCGAAGGTCATAGTGTCATTAGCTAGGCTAAGCAAATTACTAGCCCTTTTCGCGATTTACTCTCGCTATACACACAGAAAAATATTATTGTAAATTTTACAGTACGCTGCGGTCCGCATAGATGCCAGCAGAATGCTGTTAATTTCACAACCAACTCTGACTGGTTTTTTTATTGTCATGCTTCTTGTTAAATTTACTGGACACTCTGCTGTTTAAAAATACAGCAAGATAAAGTTATATTTACAGAGTATTGCTGTTTAATTAACCTTCATTCCAGACGTATTTAATACGGTAAATGCATGCAGTTTTTAGAGTAAAATCCAATGTTTGTAAAATTCCAGTGTTTGCAGTAGATTTAGTTATCAAACGTATTTAATACAGAACCTACTCATAACCTTAAAATTTCATCCATAATTTTACGAATCAAACCATTATCATATTGGTTCAATTTAAAAATTTACAAATATTATAATAATTAATTCATGATAGAAATATATAAAAGACTATCAATTAATACAATTATTATAAAAATAAGTTTGTCAAAATATTGTCATATCCAAGAGAAAAATTGAATCGATAATACCAAAACTGACTACAATTCTAGTTATTATGTTTAGCTCGAGCCTTTGTACTTTAGAGTTATAGGGAAAACCAAAGGAAAGTAAACTATTAACTTGGTTTCAAATTATTAAGCACACGATGAACAAGGGTTGTAATTAATGTAGCATTTTGCGTGGGATGCTACTTATACAAAAGAATATATAAAAATATTTTTATCAGATATTATTATATTTAAAACTAAAATGAAACTTGTGAGATTTTAAAAAATGTTTTGACAACTAAATAATAATTAGTTGTTTTATATACTAGCGCTTGCCATTTATAACAAAAAAAACAGCAACGTGTGGTAAATTTTACGCATTTTTGAAGTAAAACGTCAACCACGGTTTCATATTGTTTATCTTAATATAACTGTCATTTTAAAAACCGTGCGAATATGAATTTTTACAGTCGCTACTGTTTTCTTCCAAATACAGCAGAAAGCTGTAAATTTTACGACAAACTGCTGTTAACCCACTTCAACTGCACCTTGCTGTAAATTATAAACCATATTTGCTGTTTTTTCAACAGTAAGTTTTGAGTGTGTATGTGAGAGTGTAGATCGTGTTTTTGGGAAACTTTTTCCCTTGTGCTTACAGCATTCAAGGGCTACAGAAACCTTTTATTTTTTTGGGTGTGGCTATAGAATCACGTGTTTTAAAAAGCGTTAAGATATACCTGAGTCCCATGGTGGAAGGTGAGGAGCTACCTGATATTAGTTCCTATTTTTTAAACGATTCTGTGGATTTTTAACCGTTAAAATTTTTAAGCAAACCATTGTTTATAAATTAAATCTTGGACAAACAACTACTGGACCCGAATCTAGATTGCGTGCTTGGTTCTTTTAAAGCTGTGTCGATTGTAGCGACACGGTGCCCGTTAATCGAAAGATTTTAACCTATATATTAAAGCAATATAATCCAGTCGCCTAACGTTTTTACGCACGTATTTGAGTGAAAAAAATTCGGAATTATCTCAGTAGGAACGCTGGTGGGCGATACCGTTTGATAAATGAGATTTGTATGATTAAAATCCACTAATTTATTCGTCCTATGTTAAATGCCGATATCTCAGTGATTTATGTTAATATTCCATTTGCGATATTGCTATAGAAAAATATACTCTACTCACGTAGCTGCATGCAAAAAACGGCCTTCTGGCTGGCAATTTAGAAAATACCAAATTAATCAACGCGTGGGAAATACTACTCACAAACAGCTGTGATAGCAGTGATGCCATCAGGCTTCATTCAAAATGGTGAAGCCCACAATTTTGTCCGAAACCAATTTTATGTAACCAAGAAGAAATCGTAGCAACTGGGAAGTGGGAACCAAAAAATAGCGTTGGTGTGTTGTGGCGTGATCTACTACTTATATTTCAGTCCTCAACCTATTAAACATTCCGTGGTGCCCTCTGTTGAGTGAAATGCAACTACAAATGTTTTTCTTTTATAATTTTAAATATTAAATACGTGTATTAGTTTATTTTAAATAATTTCAAATATTAGTATATTTGAAATAATTTAAAATTTAAAAGTTCATAATTTAAATAATACTTATTGGTAAGTACGTGTGAAATATAATGATGGATATTAAAAACAATTCATTTGAATTATATTACTTCAATAATTTTGAATTATAAATATTTTAACTAGTTAATTGTTAAAAATTATACAATTATATTAATACAATATTTTTTTTGAGTATTAGACAGGTTAAGTCAGCACCAGAAAACTTGAACGGACGAACTTGTAAGAGGTGCAGGCTGTACACACAAAACTACGTCTAAACTCCTACAAGTTCGCCCTACATGTTAACCTCTTTATTATGTCAATTAAATTCCGTCCACAAAATACGAAAAAGAGTGCATCACGGAAATGGGGGTTTATTTGTTCTCAGTTGCTTGGATCCGTACTTCATACTAAAATATAAAACAATGCGCTAGTATAATAATTACATTTCTTTAAAAAAATGCATTTGTTCTGTCATAAATAGGCGTTTAAATAAAAGATCATCCATCGCCGATTATAGAGTTTGTGCTGCTGCAACTGGACATATAACTGGTTTGTCTATGGTTTCTCTTTATACTGCCAAAGCTGATAATTTTCTATGCATGGATCTGGCAGCATTTTTCAACAGGGGGGCAAGACAGTCAGAGAGGGGTTTATTTAACCGCCTATTACGCATTATTTTCCATTATTTGACCAAAGCCCAATAGACTTTGTTCAATGGTATGTGTAGTAGTGATTTTGGGTATTAGCCTAGCTGATTATTATTATCGCCATAGACAGGTTAAGCAGGGGAAATTTGAAGGAGCTTAGACGTAGATATTTAATGGTTATACTGTAGTATATTAAAAAACCATAGGAATTAAGTAACAAGTGCAAAATTAAAAATTACAGTTTATCATGATTACCGGGTTGATTCGCTGTGAAATTTTACTGCCTACGAACAAACCAGCATTATACAGTGTTGCCGGTCTTTTAATATATCCATCTCCTTAAACTGCAAATTTAAATAGTGCTGGGCGAAATACATCATATACTAAATTTGCGTACTATGTAACTATTACATGTATCACCTGAATTAAAAGCTTTAAAAGTCGCTCGATGACTTAGGCCTAAGGTGGTGCCTTGGGTATTAGCCTACACACAGAAAAATATTATTGTAAATTTTACAGTAATCTGCGGTCAGCATAGATGCCAGCAGAATAGTGTTAATTTCACAACCAACTCTGACTGTTTTCTTATTGTCATGCTTCCTGTTAAATTTACTGGACACTCTGCTGTTTAAAAATACAGCAAGAGTAAGTTATATTTACAGAGTATTGCTGTTTATTTAACCTTCATTCCAGACGCATTTTATATGGTAAAATGCCAGTGTTTGCCGTAGTTCTAGTTATCAAACGTATTTAGTACAGAACCTATTCACAACCTTAAAATTTCATCAAACATTATACGGATCAAACCATTATCACATTGGTTTAGGCCTAATTAAACATTTTCAAATATTTTATTAATCAATTCATGATAGAAATATATAAAATTTTTATCAATTATTGTAAGAAAAACTTGGATAAATTATTTTCATAATTCGATAATAAACTTAATCGAAAATATCAGAAATGACTACAATTCTAATTAATCATGTTTAGCTCGAGCCTTTGTAGTTTAGAGTTATAGGAAAACCAAAGGAAAGTAAACTATTAACTTGGTTTCAAATTATTACGCACACGATGAACAAGAGTTGTAATTTATATAGCTTTTTTCGTGGGGTGCTACTTATACAAAAGAGTATATAAAAATATTTTTATCGGATATTAATATATTTAAAACTAAAAGGAATCTTGTGCGATTTTAAAAAATGTTTTGACAACTATATAATAATTAGTTGTTTTATATACTAGCGCTTGCCGTTTATAAGAGAAAAAACAGCACCGTGTGGTAAATTTTACGCATTTTTGAAGTAAAACGTCAACCACGGTTTAACATTGTTAATTTTATTATAACTGTCATTTTAAAAACAGTACGAATATGAATTTTTACAATCGCTACTGTTTTCTTCAAAATACAGCAGAAAGCTGTAAATTTTACGACAAACTGCTATTAACCCACTTCAACTGCACCTTGCTGTAAATTATAAACCGTATTTGCTGTTTTATCAACAGTAAGTTTTGAGTGTGTAGCTGATTATTATCATGGAAAATAGTGTTTTTTTATTAATAATCAGCTAGGCTAATACCCAAGGCAACACCTTAGGATAAGTCATCGAGCGACTTTTAAAGCCATTAATTCAAGTGGCAGGGTTACAATGCGTAGGAGGGTGGTGGCAAGCCCTTCTAGCCAACAGTTCCCTACATTAACTATTACCGTTTCCCTCAACCCTTAAATATACCAACGAAGGGTTTTTCTTTTATTTTAAATAGTAGGGCGGAGTAATATACGAGGGTACATTTTGAGCCGTGATGTGGTGCATGCATTCACGATTTGGAGGAAAATTAACTCCTATTAAAAACTGCTTCGACCCTGCGATGGTAATTTTAATTATCAAAATGGATACTTACTTATCTCTTAAGAAATATATTATGCACTTCTAATTGTATTTAAATACTAATAAAATTATTTGATGAAAGATATTTATATTTACATTTTCTTTCAAATGCGTATGTTTCATTTTAATGAACTATATTACAAATTACTGATACCACTATTATAATAATCAGCAAAGAACCACACAAGGCTGAAGACAATTACCGGTGGCCGGGTTTGATGGCTTAAGAGGGTGGTGGAAAGCCCTTCAAGCCACGCTCCCTACACTTACTATTACAGTTAACCTCAGCAAGTTTTTATTGGACCAATGTTAATTTTAAAACAGACGTTGACTGAATGTTCACTATTTCAGCATAGCCTGTACTGTTTTATTAAATTCATTAAATTAGTTTTTATATTATGAAAGCTATTATCAGAAGTAATTTTACTAGAGAGAAGTATTCACTTTCCTATACTGTTTATGTTATTCGCTTGAAACCTGTACCTACAAAAGGCGCTTCGGTAGAAAATGTAGTGCGGCGGAAATTCCTTATTATAGTGATTATGGAAAACCATTTCATAAGAAATATATTCTTTATAAATCAGTGAATATCTTAAAGTGGATTGATTCTTCCTTTTTACATTTGTCATGGTAAAATTTTAGCCCTGATGCTGTCATTTGCGGTGTATGCTTCCGCGGTTTGGCGGGAAAATTCGCGCCATTGAAATCTGAAGAGATGTATACTTCGCTCATAAGATATCATAAACTTCCGCCACTATGGGTCGTTGATATTACTAAGCAATCAGTTAGTGACAAATGATAACAGTGATCCTTCAAAATAACGAACTTTGCAAAGCACGAAATTTAAAATACGATTTTATCGGTCTGCACAGTTTTTGGAGACAGTGGGCTACGAGCGAGGGGTAAGACAGTCTCAGATAATCTGTACACCGAGTTCGTGCATTTAGCACTGTTAAAGGTACATATTTTCAAGAGTTCGCGAGTTCCATTTAGCACTGTCAAAGGTACGGCAGTGTACACCGAGTTCCGCAGAGTGTCTTACCCCTCGGCTACGAGTTTAGCATCGGGTTCGATTTGACACTGCGTCTACTCTTACGCGCATCGGAATTTAGGTGTATTATTCGTTATTCCATTCCCAAAAAGAAAAACCCAATTGTCCATTGACCGTACTGACATTGTCAAAAGACTCGTTTGAAAATTAAATCTTAGATATGAAAATCGAAGCGAGATAACCCAGATCTTCGCTTATTTTCGAACGCATTTTAGAAGAGTTAATAAATTGGAACGGGGCGGTTCGAACGAAACCAAACCGTAAATTTGAATACAGATATCTTGGTGGACGCGAACGACCGCGATCCCATATGAGACAAAGCGATACTTCAAGGGTTCAAAATGCCGGTCGTTCCGGAACTAGGCTTAGCGTTCGAACACGTTTTGGAGCCAGAATCTTCAAGGTCGGTCGGACAATCCGTTTCGCGAATGTAGGGTTCGACCAAATTACGCCCAAAACCGACATCCTGCGGGAAGGTCCGCGTGCTAAAATCTAATAATGATGAAAATATCCGTAGCTATAGCGTGTACGCGTGATAGAGAAAGCTATGGCGAATCGAAGACGCCGGTTGTAATGGCTGCCGTCTAAGAGTGAAGGGTAGGCTTCAAACTTCACGGATAGAAAACGCACTTCGATTTGAAACGCGCGGAAAACGTTGTATATCGGTAATTATGACTCGCTAACCAATTGGTTTAAATAGCGACAGAAATAGCAGATTAGCGGTTATTAAAAAAATGTGAAAAAGGAACGGTTTGAATCCTTACCTCGTTAAAGGGAAAATCGGTTTCGCAAGTTCAGTCCGTCGCGACTTAAGGGGATTTAAAGAGACCAAACAATGTGAATTGGGAGAGAAGATCTCTTCTTGACGGAAGCATCCGAGGGTTAAGCCTGGTGCCGAAGAATTCGACGATCAAAGAGCACCACGTCTCAAGTACAGCGAGCGGAGTCCACCGCCGTACAGACGGATTGTAACAAATCCTTCGTGGAGCCGGGTGGTAATAATAGTAAAAAGGGCAGAATTTATATCTTGCCGAAACAGCACCAGCACCGTCAAATGCACGTCTCACACACCTCGCGCGTGACAGTTTGTTAATAATGTCCGATTTAATGTCCGTTTCTGTATGGTTAACTCGCGGTCGGTGAAAAACGCGAAGAGGAGTAGCGCTTTTTCCGAGGATGAATCCTCGAGCATCGGACACACCGAAGATATCTCGATGGAGTCGATAGAGAAACTCAGCCTTCCTCCATGTTTCTTGGGATGAAGCTAGAGAGACAGCGGGTCCTCCTATACAGAGAAACGACGGCAAACCGAAATAGAGGAGGGCTTCGGAAGCTGAGAGATGGTGACGCCGGAGAGCGGGAGAAACGGGGATGAGGAAGTTGCGGAGGATCCCGTTGCCTAGGGAACCGACCGAGTTACCACGGTAACGCGTTTTCCGAATCGATAGGACGCCGGATTCCCCCCCCCCCCTTACTACCGCCGGCACCATCACTGCCACCACCTAGGCCTACAAGATCTCGTGTACTACGTCGGGGAAGATGCGTAGATCATCAGTTCACGAAATAGACCCAAGGATCTTATATAATAAATATAATAGATCCGCCCGCTCACCCCGTCGTTCTATCTCGAATGGACCAGAATGACATTCGTGATCTAATAATTCGCGACTATAGAGAGAGACAGAGAGAGAGAGGGGGGGTCGAGAATTAACACAGAAGAGGGAGACGGTGGCGCTACTGACAAAATAAAAAAATAAATGACGTAATTGACCGAACGTAAGGCTGAATTCCGCGTAAGTCTAACAAACGGAGGTTGGAGAATTACGAAAGGTTTGATTGGAGATTTAAATCCAATCACGCAGAAATAGACCCATTTTTTTTCTTCGATCAGCGGTACATTCTCAAAACAAATTGGAAAATGGTCCATTTGGCGTTAGTCACGTTACCATAGAGCCACCAAGCGGGCAACACTAGAAGTCACTTAACTGAACAGACAAAATTTTCAAAATTGTCCATTCTCAAGGAGTTGGTACTAAGTCTAAAAATTAAATAACCTTTTAAGTTAACATAGAGCCACCTAGCAGCCAACACTATAGAAGTTAATTAGCTAAGCAGATGCCTTCTCGTTTCAACATACAAAGAATCTGCTTAAAGGTAGTATAAAGGTCATATTTATGGTGGATCATCTAATATCACAATTTCTGCTACTAGGTTTATAAATAGCTAAGTTAACTGGCTCTAGTTACGTTGAAAAAAGTCGTTGCATGTGTTAGCAGATATCCAGCACCTTGGTGAACTTATCGCGTTTTTCATGGGTGAAATTAAAAAAAAAATACTTTACGGAGTTATTTAGGTATTGAACAGACCATGGACCAAGAATTTAAGGGGACTCGATGTTACCGATATTTTGACACGGTAGGCGTGGCCTAAATCGGAAGTCTTACACCAGCCGCTTTGAAGCGCCTCAAGAGTTCTGTTCAACTATAACAACGACAGGCTTAGTCGGGGCTTAGGCGACTGTACGTGCGAAAAATTAGGTTAGGCTTAGTTCATTAAATTTTTAAAGTTTAGAAATGATATGGATTCCAGTGAATTTGATACTGGTTATTTTTACGTAACACAATGGTTAGTTACCATTAATTAAACTTTTAAGAACCAATTTAAAAATAAAAGGTATAAGACTAACTAAGCCTCATCATTTAACCGACAACAGCGGCGCCATTTTGTCAAAATTGAAACTACGTCCGAAATCGACTTTAACGATGCCAAGTTTGTCCACATTGAACTAAAATTCACCGTGATTTTCCTATTCCTAGTATTAACTCATACTTTTTAAAGCCTGAACAGTGAGTCTCCTTTGATTCTTGGTCCATATGGTTTACAGGAAATCAAACATTTATTGAAGTTCGATTTTGATGCTTTTGTTTATACGAGATGGCGTTAATTTAAACTTTTTTGCGATAACCGAATAAATGAGGACTTCATTTTTTGCCTCATCTCTTCTAGATATAGTGTTAAGAGAAGCTGTTATTTCCGACACTCTCGTGAGGTAAAACGTTGATTTCTTCTCAACGACACATCATATAAAATTAATTGGTACGCCGTTCGATTGGTATTACTATTTAAGCTTAGCTCGATAGCAATACCAACTTGGGTGATGGGGGGCTTATAAAATTAAACTTTTGGCTTGTGGCGATGCCAGGGAGTAGCTCATGCTTATTTGAAATTTTAATATCCTACTAAGGGGAGCCAAAAAATTTTAAAATAAGCAAAAACCTTTAGGGGGTAACGTTAAAGATTCTGAAAATACTACAGAAATTTAATACAGAGAGCACAGAAATTGAAATTTTTGGGTATAAAGCATCGTATTATGCTAGCTTTATGAAATAAAAAATTGGCCAAAATAGTTGTCCTTTTTTTACACTTGGCTTAGCTAACCCAAAACTCCTGGCACCTGCAACGCTTTTGATATCAATCGATAAGAAATATTGAACCCTGAGAAATATCGATTTCGAAAATCGGGGCAAATAAATATATTTTCCCTTCTTTAAAACCGTTAAGTGAAAAATTGTTAATAATACATTTATTGACATCAAATTTAAATATTATATCATCTGGAAGAATTTCAAAAGTATTATAGAGGTTTTTTTTTAATCAAGGAATACCCATGCACAAGTTTCCACACCAGAGTGACTGAGAAAAATCATATCACATATACGAAAATATATATATCAAATTATCTCTTTGATTTATCAAATGTACTTTTAAGTATCCTTTTAGTAAATTAAAATTAAACATGTACTTGAGCAGGGTCGAGGCATTTTGTAATGGGTGCGAATTTCCCGCCGCACCGAAGAAAGATACACTGCCGAATCAGGGCTCAGAGTTTACCCCATTAATTTCCCTGTTTGACGATGTGATATGTATAATGACCCTAGTTCCAATATAGTAATAAGTTTATAATAATGTTTCACATTACTATTAGCATAATTAATAATATAAATATTCAGCTAGGCTAATACCCAATGCAACACCTTATTGGCCCAAGCGTTGCCTACGTTATTACGGCAAAAGTTTTCACCCATGGCCACAAGCTGGGATCGAATCCGGCTGCTCTTGCTGTGAGATGAAAATGCTAACCACTCTGTCACCACACTTTTAAGTAACATATGACACTGCCTATAGTTTTAATGCTAATTTTCTGACAAAACATTTTTCCGATACTGACGTAGGACAAGTGAATCTTTAGAAGATCGGAGACAAATTTTATCCCACTAACTTTCCGAATCCACCATTCATGAAATTCAAGGAAAATACAAAGTCGTCTGCTATTCCCTCCTACATTTAGACTTTATTTATTTATTTACTTAATTTTTTCTATGAGAAGATCCCATCCGGAGCTGGAGCTAGACTTATAGGGCTTAAAGGGGCTCCAAAGTTCGGTGGCAAAATGTGTATAAAGTCAGTAAAGTGCGAAATTTACGGTTGACTCTGCCCGCCTCTGCCAAGGCCGAGTGAGGGGCTGGGGGGAATGAAAAGCATGCTCAATTTTCTTTTTTTTTTGCCACCGAACTTTGGAGCCCCTTTAAACGATTTTACATCCCAAATAAGCTTAGAGCGCGTGAGAACCCTGTTTACCACTGCCCACTTTTTCCTCATCGAACACGCGATCCTAAGAGGACGAGAAACATCAACAGTGTTTGTAGCTCTAGAATCGGGGAAGTGCACATCCTACATATGCTTTGGTGTCTCTTCTCCGGAAATACAGAATCTACAATATTTCAACGTAATAGTGTTTACTATTATCATGAGCCAAAATTTTCATTAATTTGGCAGAGCTGGCAATATCACAGAAGTTTCCTCCACGAGACCATCTTGGCGTAGCGTCCCCTGTAGCACAAAGAGTCGATTTAGGGTTGGGCTTTGGTCGAAAAGTCGCTTTTGGGTCCTGGGTCCAAATGCTGACTCTAAAAGTCTTAAATTTTTTTTTCAAATAATTCCGCGTAAGTACGTTTTTGTTCCATTTTATTTACACGCAAATTTAAACACTTTTAAATTTTTTAGAAAGTTAAGACCACAAAACCACTTTATCAACTGTACTGCATTGCACAGATGTAATTAATCCACAGAGCTAAGTGCAAAATATAAAATAAACTTATAATATTTAAAATAAGGTGATATAACATCGATGTTCCTATCTTTTATAAGGTTAAAATGTCTATGTAATAGCAAAATAAGACAGTATTATGTGTCTAAATTTTTATACGTTTAAAATACCAGTGGTATTTAATAGTTTAATACAGGTAAAAATTCAGTTTTGCAGAAAAACATCTTGAGCAGTTTTAAGTCAATAAAATTAAAGATTTCATTGTCTCTATCAAATTCGTTTTTCATGTAATCGTATGAAATATATGATATGTGAATAAAACAGCATTCTGTTGAAAATTCACTGCTCTGCTTTATTTGTAATTCATGTATTATATGATATTTAATCATAATTATAGTCAGTTTTGAGTCGGAAATACAAAATTTTATGCAGTCGGCCCGAACACGTTTCGGAGTCAATTTTCCATCACATTTATAGTCGGTATAGAGTCAAGATTTGAGCCGAGTTTGTCCGCCGTCGCGTCGTTTTAGAGTAGTAAACAGATAACATTTTTAGTCGGCAGAGAGTCGACCTTAAGGTCGACCCTAACTCCCCTAGGACATTTCGACAGTAAAACCGAAGTGTTTTGGCCGACGTGGGTTCGACTACAAATCACGAAAACACCCATTTCTGAATTGTTTTTAACATATGGCGAATATTTAAATAGAAAATGTGAGTCTCCTGTTCTATTGTTCTATCTGGTCAAGTATCCTTGTCGTGGTCCCCTTCAAGGTCCGATAGGCTGAAGACTTAAAGGTCCTCTGTCAGCTAAATCCTCTATTCCTGAAATGTCCGATTTGTTATGCTCGAGTTCGTTTACAGATTATAAACTTCACAATCTGCAGCACTTACAGCCTTACTTGGTTCGGTAGCCCCACTCAAGAATCGAGGAAGAGGGTTACCCGAAGGTCAGGGCATTGGGAGCTTGGAGAGTCCCGATCGTACCTTCTTTGATATCTTGTTATAAGCGGAGTTATCCTTCGTACAGTCATCTCCCAACTTCCAAACAGACTTACCTTACTTCCATGCGTCTGAGTATTGCCTTTGGGGGACCCTTGCGCCAAATGCTGAGCACTGGTAGAGGCAGACTCTGGAAATTCGGGCTGGGTGTCATCCTAGACTAACCCATGACCTGACATTATTGAAGGGAGGGTAGCATCCGAAGATGCACTCTTTCCCGGGTTTGAGCCGATTTCTGCCAGAGACAATCCCTTGCTCGACGTTTTTGTTGATTGTTTACTTTTTTGGAATTCATAAAGTGATAGCACAAGAGAGGAACCCTCTTAGGTACTTTACATAGTTTAAACCCTCCCATGAAGGATTTCTGGCTACACCACTGCCTCTCAAATTGGCTTAGGGAAGAAGCGGAGCCTTGGCTAGCCAGCCTGGAGAGGTGCATCCCCATCTGTTTTTCCATTCCACCGCGAAGAGGTTCAAGTTTGCAGTTTATAATTTCAACAAGTACCAATTAAAAAGTAACTTGCCGGTCCTGGCTCTCGTATATATTGCTTCTTGGCGATTTCCTTGAATTTGTTTTATTGAAGCGTCAATTATCACTAACTTCGGGATTGAGGATTACTAATCCTTCTACTATTTGGTCAGTAATGAACATGGGTTTTAGTAGTGGCATGGGCAGAAGTTAAATGATAGTCAGACTGATGTAAAATTATTTGAATTAGAAGGTAATGAAAGTTTCCCCTTGTGAAAATAAACTATGTTGTGTCATACCTATAAATATTATGCTACTAATGCCCTATCTTATTACACACATTTATGAATGAACAATCTTCAACAAGACAGCCTTAAATATCATAATTATCATTATCGAACGAAGCGATAGAAGATTACTAGTAGACTAATGCTTTGTGTTTTGTTCTGATGCAATAACTAACGTTAGAATTCCCCAAAAAAAGTTAAAATTTGGTAATGCATCAATTAATATACTTTTCTTTGCTGTATAGTTTTTGGTATAATTAAGAAACATACTTTTTGTAACGTAAATAAAACTTTTAAATGTAGATATTTTTTAGGTTTAATAAGAAGTGTCTTCAATTGTTTGGGTTCAATCGGAGTATAGTATCTTCATTCCAGTTAAATAGATTAATTCATACAAAACAATTTTTTTAAATTTAATAACTTCTTCTTTGGTGTAATACATTTTTAAAACTTAAAAGGCTTATTGAATTCTTAAACAGGCACCTCTAAAATAATTTGGTTTGGTTCAAAGAAATAACTTTGTATAATTTTTTAAGAAGTTTAATATTAAGCTATGATCTTTCCTCAGCAGCTGTTAAACATATCTGGCCACATCCACAATTAAAATTGGACTGATCTACCTGATACCTGCTCAGCCTAATAGTTAATATAATTAAATCTTAGTATGATGTCAGTAAGGGGATATCATTAACACAAAAACAAAATATTAGTGCTTGAAAAAAGCTTTATTTAAAAATTTGCACTTAAAATAATTTTAAATAAAAAATATCACATTTTTAAATGTTTCAGTTCATTAAATTGTAAAGCTAAATATAATGAAATGCAAAAGAAATTGCTAGTTGACAAATTAATGAATGATTATTGAATGAAATCTTCTCTTTCTCTACTTCGCTTTAAGAAGTCAAAATGTCGCAGGCTGGGCCTAAATAATTTATATCAACGCATACTCTTTAAATAAAAAGTTAAACTCATTTACCTAAGTAGTCCTTGATTACACAATGATTATCTAAACCATTATTAAGAGATTGCTCTGTTTTATCTAAGCAATGATACGATTCTTTAAAATTAGAGAGTTGGTTCAAAGCCTATAAAAATAATTATTTAAATTATAAAATCCATATTAAAGATAATTAAAAATATATAATTTACGTTTGTAAACTCTTCGAGTTTATCACAGGCTTCTTGAAACTTTTGACCTAATGAGGAAAATTTAAACTGGGGCTCCGATTTAAACCAAGGTTTTAAATCTTCGTGGCATTGAGTAAATTGTAGAGCCATTTTTTCCAAATCTGAGAGTACTCGATTGATATTTTGCTCTTTGTAAGCCGTATTTGCCAAATCCCCACCCGCTAAAATGTTGTAAGGATCGTTTTGCCTCAGCTTGTTAATTTCAAGCTCCTGCCTGTCAAATCGACTATTAATAGATGCCAAATTAATAGACAACTCCTCGCCACTGAGAACCTCACTTTGTAAGTTCCTGGAAATGTTACAAAAACAATTAAATAATAAACAATGTCAATTTAACAAAAAAAAACATTAACGAGGGTTTCGCAAAAATATTGAAAACAATGCTTGTTAAAACATGAACCATGTCTGTTTTACAAAAATAATTAAACCACTATTAATTATACAAAAAAATAAGAGTAAACATTAATACATACATTTTTCTGAAAAGATCTCTAGGTATAATACTTGTATCAACCTTAAATGCATTATTTCCATAGAAATCTCTTTCACAAATGGAATTTAACATTTGATTATCCATAACCATTTTATCATCAAATGACAAACTGACAGAAAAAAAGTAATTATTATGAAAAATTGTTTTTAATCATTTTTAAGGCCAAACTTACTCTTTGGAAAAATTACGAGAAATATTTCCATTAACTTTATTTTGTCTATTTGTTCTAATTAAGAAAATATCTATCAAATGTTGCCAAAAATTCAGAAGTTTATTATACGGAGCTTTTCCCTAAGACAGAAAACAAAAACTTATTTAGAAAAAGTTCCGTGATGAACAAATCTAAAAATTAAGGGATTACAAATTACTTTAATTAGGTTTTCATCTTTCGGATCGCAGAGTCCTAAAGTGGAACATAGGGCTAAAATTCTTTGGGCTTGAACTTCATGAGGGCTATCTAGAGATGACTGAGGTTGTTGGAAATAATTTGCCAATGACTCGTTGAAACTGTGGAATATGATTTGAGGGCTTCAGATTTATATTTCAGTTTTATATCAAAATAAAATTTTAACCAACTTTGTTAATATCCATTGGAGAAAATCTAAATGGTATTCGCTTGGTGTGAAAAGTACTTCTGACATCCACCAATCATCCTTGCCATACAGCAGCTCGCAATCTATTAACTATCCACCATAATATTTAAAAAGAGGTTTCAGAATTTGAATGTGTATAAAACAAGGCCAGTAAACATAGGAATATCGAAGTAGTGTCTGCCTTTAACACTAAATCTACGTTGTGAATTAGATTCTTCGTAAAGAGATAAATGTAATACCTAGGTGTTTTTAGCTATGCTATATAAAAGTGGTGAAGTTTTTCTCTATTTTGGTCGTGTCATGCGTCATGCGTCATGCGTTGAGATTATATGTCATCGTGGTGTCAAGCATAATGGACAAAATAATTTGTGAATATAAACTTACCAATAGCTTAGATTTTAAATCTTCTGGAAGTTTATTCATTGTTTCAGGAAAATTGAATCCGTCCGTAATATTCCAAAGGTCAGCCATTGGTATCGGTTTGGGTGTTGGCTGGTAATTATTAAATGTCAATGGAAAGTAGATCTGAAGGCATAGAAATTCAAAGCGACTGATGACTCTCCCGTCCCGTTACAGCGTTACTCATTTCCCCGTAACCATGGTTACAGCTTCAAGCACGATTAATAAATGGAAATACTACCGCCATCTGTCTTTTCCAGTAAAACCTAGAAAAAAGCGCGAAATATGAGTTTACGACGCTCGGTTTACGAGGTCACCAGTATTTCCAGAAAATTACTGATCGAAAGCTATCGCTACGACCTCTTTAAAGCCGCGTTAACACTAGACACTTTGGAAACGTTTTGAAACGAAATTCGCGGAGTCGGGTGGACATTGGCCCACTGCACTATTTATGGTCGAAATGTCCTACTTGGTTTAGGGTCGGCCCGACGTCGTATGTTCGACTTCTGCTCACTGTAAATGTTCGTCGTATCATCGTATGTACTCCGAAACATCGGTGGGCCGACTTGGTAATAAGACTTATTTTCAACCCAAAAATTACTTAAAGGTGTTAGAACCAGACGAGTTGTGTTTAAGAATTAAAGAAAAATAAGTCAGTCGAAACATAGAAATCTCATAGGTAACTAGAATGCTGCCGTGTAACTGGCAAATGGCCCAAACGCCGTGGCAGACGAAGCCAGATCTCAGGCAATCAGAGCTCAAAGAGCGGTTCTGCCAAGAATTTAATGTTACCGGAGAGAATGACGTCACCTATCTCCCGCTATAGTAACGGAACCAAGGAGGATTATTATCTTTTGAATAATTGTTGTAACTTATCTTTATTATTCAAAAAATAGTTTACGGTATTTAGGGCTAATTCTGTCACTCTTGTAAGCTAATGTTATGCAATTATATGTTACCTAGCTAGCTCCAGTGGCGGATTTACCATAAGGCTGAGAAGGCTGGAGCCTAGGGCGACAGATTTTAGGGGCGGCAAATTTGGGGACAGAATTTTCTGATGTCTTGCAACTAACGAAGTCTACAAGACATTTTCCGGTGACTTTTCCTTATTCAATTTCCTTGTACATTCAACGTACCGCAAACTTCTATAAGTTCTATGGTAAAACACCCAGTTCCTGGCCCCCAACCAGTAATCGGCCTCTGCCCATACTTTGTATGAGTGAGAAGAGAGCAAAATTGCGGCAAATATATTTTACCCCCCACTGGGCCCACTGATACAAGTCCGACTACTGCTCAGGGGCGGCGAAATAGGGTACGCAACTGCGTACGGGCGCAAGGGTTTTTGGGGGCGCAAACATTTCTAGGACTATTAGGTAAGCAATTTTTTTTAGTTGGCGCAGTGGCGGCGTTTGGAAGTTGTCTCAATTTTATTTAAAAAATATAATTAAATTTCCTGCAAAATGTATCTGATACACAAAAAAAAATTAAGTTACGGAGTAAACTATAAATAATAAATATAAATGCATCTGTATTAGTATTATCCAAGATTCCAAATACGAATTTTGTTTTCCTGAGTCCGGCGGCTACTAACGTAGTAATAACCGTAGATAGAAGTTCGTGCTACTCCGTCGAAGTTTTAGCCGATTGTGTGTAGTTTTTACCTCTCCGAGGGGTTATACAATCACCGTGTCTGTCTGTCTGTCTGTGTGTGTATGTGTCTGCCCTGCAAACGCGTTCGCATTTTCCGTGCAAAGGTTAATCAATGTACGCAATGTCTCGAAATCTCTGCGTTCGCAGTTTTTCGTAGTGTTGGCAAAACCACTGTGTGACGGTGAGCGTTAACAGATTATTTTGCGGTTTGGTTTGGATGGTGTTTTTTCGCTCACCGTCGTGACGGTTTGGTGTATTACGTTTTTGTAATGTTTATGCGTAGGTTGGGAATGTTGAGTTCGTGCTATGATGGTTGTGAGTGTTGTGTTTGTGTTTTGTTGGTTGTGCATGTTGAGTTCGTGTTATGTCGGTTGTGGGTGTAGAGATTGTGGTGTATCTGTGTTATGATGGTTGTAGATGTTGAGTACGTTGTGTTTGTACGGGCGTTTTCTCTCCAGCTTCTACTTTATGACTTTGGGACGGATCGAATGCTGAGTGTTATGCAACCTCTCAACGTCCAATGGCAGGGTTTCCACCAATTGTTAACGGTATTGGTCTTAATATCAATTTGCGATTTCTTGGCGCCGGCCGGGAATCGAACCCGGGTCTGCCTCGTGTAAGAGATTTACTCTAACCACTCAGCCACCAACGCTTGTTAAGTTACGGTGTTTTTCTAAAAAACAGCGTTGGCGAATGTCATTTACAAAGTTATAACGTTAGGTACTATAATTTATTCTACATCATTTTAAATATTTATAAATTATATTAATCTTATATTTAATTAAATATTTATAAATTATATTAATCTTATGTGTAATGAAATATTTATAAATTATATTAATCTTATATTTAATGAAATATTTATAAATTATATTAATCTTATATTTAATGAAATATTTATAAATTATATTAATCTTATATTTAATGAAATATTTATAAATTATATTAATCTAATATTTAATGAAATATTTATAAATTATATTAATCTAATATTTAATGAAATATTTATAAATTATATTAATCTTATATTTAATTAAATTTTAATAAATTATATTAATCTTATATTTAATTAAATATTTATAAATTATATTAATAAATTATATTAATATTACATTTAATTAAATATCTGAGTATTTTACTTTATTTGATCGTGTTCAGGAATTGAACTCGGGTCGCATCGTTACAATGCAGATAGTTTACCGCCGAGCCATTGACTTCCTTTAGGATAATAAAAAGTAAAGAAACCATTATGATAAGGCGGGTTTTTTACCTTTTAATAACGCTTAGAAAAAGGATAATTGAGCGTAGCTCTCACTGTGGAAACTGGCAGAAAAAGTGGCTGTCCGGTCCTAGAGAAGCTATTGGATGAAACGAAAAGGGGCGTTTCGGAACACGACTCGAGAGGGAAAGCTCTCACTGTGGAAACTGGCAGAAAAAGTGGCTGTCCGGTCCTAGAGAAGCTATTGGATGAAACGAAAAGGGGCGTTTCGGAAAACGACTCGAGAGGGAAAAACGGGTGATTGTTCCGCGCTTTAAAAAAATTGGTATTCTCTCACTGCGATGAATTGGGGGGGAAAAAAGTGGGGTTTCGGAAAACGAGTCGAAAGGGAAAGAGTGGTTAATCGGTCGTGTTGGGGGGAAAAACGACTCCAGAAGAGCCGGCGCCAGAAAATTGCTGTCTGACGGAGCCACGAGAGGGGAAACAAGTGGGCCCGGCAGTCCCAAATAATAGTTTCACACGAGCCAAGCTTTACGAACACACGAATAGTAGTATAACCGGTAACGGAAACATGAACAAATAAAATAAACGGTCGAGAAAAACCGCTCGAAATATTTTTGTGGGTAATATGGGAACCGCTCGAAATATGTTTGTGGGAAATATAGGGGTGACAATTTCAAAAATTACCCAGAGTGGTTGGGCTAAATGGTTAAAAAACCAACAGAAGCGATTTCACCACGTTTAGAGATGCACTTACGAAAACCCATGCCGCCCCCTCCCCTCCCTTCACACCTAGGGGCTCAGGGAAGGTGATAGCATAGTTCCCAAATTCCACAGAATGGCTGGGCTCCGAAGAGTCGCCAACAATAGATAGGAGCGCTCGGTGGGAGAGTCGCCATATCTTACCCTCCCCCACCCGAATGGAAGCGAGAGGCAAGCGCTGTTGCGGAAACCGTGTGCGAACGAAAACGCCAAAACGCCAGAGACGGAAACGCCAGAAGATCGCCGAATCCCGATTGCCCGACTTGCTTGGTTATTGGTTGTCGAACGCGCGTTAATTTTAGGGAGGAAAATCTGGTTTAACTATAGGAGAATATTTCTAGCTTTCTACGGCCTTTCCCTCTCTGGTTTAAAACGCGAACGTAGGAGGATTCTACCGTGGCGTAAGAGAACGACGTTATTGCAATTGGTTTTGCCTCATGGCTGACGCACACCAGGATTTTCACGAACAACTACTGATGTCCGACGAATGTTCATTCGGAAGAGATGGGCCTTTCAACCGTCAAAACCAACATATGTGGGAGCGAGCGTAGCTCTCACTGTGGAAACTGGCAGAAAAAGTGGCTGTCCGGTCCTAGAGAAGCTATTGGATGAAACGAAAAGGGGCGTTTCGGAAAACGACTCGAGAGGGAAAAACGGGTGATTGTTCCGCGCTTTAAAAAAAATTGGTATTCTCTCACTGCGATGAATTGGGGGGGAAAAAGTGGGGTTTCGGAAAACGAGTCGAAAGGGAAAGAGTGGTTAATCGGTCGTGTTGGGGGGAAAAACGACTCCAGAAGAGCCGGCGCCAGAAAATTGCTGTCTGACGGAGCCACGAGAGGGGAAACAAGTGGGCCCGGCAGTCCCAAATAATAGTTTCACACGAGCCAAGCTTTACGAACACGAATAGTAGTATAACCGGTAACGGAAACATGAACAAATAAAATAAACGGTCGAGAAAAACCGCTCGAAATATTTTTGTGGGTAATATGGGAACCGCTCGAAATATGTTTGTGGGAAATATAGGGGTGACAATTTCAAAAATTACCCAGAGTGGTTGGGCTAAAGGGTTAAAAAACCAACAGAAGCGGTTTCACCACGTTTAGAGATGCACTTACGAAAACCCATGCCGCCCCCTCCCCTCCCTTCACACCTAGGGGCTCAGGGAAGGTGATAGCATAGTTCCCAAATTCCACAGAATGGCTGGGCTCCGAAGAGTCGCCAACAATAGATAGGAGCGCTCGGTGGGAGAGTCGCCATATCTTACCCTCCCCCACCCGAATGGAAGCGAGAGGCAAGCGCTGTTGCGGAAACCGTGTGCGAACGAAAACGCCAAAACGCCAGAGACGGAAACGCCAGAAGATCGCCGAATCCCGATTGCCCGACTTGCTTGGTTATTGGTTGTCGAACGCGCGTTAATTTTAGGGAGGAAAATCTGGTTTAACTATAGGAGAATATGGCTAGCTTTCTACGGCCTTTCCCTCTCTGGTTTAAAACGCGAACGTAGGAGGATTCTACCGTGGCGTAAGAGAACGACGTTATTGCAATTGGTTTTGCCTCATGGCTGACGCACACCAGGATTTTCACGAACAACTACTGATGTCCGACGAATGTTCATTCGGAAGAGATGGGCCTTTCAACCGTCAAAACCAACATATGTGGGAGCGAGCGTAGCTCTCACTGTGGAAACTGGCAGAAAAAGTGGCTGTCCGGTCCTAGAGAAGCTATTGGATGAAACGAAAAGGGGCGTTTCGGAAAACGACTCGAGAGGGAAAAACGGGTGATTGTTCCGCGCTTTAAAAAAAATTGGTATTCTCTCACTGCGATGAATTGGGGGGGAAAAAGTGGGGTTTCGGAAAACGAGTCGAAAGGGAAAGAGTGGTTAATCGGTCGTGTTGGGGGGAAAAACGACTCCAGAAGAGCCGGCGCCAGAAAATTGCTGTCTGACGGAGCCACGAGAGGGGAAACAAGTGGGCCCGGCAGTCCCAAATAATAGTTTCACACGAGCCAAGCTTTACGAACACACGAATAGTAGTATAACCGGTAACGGAAACATGAACAAATAAAATAAACGGTCGAGAAAAACCGCTCGAAATATTTTTGTGGGTAATATGGGAACCGCTCGAAATATGTTTGTGGGAAATATAGGGGTGACAATTTCAAAAATTACCCAGAGTGGTTGGGCTAAAGGGTTAAAAAACCAACAGAAGCGGTTTCACCACGTTTAGAGATGCACTTACGAAAACCCATGCCGCCCCCTCCCCTCCCTTCACACCTAGGGGCTCAGGGAAGGTGATAGCATAGTTCCCAAATTCCACAGAATGGCTGGGCTCCGAAGAGTCGCCAACAATAGATAGGAGCGCTCGGTGGGAGAGTCGCCATATCTTACCCTCCCCCACCCGAATGGAAGCGAGAGGCAAGCGCTGTTGCGGAAACCGTGTGCGAACGAAAACGCCAAAACGCCAGAGACGGAAACGCCAGAAGATCGCCGAATCCCGATTGCCCGACTTGCTTGGTTATTGGTTGTCGAACGCGCGTGAATTTTAGGGACGAAAATCTGGTTTAACTATAGGAGAATATGGCTAGCTTTCTACGGCCTTTCCCTCTCTGGTTTAAAACGCGAACGTAGGAGGATTCTACCGTGGCGTAAGAGAACGACGTTATTGCGGACGGTAATAATCCTACTGTGGCGTACTGGCGTTAGAAAACGGCGTGTTTGCGAACGGCGGCGGCGGGGACCGTAGCGGCTACGGGAGTTTTACTCTATCCTATACTAGGCTCGTGTAAAACTAAAAAGACTCAACAGCTGACAATGACCGAAAAACACAAAACGTTTAAATGAGTTTTGAAATTTATATTTTTATTGACCGAAAAACATAAAACGTTTAAATGAATTTTTAAATTTATATTTATATTGACCGAAAAAAACAAAACGTTTAAATGAGTTTTGAAATTTATATTTTTATTTAAAAAAAACAACACGTTTAAAAATTTATTTTGAAATTTTACGTAAAAGAACATTTAAACAATGGGCCACGTCGACGTCGACCTCAGATTCCACACCGGCAAGTCGTTCCCCGCATCTTATAACTGTTTCTCCACTCATTAATGCAAACGAATTGAAATAAAGAGTAATCTTTAAAAACTAAATTATTTATCTCGCTTTCCTTTCTCTACTTGAGTTTAATTAATCTAAGCCTAATTAACCACCGGATTTGCATCTCGCTCCGCTCAAGTATTTGTTGAAAATTCCGTTTTCGGTTTTTGCAACGTCCTAGTTATTCAAAACTCCCGCGGAAACTATATAAAAGTAATGATATAGCGCCACCGTGTGGAGAACTATCAATCAAACCGGGTACAAAATACAGGGTGTCTCAATTTGCTCGATCAGGCCATTTTTCTCAAAATGTATTTATGCTAGGGTTCTGAAATTTGCAGGGTTTATTTGTTAGGTATGGAAGGCTTTGGTTACTAAATTTCAGAAAAATCGAACAATTTTGTGCCGTTTTGGAAAATTTACTTTTTCACCGGTAGGTGTCACGCAAAATGTTTCAATAAAAAAGTTGTAGGGCATAGTCGAAAGTGTAAAAATAATTTTAGTTCGGTTGAAAAAGACCTATTTTTCACTGAGTTTGGAGGTCGGGGGAAAAACAAGTTGTACTAGCAGGCAATAGCCTTTAACGTAAACAATCGTACATAATCACAACACACATGTACATTTATTTTAGGGAACTTATGCTTTCAGCTATGTAGTTATTAATCAGACATGCAAAAAGTTATTGTTAAAGAAAATTATTACGTTCAACACCTAATTAGACAAAGTAGACAAAGACCGCGTCTTCCATTTCGACGTGGTTACGAGTAAGATCATCAAACAAAGATTTGTAGACCAAAAATTACGCTTATTTTTCTTTTGTTGTTTGTTAACGTGAAATATCAATTGTCCGAGTAGTATTTAAAGCGTTTACATTTCAAAGTTAAAACATTATCTCAGCTTGGCCGATTGTTGTCCAGTATGCCTCTTTACACGAGATCAGCGCGCTCATATGCTAGAATCATTTTACGGAGAAGGTCGTCGTAATGCTACTCTAGTAAGTCAGTTATTTAGACGAAGATTTCCCAATTGCAGACCAAGTCATACGACGGTTCTTAGAGTGGTCCGCGACTTCGACAACTGGGGTAATATCAATCCGAGGTTTCGTGGTCGTGGTCTCCAGGACATCGACATGGAAAACACCATACTTGCCTACTTCGTCGCCTATCCTCGAGCGAGCGTCAGGACTGCCAGATTTGACTTAGGGTTGGATCGAAACTACGTTTGGAGAACACTCAAAAGACACCATTTTCATCCTTATCGAGCGACACTTCACCAAGGACTGCATGACGGTGATAGACAGCGCCGACTCGACTTCTGCAATTGGTTTTGCCTCATGGCTGACGCACACCAGGATTTTCACGATCAACTACTGATGTCCGACGAATGTTCATTCGGAAGAGATGGGCCTTTCAACCGTCAAAACCAACATATGTGGGACTACGAGAATCCACACTGGGGATTTCCTCACCGCCACCAAGTGCAGTTTCGCTTAAATGTGTGGGCTGGTCTGTTAGGTGACAGAATTATTGGCCCGTTCTTCCTGCCAAATCGTCTGAACGGTCAAAACTGCTTGGAGTTCCTTCAAAATGAAATATCCAATGTGTTGGACGACATTCCTCTGGCGAGTACAGACGCATCTGGTTCCCGCAAGATGGGGCGCCACTTCACCAATATCGTGACGTGGTTGCATATCTAAACGACGAGTTTCCTGGAAGATGGATCGGAAGAACTGGTCCTTTTCGTTGGCCTACAAGATCCCCTGATCTAACACCACTCGACTTTTTTCTTTGGGGATTCGTAAAGGACTACGTATACCAAACACCTGTGACGAGCGTTGAAGATTTACGACAAAGAATCATCTAAGCATGTCGCCGGGTGACTCCAGAAATGGTTCGGGGAGCATTTCGCAATATGCAACATCGTGCATATTTGTGCATTGCATCAGAAGGTGGCATTTTTGAAAACATTTTGTAGAAGTCATTAAAAACATTTGTCACTTGGGCTAGTTATTATTTGTTTATTTTTCGAAATCTTATAACTGAAATGCATGTTACCTACAATTCGTTAAAGGCTATTGCCTGCTAGTACACCTTGTTTTTCCCCCGACCTCCAAACTAAGTGAAAAATAGGTCTTTTTCAACCGAACCAAAATTATTTTTACACTTTCGACTATGCCCTACAACTTTTTTATTGAAACATTTTGCGTGACACCTACCGGTGAAAAAGTAAATTTTCCAAAACGGCACAAAATCGTTCGAGTTTTCTGAAATTTAGTAACCAAAGCCTTCCATACCTAACAAATAAACCATGAAAATTTCAGAACCCTAGCATAAATACATTTTGAGAAAAATGGCCTGATCGAGCAAATTGAGACACCCTGTATAATCTCTTAAATTTTTTAACTTTAGTCAAATCTTGACGGGGCTAAAAAACATCAAATAAACGTATATAAAGCCGTTGCCGTCAATATGGAAGATTAGTCTTTCTTAGTTCTTGGCGGTCAGACGAACTACTACAGGACGGTCAAAAGTTATGAGGTAACTTTGCGGTTTTAATTAGTATGTTCGGTCTTCGGTCAAGGAAAGAGTTAAATTGTATTTCGCGTTTGAAACGTGAGCGAATGGACTTAAGTGTATGAACAGTGCGTGTTTAAGACTGAAAGTGTTAAAGTAATTGTGAACTAACTCAAGTCAGCTGTAAGATTAAATTGATTGTTTTTATTAATTGGAATAACCTAAATATACCCTTGAAATTATCAACTCAACCTGTGAGGCTAATTAAGTAGATTGGAAGATATTAGTAGCGAACACCTCTCAGCTGTTAATTAAGACAAGAGTTTATAGTAAGGTAGTTTGAATTTAGTTAAAATTACTCAGTATAATTTATGATATTTACTTAAGTGTAAGTGTAAGTGTGTTTTGGTTTATTTTTCAATCACCATGAACTAAGACAAATCTAGTCTTGGACACTTGACTACCAGTTCTGCACAATTACGTAGGAGGGATATATATTGTTGGGTTATTGATGAAAGTTAAATCTAGAACGTTACATAGACTGTTCTGAATAGTAATAAACATTTATAATTTTGCATAATTCTGGTTGCCATTTTATTTCTAATCACTCGCCCACAACATTACAGTTCTGGCAATCCCGAATCAACTAAATTTGCGATATAACGGCGACGGGGAATTATTCTCGTAAATTTATCGCGCGGCCTTAGGGAATATTATTTTAACAAAATTTCGATAAACTATCGTTTAATTAAAATCGGCCCGATTCCGTTAAAATTATAAACCAAAAAGCGAACGGTCGTTATAATACCCTCTGTAGCTATTTCTTTCATTAAAATTTGCTTTGTATTATATTCAACTGACAAACTTGTACTGGAAAAAGGGTTTAATTCAATTGTGCATTGTTATAGTACGTCTAACTCACTGTTGTAACTACTTAACTTATGATATTCTGAATAAATTAAAATTGGTCGTTTCGTCTCAATTATTCTAATTATAATTAAATTTTATACCGGGCGGGATAGAACTGGGATAACATTTTTAACAAATAACTCTAAATTGCGGAGATATATCTTTGAGGGTTATCTTGAGAAAATAATACCACTAGGGACAATTCTTCCGAGGAGAGTTATATTTTGGCTTGCCAACTTGTTTGATTAATGGATTCCGGAGTCAGGAGTCAAACGGACACAGATTATACGGATAGTTGGAGTCTGTTGGACACCGTGTAGATCACTAATTTGACACTGACGTTTAAATTTGTAAGTTTTTTATTTTCTGTATTTTTACCTCTCCGAGGGGACTTTGTACCCTAGGAGGGGTTATACAACCACCGTGTCAGTCTGTCTGTCAGGCCTGCGAACGCGTTCGCATTTTCGGGGCAAAGGGTAATCATTGCGTACGCAGTTTCTTGGATCACTGCGTACGCAGTCGAATAACCGTTTTAGAAGTTTAAAGGTTGGCAAAACCACCATGTGACGGTAACCGTTAACGGCTAAATTTGCGATTACGTTGCGTTTGGTTGCATTTGTTTTTCGTTAACGCTCACCGTTGCGCCAGTTGTTATGGGTGCGTTCTCTCCAACTCCTTCTTATTGACTTTGGGACGGACCGAGTGCTGAGTGTTATGGCAACCTCTCAACGTCCAATGGCAGGGTTTCCACCAATTGTTCACGGTATTCGTCTTCCCCTTTAGCACACGGGAATCGGTTACGGGTCGGTCTTGGGTCGAAAAGTCGGTTTTAGGTCCATGACCAAAAAACGACCCAAAAAGGTTTAATCTTTTTCGAATAAAAAAATATTTGAACATTTTTCAGACTTTTCTTAGTCAGGGTGGCGATCACTGTAATACACGGGAGTCGCTTACGGGTCGGTCTTGGGTTGAAAAGTCCTTTTAGGTCCATGACCAAAAGCCGACGTAAAAAGTCTTAATCTTTAAAAAAATATATGTACGTATTTCACACTTTTCTTAGTCAGGGTGCCGACCGAAATTTATAGGGCAATTTCCGACTTAAAAAAGACCTTAAGTACACTGTTTTCTGATAATTGAGATTTTGGGCATCTTATCGGTTTCATGATTCCAAAATATTACCAAAAATACTGTGCTAACTTTTTGAATACGTATATTGATAAACGATTAAATCAATAAAATATACAATGCTAGCTTGTAATATTTTGTTTATTTTTTAAATAAAATTTATTGAAAAAGTTATATGCATTGTCAAATTTCTTTACTTTAATCGTGTACAAGATTAAAGATAAAACGAGCTGGCGAACACCGTGATCGACAAAATGACTAAAAATCTTTATCTTCATACTTTTCAATTGACTTATTTTTCTTTAATTCTGAAACACCACTCGTTTGGTTCTAACACCATTAAGTACTTTTTGGGTCGAAAATAATACTTACCCTGTAGCACGAAGGGTCGATTTAAAGTCGATCTTTGGTTGAAAAGTAGCTTTTCGGTCCTGGTCCAAATACCGACTCTAAAAGTCCTAAACGTTTGTGAGATAATAGGTACCTTGTAAAAACGTTTTTGGTCGTTTTAAAGTCGGTATGGCGACTCAACATTTTGGACCACTTGCCGACTCTAAAAGTCTAAGCATTGGAACTATTTAGAATCCGAACGCCGACCTTGAATTGTTATAGCTGTCGTGACTTGAAAAAGACATTACACATTTATAGCCCAACCAACGGTCGACTTATATCCATCATTTTATTTGCCAATTAATCCCTCAAAACTGTGAAACTTTGGCGATTTAATAAAACAAATTGAAATATTTTTAAAATAACATCTATTCTGTATTATATGTTTTCGAAAAAGATCGTATATTCAATCTTAGAATGTTTCCTTATTAAAAAATATCTCAACTCTAGTAGGTTATATTCTAGGGTTGTTAATTTTCCGGAAAAATAAAATGCAGAAAAATTTCCAGAAAATTTTCCGGAAAATTTTCCGAATTGCGGAAAATTTTCCGCAAATCGGAAAAATAAAAAATTTAAACATAAATTACTTTTCAAGGGTTTTTAAAGTTTTAAACTTTTTATCGATTTAAAATGACTAATATCAGTAAACATACTACAAAACATTAATAGTGTTACATTTCAACCAGTTTAAACTAGTCTATAGGTTTAGTTTTACTTTTAGATTAGAAAAAATGAGGTGAAAATGCCGCTTTATTTAAATTTGCAAAGAAGACTAATCATGGAATGAAAACGTTTTTAATACTTTTCGGAAAAATACGGAAAATTTTCCGGAAAAAGGCCTCGGTAATTTTCCAGAAAATTTTCCGAGCGGGAAATTTTCCGACTTACAACACTATTATATTCATATAGCTAAATATGTTAGGGTAAGATATTTTCAATGAAGATTTACTAGTTAGTTTTACTAAGCCCCAAGAAACTATAGAACTCTGTACCCTAGATTCAAGAGCTTTCCGACGGAAAGAAATTCATTGCTTCACTCCCGTTCATGGGACATCACCAATTACATACATGTATATAGCTATTTATATAGCTATATATACGACTTTACGTGGTCATTTTCAGTCATATAAAATATCAAAAAGGAAGTCGGCCTCACACCGTCAGGTAGTCGGGCCGACGTCGTTTCGACGTAATTATACAGTACATTCTTAGTCGGGATGACGTCGGTAATTTTGGGTATTTATCTTGATCGTCGACGTCGGCCCGACCCTACTTTGCCATACCAGCCCACCGATGTTTCGGAGTACATACGACGAACATTTAAAGTCGGCAGAAGTCCAACATATGACGTCGGGCCGACCCTAAACCAAGTAGGACATTTCGACCCTAAATAGTGCAGTGGGCCAACGTCCACCCGACTCCGCGAATTGCGTCTCCCGCCGACGTCGGCCCGACTCCGATTTGCTACAGGGGTTAGTATCAATTTGCGATCGCATCGGGCGGGTTTCAAACCCGAGACCGCCTGCTTGAGTATGAAATTTTGGTTTAATTGAAATAGAGCAAGATTTCGTGTAAGATTTAAATTATTGCATCGAAGAAATTCTAATTTAGCGTTTTCTCTATTGATTAAAAACAAATGCGCCACCCAGGTTTCGAACCCAGGCCATTCGGCTTGGCAGGCGAGCGCTCTACCACAGAACCACCAATAACTCCTTAGCTATATTGCAAATAAGACACTTATCGTAAGCATAATAGTTAATAAAGTCTTGAATTTTTTTACGAATGAAATTTTGAAGGCCTAATCTTTTTTTTTAAAGATTTTTCCTTCTATTATTTGACGTTTTATTTTTGCTGTTGTATATTTGTTTTATCTTTTATTCTTTTAAAATTATTTACTTCTTCCGCGAAATGGTTCATTTTTTTGGAGGAACCTTTTTATCACTTATTTTTTGTCTATTAATGTTTTGAGAACATTTACGTTTTCGGAAAGGATCATTTTTGATGAACCTTCAAAGTGTATACGTCGTATTTTCAAGCTCCGCGGTTTGATTATAACTGGGTCAAAAGTTCGTAATTTATTAATGCGTATTATTATCGACTTAAAATTTGTGATACTGTTGTATTATTGCGGTGGTGTTGGTTTGGCGTTTAATATTTAAAATTCAGTTAAGTGCCTTTTCTGTTCTTTGTCAAAGGTAAGGTGTTTGGCTTTTTGCTATTAATTTTTCTATTGGTGTTGGTGTTGGATTGATTCTCTGAAGCCCGATATATATAATTTTTGAATATAATTTATTATCTTTAGGGATAAAGTACATAACGAATGTACATTCACCTCGGAAGTGGCTTCCCAAGATATTTTTGAATAAAATAAACTTTAAATATTCTCAGCTGGTTTTTGTGTTGTTATTTCGTAAGCGAGAAAAATACAAATACCCTCTGTAGATATTTCTTTCATTAAAATTTGCTTCGTATTAAATTTAACTGATAAACTTCTTCTGTAAATAGGGTTAAATTCAATTGTGCGTTGTTCTAGTTCGTCTAACTCACTGTTGTAACTACTTCATTTATAATATTCTGAATAAATTAAACTCGGTTGTTTCGTCTCAATTATTTAAATTATAATTAAATTGTATACCGTGCGGGATTGAACCGGGATTACGTTTTTAACAAATAACTCTAAATTGCGGAGATATATCTTTAAGGGTTATCTCGAGAGATTAATACCACTAGGGACAATTCTTCCGAGGAGAGGTATATTTTGGCTTGCCAACTTGTTTATTACTGCATTAATTTTACATGGCATTGATACATATTGGTATTCGTTATTGGTTATTGTTAACCAAGTTTATTCAATATTCATCCTGAATGAACCTTCGAAATCGAAAATTTTACATAACCGAAACGCCTGAAAGTAAAACTAAACCTTTATCGTTTCGCTCTAACTTCCATATGATGTAGTAGGGTGCACGACCACACAAGAAGACATAATAATTTGTTTAGGTAAAACTAATATACCGTTATATAATATGTTTTAATTCCTACTAATTCAAAGTTTCTACGTAAGATATAATGGGAAAATATAATTATAATACCTTTATAGTTATTCTTCTCTATAGTCTATAGTATACCGAAAATTCAAACACGTGCAAACAATTTAACTCTGTTAAAAATTAAAATACCTTTATCAGTATCACATCATTCACATGTGCACTTTAACGAGTTACGAGTTCTACTCTACTTCACTTTAACTTGCTAAGGCAAATTAGAAATAAATTTGAAGAAATGTCGGACTCGAGTCTTTTTTAATGAAGCAAACATAGAAATAATAATTTGGAATAAACAATTCATCGTGCAAAAAGAAATATTAGATATTTCGGAAGAATTCTTCTTTCCCTCAAAGTACTTAAAATGTTCCATTTTAATTAGGTACTTCGGAAGCTGTGCAATTTCATCTTTTTCATTTCGGATTCAGTTCTTGAATAAAAAATTGTTAGAATGAGTGATGGGAGAAAGCGACTGACGTCGTTAGTGGAGCTGAGTATAAAAAGAAGAACAAGAGAAAATTATCCGTAAAACGATAAAAATTTTAAAAGTGGAAGTAGTGACGAAAGATCAGGAACTTCAACAACATACACTGAGACAATTCAATCAGGAAAAGATGAAACGGATTTGAACTCTGCAGCTCAACAGTCATCTGTTGAACAATCCACTTTAGAAAAAACTGACAATTATGTTCTTGACGAAAAGAAATCATCCATAAGTAATAGCAGCCTCAACATTGAAGATGCGTCTCAGACTCAGTCATTAAATGATAACCAAGTACAAACAACAGTAAATCTAAACAAAGATCCAGCCTTTTGGGAAATCAATGATACCTTAAGGGAGATTATCGCAAGATGCGGCTTCAATCAAAACAAGTCTTCTGACTTCTCTAAAAGTGAAAAACTATATGCTGATCAGCGTCGTTTCTTACCAGTGAGTATCTTTCAAAGAAAAATGAAAAACAATGAAGTGGAGGGCCGAAATTGGCTGGTTTATTCTGAAAGCAAGAGTTCCCTATATTGCGGACCTTGTTTGGCATTCGGTCCATTGGAGAATAAAACTAAGTTTGAGATCGAAGGATTTAATGATTGAAAAAACGCAGAACACCGATTAGCTCAGCGTGAAAACTCTGCGCGTCATAAATCTTGTATCATTAGTCTGAAAACTAGAAGTGAGATTGATGGTCGAATCGACAATTTACTGCATCTCCAAATTAATGAAGAAATTACTTATTGGAGAAACGTTTTGAAGAGGGTTGTTGCTGTTGTGAAGCGACTGTGTTCAAGAGGTCTCGCTTTTAGAGGAAAAAGTGAAATGTTCGGTGATACACACAACGGAAATTATTTTATGATTTTGGAACTGTTAGCTGAGTTCGATCCTTATTTAGCCAGTCATATTGAACGGTTTGGTAATAAAGGATCTGGAAGTACCAGCTACTTATCAAAGACTGTTTGCGATGAGTTTATTCACTTGATGGGTCATAAAGTCTTGAAGCAGATTGGAGACGAGATAAGAAGGGCGAAATCATCGATTCAACACCAGATAAAGCACATGTGCAGTGCCGGATTAAGAATTAGGCACACTAGGCACGTGCCTAGGGGACCCCGAGGGTCAGGGGCCCCCGAAAGATCCCACGTCAATACGCTAGTTCAAAGAATAAATTATTTGAAAAAAAAACATTAAGCTTATTTAAATTTAATAACAGTTTTACGGCATGTTTTTTCAAAATGAAAACAATCAATAACTTGGAAACTATATTGATTCTTTTTTTAATATTTATAATATAAATGAAATATGAAATACTATTCCGAAAAACACTAAAAACGAATTCGAGTAAGTCGAGATAAGGTACCGCGTAGCAGTGGCGGACTGGCCATAGACTGGGCCTAACCGATGGCAGGAAGACCCCATGATAAATTTGGTCAGTGGGACACCTTAAACCTTCAACAATATGTCAACATTATAGTAGCTTCAAAGTATAATAGAAGTTCCAAAACTTTCAATATTAAATTCTATTTTTACTGAATAAAACTAAAACTTAATATTTTATTTAAAAAAAAGTTCCAATGACATCGTCTGGGTGCCGAGGCGCTGGCGGTTCAGCGTGGATTCAGTTTCAAAACAATTTTAACCATTTTTAACACATTTTTAAAAGTTTGGCTAAGCCCGAGTATTTGTAATTGTTAGATGAATTGGATGTAAAAGCAATTATGGACAGATTCGCACAGTCATCTAGTGTATTCCAACGATTACTCAAAATATAGTGGAACATGAAACATGCTTTTAAACAACCGGTTAATAAGTAAAATTTCGGCACCGTATACCTATTTAAAAAGCTAGAATTTGTCTAAAATATAAACTAATAATAACAATCTGTATAATTATGTTTACATTTAGAATCGACTGTATATTGCCTTTAATATGTTATCTGTAATTATTAACAATATTATATCGCTAAAACATTTCTTTTATAAATGGCGACGAACCAGCGACCTACGAGTTGCCGTTTCAAAGGGTATTCCAATTGAAAGGAACTGTTACTAATAGGTGATTTATAAAATAATATGGCTAAAATAAAAAATCGGGATATATTTTACGCGAGACAAGGGAACACCTATATTGTGGGCCTAGTAGTCCAAAAGGAAGAGGCGTTGGGACCGCAACCCACAGGTCGCTGGTTTGATTCCAGCCTGAGGCATGCCCAGTGGTATTCCTTGATTTAATTAAAAATATTATAGCATTTATCCTTCTAGTTTTCGGCAGTAGCACACAATTGAGTAAAAATAATTAAAGCGAAAAAATTATTAACATAAAACAATATTTCAGGGGGGAATGTTCCTTTTTCGGAGGGTGTCTCTCCCTGTCTACGCCTCTGGTTTTGGGTGGGCCCCCTTTGACCCCTGGCAGTCCACATTTTTAGACCCAGTCCGCCACTGCCGCGTAGCCTCTATTTCGTTTTACGGTGATCTATAGAGGTAGAACCGTACCAAAATGACTACCTTGTAACCTGGCATAACCAATCTCTTGTCCACTCTGTGACTCCGTGTCAGGCCGCTCAGCATAGAGGGGGTTTCCCCACCCTTGTTCATTTTGTTTGGCCCCAGCATAGTTTTTTATATAAACATCGTTAGGATTTGAATTGACAACATTTTCCCAGCATTAAACAAATTTGAATAGTCGAACTATAATTTGGATAATCATGGCCCAGTTATTACTTCCTTTAAGTGGATGCTATGGCATTTTTATTTATTTTTTTGGTTGAAGTTATGTTGTGAATTGTCACTTATGGAATTCAGGAACGTATGTAATTAAGTGTTTGGTCTTAGAGTGGTAGGGCTAAAAGTTAGGTTTTTGCCTAGTCAAATAGAAAAAGGTTGGTTTTTGGGTTCAAACAGAGTTCAAATAGAGAGGAGCATGCAGTGGCATAACCAGATGGCTGGACCAAGGGGCAAGGCCACCCCCTACGCTACTGAGAGCATGGACGCCGGCAGAAATTATTTCAAGTCATATAGCGAACTCGCCCGATGAAATATACAACCTTTACACATACAACGATCCGATAAATGAACGAGCTATAGCTAAAGCTTAGTAGAAATAGGGATATAAGTTTCCCGAAATTGATGTAACACACATTTCAAGTAACTGGATCACTCTTCTTCGTCACTGCACTCCCCAAAAAGTTCGACAGAAAAAAGAGGTATGGCTAAAGAAAGGGGGGGGGGGCAATTTCCCCGTTTGCCCACCTCTGCGGGCGCCCATGGAAAAAACCATTTCCCATTTTCAAAATGGTCATTGGGTAAACTCTACAAAAAGTTGGCTTGCTTAGCTACCCTCTTACTCCATCCTTGAGTCCTCTACTTGTATTAAAGGGGCCCCCGATAGCCTAGTGCCTAGAGGCCCCCAAGGGTCTTAATCCGGCACTGCATGTGGACCAACTGACCCTCGTGATTCGATACGGTTTGAAAATAGGAGAACCCTGTGAAAGATTTCTCAAATTTTGCCCTCAGTGGGACATAAAGCTGAAGATATGTTTTCTGCCATTACTTAGGAACTAAAAACCTTGGGCATAAATATTGAAGACTGTCGTGGACAATCATATGATAATGCCGCGAATATGTCTGGAATATACAATGGCTTACAAGCTAAAATTCAAAGCCAAGCACCGTTTGCTTTTTTCGTTCCTTGCTCTGCCCACTCTTTAAATTTAGTAGCAACTGCGACTACTGAATCTTGCACAGAAGCTTGTCGCTTCTTCATGTTGCTCCAAGAAATTTACCTTTTTTTTGTAAGTTCGACACAACGCTGGAAAAAATTAATGAATGAAATCGGAGAAGGAAAAACGCTAAAGAGAGTAAACTTCACACGTTGGTCAGCTAGAGAGGATGCATGTAGAAGTTTGAGAGACTCTTGGTACGAAATCCTTAAAACTTTGGAAAAAATCAGGGATTATTGTACCGAAAAGCCTGTCTCACGAAACGAATTGACGGGAATTCTCTTGAAATTAGAACAACTTGAAACCGCGTTAATGGTTGTTGTGTTGAATGTTGTTTTGGAAAGAATAAACAAAGTGAATGTTCAAATTCAGGCTTCTACCGTAGATTTGATTACTGTAACCGATCTTTATGAATCTCTTCGCACGTTTTTCGTAGAACAACGAGAAAATTTCAAGTATTTCGAAGAAAAGGCGATGGAATTAAGCGTGTTTAAGCAGTACACAAAAGCCATGGGAAAAAGACAACCGAAAAGAAAAAAAATATGATGAAACACCTGATGAAGAAATGAAAATGACCGCGAGTGATACTTTCAGGGTTAAAACATTTTTCGTCATCATTGATAGACTGGTATCCGAATTAGAAAAAAGGCAGGATGCCTACAACAAGTTCAATGAGAAGTTTTCATTTCTGACTAAAATGGGTGAATGGTCATCATCAAGCCTTACAAAAAAAGCCCTTTCCTTGGAAGCAATGTATTCTAATGATTTAGAGACTGACTTAGTTCAAGAATGCATACATTTTCAAAGCCATATTTCTTCGGAAAGAGTTTTGGTAAAACCAGATTCTGAATCATTAGAAAGTCTATCTTCGTTTCTGCGAAAACAGAGTTTGCAGAACGTTTATCCTAACTTGGACATAGCTCTTCGTATGGTATTATGTACTCCAGCGACAAATTGTTCGGGTGAGAAAGGCTTTTCTTGTCTAAAAAGGGTAAAAAAATTTCTGAGATCGACCTTAAGTCAAGAAAAATTAAACGCTTTAGCTCTTTTGAGCATAGAGTCGGAATTAATGAACAAGATTACTTACGACGATATAATCGATGATTTTGTCACCAAAAATCGCGCAAAAAGGTATTGTAAGAAATTTTCATAACTTAATTCAATTTGTTATTTTTTAACAGTTTGTAAGTAAACGCAATAAGTATTATTTATTTACGTTTACCAAATGTACATTATTTTGTAATACACCGCCTAATTATTCGTTACATGATTGAGCTTTGTTTAGCTCAGTTGAGGTGGCGGAGTGGTTAGCACTCTCGCCTCGCAGCAAGAAAAGCCGGGTTCGAGCCCAGCTTGTGGTTCTGGGTGAAAAACCGGAACAGCTCCTGCGTAGAGTTTGAAAGTACTCTCCCCACTGGTTAAAGGGGTTTTACCTCGAGATCTTCGGTTTCTCCTTTCCATCAAAACTTGCTGACGTTAACGGTAATCAGTGCCGGATTAAGAATTAGGCACATTAGGCACTTGCCTAGGGGCCCCCGAGGGTCAGGGGGCTCCGAAAGATCCCACGTCAATACGCTAGTTCAAAGAATAAACTATTTGAAAAAAAAACATTAAGCTTATTTAAATTTAATAACAGTTTTACGGCATGTTTTTTCAAAATGAAAACAATAACTTTGAAACTATTTTGATTCTTTTTTTAATATTTATAATATAAATGAAATATGAAATACTCTTCCGAAAAACACTAAAAAACGAATTCGAGTAAGTCGAGATAAGGTACCGCGTAACAGTGACGGACTGGCCATAGACTGGGCCTGCCCGATGGCAGGTGGGCCCCATGATAAATTTGGTCAGTGGGACACCTTAAACCTTCAACAATATGTCAACATTATAGTAGCTTCAAAGTATAATAGAAGTTCCAAAACTTTCAATATTAAATTCTATTTTTACTGAATAAAACTAAAACTTAATATTTTATTTAAAAAAAAAGTTCCAATGACATCGTCGGGGTGCCGAGGCGCTGGCGGTTCAGCGTGGATTCAGTTTCAAAACAATTTTAACCATTTTTAACACATTTTTAAAAGTTTGGCTAAGCCCGAGTATTTGTAATTGTTAGATGAATTGGATGTAAAAGCAATTATGGACAGATTCGCACAGTCATCTAGTGTATTCCAACGATTACTCAAAATATAATGGAACATGAAACATGCTTTTAAACAACCGGTTAATAAGTAAAATTTCGGCACCGTATACCTATTTAAAAAGCTAGCATTTGTCTAAAATATAAACTAATAATAACAATCTGTATAATTATGTTTACATTTAGTATCGACTGTATATTGCCTTTAATATGTTATCTGTAATTATTAACAATATCATATCGCTAAAACATTTCTTTTATAAATGGCGACGAACCAGCGACCTACGAGTTGCCGTTTCAAAGGGTATTCCAATTGAAAGGAACTGTTACTAATAGGTGATTTATAAAATAATATGGCTAAAATAAAAAATCGGGATATATTTTACGCGAGACAAGGGAACACCTATATTGTGGGCCTAGTAGTCCAAAAGGAAGAGGCGTTGGGACCGCAACCCACAGGTCGCTGGTTTGATTCCAGCCTGAGGCATGCCCAGTGGTATTCCTTGATTTAATTAAAAATATTATAGCATTTATCCTTCTAGTTTTCGGCAGTAGCACACAATTGAGTAAAAATAATTAAAGCGAAAAAATTATTAACATAAAACAATATTTCAGGGGGGAATGTTCCTTTTTCGGAGGGTGTCTCTCCCTGTCTACGCCTCTGGTTTTGGGTGGGCCCCCTTTGACCCCTGGCAGTCCACATTTTTAGACCTAGTCCGCTACTGCCGCGTAGCCTCTATTTCGTTTTACGGTGATCTATAGAGGTAGAACCGTACCAAAACGACTACCTTGTAACCTTGCATAACCAATCTCTTGTCCACTCTGTGACTCCGTGTCAGCCTGCTCAGCATAGAGGGGGTTGCCCCACCCTTGTTCATTTTGTTTGGCCCCAACATAGTCTTTCATATAAACATCGTTAGTATTTGAATTGACAACATTTTCCCAGCATTAAACAAATTTGAATAGTCAAACTATAATTTGGGTAATCATGGTCCAGTTATTACTTCCTTTAAGTGGGTGCTATGGCATTTTTATTTATTTTTTGGTTTAAGTTACGTTGTGAATTGTCACATATGGAATTAACGTATGTAATTAAGTGTTTGGTCTTAGAGTGGTAGGGCTAAAAGTTAGGTTTTTGCCTAGTCAAATAGAAAAAGGTTGGTTTTTGGGTTCAAACAGTTCAAATAGAGAGGAGCATACAGTGGCATAGCCAGATGGGTGTACCAAGGGACAAGTCCCCCTACGCTACTGATAGCATGGACGCCGGCAGAAATAATTTAAAGTCATATAGCGAACTCGCCCGATGAAATATACAACATTTACACACACAACGATCCGATAAATGAACGAGCTATAGCTAAAGCTTAGTAGGAATAGGGATATAAGTTTCCCGAAATTGATGAAACACACATTTCAAGTAACTGGATCACTCTTCTTCGTCACTGCACTCCCCAAAAAGTTCAACAGGGCAAGTTCCAATTCGGGGGGGGGGGGAGTAAAGAGGTATGGCTAAAGAAAGGGGGGTGGGGCAATTTCCCCGTTTGCATACCTTTGCGGGCGCCCATGGAAAAAAACCATTTCCCATTTTCAACTCTAGAAAAAGTTGGTTTGCTTAGCTACCCTCTTACTCCATCCTTGAGTCCTCTACTTGTATTAAAAGGGCCCCCGATAGCCTAGTGCCTAGGCCCCCAATGGTCTTAATCCGGCACTGGTTAAAAGCTGAAATTAAATCAAAGGGTTAGACTTTAAAATAAAAGATAGTGACGACCTACTACTGACTTTAGAGAGGCACCGCAACGACTTTCCTCAAGACTCCGATAAAAGGCTTTTTGTCGAGGAACAAATTAAAGTTTTGAAATGTAAAAGTAGCAGAGGTTACCGCTGGCATCCGAAGATGATACAGTGGTGTTTGTACTTAAGGAGTAAATCGCGAAGCGTGTATGAAGCATTACAAAAGAGCCAGTGTTTCGAGTTATCATCTCAAAGAACGCTATACAATTATGCTTCACATTTTGGGGCCAAGTCAGGTTTTACAGATGAAGTTTTTCATGAATTAAAAAGTACTTTCGAAAAGGCGTGTCCCGAAAAACATCAAAATACGTCAATGTTTTAATTGATGAGATAAAGATTAACGAAGATATTGTCTATAAGAACAAGTTGGCAAGCCAAAATATACCTCTCCTCGGAAGAATTGTCCCTAGTGGTTTTAATTTCTCGAGATAACCCCCGAAATTTAAGGTTCTTTGTTAAAAATTTTATCCCAGTTCTATCCCGCCCGGTATAGAATTTTAATTATAATTAAAATAATTGAGACGAAACGACCAATTTTAATTTATTCAGAATATCATAAGTTAAGTAGTTACAGCAGTGAGTTAGACGTACTATAACAATGCACAATTGAATTAAACTCTTTTTACAGTACAAGTTTATCAGTTGAATATAATACAAAGCAAATTTTAATGAAAAAATATCTACAGAGAGTATTATAACGACCGTTCGCTTTTTAGTTTATAATTGTAACGGAATCGGGCCGATTTTAATTAAACGATAGTTTATCGAAATTTTGTTAAAATAATATTCCCCAAGGCCGCGCGATAAATTTACGAGAATAATTTCCCGTCGCCGTTATATCGCAAATTTATTTGTTTCGGGATAGCCAGAAATTTTATGTTGTGGGCGAGTGATTAGAAATAAAATGGCAACCAGAATTATGCAAAATTATAAATGTTTATTATTATTCAGAACAGTCTATGTAACGTTCTAGATTTAACTTTCATCAATAACCCAACAATATATATCCCTCCTACGTAATTGTACAGAACTGGTACTCAAGTGTCAAGATTTGTCTTAGTTCTTCATGATTGAAAAATAAACCAAAACACACACTTAAGTAAATATCATAAATTATACTGAGGTACTTTGAATTTAGTTAAAATTACTAACTATAAACTCTGTCTTAATTAACAGCTGAGAGCTGTTCGCTACTAATTACTTCCAATCTACGTAATAAGCCTCACAGGTTGAGTTGATAATTTCTAGGGTATAATTAGGTTATTCCAATACAAAAAATAATAACAATCAATTTTATCTTACAGCTGACTTGAGTTAGTTCACAATTACTTTAACACTTTCAGTCTTAAACACGCACTGTTCATACACTTAAGGCCATTCACTCACGTTCCAAACGCGAAACACAATTTAACTCTTTTCTTGACCGAAGACCGAACATACTAATTAAAACCGCAAAGTTACCTCATAACTTTTGACCGACACCAGGACCCCGTCCTGTAGTAGTTCGTCTGACAGCCAAGAACTAAGAAAGACTAAATCGTGTAAATCGACCGCAACGGCCTTATATACGTTTATTTTGTGTTTTTTAACCCGCCGAGGTTTGACTAAAGTTCGAAAAATTGAAGAGGTTATATTTTTTACCCGGTTTGATTGATAATTCTCCACGCGGTGGCACTATATTATTACTTTGATATAGTTTCCGCGGAAGTTTTGAATAATTATCCTTTTTCTAAGCGTTATTAAAAGGTAAAAAACCCGCCTTATCATAATGGTTTCTTTACTTTTTATTATCCTAAAGGAAGTCAATGGCTCGGCGGTAAAATATCTGCATTTTAACTATGCGACCCGAGTTCAATTCCTTAACACGGTCAAATAAATTAAAATACTCCGATATTTAATTAAATATAATATTAATATAATTTATAAATATTTAATTAAATATAAGATTAATATAATTTATAAATATTTAATTAAATATAAGATTAATATAATTTATAAATATTTCATTAAATATTAGATTAATATAATTTATAAATATTTCATTAAATATTAGATTAATATAATTTATAAATATTTCATTAAATATAAGATTAATATAATTTATAAATATTTCATTAAATATAAGATTAATATAATTTATAAATATTTCATTAAATATAAGATTAATATAATTTATAAATATTTCATTACACATAAGATTAATATAATTTATAAATATTTAATTAAATATAAGATTAATATAATTTATAAATATTTAAAATGATGTAGAATAAATTATAGTACCTAACGTTATAACTTTGTAAATGACATTCGCCAACGCTGTTTTTTAGAAAAACACCGTAACTTAACAAGCGTTGGTGGCTGAGTGGTTAGAGTAAATCTCTTGCACGAGGCAGACCCGGGTTCGATTCCCGGCCGGCGCCAAAAATTCGAATACCGTGAACAATTGGTGGAAACCCTGCCATTGGACGTTGAGAGGTAGCATTACACTCAGCACTCGGGCTGTCCCAAAGTCAGTTAGAAGAGAAAACGCCCATTCAAACATAACAGACTCAACACTCACAACCATCATAACACGAACTCAACATTCACAACCTACGCATAAACATTACCAAAACGTAATACACCAAACCGTCACGACGGTGAGCGAAAAAACACCATCCAAACCAAACCGGAAATATATCCGTTAACGCTCACCGTCACACTGTGGTTTTGCCAACCCTTCGAGAAACTGCGAACGCAGAAATTTCGAGAAATTGCAATGATTAACCTTTGCACGAATAATGCGAACGCGTTCGCAGGACAGACAGACAGACGGACAGACACGGTGGTTGTATAACCCCTCCTAGGGGACTTTGTCCCCTCGGAGAGGTAAAAATACGGGAGAATTAATTGGTTTTGCGCAATTAAACTCTTATGGAAATTCAATCCTGAATGAAAGTCGTATATTAGAACCATCAGAAACAATTCCAATTGCCACTCACATACTACAAATTATGGTACAAAGCATCACATCAAATTTCAAATATTCATTGGCACATTTCCCAACAGACAACATGAGTAGTGATATGCTTTACAGTATAATTTGGGAAGCAATATCGAAATTGGAGTATTGTTCTATAAAGGTGCTCTGCGTTACTGGTGATGGGGCTAGTACCAATAGAAAAGTTTTAAGATCATCCGTTGATGCGACTGGTTACAAGTGTAAAAACATTAATGCTAGAGATGAAAACCGAGATGTTTTTTTTATATGTGACCCACCACATTTAATTAAAACCGCAAGGAATTGTTTCTCAAGTAGTGGTACTTCATCATACCATGTTAGAAAGTTATACAGAAATGGACAGCACATTTTTTGGAATTGTATCGTGAAACTGTTTGAAGAGGATATACCACGCACTATAAAACAACTACCTAAATTAACTTATGATCATGTATACCTCGGACCTTATTCAAAAATGAAGGTCAATTTGGCCGCTCAGGTTATGAGTGATACAGTCGCAAGTGCCTTAGAAAAAAGGCATGGAGATTCTATTAAAGAGACTACAAAATTCATTAGAACCCTCAACAAATTTTTTGACCTCATGAATACGAGGAGTTTTAAAGAAACGATTCGTAAACGAAACCCCAACTTAACTCCTTATTCGGACGTCAATGATGCTAGATTGAAGGTATATTTTATTTTACAACTTATGATTATCCCATTTCTGTATTTCAAATTAATTACTTTTTAATTTTATAGTGGTTGGAAAATTACTTTGTCCTATTTTTCACGAGTTGGCAAGATGAAATCAGAAACCGTCCTGGTAACTTTACAGCTAACCAAAGAAACGCAATGATCCTCAGCAAAGAAACTTTAAAAGGATTACAAATTACTGGTAAAGTTTTGAGACTAGATAATATAAATCGTAATAAGATTAACGTGTCATTTCGTTATTACCTGTAGCACAATCGGTCAGTAGTGTTGTCAAATTTCTACTGAATAAAGGGGCTAAATTTGTCCGGACGAACCGTTTGAATCAGGATAATCTTGAGAAAGAGTTCGGTAAGCAACGAGCAGCAGGGGGAGGAAACAATTGCCCCAACGTCTTACAGTATGGGTTAAATGTGGAAGGTTTAAAAAGACATGGAAATGTCTTCCAAGAACCAAAACGAGGAAACACATCTGTTTACAATGATAGGGTTGACTAATTTCATAATTTAAAAAAAAATGTTTATTAAATGACTAAGCTCCAAACAACAGTTTTGTCTAATGAGATCAATAGTTTTTAAAGGATTAAAATGCACATTTAAAAATTTCCATTTTCGAATTCAGATTTTTGTTTTAACGCTTTCCTTAAACTTTTTTTCGCTTTTAAATGAAGCCTTTTAGTGCTTTGATGCTTCGATCGATAATAAATCGCCAAACCTTTCCCTCTTAAGCTAAGAAATGATTCAATTAATTTAACTAGTAACTTATACTTTTGTGGAAAATCACATGGCAACGACATTTCATTCCATAGTTTTATCACAACAGTATCACTTAAGGCTGATTTTTTAGCTAATTCTTTTCTGTCAACATTAGTGCAGCTCTCATTTAAATTTCTACAATAAAACGGTTCTACGAGAGAATTAATCTTTTCAAAAAGTAAATATGTTTTTTCATTAACAAAAACTAAGCCACCTCTATTTAATTTTAATGTCCAATCGGCAACTTCAGCTATCTTCCGAGAGAGATCAGTTTTAGGAATACCTCCTTTGTAGCACACCAAAGGTAAAAAGTCAACCGTTGATGGAATGCACTTTTTGATTGAGTTTATAGTTGAACCTGCCACATAATAGTGAATCTCCTCACTTTTTGTCATTTTAGAGAAGCTCTTGTTTTGTTTCTGGGGATTTGTATTTTCAGGTGCAATTGTTGCCTCCTTGGTTACAAATTCCTTTCCTAGATATTTTCTAAGTTCTTCTGAAAACCTTCTAAGAATTTCTGCCGAACAATAATAAATGTCCCTTTCTGTGAGTCTATTAAATGCTGGACTTAAGGACAAATGTAAAGCTAAAGACTCAATCGTATCATCTTTTGTTGTAATTTTAGAAATAATTGAATTATAATCAGCTAAATTTTTAATGATACACTCATTGAAAAAGTGTATTCCTTCAGACCACGTTAATTTTATTTCATTTAAGCTTCTAATAGCTTCGATATCATTCCCTCCGGCTAATCGTGTTAGATTTTGAAAACTTTCAACTGCGAAGTTAAGAAGACTATCAAAATCTTCTGGTGCTAACGAAACTTTGATATTTTGTACTTTTTCCTTTGCAATCACATTTTGCTTTAATATTGGAGTTGAGTGATTTAATGGAATAAACTCATCCACTTCATCTTCAGGCTTGCCTATTCCTACAGTTTCTTCGTAAGCTAATTCTGTGTCGACCGAAGTATTTATCAGCTCGAGATGTGGTAACTGATGATTGAAATCTTGAGCCAAGCTTGAACTTAAGTTTGTACCAATATCATCAATGGATTCACTGGCGACAGATTAGAATCCAAAATCACTGAGTTGTTCAAAGAGTGTGGGTATACTATGGTACAATTATCTGGACATTGATCCAGATCAGTGGTAGTTAGTGGCCTAAAAATATTAGGAATATTGGTAAATTAATATGCTTTCACATTTCTAAAATGTTTTTCTTACTTTGAATAGGGATGATCTATGTGAATCAAACGTGGTCGTCCATCCTGTTTACCCTGTTTTGATTTCCGTTTTCCCGATTTTTGGCCCCCCGAAACAAAAAGAAGTCTCCCTTTTGCGATAGGAGACAACATTCCTTGACTAGATTTATTATTTGTATCCATTTTATCAGGTACATGTAGGTTATCACAAACTTCAGACTAGAACAGTTATAAGAAACAAATCTAAGCCTTGTAAAGCAGACGACATTTCCGTCGACAACTGAGAAGTATGACACCGGAGATTGTTTACATAGGCTCGGGATGCGCGGGAGGCAAAAAAGCGATGCGCAGAACTTGAGGTACCGTTTTGTCTAGGAGGGGGACTGGAGTTTCGACTCCCTGTATTTTAAATTCTATGCTAGCTCCTACGTCGCCTCCCTAGGCTCCCTTCCTATCCTCCTTGGTTAAATCTTGGTTAAATGATGGCGAACGCTCCTTGTAATAAGATAAGAAACAAATAACGAAATACGTTCGCCAAAAATTCCACGTATTTCGTTATTTGTTTCGTATTAAAAATATCATATTATTAATCCAAGATTCAACGATAGTAATCGGGTTTTTCCGTTTCAAAATACGCAGTAGATTAAACCGAGGCTTAAGACTGGGAAAGATTCACCGCCTTCAAATTTTCGTCTACTTTAAAGAATAATTCTGAACGAACCAATGGATGCAAGGTTATGAAACTAGCTTTTAAATACACCTTGAAACTTATTTCAAGTCATATTTATAATTCACTGATGACCAAATTCGCGAAAAGTATTAATATCCAGGGCCGGCTCAAGAAATATTTTTCACCCGGGCAAGGGGGATTTTTGGCGCCCCTCTTATTTTGAGACTAAATAAATTATAAATTTACCGTTTTCCTAACAATAAATAATCCCTTTAATCCCTTTCTAAATACTTTGTGTAAACGTATTTAATACCTTCTTTATGGTACAGGGTCATTTTACATGGAGCTTGAAACACTAGGTAAGGTGGCAAGACTAGTATACCTTAAGTACTTTAATTATAATGTCCATACTGAATAGTATCACGGTTAATATGTGAAATAAAAGAATTAAGTTTACGAAGAACCCGTGAGTTAAAGATAAAAATAATCCCTGGATATTTTTATTTTTAACTCACGGGTTGTTCTTAGTAAACTTAATTCTTTTATTCATTACATTAATTGCTTTAACAACTTAATTAAGAAACTTTTTACGGGTTTTTTTAAGGCCTACACTTATGAACTTTTTAAAAGCTGCCGCTTGCTTTTCTGCTTTAACGGCTTCTCTTAATTTACTTTTTTTTTATAAAAAGAACCAGAATGCTTCTATTTCTCGGACATCTTAATTCAATTCAACGTGACTCTAATTAATATCTATCTAACAAAAACTATTTAACTGAAAGTAATAAATGGCTTTCTGCGCGTGCGCGTAAAATAGAAGAGACTAACGGTAACCACGGACACACGACAGATTAAATCGTACCGATAGACTGCTTAAGAACTAGCCATCGAAAACGATTTAAATGCATTTTAGAATATTAAATGCAGGTTCATAATAGTCTAAGAAACAAATAGAATTCTTGAAAATGGCCTGCTAGTTTATTTATCATAAAGCTGGATAAATGGACAACGAAATAGCAAGCAAGTACATAGAAGTACTGTATTACTTTGGGCTTCCTTCTATTCTTGTGGCCCTAAATTGGTTAGAGTGTGCAATAACTGGTGGGTTTACCGGGGAGTCGGGGTCCGGCTCTTGTAACCCATAAGGGCGGTGGCGCACTGGGAGATGTTAGCTCTGATAAAATGGTCCTATCTCCACTTCCGACTTCGGCCAGGTTTGGCTGGAAACTGAGCTTCGACTCAGGCTAACGGAGAGGGTCCGTGTAAACTAGCCGCCTCGGCGGATTGGGTAGCCTGCTGTGGGGTGGCGGGCCTCCGTGTGAGGGCACGTTGGTCTTGTTTCCCGGCCTTATGGAGTCACACCGCGATCTCCGTGGCCAGTTGTGCCGGGTTAGGGAAACAGTTTTAAAACGAAGACAGCTCAGCAATGCATACGAGATACGTCGGCAGGGGCGTACCGAAGAGAGTACGTTTGGGGGGGGGGGTAAGGGAAATTTGCCAAGTAAAAACCAAAGTTTGTCAAGTCGTCTAAGTTTGGATTGTTACGGTAGATTTCAATTTAAATGTTTCATTAAAATTATAATCGGTGGCGCCATCCGCTGTTAGCGGCGGGAACTATATACTATACAATTGAATTAATGGTACTAATTTACTTTGGAAGTTATAGATGGCGCCACCAGTATAATGATAGAGTTGACGGCTGAGTGCGCCGACTGGAAATTTCAGAATTTGTTTCGCGAAACCACGACTACCGAACGCGCCTATGTCATTCTAGCGGGACTATTACCAATTCAATGGCGAAAATGGCTCGGCTTCTAGTTATATTGAGTGAAGCATTTGCGTACTCTCTTTATATATAAAGGAGATACACGAAGAAGAAAACAGAGATTGACCGATGTTACAGCAATTTAAAAATCCCATCAAACCCGCTTACTATTTTCTCGTCGTAGTAAAAAATAGATACATTTCATCTTGACGAATACTAGTTGTTGTTTAACTGAACTGCTTTGAATAACTGGAATTATTCATACCGAAATATAACATAAACAATTCAAACACTTATTACTGAAATATTAACGTAAGAACAACCGACACTGTATCACACCATATGATCACACGTTATCTTTATCCAACGCAACTTTAGGAATATTGGCTTGTGAAATTTTCACTTTCCTAAAGAATATCACTATAATATTCACGACTTACCTAATTTTCCCTAAAAAAACTGTAATATCTCCTATAGAAATTAAAACTATTTTTATAAATTTTATACAGATTGCCAAATTAAACGTAGAAAATGAACACTGAAATAATAACGAACAACCGATATTCTCTATCACGCGTCTATCTGCCTTTCCATTTTATAAGGTGCTGTAGGAAAAATGACTATTTAAAAAGGTTTTACCACAAGGCTGAACTAAAGTTCCGACACACTAGCTGCCTAGCGTAGAAATCAGGTTTTGAAAGTTATACATAAGGAGAAGCAACTACATAGAAATCTCAAACATAGTTAATGACTTTAGGGAAGTAAATTGCTGGGAAATTCTGAATGATTTGTTTACTATCGATTTAGGAGTTTTTTTAATTAACTAACACGTTTCATAACTTTCATTTTGCCAAGTCCACCTCGATTTGCCAACTCTACAAAACTTTGGGGGGGGGGAGCCTCCTCCTGTCCCCCCCCAAAGGTACGTCCCTGGACGTCGGTGACTAAAATGTCTATGATATAACAATTAATGTAATAATTTAATTTTAATTGTCATATGATTTCTATAAAATATTACTCTAGGTTGTAGTAATAGAAGTATTTAAAATTCACCGAGAGTCACCGCTCTCTCCCTAGGTGTATATCTATAGGCATACACATGAACTTTGAGACCGCCTATTTCGAAAATAAAACGATAAAATATATCTTAAAATCTTTTTTTGGGTTTCTTTTAAATTCATTTACTATGGAAAAATGTTAATCAAATATTTTATCGCAAAACGATTTGTTAATTTACTTTAAATCATCGCTACATTTACATTAACGTCAACGGGAATTGTAATTGATTTTTAACCAAGTTACGCGCGGATTCGCCCCTAGAGGCGCTGCACGTCAATCGCTTGTATTGCGGTAGTTATTGATGAATTAGGCGCTTAAAAAAAGATCTTCAAGGAAATAGCCAAGAAGTAATATATCTGAGATCCAGGTACTGCAAGTTACTGTTTATTTGGTGCTTGTTGAAATAATTTAAACTTAATTTTCACCTGTAAACAGGACGTCACGTAATTTGTAAAAATAAAGCTACCTGGTTAAAAGGAAACACTTGTTGCATACCGTACAGGTTAAAAGCTTCCATTATTTCTGCAAGTACTATATAAACACTAACTTCCAAGTCCTTGTTCTTGAAAACATTGGTTCTTGGCGATTTCCTTGAAAATAATTTATTGAAGGGCCTAGTGAATCAGTTCGGGTGGAATCAAAGGACACCAGATAAACACCAGGCGTGCGAAGCTCCGAATTCCACTCAACAATGCCCATTACAACTCATCGACAAAGAAAACTTTCATTTCGTTGGCCATTCAACATTGCCGCGGCAGAGAGATTACTGTTGTTGAGAGTTCAGTTAATACACATGAGCAGGAATCCGTAAAACGCTACTTGGAATGAAAAACGGCTTTGATTTCACGCCGTTGTGGCGGAACATAGTAGACGGAGCTTATAAGCCGAGTGTTAGCTCCTCCTCTCATAAGACACGTGACTAATGTGTCGTTTGCTCTGTCATATGCTTTCTAATTAGGGTCTTTAGTTGAGTTGATTATCATGTTATAGAGTACTGATAGACCAAAATATGAATAAGAAAAAAGTTATAAAAGAACTTAAAAAAAGGTTGAAATCAATATATTTTTAGAGAAAGGAATTAGATTCCTTGCGAAAAATACAATATTATAGCACAATCAAAACAAGTTGGCAGGCCAAAATATACCTCTCCTCGGAAGAATTGTCCCTAGTGGTATTAATTTCGTTAATTTCGAGATAACCCTTAAGGATATATCTCCGCAATTTGTTAAAAATGTTATCCCAGTTCTATCCCGCCCGGTATAAAATTTAATTATAATTAGAATAATTGAGACGAAACGATCAATTTTAATTTATTCAGAATATCATAAGTTAAGTAGTTACAGCAGTGAGTAAGACGTACTGTAACAATGCACAATTGAATTAAACCCTTTTTCCAGTACAAGTTTGTCAGTTGAATATAATACAAAGCAAATTTTAATGAAAGAAATAGCTACAGAGGGTATTATAACGACCGTTCGCTTTTTGGTTTATAATTGTAACGGAATCGGGCCGATTTTAATTAAACGATAGTTTATCGAAATTTTGTTAAAATAATATTCCCCAAGGCCGCGCGATAAATTTACGATAATAATTTCCCGTCGCCGTTATATCGCAAATTTATTTGTTTCGGGATAGCCAGACATTTTATGTTGTGGGCGAGTGATTAGAAATAAAATGGCAACCAAAATTATGCAAAATTATACATGTTTATTTTTATTCAGAACAGTCTATGTAACGTTCTAGATTTAACTTTCATCAATAACCCAACAATATATATATCCCTCCTACGTAATTGTGCAGAACTGGTACTCAAGTGTCCAAGACTAGATTTGTCTTAGTTCATCGTGATTGAAAAATTAACCAAAACACACTTAAACTTAAGTAAATATCATAGATTATACCGAGTAATTTTAACTAAATTCAAACTACCTTACTATAAACCCTGTCTTAATTAACAGCCGAGAGCTGTTCGCTACTAATATCTTCCAATCTACTTAATTAGCCTCACAGGTTATGTTGATAATTTCAAGGGTATAATTAGGTTATTCCAATTCAAAAAACAAAACAATCAATTTTATCTTACAGCTGACTTGAGTTAGTTCACAATTACTTTAACACTTTCAGTCTTAAACACGCACTGTTCATACACTTAAGTCCATTCGCTCACGTTCCAAACGCGAAACACAATTTAACTCTTTTCTTGACCGAAGACCGAAGACCGAACATACTAATTAAAACCGCAAAGTTACCTCATAACTTTTGACCGACACCAGGACCCCGTCCTCTAGTAGTTCGTCTGACCGCCAAGAACTAAGAGAGACTAATCTCCAGATTGACGGCAACGGCTTTATAAACGTTTATTTCATGTTTTTTAGATACGTCAAGATTTGACTACAGTTCGAAAAGTTGAAGAGATTATATTTTTTACCCGATTTGATTGATAGTTCTCCACACTGTGGCGCTATATTATTACTTTTATATAGTTTCCGCGGGAGTTTTGAATAATTATCCTTTTTCTAAGCGTTATTAAAAGGTAAAAAACCCGCCTTATCATAATGGTTTCTTTACGTTTTATATTCCTAAAGGAAGTCAATGGCTTGGCGGTAAAATATCTGCATTGTAACGATGCGACCCGAGTTCAATTCCTGAACACGATCAAACAAAGTAAAATACACGAATATTTAATTAAATATAATATTAATATAATTTGTAAATATAATATTAATATAATTTATAAATATAATATTAATATAATTTGTAAATATAATTTATAAATATAATATTAATATAATTTATAAATATAATATTAATATTATTTATAAATATTTAATTAAATATAAGATTAATATAATTTATTAATATTTAATTAAATATAAGATTAATATAATTTATTAATATTTAATTAAATATAAGATTAATATAATTTATTAATATTTAATTAAATATAAGATTAATATAATTTATTAATATTTAAAATGATGTAGAATAAATTATAGTTACGGTGTTTTTCTAAAAAACAGCTTTGGCGAATGTCATTTACAAAGTTATAACACTTTGTAAATGACATTCGCCAAAGCTGTTTTTTAGAAAAACACCGTAACTTAACAAGCGTTGGTGGCTGAGTGGTTAGAGGAAATCTCTTGCACAAGGCAGACCCGGGTTCGATTCTCGGCCGGCGCTATTAAATCGCAAATTGATACTAAGACGAATACCGTGTACAATTGGTGGAAACCCTGCCATTGGACATTGAGAGGTAGCATTACACTCAGCACTCTGTCCGTCCCAAAGTCCTTAAGAAGAAGTTGGAGATAAAACGCCCGTACAAACACAACAGACTCAACATCCACAACCATCATAACACAGACCTACACCATCTCTACACCCACAACCGACATAATACGAACTCAACATGCACAACCTTAGCATAAACATTACAAAAACATAATACACCAAACCGTCACGACGGTGAGCGAAAAAACACCATCCAAACCAAACCGCAAAATAATCCGTTAACGCTCACCGTCACACGGTGGTTTTGCCAACCCTTCGAGAAACTGCGAACGCAGAAATTTCACAGGGGATATGGGGAGATATTCATTCCAAGTAGCGTTATGGATTCCTGACTTTACAAAAATACATTTCACAAGAATTCACGGAAATGGCACAATCGAAAGATACAAAATAAAATACAAAATTACTTAAATACCAAACGTTATCCTAGAATTCCAAGTTGATAATTAGGAACCATAAATACGAAAGATAACGTCGCCAAATGGAAGGGGGGCGGGGGAGATTTTAGAGGGAGACTGTAAAGGGGAACGACTCATAATTTCGAAAACCACAACCCCGAATACAAAATTCCCATAAATTCCCATATCTCCGAATTCCCATAACTTAGAATTCCCATTACGTAGAATTCTCACAGCTTCGAACCACAACCTCGAATACCAAATTCCCATATCTCCGAATTCCCATAACTTTGAATTCAGATAACTTCGAATAGTAGTTTTTTGGGTACGGAAATGCTAATTAATATTCTCAACTCAATGGTGAAGTTTGTTTTCGTTGTAAAGCTCTCTTGCGGAAGTGAATTGGAGAAAACGTGTTGATTTCAAATAAATGATGAAAAAAGGACTATAATTAACTGAAATAATGGAAAGATTCAATAGGCCATATCATAAGTATTTCTAGGAAAAAGCTATCTCTTAGGGCACGGAAGTATACGTTTTTACCTGGGCCCAGTGCCGGATTAAGACCCTTGGGGGCCTCTAGGCACTAGGCTATCGGGGGCCCCTTTAATACAAGTAGAGGACTCGAGGATGGAGTAAGAGGGTAGCTAACCAAACCAACTTTTTCTAGAGTTGACACAATGACTATTTTGAAAATGGGAAATGGTTTTTTTCCATGGACGCAGAGGTGGACAAACGGGGAAATTGCTCCACCCCCCCCCCCCTTTCATTAGCCATACCTCTTTACCCCCCCCCCCCCGAATCAGGGGAGTGCATTTATGAAGAAGAGTGATCCAGTTCCTGGAAATGTGTGTTACATCCATTACGGGAAACTTTTATCCCTATTCAAACTAAGTTTTAGCTACAGGTCGTCCATTTATCGGATCGTTTTATGTGTAAATGTTGTATCTACCATCGAGCGAGTTCATTCCCCCAGTGGCGTAGCTGAGAATTCAGAGGCCCCCCCGCAAAAATCTCTCAGAGGCCCCCCTTTTTAAATTGTTTATGGCTAGTGGGCCCCCCCCGCACCGCGGGCCCTGCGGACCGTCAGCTACGCCACTGCATTCCCCATTTAAATAATTTCTGCCGGCGTCCATGCTCTCAGTAGCGTAGCCAGCAGCCTGGATTTTATTTCGGAGGGAGCACACAATGGCAAAGAAAAATAAAAAAAGCCATACGTTTTGGGGGGGGTGGACTTGCCCCTTGGTCCACCCATCTGGCTATGCCACTGCATGCTCCTCTCTATTTGAACTCTGTTTGAACCCAAAAACCAACCTTTTTCTTTTTGACTGGGCAAAAAACTAACTTTTCGCCCTACCCCTCTAAGACGAAGCACTTAATTACGTACGTTCCTGATTTCCATACGTGACAATTCACAGCGTAGCTAAAACCAAAAAAAATGCCATACCACCCACTTAAAGGAAGACACAACTGGACCATGAATATCGAAATTATAGTTCGTCTATTCAAATTTGTTTAATGCTAAAAATATAATCCATATAGTTTCAAAGTTATTGATTGTTTTCATTTTGAAAAAGCATAGCGTAAAACTGTTATTAAATTTAAATAAGCTTAATTTTTTTCAAATAATTGTTTTTTTGAACTAGCGTATTGACGGCACTGTGGTCTCCTCAACTCACCCCCGTGGGCAAAATCCGCCATCTTGGAAAATGCACGCCAAATTTAATTAAACTAATCATATTTCTGGATGTAATTATCTGATTGGCTCGTGTTATAGCTTAAAATTTAGCTTAAGACACCCCGCACGTTTTTTTCTACGCGTCTTCATTGCCGTATTTCCGCCTAGTCACACCTACGGCTAGGCCTAGGGACCCATCCTTGGAAGGGGCCCTCCAGTGACCGTAAGTAAACGAAGGCATGAATCTATAATATTAATCGTAATTTAAATTCGATAAATTGTTAGTTTGAACTGCGTTGAAGATTTTGTTTTGCAATTACCAAAATTTACTAAAATTTTCTAAAAAGGGGCCCAGACTCCTTATCTGCCTAGGGGCCCAGGAACTCTAAGTCCGGCCCGGTGCGTCTTTAGCGTAATACAGCAAACCGGAAGCTGTCAAACATGCATTGAAACCGGGTAAATCGATATTGTTTACACATATTACAATTAAAGATTTTGTAATATTGCGATGTTTAAATAGTACGAAGCGCTCTTCTATCACACGTTTAAAGAAGAGTAAAAAATTCATCATTTTGGAAAATGACGACCAAAATTATAAAAATGCTACATATTAACATACTGAGTAATACCATAAGTAACATAAACCTTTAAGTATGACACTTCCTATTCTCCCAATGTTTGTCTCGGCAATGACCATATAAATCATTACATCCTAAGGACTGACAACTCCCCGCGAGTTGAATCGGAACACATTTTAAACTTTATTTTTGTTTCTGAAGGTAGTTTTGTTCGAATTTCAGACCCAAACGTGCGTACCCTTATTAGAGACTAGCTCTTATATTGGAATAATGACTTAGGCGAGGAATGAACTAGCGGTGACGTGGTACCTAATCACCGTAGATTAAGTTCTATTTCGTCGCTAGTTCAATTCGCCGCCTAATTATTATAATTGTACTCTTATTCCCACTGCTGTGTACGAAGTGGGGGCTGGTCGACCCGTTGCTGCACCTTCTGCTGGGTTGAGCGGCTTGCGTCAAGGGTGCGACCATCAGTAGTGGGGTTCTGCTACCCATACTGGTTTTGTCACCTGTCCGGGCTTGTGGACGCTGGCGTAGGGCATTATGATGACAGACCTCCGGGGGTGTGGTTTGAATCTTACCGGTACACCGGGCTATAAATCTGACACATGTCTAATTGTACTGCTCTCACTCGTACCAAAATATTTTTATTGTTAAAAACTTGTTATTAAAATAAGCTGATTACCACTCAACTGAATAAAATATATGATATAATATAATATCATAATTAACATAATAATCATAAGTATCACTGAACGACGTCGGTTAAAGATATTAATGATAATCTGTCGCGGGGTGATTGCGTAATCGGAGGATTAGAAACGGCAAATTCGTCGAAAAAATGATACCTACGTATTATATACCAGCTAAAGCGCTTTTAGGTCTCAAATTTGAACAATACTTCAAACACCAGGGTAATGTTTAAAATTTATCCCGATTTAACTTACAATATCTGTTCGTCCATAGGATGAATGGTAATTGCCGAGACAGACTATCGCTAACTAACGTAGCATTTGGGATAATTCGAAGTGTCATACTTATAGGTATTACGTTACTTATGATAATATGTATTAATACAAAATTGCAATATTAATTATAAACTAAAATTATGTTACGTATTTTAAGGCTAATATACTTCCCAATAATAGTATGGTAGATAACTATACTACGTTCTAAAGTATTACACGTTATGTTAAAATGTAGCTTTTTTCGCTCGGCTTTTTTATAATTTAGGTCGCCATTTACCAAAATGGCGATTTTTTTCTCTTCTTTAAACGTGTGATAGACAAGAATTCGTAGAAGAGTGCTTCATACTATTTAAACAGCGAAATTTTAACAATTTATTTAATTATAGTATGTGGAAACTTTGGATTTCACGAAATTTATCGATTTACCCTGTTTCAATGCATGTTTCCCACCTTCCGGTTTGCCTGTACTATAAAGGTACGATTGTCAGGAGCCACGGCAGTCTGCCCGCGCGATTTCAAAAAGTCGTAGTTTTTAGGGTCTTGATATTCATGTTTTTCATTTAAAATTATTTATCTATCTCAATTTATATTGTCTTAACATATTCTACTTACAAAACATTGACATTTTTTGTAAGAACTAAGAGCTGAAACTTGTGATTTATTAAAGATAAATTGTCCCGACTTAAAAGCCAAGTGCGAAAGTTTGCCAAATAATGCTAAATACATACATAGCACTGTCCAAAATGAGCTGATTAACCTTAGTGGAAAGTTTGTTTAATCGAATGATGGTAAATGAGGTTAATGAATCAGGTGGTTTCTTTTCCGTAATTGCCGATGAGACTAGAGATAATGCGGGAGTAGAACAGCTGAGTGTTTGCATTAGGTATACTAGAAAAGAAATTGGCGTAGTAAAGTGATTTTTAGCATACACAGATTTGCATGTTTGACTCTGAATGCATCAGCTAGGCTATCAGTGGCGTAGCCAGGGGGGGCACAGGGGGCACATGCCCCCCCCCGAAACGAATGGTCGGACGTACAAATATTTTTATTTTTTTACTTTTTTTTTCAATGGCATGCCCCCCCCCCCCCGAAAAAAAATCCTGGCTACGCCACTGTTGGCTATAATTACCCTTTTGACGGAGAATGGACTGAAAATTGAAAAGTGCGTTGCTCAGACTTATGATGGGGCCAGTGTAATGAGTGGGCACGTAAAAGGGGTGAGGGTTCAAATAGAGAAGGCAGTAGGTGGAAATTGTCCGTACGTCCATTGCTATGCCCATCGTCTAAATTTAGTTTTCGTTGAATGCTGCTCCAAAGCCTCCAATGAAGTCGCGGTTAGGTTATTACTCGGACTAGTTCCAGAGATCTATAATTTCCAAAGCAATTCAGTTATTAGGAGTGAATGTTTTGATAATTCTCAAAAAGAGCTGGGCTTCGAAATAGTTCTTAAAATGCCGGAAAGCTGCGACACTAGGTGGTGGAGCAAAAAAAAGGTCTTCATTACTTCAGAAGTAGATTTGATTCTGTTCTATTAGCATTGGAGATCTTGGTAGAAAATGGTAAGCCCGAAGAAGCTGCCGAGTGTCGAGGGTACATATTGCAATTACAAAACTTCACTAACTTGATTTTGATTACGGCTTTAGATGAAATATTAGGTATTACCAACTCCTAGTCGGAATATTTACAAAGTTCGAGAGTCGTTCTAACTGGAGCTATCGCTATTGCAAAGCTACCGTAACTACCTTAGAGGACGTAAGTAACCCCGAAAAATTCGACTTCATTTGGGACGAAGCTTCTAAGTTGCAGAATCCGTTTTTATCACGGTTCCCGATCACAACACTGCACCTTTAGCTTTAAGAAAACGAAAAATAATCCCTAATCAATGACAAGAAACCGAGACACTGAAGCAAAGACCTTAAAGTGTTGGTTGCACGAAAAATCGATAGTAATAAAAACGAATGAATGCGGGCTTGTTTTGAAGCCCAAGACGTTCTCTTTCCAAAAATGTCATTGTCGAAACAAATTTCCAAGCCTAAGTGTATTAACTTTGAGTCCGAAACTGACCTTTTTCACTCCCCAAAATCCTGAAATTTTCTTCGAATTTATCTCCTCAGTAGCACGAGCAATTTGGGGCCGATCAAAGCTGTAGTTTTATTCCTAAAATAGAAGGAACTGAAGTGGAGGGATTCTGTTTACTTGTAGAAGTTTTCAAACCAGAGGTTTTTAATCACAATATTAGGCTCATTATCGAAATAAAAAGATTTACGCGCGCGCGACCCGACGTTTTAAGAAGAATTTACAAGGAGCCTTCGGTTTCATATCGTTTTTCTGCTACGTAGGCTTGAGTATGCCTATTTCAATTATTACTGCGTAGGACTTTTTCCTGGATGTTAAATCAACCTGCTTTTAATCCCAGATGTAGAGAAATGTATTACATACAATTAGCCAATGATACGTTTTGCATTTTCTGACGTTATGGGTGCCGAGAAGAATTTTATAAGTCTGGAAATTCGCCGAAAAACTTGATTTCCACCGTTTCGACTTCTTTTTATAATAATTCAAAGACCACTTAACCGATTTTGATGAAATTTTCTGTACTTGCTATAAAATGTTTGCTCTTTCTATGAATTATTAATTAGCCATAGCTAAAATTTCGTGCAACCAACACTTTAAATGAACAGTTGAGATCAACTTACTACCAAATAATCGATAAATTTTTATCAGAAATGAAAAACCAATTTTTAGAAAATAATAGCCTAATTAAAGGATTAACTGCGTCTGACCCCGACTCGGAAAACTTTCTCGCAGAAAATACACTCGCTTTAATTTCGACCTAGATTCATTGAAAGGTCAAATTAAAATAGCCAGAAATTTAATAAAATCGAAAAATTTTAAAAGCGTAACAGACTGTTATCACTATCTAATGACGATGGAAGGTGGCTTTCCCGACTTTCGTTAGTTAAGTACTATAAAGTTGTTCTGTGTATTCCCGTGGCCAATACGTTTTCTGAAAGGAGTTTCAGTTCCTTGAATAGAATTGAAACGCGTCTACGGACAACAATGCGAGAGCATAGACTTTCCAACCTGGCCACATTATCCATTAATCGAGATTTATCGAATCATTCAAAATAACATAGTGGTTGATGAATTTGGGAAGAGCTCTAATCGCAGAGTGTCATTCATTGAGTAAAACGACTTTAATATTTAAAATAAGGGATTATTGGAATTGGGGATATTGGATATCTAAATGTTGGTTAAACTGAGGGACAAGTGAAAAAAATAATTTAATTTTAGCTTCACATAATTTTGCAATAAGAAACACGGTGAACTCTTTCAAAACGGAGAGTTTCATCGGTGCCTACTTGGGGAAAAAATCCTGGCGGCGCTACTGCTGAAAGGAGTTTCAGTTCCTTGAATAGAATTGAAGCGCGTCTAAGGACAACAATGCGAGAGGATAGACTTTCCAACCTGGCCACATAATCCATTAATCGAGATTTATCGAATCATTTAAAAGAATATCCGATGTTAGTGGTTGATGAATTTGGGAAAAGCTCTAATCGCAGAGTGCCATTCATTGAGGAAAACGACTTTAATATTTAAAATAAGGGATTATGGGAATTGGGGTTATTGGATATCTAAATGTTGGTTAAACTGAGGGACAAGTGAAAAAATAATTTAATTTTAGCTTCACATAATTTTTCAATAAGAAACACGGTGAACTCTTTCAAAACGGAGAGTTTAGTTAAAAGAAAAAAAAAACGTAAATTTATCGATTGAAATTATTGCGTAGAAAAGGGCCTCTAAATTCATCGGTGCCTACTTGGGAAAAAATCCTGGCGGCGCTACTGCCAACAGGCCAAAGATGATTTTACCCATATGATGTCATAAGGGAAGACTAAAATTGAAACCGTTAAATGAAAAATTTATAAACTGTTTTTATTTAATTTTAATAGCAAATTCGAAAGTCATAAGAACGTTTTTTCTTAAATAAACTGATAGAAATATAATCAAACGATGCTATAATTATATTAAAATGCAAGTATCATTATTTATCAAGTCAAATTTATTAATATTTAACGATGAGCAAAAACTAGATGAGTCTGCTTTAGCCGCTACCTATCAAGGTTTCAATGGTGAACCAAAGGGGACGTATTGATAGTTTTTGGTCGCGAATAATGGGCAGGATCTGCTATTACCAAAGACTATATATAAATAGACTGGCGTATTCAATGGCTCAACTTGCATACGATAGCAGACGCTGGTCAAAATTTTCCCCGCGCTTCAGAGTGCTACTAGTGGCGCCTCTAACGGCTGGTCAAAGGCTTCTCCCGTGTTTCTAAAGTGTTAACAGGTTTTTCGTATGGAGACGCCTGTCTAGTAAGCGAAGCGTATATATAGTCTTTGGCTATTACCAGTAGCGGCGCCAGGATTTTTAGGGAGGTAGGCCAACCATTTGGAGGCCCCACCAAAATTATGGAGGCCCCCCACCACAATTTTTTCAAATCCGTCCACGTGGATTATTTAATATTTTTGAAGCAAGTGGTGAAATTTTTGGGTAACATTACTAAAAACTGATTGTGTGTTGATCCTTTTTGGTGTACTGATAACACTTAACAAATGAGTGGTTATTTACTTATTTCTACGACTGAATTCCGGTCTATCAATTTACATTCATTCCTTCGGTACTTCGCATGTACATCCCTTACATCAGAACTTACAACTTTACGGAAATGAATGTACGTAGGTACACTAAAAAATAAATAAATAATTCGACTAAATTGGACCAATTTCAAAACAATTTTATAAACCCTGAAAAACACGATAAATTTTGGTATATTTATGTTAAATACGAGAAATATTCGGCAATATAAGTAATAACGAGTAAATTTTAATTAATTTGGTTTAAATCGTCTAAATTGGACAAAGTCGAATAATTTGGGTAAATATAGTGATAATTTAAGGTAAATGTTAATATATTATATATATTAAATATGAGTGAAATTCGGTAAGATAAAGTAAAGTTCGGTAAGTTACAACTAATTTGAGTAATTTCATCTAAATTGGACTAAGTCGATTAAATTGGGTAAAGTCGATTAAATTGTTTAAGTACTAATAAATTAAAAGAAATAATGTAAGTAAATGCAAGTTAAATACGATAAGATGAAAACATAAAAATATATAAATTGGGAACATTTTACTATTTTTGGGTGAATTCTTCTGTCATTGGGTAAATGCGAGGAATTTGAGCAAATACGAATAAAGTAGGGAAAATATGTAAACGTAAGATAAATGCAGGCAACATAGGCAAGACCAAGTAAAGTTGGGTCAGCGCTACCTAATTTGGCTACTTTACTAGTAGATCTGGATTATTGCAAATTAATTTTTAGAAAATTCATTGCATTTGAGAGCTGCCAATTTATTAAGATTAAATCTAATAATTTGGTTAAAATTTAGTAATATGGGTAAAGTAATTTTGATAAATAATAATAATTTATTAGTTTTTACCCAATTTAATCAACTTTGTTCAATTTAGATGAATTTACTCAAATTAGTCGTAACTTACCGAACTTTACTTTATCTTACCGAATTTCACTCGTATTTTCCGTAATATATTAACATTTACCTTAAATTATCAGTATTTACCCAATTTAATCGACTTTGTCCAATACAGACGAATTAATTCAAATTAATTAAAATTTATACGTTATTACTAATATTGCCGAATATTTATCGTATTTAACATAAATATACCAACATTTATTGTGTTTTTCAGGGTTTATCCAATTTTTTTAAATTGATCCAATTTAGTCGAATTTATCGAAATAATTTTCCATTTTCTTTAGTTTAATTAGCAATTATTGACAAATATTTGAACTTACATCAATTTACAGTACCTCGCTCGCTTTTACCCACCGACGTACCAATTCACTCATAAATAGTCTCTCTTACCCAAAAATACAAAGGACTTCCCAATTTACATATTTATTTTTTTAAATTTACTACTACTCTAATACGTCTATGTAATGACTTTTCGGACGGACCGTATGCTTAGGGTTACGATAAACGTCTCAACGTCCATAAGGCAGTGTGTCCACCAAATGTTCACGAAATTTCGTGCTCCATTTAAATTATTGTATCGAAGATATTCTAATGTAACGTCTTCTCTGTTGATTAAAAGCAATGCGCCGCCCAGGTTTCGAACCCGACCCCTTCTATATGATACGCGAATGTTCTACCACTGAACCACTGATGCATATTACGTTTGTTAGAAAATTATAAACTCAGCTTAGCGGAAGAGTTTATTAATGGTTTTTAAAGTCTACATTTTTTACGTATGAAATTTTAAAGGTCAAATCTTGTTTTAGCGCAGTCAGCAGAGATAAGAGAGTTAAAGGGTAGAACCTGTAGCCCTGTGGGTGATCCACTTTGTTAGTTTTTTGTTATTTATTTACGGGTTTTATAATCGTCTTAAATATAGTTGCCATACAGCAGAGGCGTTCATTTAACATTTATTGATATTTGAGCTTGCGTTTAGTCAAGTGGCTCTTTGTGCTTTGTTGATGGTAAGGTTTTTGCTTCTTGTTAATACATTTGGTGTAGATATTTGGATATCTACGATTCCTAATACAGTCATTGGTTTCATGGGTTTGAGAGTCAATATATGATATTGGAAATTGGACGGCATTGGTCTTTTTCATGCGGTATGTCTCAGAACGTCAATTGGAAGTCTACGAGTCGTCCACTACCAGATGTTGAAAATAGCTATTCTACGGTATCAAGGGCAAGTGTTGAAATAAAATGAGCGTTAAAGGTGTGGCTATAGTATTTCGTAAGCGATAAAAATAAAATACCCTCTGTAGATATTTCTTTCATTAAAATTTGCTTCGTATTATATTCAACTGATAAACTTGTACTGTAAAAAGGGTTAAATTCAATAGACGGTAAAATAAATTCCAACGGCTTCACAGCCTCTGAAGGGTTTTTGAATTTGGGGGTAGGAAAAAAAGGGGAAACGTTTCGTGACAGCATGGCTGCCAGCCTCCCCACTTCGCGACTTTAATTGTCACTGAAGTCAATTCAATCGTTTTTCACGTCTATTACGATTGATCTCAATTAATAATTTGTATTTTTATTTAAAGACTTCAAGTTATAGGTAAATTAAAGTTAAACAACCATTTTGTCTAGCTTTTATTCCCAAAATATAATGGTCAGTTTAATTAGATATCGCCACGTGCTCTACGAAGAATCATGATTTAGATATTTGTTACTCCATAGAGGAATAGCTATTCCTCCATGGTTACTCGGCTACAGTTAAAAATTGGTCTCTGCGCATGCTCCAATACCAACCAATCCGGTGTTCCCTCCCTGGCTAGTGTCCAGTTTTTAAGTGGCAATGACGGTTTAAAATTCCACTCCCATTTATTTTACCGTCTATTGTGCATTGTTATAGTACGTCTAACTCACTGTTGTAACTACTTAATTTATAATATTCTGAATAAATTAAAATCGGTCGTTTCGTCTCAATTGTTTTAATTATAATTAAAATTTTATACCGGGCGGGATAGAACTGTGATAACATTTTTAGCAAATAACTCTGAATTACGGAGATATATCTTTAAGGGTCATCTCGAGAAATCAATACCACTAGGGACAATTCTTCCGAGGAGAGGTATATTTTGGCTTGCCAACTTGTTATAATATACGAAACCACCTATGGACTGTGCGAAGGATGATAAAATACGCGAAAAAGTAGATTAGTCCACACTCCCCCCTTTTCGGCTTTCCGTTGCAATGCAACGCGTTTTGAAATTTTTAATGTTTAGGCTTAGTTTATCTTATAAATATAACAGTCGCCAGCCAGATTTCCCGCACGGTACTGATGAGTTCCAAATAGAACGAAACCGGTCTACCGTTGGAATTTCTGGCTATTTTATTCAGTTTTTATGTAGTTTATTACTCGAAGATCTATTTGATCCGAGATTCGCGTTTTTTGTTCGCTCGAAGACCTATTGGTACGAGTTTTTAGTAAGTTTTTTAATTTCTTCAAATTTGTTTAGGATTTAGCTATATTATCCCTTTTTATTATGGACTAATCTACTTTTTCGCGTATTTTATCATTCTTTTTATAATATTTAGCATAGCACAGTTTAGCAATTTAAGCCAAACATTTTTTATAGCAAAAGCATAGCATTTTAAATTAGCAAAGCATTTAAAACTCTTTTTCTGACCGCTTAAGCCACACTTGTTAACGGTCTACATTAACTTGCTCTCAGATCACATTTCGAAAATCTTTATCAACATCCACATAAATTTTTGCCACATTAACAAGATTTCGGTCAACTTTGATGGGCTGTCAATCCAATAATTGGACACTTAAGGGGGCTACTCTCACTAGACGACTATCCAGTTTATATGATTTTTGAGATATGTTAAGGACTTCAAATGAGGCACATATGTTGAAAGCGAGGGGTAGTCACTTGTCGAAAAAGTGTACACCTGATTATAGATTATGATTATTTTCGATTGATTATATGTAAATTTTTGGGATTACAAATTAAACAAAGATTATTATATTTCGTAAATTTTTTTTCTGAACTAGGGATTATGGATTTATTTCTGGGATTATAGAAATTTATAGTTGAATATATACAAAATTTCTGTGGATTATTCGCATGTTTTAATGATTCCGATTTTTTGTTAAATTTCATGGATTAATAAATTTTTCCGAAATTAATTTTTAAATAGGTGTTTTTACAAAAGATCGGTGGTCACGTGTTTTCAGTAAGTTTGCGTCACTACGGTCAAATGAAATCTCGAAGTTGGCCGATAATTTAGTGTCGTCCGCTATTTAAGACAAGGCTTACATGTCGTTTAGTTTAACAGTAAAGTGAAAGTTCTAACTGCTATAGAAGATTATTTATTTTTGCTGATAATTTTATATCTTTCAAGGTTAGTAAATAAAAAATAACTAAAACCAGACTACCTTATAATATACATAACACATAAAAAGATATTTTTAATACAACCCTAGCCTTATCTATTTATCTATTTGTAACGCTGTTAATATTTAAAACTAAAATTGTCTATACGCGGGCCTTAGTATCAGCAGCCGGATCTTAGCAGACGATGCCTTGCTCAAACATACTGAATTCCCATGAGCCTCTATAGCAAAAATCTTTTGTAGAACCACCTATTGGTATTGAAATTTTTTTAGATTATTTTTAAGATTAGTTGAATTTTTTGGGGGATTATGGTGAATTTTTATTCATTCTACGTTAATTTTTAGGATTATATTTTAAACGATGGATTACTTTTTTTTACTTATAGTATTAAATTTACAGAATATTCGTTGATTTTGTGGCAACTGTTTGTAAGCTTACTTTTTCTGCCAGGCCCGTAGCCAGAATTTTCCAGCTAAGGGGGCCCGGCAAATTCCTAATGGGGCACGCTCAGCAGTGGCGTAGCGAGAAATTCGTCAAGGGAAGGGTGGTCGAAGTAAGTGAATGTTAAGAGATGGGTCGAGAAGGGGTGAAAATTTAGTAGAGTCGAAGGTATGCCCAAGGGGGTTTCGACGAGGAAACCCCTTTTTCTCTACGCCACTGACAATCGCCCTAAATTAAAAGACAAGTTTTATTTACATTTTGATAACGATTTTAAAGTAGAATTTTTCAAAAACAAACCATCCGGTGGAGATATTGTTCCAACATAGTGTTTTAGATCGTAAAACCCGTGTAAAGAAATATCAGCGGAAATCAATTCCATGTGTACCAATTACATAATACGCCAATGCCGCATTTACCCTTTTTAGGGGGTTCTGTTTGGACCGATGACTTAGAAAATTCGCGATTTTTACATTTTCCAGTCAGATATGAAAATCCAAGTATCAAACCAATAAGGAAACCTTGACTTTGACCTCGACTATTTCCGCTAGGTTTTTCTATAGCTTTTTTGAAAAGTGCCCAATATCCAATATTAACACAGTCTTCTCATCGAATATTTTCTTGGTTCCTTGATTATGTAGTGTGCTCGGTTGTTCCTGTTGAACTCTTTTACTACGATCGCTGCTAAGGTGGTTGTCTGTATTTGTCAGCAGTCAACATAGGGAAGATTTTCGTATTAAAGTTTACGACCAGATTTGGTTTTTATCTGAACAAATCGTAGGTCTTTGCTTAGATTTCCATCTAAAGAGTAATCTTTAAGGTTAGTTCCTCCAGCTGAAGAGAGAACCATTAAATCTTCGTTGAGTCCGTCTTCTTCTAGATTGCTATCTTCTATTTCTTGAGAGGTCGGAGTGACGGTCGGAGGGTCTTCATCGAAAATAATTTCATCAATCAGTTGTGAGATATGTAAGAAAAAGCGGTCAATAGCGGAAAATGCTATTGTCATGGGACGTATGTGCTTAGAGATCAGGCTGAAATGGCCAGAAAGCCTGAAGAAGTGTCTATAAAACAAGTCACTGAGTTCATAAAGCCAAATTAGGTTATTAGAAAGCCAGAAGGATATCCATTAACAGGTGGTTTCTTTTCGCCTTTTCTCGGACCAAAAGTGTACTATTTTTAACAAAAAAACGTTTTATTCGCCTGTTCCGGGGATGATAATTATTCCGGCCCATAAACTATTCGCTTGTTTCGGAGTATTAGGGCTACTCTTTTTACTCATTCTGAAAAGGAGGTGTAAACTGTAAAGATAGTAAATCAGATTTTGTCGTCTGCTAGTCAGAATTTATCTGCTAAAAAGGTCAAGACAGCCGTTTTGAAAAAACGTTTTTACTGCGACTCAAATTATTCTCCACCACAGAATCGGAGTAAAATGACGTCATAGCGATACTCTTCTTGTCCTACTCCAAAATCCCGGAACAAGCGAAAAGAAACCACCTAAATTGCCATTACGGTCGCCGGAATTCCCGTTATTGTCTCCAAAATTCCCGTTACCGTCTCCAGAATTCCCATTTCTGTCTCCCGCATTCCCGTTATCGTCTCCAAAATTCCCTTCACAGTCTACAAAATTTCCGTGATGTCCCGAAAACTACTGTGATAATCACTAGAATTCTTGTTAATACGATCAACAAGGATTTGGAATGAAGAGCGAGTCTGAAAACTTGTTCGTGTGGACTGAAAACGGGTGCTTGTGGTCTAAGAACCTGATCATTTCAACGATTGAGAACATGCTCATGTAAAATTAGAACCTTTTCATAAATCCCTAGAACCTGTTCGTGTGGATTGAGAACTTGTTTGTCTGGATTGATAACGTGTATATGTGAATTTAGAACAAGTTCATATGGCCTACGAACCTAGTGATCTAGCCCGAGAAGTGACGAGAACCGGTTCATGTGAATTCGTGGTTCAAATTTAAATTGAAGATCATATTAACCTCGTACCCTAGATTCGCGCGTAGTCAATAGCGTTTACCCACTTCCCGCCGGAACTGCGAAAACATTAGCTAAGTAGCATCATCAAAGTTGGCCGTGATAGGACAATTCAGCGACTGATGGAGGCCGATTTTTCGAAGGTCACCTGCCGGAAGTGGGTAAACGCTTTGATAGAAAAACGTCAATCAGAAAGATCTCAGAATTCGAATCTAGGGTACGGAGTTCTAAATTATCTTTGTTATGAGGTAGCTGTAAAAACTCGTTGTACGTAAATAACTGGGACTTCATTCGAATTAACAAGTTGGCAAGCCAAAATATACCTCTCCTCGGAAGAATGGTCCCTAGTGGTATTAATTTCTCGACACGACCCCCAAAGATATCTCCGCAATTCAGAGTTATTTACGAAAAACGTATTCTCGGTTCCAACCCTGCCCGGTATAAAATTTTAATTTTAATTTAATTAATTGAGACGAAACAATCGAGTTTAATTTATTCAGAATATTATAAATTAAGTAGTTACAACAGCGAGTTAGACTCACTAAAACAATGCACAATTGAATTTAACCCTTTTTACGCTACATGTTTATCAGTTGAATATAATACTAAGCAAATTTTAATGAAAGAAACATCTACAGATGGTATTTGTATTTTTCTCGCTTACGAAATACTTGCCGCATCTTTAACGCTCATTTTATTTCCACACTCGTAGACTTCCAGTTGACGTTGTGACATATACCGCATGAAAAAGACCAATGCCGTCCAATTTCCAATATCATATAATGACTCGCACACCCAGGAAATCATTGACTGTGTTAGAAATCGTAGATATCCAAATATCCACACCAAATATATTTACAAGAAGCAAAAACCTTACCATCAACAAAGCACAGAGAGCCACTTGACTAACCGCCAGCTCTTAAAGCAATAAACGGTAAATTATCGTCTTTGAATTAATAATACCCGTAACTAAATAACAAAAAAACTAACAAAGTGGACCACCCACAGGGTCTACCCTTTAACCCTCTTATCTCGGCGACTGCGCTAAAACAAGATTTAACCTTTAAAATTTCATTCGTAAAAAAAACCAGATTAGGCCTTCATAAATTCATTAATAAAAAAAGACTTTATTACCTATTATGCTTAAGATGCGAGTCTTAATTTCAGTGAACCTAAGCAGCTATCGGTGGTTCTGTGGTAGAGCGCTCGACTGCCAAGCTGAATGGCCTGGGTTCGAAACCTGGGTGGCGCATTTGTTTTTAATCAATAGAGAAACGCTAAATTAGAATTTCTTCGATGCAATAATTTCTATTTCAATTAAACCAAAATTTCGTACTCTATTAAATACGCTTCCGATAAAGCTGAAGGTCTAATTTTCAATAGGGCGTATCAAGTGTCGGTGGTTCTGTGGTAGAACGTCCGCCTGTCAAGCAGGAGGTCTCGGGTTCAAATCCCGCCCGATGCGATCGCAAATTGATACTAAGACGAATACCGTGTACAACTGGTGAAAACCCTGCCATTGGACGTTGAGAGGTAGCATAAGAAGAAGTTGGAGAGAAAACGCCCATACAAACACAACAGACTCAACATGCACAACCATCAGAACACAAACACAACAAATCCAACACTCATAAACATTACAAAAACGTAATACACCAAACCGTCACGACGGTGAGCGAAAAAATACCATCCCAACCAAACCGCAAATGAATCCGTTAACGCTCACCGTCACACGGTGGTTTTGCCAACCCTTCGAGAAACTGCGAACGCAGAGATCTCGAGAAACTGCGTACGCAATGATTACACTTTGCACCGAAAATGCGAACGCGTTCGCAGGCCTGACAGACAGACCCACAGACCCACAGACAGACACGGTGGTTGTATAACCCCTCCTAGGGGTTTTAGTTTCACTTTTTTTATATATCGATATATTTTTTATTTTTTTAAACCTATTTTGGTAACCAAATTCTACACTCCCGCCCGATGAGGCTTTAAAGACTCATAACTACAATAGTAATAAAGTTCAATTAATTTCCAAATTACATAACAAATTGATTGGTCTTCGGATGACTGTTCCTCTTGGAAGGGGAACTGAACAAGATCGGACCTTTGCAACTCTGTTCGGGATAGTACGGATTTGGTCATCTTCGCTAGGAATAGTACCTTCGATTCTTCCCAATTTCCAGACTTGATAAGGAAGCCTGTCATCCGGACTAAAACTACGTCGCCATCCTTCAGGGGTGTAAAGTCTTTGGGCTGCTTCACAGAATGTGCAGATTTTAGGTCTAGGATATACTCCTTCCGCCATATTCACCAGATGTGGTTCATGAGAGTCGACACGTCAGTTGGAAGAGAATATCCACGGTCTAGAGCTAGAAAATGTTTGGGAGTCAAGGGGTAACAGTCTTCAACATCTTCTTTGACATACGAAATCGGGCTCGAATTAATGATATTCTCAGCTTCCGTAAGAACGGTAGTTAGTTCTTCAAAGGACAACAAGGCTTTGCCCAACGTTTTCTTAAGTATAATTTGTATACTTTAAATAAGCGTTCCCACCATCCTCCCCACCAAGAGACTCGCTCTACGATATATTTCCAGGAAATTCCCTTCGAGCTAGAGAAGTCTGAAACCTTTTCACTCGTAAACGCTTGGAAAAATAATTGAGGTTCTCTTTCTGCTTTCCTAAATGTTTTGGCATTGTCGGAGTAGATTATTTGAGGCACTCTTCGTCTCACGACAAATCTTCGTAATGCTAGTAAGAAACTTTCGGCTGATAGATCCGATACCAATCGCTCTAACAACAGCGCAGGTAAAGAGCGCTATATACGATTTCTTGGTTCCAGGGTTACTTCTGTCTTTTATATATAAGGGTCCGTCAAAATCCATGCCCGTAGCGGAGAAAGGTGGAGTCTCAACTACTCGATCCCTTGGAAGTGGTGCAGTCTCTTCTTCGGATCGTTTTACTCTTAACCGTTTGCATACTAAACATTCGTTGATGATGTGTTTGACCTTCCGTCTACATTTTAGGATCCGGTACTGATCTCGTAGGCTTGCAAGTGTTGTACCCATTCCGGAGTGTAAAAGTCGTTCGTGTTCTTGCTTGATGAGCAATTCGGAAAAGCGATGGCTGTCAGGTAGTATTGTTGGATGTTTCTGTGCATATGAGAATTCGGACATCTGTAATCGACCTCCAACTCTTAGGGCTTAGTCTTCATCGAGAAAAGGTTTATACTGGGCAATTTTTGAATTCGCAGATAGTGGTCGTCCATTTTTTATATCTTGCATCTCCGAATAATATTCGGTCAGCTGAACTTGCATGATCCAATGCAATTTAGCTTAATTGTTTGAGTTCTTCAGTCTTCAGTGAGTTCTGTTTTCGATCTATGGCGCTTGACTTTAAGTTTCTAATGAAACGTAGGACAGTAACTGTAAGTCGTATCAGTGTTGCTATCTTGCTAAACTTCATGATATCCAGAATGGGCTCCGTAGCTTTGACGGAGGCCACCATTTGAACTGTGGCTTTGTAACAGTTGCGTACCGCTTGTTCAGCTTGTACCATATTGCGTCCTTCCACCAGAGTGTATTATTGATAAGCGCTCGGACTTCTAATCTTCTCGTTAATAGGTCTGCCCTTTCGGAGGCCCGGGCCCGGGGTACTTTTGCCCCGCTTACCCCCCCCCCCCCCCTCTAACGCCGGCCCTGGTGGAAGCATTCGCTTACGCGGTTAACTTTTTTGGGGATAATTAAATTTCTCGGAATTTTAATTTGACTTTTTAAGGAATCAAGGTCGAAATTAAACCTATCGTATGTGTTACAATGTGTTAGGATATCGATTTCGATTAGGAAGTTCTCATAGTTAGGGTCAGACGCCATGATACCTTTATATAAACCAGAGATTTATATTAGTCGTATTTTCATTACAGAAATAAATTTGTCTATTAATTCGAAATAGGTGGATCTCATTTGGTCTATTAGGGTATTGGCTTCAGTTTCCCTGGTCGCCGTTGTACTTGTCACCACACTATGTTTTAATCTCCTGTTAGGGATAATTATACGTTTCCGTAAAGCTAATGGTTCGCTCTTACGGTCAGGTACTGCAATAAAAGCCTATTCCGCGATTTAAGTAGCTTCTTCCCAAATATAATCAAAGCGTTCAGAGTTTCTACACTCTTTTAAGGTCTTGACAGTAGCTTGGCAACGGCTTCCGTAAAAATATCTTTGGAACTTTGTAAGTATTCCGACAGGGAATTTGTTAACCCTAATATTTCGTCTAATGCAACGACTAATATTAAGTTGTTAAAGTTATGTAATTGGGATACAGTAGCGGCGCTAAGGGTGGGCTGAAGTGGGCTTTAGCCCCCGTGCATTTCTGAGAGGGGCCACATATTTATATTAAAAGGGCCACATATTCATAATTAAGAGGCCTCATATTTTAATTTATGAATTTTCATTATCTCTAGAAATTTGTTTTATTGCGAAGAAACGTTTTTCTGGAAAAAATCTTTCAAAATCAATTTGTTTACTCAAAAAGGTAATAGACCATAAACATATAGATTCGGGAGGAAGGTAGCGGAAATTGAGAGAAAGTTGAAAAGAAAGGGGCTTAGGGGAATTTACGGAAATATCCCATGTATGCACGTGTCCCCTCCAGGTCAGATACAAGGTCAATAGGGGGTCCAAAAAACGCGACGAGAGCCGCAACAATAAAACGACCTTGCTCTTCTCGCTTCCTAGAAAATTTTGGGTTTTTTCGATTTCACCACTTTTGCGAAATATGGTCAATCCAAGGTTCCCACTAAGGGCCACAAAATTCTTAGGGGCCACAAAATAATTAGCCCACCTGTGAAAAAACCTTAGCGCCGCTACTGTTGGGATACATACCCACGACAATCGCCAGCCCCGTCGGGTTTTCCGTTTTCAATCAGATTCTTTAAAGATAAAACTACAGAATCGAGTCTGTTTCTAAAATAGTGAATCCCCCTTTTTTTTGCTCCACCATCGAGTGTCTCAGCTTTGTGGAATTTTTAGTATATCGTAGCGTCGATGTTTTTGGGAGTTTCCACAATATTAACTTCTAATGAACGAATTGCTTTGAAAGTTGTAAATGGCTTTTACCAAACCAAGTAGTTCCCTAACTGTCGATATTTTGGAGCAACAGTCAACCAAAACTAAATTTAAGCGGTGAGCGTAGCACTGAACGTACGGACAATGTTGTTATATTGTGGTGTACTTTAGCATAATCGAAGTGTTGTTAGACTGGTGTGTATATAATGTAAGGTAGGCGTTGATGGCAACTATGTAGGAGAGCAGACCTTCAGTAGACGTTCAACTGAACAGTAATACCCCAGTTGCTCGCTCATTAATAACTTGAAAACTTTAAATTAACTTAAGACTAATAAATTATTTATTACTTTTCATTAAGTCAGTAGTTATTATTCCACCAATTTACAATATGGTAGCAGAGCGTGGTTATTGACGTAAGCAAGGTTGAAAAAGCCCAGCGTATCATTTCAAGTTCCAAGGTCAAGGTCATCATCCACGTTTTCCCAATATGGCGGCAGGCGGATCGATGATGTATGGACAATGTATTAGTAAGCTGAATACAACGAATTATAAATCATGGAAATTTGAAATAGAAATGCTGTTAAGGCAGCAGGGCTATTGGGGAATTGTCACTGGGACTGAACAGGCACCTGTGTCCACTGCCACTACACCGGCATCTCAAGGGGCTGTAGATAGATTTAATGAAAGGGACTCGAAGGCCTTTGCTTGTATTGCTTCCAATATAGCAACAGAACTAAGAAGTCTTATAGTGGAAGCTACAACTACGGTTGAAGTATGGGTAGCGCTAGCAAGTGTTTTTGAACCCAAGTCTCGTGCAAGGATAGCTGCATTGAGAAAGCAATTCTTTAGTACTACTTATGATTCAGGGGAAGGCATGACAGAGTTTATTGGCCGTTTATATACGGTAAGGAACGAATTAGAAAATGCTGGGAAAAATGTTAGAGACGAAGAGGTATCTTATCAGTTAATAGGGTCTCTACCCGAATCATATAACGCACTAGCAAAACAAATCTATCAGTATGGAGATTCTGATTTTAAACCTGAAATAATTAAGAATGCGCTGTTGGCAGAATATGGCAGGCAGGTAGCCCAACAGCAGAATCCCGGAAGTATGTCTAATGCATTAGTAGTGAAGCATAATGTGCAGCCCAAAGATATAAATAAAAATGAAAATACAAGGTTCTTTAAAGGGAAATGCTTTAATTGTGGAAGGTATGGGCATTGCGCAGCAGACTATAAAAATAAGAAAGGGAAAAGCCAGTCCAAAGGAAAAGATAAAAAGAACAATTCCGGAAATGGGAATAGTGCTGGTATGTTTGCAACAACGTTTTATACAGCAAACACCACTGAAGAGTGGGTGATAGACACAGGTGTGACACACCATTTTTGTAATCAGAGAGAATGGTTTCACACCTATGAACCTTGTGAGATAACTGATGTTTCTGTAGGTGAAGGGAAAACTAAGGCCGAAGGCCGAGGTTCATTATGGCTAGAAGTTCATTGTGAAGGGAAAATCAATTATATCAATTTACAAAATGTCATTTACACACCGGGAATGCGCAAAAATTTGTTATCAGGAAGGTGTATGGATGAAGCAGGATGGAGAGGCATATTTGAAAAGTCAAAATTAATCGGTTATTTTCCTCAGGGGAATATCGCTTTTGAAGCAGTGTTAAAAGACAAATTTTATTCACTTGAGACCAAGGTACTCGTTATTGGTCCTCCAGACAACGAAATGGAAGCGCTTTCTTCATCTGGTGTTGGAAAACCACTTCATGAAATCATACTTTGGCATTTACGGATTTGAAATATATGGCAAATCACAGCATGTTGGATGGTCTAGATCCACTTACAGGGACATTGGACTCATGTATCCCATGTATATATGTTCGATTCATTTACTTGGAAAAAGGCTCTGAGTCTTGTAGTCAAGCGTGCGTCTAAAAGAGCTCCAGTCAGGCCCGTCTTAAGACGTTTTGGGGCCCTGGGCTAAATTATTTCTTAAAACCTTTGTGATTCCCAACGGTCAGCCTTTGTGTGTCCGTTGTTTAAATTCTGCTATACAATAATCAAACCAAAACTTTTAATTTCAAAAGTATAACATAGGCCTACTGAAAATAAGATTTTTACTGGCAGTGACTCGCTGTTAGGTTTTAGAAATTGTAGGTACCGTATGATACGCGACGTAAATAAAAGATACATAATATTAAATGAGCATAAACAATATTTCACCAACTAAAACCTTATACCTAGAGTAGAGGCTGTATGGCTGGCCTTTAAGGGGGCCCCAAAACTGGCTGGGGGCCCTGGGCTGTAGCCCATTTAGCCCATGCCTTAAGACGGCCTTGTGACGGCGCAATAACGTGTCCAAAACTAGTCGGGTCTAATATTTATTTGTTTTAAATAAACTTTTCTTGTGCACTTTTTAATGTCGTGGTCTTTGTCTTTTTAATTAGTGTATTAGCACAAGTAGCTAGTATTATTTTAATTATTTAAAATATAGTTATAACATAGTTATAACATCGTGGGGATTGGGTACTTAAATGTCCGTGACATCTTGTTTATTGGACTATTATGTATCATTGCTACGGTCCTGCTTGTCGCCCCAGCAACTTATATTAACCGGACACTCCAACAGAGAAGCTAAAAATATTCAGGCTACTAATGGATATTATTTCGTGCAACTTTGTTTCGATTCCCCCGGGCTTATTTTAAGAATAATTGATTTTTGTTCCCTAATTTCGACCCCCCCTACAACATTTCAAAACTGATTATTCAACCACAAGCTCAAAAACGTTTCCTAAATAACCCCATCAACTTGGTTGTATGTCCAGAGTAAAGGCGTTGACGAAATTATCGTATTAATTATCTTTGCTGCTTACTTGACTTTTTTAACGTACATTTTAGCTTGTTAGATATTTTCTCTAATATAACGAGAGGCTATTAATTTAAGCTGGAATCCATAAGTAGCGTTATGGATACCTGATTTAAGGGAAACAAGAACCGGCCTCTTTACCACTACTTGTCTGAACTAATTTTCCTATACTGTAATTAATGTCTGAAACGCCTTTGCCTTTGAAATGTTAACTATCACCAAAAGTAAATAGACGTAAACCGAAAGCCTCAAATTTTAACCTTGTTCCCCCTAAATCAGAGATTCAAGTCCCTAGTTTCGTCCACCCTAAGAGCTCCAACCAATCAGAAAACTCCTCATAGTTTGAAATTTGGGTGGCAATTTTGGGAAAGTAGTGTCAGACGATACTCTCTGGTGGGATTTTGCGTAAGCTTTCTGTTTCGTCTTTTTGGTGCCCCAACTAGACTAAGTATCCCGCCTCGAAGAGGATATAGGCACAGCGGGTAGGAGATAAAGTAGTTTCTCACATTACGTGCTTTAGGTTCAAATTAGACTTTCGGTTTACGTCTATTTAATTTTTCTATCAGTAGCTATTTATTTTAGTAAATTAGCATACCAAATAGTTTAATCGTACCACGGTACTATTTTAATGTTTATCTGCGTTAACTTATTTTTCTTGTTGCGTTGCCAGTGTACTACTTTTTGTAACGATGCTTGTACAAAAGCTATGCTGGGTTCATGACCAGTTTTTCACTACTTTATAAATATGACAAGTTGGCAAGCCAAAATATACCTCTCCTCGGAATAGTTTTTAATTTTCAGTGAAGCGTAACTGTATCCGTGGTTCTGCGGTAGAACGCTCACCTGTCGTTCAAGAGGGCTCGGGTTCGAATCCCGGCCGTTTAAAGAATTGTACTTCACCCAATGACAAAAAGAGGGCGCTTTTGGAAAAACCTTTTCCTTGATTCTAAGAAACTGCGTACGCAGTGATTACCCTTTGCCCCGAAAATGCGAACGCGTTCGCAGGCCTGACAGACAGACAGACTCGGTGGTTGTATAACCCCTCCTAGGGTACAAAGTCCCCTCGGAGGGGTAAAAATGTGTAAATGAAGTACTTCTTTCTTCCATAGATAAATACTTATTATTATTTATCTATGTTTCTTCTGAATAGTTTCTATTTTTTTTTTTCGGTGCTCTAAAAGTGAAATCTTTATCTGGCAGCACTAGTTAAATTCATTAGTCCATAGTTGAAGTCTACTATATGGCTCGTGGTAAATTCTAAAGACGAGGCTAAATAGCGTTCTCGAATTTTTGTATGATGAAATTTAAGATTATTTCAAAAGATAATTATGTTTTGCATATCGAGAGTTTGGCTTAAATTTACCTTAACTATAATTTGACGTTTAAAATGCCTGGAAAAAATTCCAATAACCGGAATTCTTCTATTGAGTCAGGTTAGTCATAATAAATTTCATAACAATGAGAAGTCTTCGTAGGCCTAGCTAGCCTAGTCTGTTTTCATTATGATGTCCCCCCATTTTAATAAGTTGTTGATTTATTTTATTAGGCCTAGGCAGTAGATTAAATATTAATGACTTTCTTGTAATTTTTCAGAATTGTACTTTTTGATTGCCAAGTTTTTAGAAAGTGGACCATGTCACCACAGTGCAGAGGTATTTAAAATTGATCCAAAAACTACGACTAGACTGTTTTATCTTGATTTACAAATTTTTAATTCCTTATTTCTCTATTTTAGGTTTTGCGATCCGAAATTGAAAAATTTAAGGTAATTTTCTTTTTATCTTTTATTTTAATATTTAATCAGTATAACAAATCTCATCTTTACATTGCAGTTGATGCCAAAACGTCTTGATTGGCTAGGAAATGAGCATGATAGATCTTTTGCGGATTTGGTAAATATATTATTAGCAAATTATTATTTTGCTATTAGGCATTACAAACATCAGCTTAATTTAAGAAAGTTATTATTTCAAAAACATAATTTGTATCCTTTTGTACTAATTATTGCTGAAGGAGAACACTAAAGATTAATCTTGATTTTAAAGTTATTCAATATTATTATTATTATAGCAATTGTTTATTTTCTTATAGAATACGTTTTTCAGTTTGTTCCATAAACTTATCAATATATGTATAAAGTTAGAGCTATCCTTAAAAAAATGAGGTTTTTGATTATGGGCGCTTGATTATTGAAATTTTGAACTGTTTCATCTCTGGATTCATGTAATGCACCATAAATTGTCATAGGAACGCAGTTGCCCACACATTCGTCCCGGCCATCTGTTGCATATATGTTCAAACATTGGACCAATATTAGACAGAGAAATCCCCCCAAATGTTGCTGGTATTCAATCTCTGCTTGGAGCTGGTAGACAATCATTGCTTCGAAAGAAAGAAGGTAAAATAAAAGGTCTATTTGTTACCTTATTTTCAAAACCTAGTAAAATTTACTTAAGTGTATTTGTTTTATTGAGTTTTTGAAAAGAGTATTTCATCCTTCATTTATATTAGAAATATTGTAAATATTGCCTGTAAAGGTACAATTTCAATGTTATAAATGGTTTCCAGTTTTAAAAAGTATCGTAATTTTTTTGTGTTATTTTTTTCTTAAATACCTGGTTTTAGAACTGAGATAGCAAATTTAATTTTCACAGGCTTTTATATTAATACTTTTTGTATTTTACTATAGATTTTCAAAAGCCAAGATTATTGTTTACTTCCCTAATAACCCAGCGACATGGAGTTCCGATTCAACCTCCTCTCAATTGTCAATCTAATTTTCCTCCAAACATTAGTAATCAACACACATTTTATCTTTCTGACATTATTTTTTTACCACTGCTGTAAAGTGCCTTTTTTGCATAGCCCAAGTTCTTATTGCCAGAGAACAAACTGGTTTTTCACGTCGATCTCACACACTATCAACAAAGTTCTATGGACGTCAGCAAATGTATCGAAGGCTTCTCGGCCACCTGTCTTCTGTTTATTGTGTTTTGTTTGACAGAACGGGACAATACATATTCACTGTAAAGGATTTTTCCTGCATGTACAAATAAGTTCTGGCTTATAATTTTTGTTTTTTTGTTTAGGGTGCTGATGATCTCCTAGTCAAAATCTGGAGTGCCAAAGATGGAAGGCTTCTGGCCACCCTTCGAGGGCACTCTGCTGAAATAACAGACATGGCTGTTAACTATGAAAATACCTTGTTAGCGGCGGGCAGTTGTGATAAAATTATTAGAGTTTGGTGTCTTAGAACTTTAGCACCAGTCGCTGTCTTAGTTGGACATACTGGAATCGTTACCTCATTGCAGGTTTGAGATTTTATCTATATCATAAGTAACATAAAAACTAGTGTTGGGCCCAAACCGATATGAAATCGGTATCGGTCACCGATATCGCGATTTTCCCGATTAATCGGTTCGCGTCTAAAATACCGATTTTACCCGATTTTTTCCGATTATTTAAAACTGATTTTCTTAAAGTCGGGGTAGATGGCGCCACTAACCTTGACCGTTTGAAGTTCAAACTTCAGTTGCGGCATGGAGAAATGGGGTGGAGGAAGAGATGGCGTTGAAAATCGGTAACATTAGTATTGGACCATTGATAATGAATTGTAAAATCGGTATCGGTGAAATATCGGTATTAGTGGACATCGGCAAAAAAACGGTATCGGTATCGGTTGAAACATGAAATCGGTATCGGAATCGGTTAAATTACGATATCGGCCAACCCTAATAAAAACCATAAGAATGACGCTTATAGGTCTCATATAGAGTAGTGTCAGTGCTACATCACCCATGCTTTTTCCTATAGAGAAAAAAACGTGCCTAAAATGGTGGCCATGGCCAAAGCTATGAGGTGATACTACTCTATTTCAAAAATGCATAATTATTTTGCCAAAATGTGTTTTCATATTGAAAGTATTTTAAATTTTACAAGCTTTTTGCCTCATATTTATTCTTAAATTAAAATTAATAAAAATGCTTACATTTTGTTTGCTCGAATAAACTTAAACTTAAGTAAAACATTAAATGTTCAAATATATGTATATTTAATTTGTTTTATGTAAGTTTAAATTTATTCATGCAAACACTACTAAAATAGTTAAGATATTTTCTGATGTCACTGTGAAGAAATGTAGCTAAAAACCAACTACCCAATGTCATACAAATCGCTATTATGTTACTTATGTCTATTATAAATGATGTGAAATTTATTGTATTTTATTCTTTTAGTTTTGCCCTTATGCAAGGGGTGACAAACGATATCTTATTTCTACTGGAAATGACGGGTGTGTATGTTTCTGGCAATGGAGCATACGATCCAGTAGTTTTAAGTAAGACTTTCCATTCTTTAAATCTTTTTTTTGCAATTTTTTAATTTTTGTCTAATTCTAATTTGTTCAGTTTCATTAACAATACCACCATCTATCTGTTTCAAAAATTTAGCACTGAATATGTAAAATTAGTCTTGGGGAAAAGTTCCATCTTAGCCAATTGCGGTAAAAGAAAAGTGCTTGTCAAAACTATTGAAATTGACTGTACTAGTGTTATTTGAAAATACCTTTACATTATTGAAACTGGCAAATTTATGAATTGGGTGTAATTTATTTTTTTAATTTGATCTAATTTTAATTTATCAATTTGGTCTGACTTTTTCCATTTCAGTCCGAAACCTTTAAAATTCACGGAACGTAATAGAGCGGGTGCTCAGATGGTTTGCTCATCTTTTAGTCCTGGTTTGTTATTATTTTTCTTTGAATGATGTTTTTAGTAGTGATGGGCCAAAACTGATGTGATATCGGTATCAGCTACTGATATCGCGATTTTCCTGATTAATCAGTTCACGTATCAATTGCCGATAAAAATCGGTTAGATATTGGTACCGGTAATTATTTCCCAATTCTCCAATATCAGTATCGGAATTGGTTAAATTACGATATCAGCCATACTAGTTGTGTTAATTTCTCTAAAAAGTAAAATGTTTGTAGGTGGTATATTTCTGGCAACTGGTAGTACCGACCATCATGTTCGCGTTTATAATATTTTAGGCGTAAATGGTCCAGAAAAGATTTGCGAATTGGAACTGCATGCAGTAAGCTTTAGTCAGTATGCATACGTGCATTGGAATCTTTTTTAATATATTTGTATTTACGTAGGATCGAGTGGACAGTCTTCAGTTTAGTAGCAACTCTTGTAGGTTTATTACTGGAAGCAAAGATGGCACTGCCATGATTTGGGAATATTACAGGCAAAATTGGTCAACAATTCAATTGAAAATGTCTTCTAAATTACCGGGGTAATTATTATTGTACTTTAATTCTTTGAAAACCTTTTCATCATGTACGAATAATTTTTAATTTCCAAGTACACCGAGTGACGGAGATGAAGATTCCAAACAGAAATTCAAAGTGACCATGGTTGGCTGGAGCTCTGATGATTCTTTCGTTTTTACGGCGGTCAATGATCACTCGATAAAAGTTTGGAATTCATATACCGGCCAGCTAATTCATGTTTTAGTGGTATGTTTCTGGGAAATTTATTATTTTAAGAGTTAATTATACACTCTTTCTAGGGCCACGAGGATGAGATATTTGTTCTTGAAGCGAATCCGGCAGATCCTCGTATACTTCTGAGCGGAGGACATGATGGAAGAATAATTTTATGGGATGCTATGGCTGGAACAATTATTAAAAGTTTCTTTAATGTTGTAAGTATCGTAAAAAAAATTATCTTGGATAAGTCAAAAAGTTAACTCAATGTTCACTTCTATTAATTATTCAAGATCGAAGGACAAGGTCACGGTGCTGTATTTGATTGTAAATTTTCTCCTGATGGCATGATTTTTGCCTCGACGGATTCTCACGGTCATATGAGTATTTTCGGATTTGGTACTAATGACAATTACAAGAAGGTGATTTTATTCAACTTGTTTTATACAAACTATTACTTACTTAAGTTATGTTAAAGGTTCCTGAAGAACAATATTTTCACACTGATTATCGGCCACTAATCAGAGATTCCAACCATCATGTTCTGGATGAACAAACCCAGTGCGCTCCTCATTTGATGCCCCCGCCTTTTCTGGTTGATATTGATGGAAATCCGTACACTCCTAATCTTCAAAGACTTGTACCAGGCAGAGAAAACTGCTGCGATTCTCAACTTGTTCCTTATATTGCTGTTTTTGCTGATGGTACTGAATATTGTAATCACTTAAATTTCCCTTTTCATACTTTTTTCAACCAAATATTAGGTGATACGGAAATACTGGAGCCGGTTCGTCCCAATGAAGGGGACAATCACCGTCCAACTATAGATGATATGATTGTTAGGCTTCAACAAGAACAAGGAGCTATTCCTGTGAATGGAAATGCTGGCGCTAGTCCACAAGATCATGGTGAACGTGGGCCTTTGTCTCCGCGGGGCTCAGTTCACAGACATCCTCCTGGTATGTTCTGAATTGCTCTTTGCTAGCAACTCCTGATGTAGTGAGAGGTGATAAAATTTATTGGGACTCAGTGAAGAGTAAATTTAGATATTGTGGTTGAAATCATGAAAAATAAATAATGCGCACAAGGGTGTAATATATGAGAAAAACAACATTTTGAAAAAATACTTCCAGGCGATAAAGCAAAGCCATTATCCATTAATTTTTATCTGCATAAAATTTTAACCACCACCTAATGAATTGTAATTGTAATGGTTATTACAGGCCATAGTCCGGGTCATAGCCGAGTGGGGATGCGGAGAGATGGTGATATTGAAGGGGTCAGGCAGTCTTTAGGCAATTGGCAATCCAGAGGACCAGGTGGTGCTCAACAAGCAGAAACTCCTGTTTGGATGAAAAGGGTGGTGGTGAAGACCTTTAACCCAGCTGCTATAAAACAAAACCAACTTAGAAGACAGATTTTGGGAGACCAAGAGCTGGCTCATTACAACAAAGAGAAGAAAAAGCGGGCCATACAGGAATCAAGAGATGTAAGAAATTTTTAAATGGTTTTTATTTGAAATTCCATAAATTTCGTTTTTTTGGAAAAGCCCTCTTTGTATAAAAAGTCTGCGGAACAAACAAAGCCAAAGAAGAGAAAAAATGAACCAAAACTCCAAAGAAGATCAAATAGAACAAGAGGAGCCAAGGCTAATGGAAGAGCCCATGTCTTTGGTGAAGAATTTGAGGTAAGAAAAACGTACTGTTGTTTTTGAGTTTTCATTAATTTTTAAATGGTTACTGTCATTAGGATCCAGACGAAATTAGCCTAAGTGCTACTGATAGTTCTGCAAGTGTAGATAATGGAGAACCTTGGGATGACAGTTCGGAAAATAGTGAAAGGTGAGTATTTTATATTATAAATTCTAGTGACAAAGGTATTAAAAATACTTTTTTCAGTGATTCTGGAGAATATTCAGATTGGACCGCTGAAGCAGGGGTTAGTGTTGAATCATCGCCCAAACCTTATCGATCTAGTTACAGAAAGAAGGGCAGGTCCAGCGAAGAAGACGATAGATCCAGAGTTGAGCATGAAGGGGAAAGACAAAGGAGTAGAAGAGAAGCGAAAAAAGCTGCTCAAAGAGTCAGTATATGCATAAATATATATTATTGTGTTATTATTAATATTGCTATTATTTGTCCTTTAGCGTTCTACAAATGGCATACTTAATGAACTACCTCCAGAGTACCGTCCACCAGAATGGCTAACCGGCGTTGTACCTCATAGAGCTCCTTATGTACCTCAAATTGGAGACGAAGTGGTTTATTTTCGACAGGGACATCAACTTTACGCTCAGGCAGTTAAAAGGTCAAAGGTGTACGATATTAACTTGAAAAATCAACCTTGGAAAATATTAAATTTAAGAGTAAGTTTATCATAACCTTATTTTTGGCTATATTTTTCTTTAATTTCATGATGTTTTTATAAGGAACAAGAAATACTGAAAATAGTTAACATAAACTACGAAATTTGTCCACCGCGGCTTTGTTGTCTTACTGTGTCCATCATAGATCCGTCTTCTGGCTTGTCAAACACGGATGAATTTGTGATTCGTTATCATGACATGCCAGATGTCATTGACTTCATGGTTTTGCGCCAAGTGTATAACCAATCAGTGGCTCATAAGTGGAAAGCCAGTGATAGGTTTAGGTCTCTGATTGACAATGCTTGGTGGCTCGGGCGCATTGAAGAACAAACTCCATTGCACATAGACTTTCCTGATTCAATGTTCCAATGTTTTTCCTGTTTATGGGATAATGGAGAAATTGAAAAAATGAGCCCTTGGGATTTTGACCCTGTAGATGAAGAACGTATGTACTTCTTGACCTTTTACTTACATAAACTTTGTACCATTTTTTTTTAATTCTTTATGTTGAAGGTTTCCCTACGGTAATTGGTGGAAGTGTAGAGGTAACCCGAGAAGAACAACTGAAAATGATGTATATTCCCGACGAACTTGAATGGCCAACGTCGCGTGATGAGGAATGTGACAGATTAGTTCGTGGTATAGAAGTTGTTATGAAGCTCCCGTTTGGCAAACTGTTTGCCACACCTGTTGACTTAAATGTATATCCAAACTACGCCATGATTATCGAATTTCCAGTTGATCTCAGTATGATTAAAGCAAGGCTACAAAACAGATACTACAGGTGGTTTTCAATTGAAGTATTAATGGAAATTGGCATTTTAATATTTTTCCTTTGGCAGGAGAGTTGAAGCCGTCAAGTTTGACATAAAATTTATTGAAAGAAATGCCAGAAAATTCAACGAACCTCGTTGTGAAATCATAAAGCAAGCTAAACTAGTGAACGAAATTATCCAAGGCTACATCGAGTAATTGTACTTTTTTTTCTTTCTCTAAACTATTATGTGTAATCAAACTAATCATAAATAATTTTTGGTTCTTGTAGCAATCACTCGTGTGAAGATATAATGCAACTCTATAGCAAAATAATGGAATATAGACAATCCCGATCAACAGAATCTGATTCCGAAGCTACTACATCAGCGGGAGCTAGTAGCAGTTTTGCCGCTGAAGAAATGGCCGAGAGGAGATCAAGCCGAAAGAGAGCCAAAATTACTCGGGAGAATCAAAACAAAAGAAGGCGTCTGGAAACTCAACAATACACCTCATCCTCTTGGAAATCTCACTGTTTGAGCTTCTTAGAACTAATAGTTGAATGTGAAGATTCAACTCCATTCAGAAGTCCTGTAAGCTTACTGGATTATCCTGTAAGTATCTAATGTTGGAAAGACTTTCTTTACGTACTATAATTAATCTTTGGTTTTTAGGATTATAGAGATATCATTGACCACCCAATGGATTTGAGTACTGTTAAAGAAAAGCTACAAATAAATCAGTATCGAAGTCCTGTGGAATTCTGTAAAGACATGAGATTGATTTTTCAAAATTCAAGAAACTATAACACTAACAAAAAGTCTAGGGTGAATATTAATAATTATTGGTATTTTATTTAAAATTTATGGACAAAAGTTAAACCTTCTCTTCTTAAAAGATATATTCAATGACCATTCGCTTATCGGCTATGTTTGAGGAACAAATAAGGGGTATTGTTAGTGACTGGAGGTCAGCTGTGAAGTATGAGGAAAAGCTGAAAAATAATCAGTATGTTAGTAACAGGTGAGTCGCATTCTTTACACACTAAAAAGTTTATGCAATCAAGAAGTTTGACTTAAGCTTTGCTTATTAGGAGAAGGCCAGTTGCTGGTGCAGAATTGATTCCTTCCTTGAAACCTAAAAATAAAGTTTCCTGGTCTTCCTCCTCAAAAATGTCCATGAAAAGAAATGGACATTCAAGATCCAAACGTAACGGGAGGACGTCCTCAGCTAGTCATCACAATGACAATGAGTCATCCTCCGTTGTGCGCAAGAAGCTACTAATCAAGTCTCCTATTAGACATTCATCCTCTAACATTGCTAGAAGGCGAACCAATCACAGAGTAGTGGCCCAGCTCTCAGACTCTTCCGATGCCAGTTTGACCTCCAGACCGTTCAGAAATGGTATAGGTAAGCTGGTTGCTTTAAATGTTTCTCCTCTGTGAAGGTTCTATTGTAATTTTCCCACCTCTCAAAAATTATTTAAGTGCCAAAGAAGAAAAAATCGTCGAGTGACGAAGGTGATAATCAAGAGGATAAAAGGAAAAAAGTCAGTAGGTCAACAAATTCGCAGATTGAACTAAAGAAAAGGATTAAAAGGGGTAAAGTATTTTTTATGTAAGATATATTTTACAAATTCTGAGTGATAATTCCCCAACCTTTTTTAAAGCTATTTCAATGACAAATGGAGTTCTTCGTAATCCTGGAAGAAGGAAAAGAACGGTGGTGAACTACAGAGAGTTAGACGAAGGAATCGATCACGAATTAGATGATGAGGAAGATGATTATAGGTTAGTAAAAACTAGAAGCTATCGCAAAAACACCGAGAGTGAAACGGAAGTGAGCAGCAATGAGCCTAGTAATTCTGGGAGCAGGAGGTCTCCTAAGTTAAAAACTAAGCTGGCAGTCAAGAAAAAAGGCAAATATGCTAATCAAGTGAAACATGAAACTAGATTTAATTTAAGGAATAGCTCAAGAAACAATACAGGTAGTAGTGGAGAAACTAGCTCCAGTAGTCACAGTGATGCTGATAAAACTGAAGTGTCGGAAGCCTCAAATTCAAGTGTCGATAACTCGACTTCGAGAAAATCAGCCAGGTTAATGAAAGCAGTCACTCTGGATAAACAACTCAGGAGTTCTGTTTCCTCCCTAACGTCTAGTTCGGTTAATAATTCAGACTCGAAAAACTCTTCAAACTCGGAAAGTTATTCTGACGAAGATGGTAGTATGCGGCGTTCCTCTAGAACATCAACTCAAAACAACACTCGGGCTACCCGGAGTGCCTTACATCCCAATATGATTAGGGTGGAGTTGAAGCCACCCTCCAAACTAGGGCGTATGCAAACGAGAAATCGCGGACAAAGGACGGTACTGTATCAGGAAGATAGTGATTACGAATACGAGGATCGCAATGGAAGCCGCAGAGTTGTTGAAGCGGGGTCTAGCAGTAGTTCTGGTAGCACTGGAGATAATGACAATAATGATGATATAATTATTAAACGTAAAGGATCTAAACGGGCTAGAGTAATCTTTTCAGAATGATGGCAAAATTATTCTTTTATGTCCTGAAATAAATAGTTGTAAATTACTCAAGTCATATTGATAATGTTCATTCCTTCTTTTCCCCCAAAAGTTAAAACTATTTAAATTGAAGAAAGAAGTATGTAAATTAAAATAATAGACATCAATCATCTTTTGAATATTTTATTTCTATTCAGAAAAAAAGTGCATTTTTTTATTTACTGTCAATTATGTCGTTATTGGTAACAAGGTTCTCAAAACAGTTTTCATTGTAATATTTAAAAATTCATCACCATTTGTGTGTCTTGTGTTTGTATAATAAGGAACTATTAAATAATTCTCTTCATATAATGATTGAATCACTGGCTTTTCGAACATTTTTAAGTGTCAGAGTGTAGCAAACATAAGGTAGAGTAAGAGCGACAGCCAAATAAACACTTAACGTAATAGGTAGGTCACTTGATGTAGGTTTGAAAGGGTTTAAATATAAGCCCCTTCTAAGAGCATCACGAAAATGATGTGTAATTATTGCAATTAACAGACAGAAACTTAATTTATATAAATAATCATTATGTAGAATGTAATTTATAATCAAAATTATAACTGGTATAGAAACCATAAGCGAGGTGCAATGCAAAATTGGTCTTCGAGTAAGAGATGTGGCTGCCTATAAGAAAGACCTTTATCAGAATCGTGGTTAAAAAGGCCGTTACATTTTGGTTTACCTTTAAACTGAAACTTTTGGCCGCAATGAAATGGTCCACATCAATCAAACACGCCAAAAATCCCGATAATATTGGCCAAAAAAATACAACTCTTACGCGAAAATATTCTGTCATGTTCTTTTGATCGATTAGCACGCAGTAAACTAACATGCACAAAAAAGCTGTAACGCCATGAATTAAATTATCAAATAAAGCTCTTAAAAATATTTGTTTTTGTATTTTTGATAACAGCCTATTATTAGGGAAGAGGTCTGCAATCGCAATTACAAATATTTGTATCAAATGTAACAAAATAGTTTGAATCATGACCGAGTAATTAAAATTTCAAGAAAACAGTTGCTACTATTTTGTTCATAAGGCCAGCAAATAGCGTTTAGCTATTCACTTTTAGTTTTAAAGAATGGTTTTTAAAATAAACACTTAGGTTTTTGGTAGGAAATCTCGTTACGCGGTTGTAGCGTAGTAGCACGGCCAAAGTTGGCCGTGGTAGTAGAAAGCAGACTTTGGAAATAGTGTAATTTTTTACGGGGGACCTGCGGGCTCCCGACCCCCCTTAAGTTTATTTTTATTGAGAGCCACTGGCCCAAGCGGGGGGGGGGGGAGATCATAGAAATCTCATAGGTAACTAGAATGCTGCCGTGTAACTGGCAAATGGGCCAAACGCCGTGGCAGACGATTGCCAGATCTCAGCCAATCAGAGCTCAAAGGGTGGTTCTGCGAACTGGCGTCAAGCTCGGCCGTAGGCGGCAGCATTCTAGTTACCTATGAGATTTCTATGGGTGACAGCTAGCAGAAACGCGTAATTTCTGCAGGCTAACCTTAAAAGGCGCTATCTATCGGTAAGAAAGCTCGTGTTATCGTCGCGAGAGCCATTGTCTCCTGCTTTAAAATGATACTAAAAGTCACCAACAGATGGTGTCTAAAGACTACGGCCTGCGGAAAGGTCAAGCACTTAGTACTAAAATGCTATGAGAGCTCGCGCTCTTGGTCACGTCAAGGATCCTATATGTTAGAAGGATAGGTAGCCCTCCGGCCATCCCGTATTTTCAAAACGCCGGCAGCGCCGTCGATATTAAGAGAGCCTCTAAACGCGGGATGTCTTGTTTCTATTCCCTCAAGGACAAATTTTGGCGGTGCTTCTTCCATGTTTTGTCCTTGACGGGATCTAAAGACGGATTCTCTATCGCGCATGACCCACCGACGGCGCTGCCATTTTTCGTCCCTCGCCTCATATCCTTCTAACATATAGGATCCTTGGTCACGTGCCTTCCTCGGTGTCTGCTAGGTGTCAATTCCGTATTTTATGTTAGGCTTAGACGCCCCGAAATTTATCTAGACTTTTATATACATTTATTATATCTATGGTATACATTCTTTTACGAAGTCGGCCATTTCATTACAGGCCTAATTTAAAATAGTACAGGCAAGGGCGCCTGCACGTGCTCATCAGCTCGAGATGTCAGGTGCACTTGACCGCTTGAAGCGGCCTTGCATGCACTATTTGAAATCAGAGAGGTTTAGAGGTTTATTTAAGCCGTACCAGAGTACACCCCTTAGAATCAGGGCGGCTCCAAATGGAGCACAGCAAGTAATTACAAAGCAACTATAAAAATTTAACAAAAATAAACTATAAATATAAGGACCGTATCTATATATAAGGACCTGTAATAAAATGGCAGCCCTCACAAATAAGGATATAAAAGAGTGTATTGTCAATAGTTTTCGGTTGCGAATTCTCTTTTCGCTTAGAAGGGCTATATAACGAAGTGTAGCGTTAAATCTTATAAAGTTACGTTTTTTACAATAATTTTTGTTGGCCTTTTTTTATTTTTTCTTGTTAGTTAATGATTAATAACAAATTATATATAAAGATTTCCATAGAATGGATGCTTTCATCATGCTTTCATGGAGATAATCAAACTTTCCTATTTCCTAAGGGATTCGTATTTGATAAGCGGCAACACTGCATAATGCATTCATTCGCGAAAGTCGGAAACTTACTAGATACTATTTATCTTGATCTCTAATTGTCTATAGTTTGTTTATTTAACACAAAATCCTCGAATATTAATTTAAATTTAAGTCTAATTAGTTTATTTATATTTTTTCGATCGGATTACGCAATTTCTTTACAATTCTACTAAGCCTGAGGTAAGTTATTTTTTCTATTTTTTTGTCGGGCCTTGGTATTGCGGCTAAGCGAAGAAAAATCCGACTTCAAAACTGCGGCTTCGCACAGCATGGTTTATCTGGGGCCCTTTCGTTAAAAAAAGAAGTTCAACGATAGCCAAGGGTTAGGACTGGTAAATCTAAATTTGATAATTTAAATGATTGGGTAGATTTGGGATTAATATAAAATACTATAACACTGACACCTTACAATTCAGTACATAATCTTGGCTGCACACTGAAAAGTAACCACTTACTAATAATGTTAGCAAGTATAACAAACATTTTGACTGAGACTTAGGCCCAACTGATATTTTGACCTTTTAATGTACTACCAATCTCTGTAGTTGTATTTCAAGAGTCAGTTTTTAACTAATTGGTGGTTTGCCTTTTTTGTTTGTAAAATAAGTATTATTTAGACCATCATTGATCAGGTAGTAAATTGTGTATCAATTCAATTTATTACATCATAAACAATGATGCTCAGTTTGGGATCTGATCCCTTTTGTTGAATGTCCGCATTACGTTTCTAGTGAAAATATATGTCAATGATTTAAACAGAGTTTATTTGAACCTAATAATATTAGGTGACATGGCTCTCGGTAGTATCAGGGAAATTTGTTTTCTGTATTTTATATGAACCATGTTTAATGTTAATTGGGGTGTTCTTTGATTCACAAACCTTAAAGTTTCTGTAGTGAGTCTAATAGAAATCTTTAAAGTTGGTGGTTTGAAAATATTTGTAAACTTGGCTGGTCTTACTAATGGCCAAAAGTTTTCATCAGTAAATGATTTAACTTAAAATTGATTTAGTCTCTGCTTTAGAGATAACTATTTTATTTTTAGACGTAAAAATTCATCCATCCCTAAAAATGCGAAGTTTCTTTGTGGTGTGACTTTGGACGATTTTATTATCGTATCAACCATGACAACTATAGACGTTAGCCCTCATGTGAAGAGGGTAAGTTGTAAATTGTCCTGAGCTGAAGTGTCAAAAATTATGAAGTTATACATTTTTTTGCATATAATGTAGGTATGCCTCCAAAAAGAAGAACTAGAGCTCTTGTCAAAAGAGGATCTAATAAAGCAGTAAGCAGCAAAGAAATTTCCTTGTTTTTTTTATACTGAACTTGCTCTTAAAATTGTTTAAGGTGGCTGATACAGGAAAAGTACATTAACTCACTCGAGCTTAAATCTGGAGATGTTGAAAATTGTACATAATTATTATATTTAAAAAAAATATATTAAAGTATTTTATTTCTTTATTTTGATATTTATTTATTTTTAAATACCAAATTAGCGGAACTTGTAAGCTTGAGAGAGTCCGAGGAGAAACTCAAACAGCAACAATTGGAAGCCACACGAAGGGAAAACATTTTAGTCATGCGTCTCACTACTAAGGAACAAGAAATGCAAGAATACGCTGTAAGATATATTTTGTTCACCTCTAATTATTATGACTATGGAAATTATCCTTTATACTAGCTTAGCTTATAGTTTTTTCTTATTTTTTTCCAATTACTTAAGCCTTTGCTATTCTTTAAAGCATTTTTTTATTTGGTTCCAAACAGAGCCAAATTCAGGAGCTGAAACAGAGTCAAGTACCAACGGTTGCGCAATTGAGGACTGCCCTTCTAGACCCAGCGGTCAACTTGGTCTTTGAAAGAATGCGTAAGGAAGTGGACACCTTGAAAGCTCGTCTGGAGGAAACTCAGAATGAACTAAGCGCTTGGAAATTCACTCCTGACAGGTGCGATGAGCTTTATCGGGCAACCCCTTCTAACACTCTGGAACATTGCTCGTACTGTTATTTACGGCTTGTCCTTTTCAAGAATTTAAGACTGAACTATATTTTTAAGTATTTTCCTCTAGACATTTTCAGTATACGGTAAACGATTTAATCCCATTATCATTTATAGAAGTACTAAAGCATCGCGCGAAAAAAAGTCTTTTGGTACATTTTCGAGGGAAAGACACGATCGACATTTAATTTATCGAGTCCATCAGTGGTGAAACTGAGAGACATACATACTTTTTAATAACTTAGTCAAAAAACCAAGATCTGAAAGAATGCCGAAACCATCCACGAAAATTGCTTTTAAAAACTTGCGGCTATTTTGGGCATTAAAAAAGCAAACTACTGTACTGAACTCGAAAACTACAAAATAACTTTTTAAAAACTAGTGGAAAGGTATAAAAACTTCACTGATTTAATTTTTAATGTGATGCTCTTGCTACCCTATAGATTCAACGTTGGTTATAATCAATATTTAAATGTTTCGTCTGAAGCTCAGTTTTAAGCAAAGTGGTGTAACAAGGCCAGAATTTGGTTTTCTCCTTAGTTCATAAAACATGGTTTGAAGTTACAATTTACCTCAGGAAGATAAAAAGTTTGGGCTTGTTGATAATTTGTTTTTAAGCCTATACTTCTACTATTGGTATATTGATTTATTGTCTTAAATGGACGAATGATTGGGTAGATTAAGTTGTGCAACAAATTGTCTTTAAGCAGGAAGTTACTGTTAAAAGAAGCATTTTGGTTCCAGTCAAACGCCTTTCAAATTTAGTATTTACTTCCAAGATCTTAATTCTACATATAAATCAAACATCTCTAGTGCTTAAAATAGTAGTGGTGATTTTATACCGAAGTATATAATAGCTTTTTACCCATCTGGAATATAAAAATGAAACGTGTACCTTTGCAGTCTCGAGGTAGTTCTGGTGGGTGTTAATTTTCTGGAAAATTATGGAAGCATCATGGCTCAAAATGTATCACTTATTTAACTCTACCTGATTATGAACAATAAAAAAATTAAATTGCCTAGGGGTATTTACTTATGAACTGTAAAAGTTTTAGAATGTGTTTTTGCCCCCATAATGTTTCCTCCAAAAATGTACTTTAAAACATCAGCTTGTGAAGGTACATGTTTGAGATGAAAATATCAGAAATATATTATATACTTTTATTATTTTAATTAAAGAGATATAGTTGCGGTTTTCTAGTGCTAAGGGGTACTCTTTAGTAAATTATAACTAATTAACTATTGAGAAAATAAAATTGTCCAAAATATTTTAGCACCAGAGGAGAATGATTTCAATATGTTAAAAATTTAATTTTACAATTGTAAGTGCTGAAATAAAAGCGTTTTTCTGGAATAGTGCCTTCCCCCTTAAGTGGTTGATAGTTTCTTTTATGGCATAAGGTCGAGCTAAACCACTCAAATATATTGTACTCCATACAATATATAGAATGATAATTTTTAAATCCAAGTCTTAATGGTAGTATTCTTCCACTGTATAATTGGTTACAATATATTGGATTGGTAATTATTCTTAATGTACATTATAGCACCTAAGTTTTTAAATTAAGTCGGCCTCTTTGTTTTCATTGGTGGGGGTGAACGATATATTAAACATAACAAAATCTAGTTTGGTAGTACTAATACATTGGAAAATTCAGTAGAATTAAGTATTCCATTTTTAAACCAACGTTAAAATATGCATGATGGTTGTAGATTAAATCAAAAAGGCTTAAAAGTGTAAATCACCTCTTAATTGTTCACAAGTTTGAGGGTTTTTATTTAAAGATAATTTAGTTGTAAAATGGTTTATGGTATTAGAATAAGGACAAAAGGATGTAATATTTTGATTTTCTTTGAATTCTATTTGATTGTTTAGAAAAATGTCTTCCTTTATATTCTTAAGAATTTCTGAAAAAAAATTTTTATTGGGTTAATTTTTATTTCTCAGAGGGTGTTTTTTTTTGCTATCACAATTTTAAATTTAAATTAAATAAACATAGTGTAGGGAAATGGTTGGTCTTGAGATTGAGAAAGGTATAAAAGGCAAAGAGTTAACGAATTGGGGGAAAACTAAGCTTTAATGAGGCAAATAGGCCATCCAGGCAATAAAACTTCTTAAGACTAACAAAACCATTTGAAAAAAACTGATTTTTTCTTCCAAGGAGGTTAATTTGAAATCTTTTTAGATATAATATAGTTTGGGGGGGGGATTTATTCGTTTGATAACATTCCAGATTCTTAAGAACTGTAAATATGTTGTCTTAGGGTGTTTATATAATCTTCTAAAAGAGTTATTGTTTCATTTGGTTTCAATTATTTTTCTTGTAATATTTGACTGATACCCTACTAGCAGTTTTTACTTTCCCTTTGTTTAGTAACACTGGAAAGCGTCTTATGGCTAAATGTAGATCCCTCTACCAAGAAAATGAAGAACTTGGAAAAATGATTTCTGCGGGAAGATTGGCCAAGCTTGAAGGTGATTTAGCTTTGCAGAGAAATTTCAGCGAAGAAATGAAGAAAAGCCAGACTGGTACTGACGGTTTTCTTAGCTACGCACGCAACTGGTTTTTGCTTAGTTTTAAGGGGAGTTTTGGTTTCTACTTTGTTGTTAGAATTGGACGAGTTCCTTCAAGAGCTTGATGAGGATGTAGAAGGTATGCAGAGTACCATAATTTACCTTCAACAGAATCTAAGAGAGGCGAAAGAGCAGCTAAAAAAACTTCAAGTGGAAAATGAAATACTTCTGCATAAATCTAATACTTCAAACTGTGAATCGGTTGAAAGCACTCTAAATTTGGTAAAGCCGGTTAACAATGACCTTAATACCAATTCCACTATTGCAAACCACAAATCTAGTAGAAATTTGGAGGAAAACTCTCATGCCAATACTATAATTAGTTCCGCCAACAGTACACCTACTGGTGTAGAGACCTTAGCAACTCCGGACCTGACTGATGAGATTAAGAAGCCAGAGCCTTCTAATGTTTTAAGTATGAAGTCTCCGAAAAGTCCAGAAGAGAAAATACTGGATGACCATGAAACTGCCATGAGAACGATACAAACCCCTCATTCAGTTTTAACAACTCTGAAACGTTCAGATACACCAGATCTTGTATCTCCTGAACCTTGTAGCGATAAAGATTTAGTGGAGCAACCTCCCGCTGTTAGTGTTATGTCAACAGTTGGTGTAGATAAACCCCCAAATTCAGTCCAAGAAAATGGGTTGAAACAAGGCGTTATTTGTTACGGACACCAGTCATTAAGAGTAGGAAGCCCATCCATTGAATATAAACGTGACACACTGCCACTTATTATTGAAAATCCGAGAAGTCCAGTTGATGAATTAGCTGCCCAATTAACTATTAATAATCAATACAAGGTGGAATCTGAGGGAATTAGAACAGAACCTGAAATATCCGAGACTAAGAAAGCCATGGAATCCTTTCCTTTAGATCTTGTTAAAAAACCTGAATTTATGCTGAACCACAATCCTATTAGTAGCGTAGTTGTGAGCACTAATGTAATCACGAGTAAACCTCTGAATTCACTTGAACAACTTCCAACGAACCTTGTATTGTGCGAGAGCAGTAACGTTATAGCGTCAGCTAGTTCGAAGGAAGAACCAACAGCCATTATTGTGCCGAAACTGAGACTCTTGGCAACTGTACAAAATGTGGAATCAACATTGTCAGCCACTTCACCTTCACCACCACAGTCACCTGTAAATCCTGCAGTTGTAGTATCGACCGAGACGAAAAAAAGAACTCTAGATATGGAAAATGACGATGACAATGGGGATAGCCCTTCGGACATTACTTTACCTAGCTCAAAAAGGCAAAGGTTAATCTCTGAACCACTAACCTTGAATAGCACAGCCAAGTTGAAAACTGAACTATCCTCTTCTCCACCGATTGATAAACGCATGTTGATGGTGGATATTGACACTGAAGTCCAAGTAGCTCAGACATTGGCTTGCTGGGCAGTAGCCAGTAGTAAAGAAAGAACTCGCGCCAAATCCCCTATTAACGATCAAAGGGTGTCTGGTATGATTGGGAATGGTGATTTTGTTGAGGGCTCAAATTTGGAGGAAGGGCAAATGTGAACTCTTAATTTTTAGCAAACCCCTTAATTCGCAAAATTTTATTCATAATTCCATTATCCCAAGTAAACAAGTTATATGGATACATTTTCACGAGTACCATTCTCATTTTTCATTCATTATATCATGTAATACAGTATGTAAGATTTAGGTATGGTATACAATGTAATTGTCATTTTTGAGAGCTTTATTTCCTGCTTTGTTTTGAATAAATAATGGTTAAAATAGTCATTCAAGTCTCGTTTCACTTAACTTTATTACATTTTCGGTTTACAAGCTACTTAGAGGCCAACACGATGCGTTCATAACTGCTGTACTTCATTTGACAGCTCAAGTTCGTGCCATTTGCGTGCTCGGATTTGTTCCGATCAATTTTCGATTGTTCCATCTAGGAGCAACAAACACAACACCCCACACAAGGAGGACGCAACCCTTCAAAATTCGTGGATTTTCTTGTGTACGTTTTTCATTGGCTAGACGCTTAGCGTATGCTGCCGTCGGAAGGGGAAAATTCTGAAATTGTCTTCCCCCCCGCCCGTAAAACGTTCATCGTAAAGGCTCGTGACGCTCGTCCAATGAAATTCGTACACAACCCTTCGTTAGCGGGTTTAAAGGCTAACTGCGTTCTCCTTATGTTTGTTGCTCCTAGGTTCCATCATAGACTATAATTATAGTATCTCTAATTTTTAGACCAAACCAGAGTCGCTTTGCAGCCAACTCTAATAGTTCGTATCGATGCTAGGCCCCAAACTGAATAAAGGCCGTACTTTAAAAACGGGAGATTTGAAGGTCATTTGAGAAGCTTATGTTTGTTCCCCCCTCTTTCAATAACAGACCATCAGTGAGTGAGAGTAACAGCAGTGGAAGGTAGTTATTTCTCGATGGTCAGAGAGCAATCAAATAAAGACCGGGGCGTCCCCAAGGGGGGGGGGGGGGGACATGTTTTCGGCTCATCCCAAAGCTTGGAAGAGTTGAAAAAATGAAAGTGTGTCCTACCTTAAAATTTTCACTGACAAGGAGACAACGCGAAGTGTAACCCACCCAGTGGCGTAGCAGATAACTCAGAGCCCCCCCCCCCCGCAAAAATCTCTATGAGGCCCCCCTTTTTAATTTTTTTTTTATGGTTAGCGGGGCCCCCCCGAAGCTCGAGGGGTCCCCCCCCCCGCACCGCGGGCGCTGCGGACCATCAGCTACGCCACTGAACCCACCGATTTTGTTCAAACTCGAGGGATTAAATGTAACATGAAAAATCCTAATGGGAATTTATTTACTTAGGAAATGTTTTTGACAACAAAAATTTTAAATTAATTTACCCATTGAAAATAATATGGGATTCTGACCGATTCCTAGGGGCCCCTGTGAAAAGTTTTTACAAATTTCGAAAATGCAAAAAATAGAAAATATTTACGAAAAAAATCTTTGAACGAAATGGGTGAAAATTGGTAAAATGTGAGAGAAAATTTAAAATAGTACAAACACTGAAAAATATTTCGAAATTGTTTTAAATGAATTATTTTTTAAAAATTGAAATAATTTATTTTTTAAAAATTGATATAAATTATCTTTTAAAAATTGAAATAAATTATTTTTTCAAAATTGAAATAAATTATTATCATTTGTGGCCCAAAACAAAAATAACTTCGTAATCTACGCGTCAAGCGCTACATTCTCCGCCAAAAAAACGGTAATACCCTAAAATTACTACTTTTTTAAAATTAAGTTAATTAAAAAAAATAACATTTGCGGCCCAAAAAAAATAGTTTCGTAATCTACGCGTCAAGTGCTACATTCTCCACCAAAAAAAACAAAATTACATGAGGCCGCTGTAGTTCAATTTGGCCAAATTATTTTTTAAAAATTGAAATCAATTTTTTTTAAAAATTGAAATAAATAATTTTTTAAAAATTGAAATAAATTATTTTTTAAAAATTGAAATAAATTATTTTTTCGAAATTGACATAAATTATTTTTTAAAAATTGAAATAAATTATTTTTTAAAAATTGAAATAAATTATTTTTTAAAATCTGAAATAAATTATTTTTTAAAAATTAAAATAAATTATTTTTTAAAAATTGAAATAAATTATTTTTTAAAAATTGAAATAAATTATTTTTTCAAAATTGAAATAAACTATTTTTTCGAAATTGAAATAAACTATTTTTTCGAAATTGAAATCAATTATTTTTTAAAAATTGAAATAAATTATTTTTCAAAATTTAAATAATTTTTTTTCAAATTTTAAATAAATTATTTTTTCAAAATTGAAATAAATTATCTTTTAAAAATTGAAATAAATTATTTTTTCAAAATTGAAATAAATTATTTTTTCGAAATTGAAATAAATTATTTTTTCAAAATTGAAATAAATTATTTTTCAAAATTTAAATAATTTTTTTTTTTTCAAATTTTAAATAAATTATTTTTTCAAAATTTAAATAAATTATCTTTTAAAAAATTAAATAAATTATTTTTTCAAAATTGAAATAAATTATTTTTTCGAAATTGAAATAAATTATTTTTTCAAAATTGAAATAAATTTTTTCAAAATTGAAATAAATTATTTTTTCAAAATTGAGAAAAATAATAATTTAAATTTATTAAAAGCAGTAAATTTGATAAAAAAAACGATTATAATTGATAGGAATTGATTGAAATAGATTATTTGTGAAATATCTGAATAATATATAGATAAATTATTATTATTATAATTACTATTATTATTTTGTTCATCAATGATCAAAATTTGAATTAATAGATCAAAATTGGCAAAATTTTAAATTTTCTAAAAAATAAAATATTTTTTATAAACATTTTGTTTTATTTTTTTCAAAAACACAATTTATCTTTATAAACACACAAAGATAAACTAAATAAACCTGAAACTTGAACTTGATATTAATCCAATTTTACACAACTAATAAATTTCATTTATTTTCAATTTTGATCGAAACTACTGCTTTTGATCAAATTGGTACATTAAATATTATAAGTTTTAAGAAACAATATTTTATTCCAAACTATTTTGAGATTTTTAAATTTTTAAAATCTGGCCCATTTTGATCTATTAATTCGAAAATTCGAATTTTGATCATTGTTGACCAAATTGACCAAAATAATTATTGTTTTTAAATAAACCAATTCTATATATTATTCCGATATTTCACAAATAAATTCATATCAACTAGGAATCGGTCAGAATCCCATGTTATTTTCAATGGGGAAAATTTAAAATTTTTGTTGTCAAAAATATTTTTCCTTGCCATTCCCTTTATAGTCCAGTCAGGGCCGTGCTTAGGGGGGGGGGGGGGAGCCGGGCGGTCACCCAGGGCCTCTAAAATTTTACCATAGGGATGCATATAACTTGAAAAACCCTGAAGGGAAATGTCTCCATAGGCAACCGGTTTGCTATGGCAACCAAAAATGTTTTTGACAACACAAAATGGAAAAAAATAAATTTTTTGAAAATGCTAAAAATAGAAAATATAAATATGAAAATAATGAAAAAGTTCGAAATTGATTAAAATTTTTACAGTCAACGAATGCTCAATAAAGGTATAGAGGGAAATGTTGGGAACACAATTTTTGACTTCGTAACTTTGTTTGGACTAGTTAGGAGGTGAACATATCAAAAGTCCCCACCCGTAGCCCTTGATCCGGCGGGGGGAGGGTGGGTTTGAAGGTCCCATTTTCCGGTTTTTCCCTTATATCTCGGAAATTATGCGCCCTAGCGACATGACCACTTGATTCAAAATGAAAGCTGATTACATTTGCTACACGTTTTACGCAGTCAAGTTCTTCGATATCTTGTATAGTTTTCGAGATATCCGCTCTTGAAAGTCTGTAATTTTGAAGAAAAAAAAATTGTCTCACATTTTCTGTTCTTTTGACCGCCTAACTCTTCAACGATGCACCCAAAAAATATTTGCCAGCCATAGGGTTGTAGAGCATTAAATTCCCTTCAATAATATATATTACTTTACAATTTTATCTATTTTCCTTAGCAATTTGGTTAGACATCCCGTTTTCAAATCGATAGCGCCCAAACATTTTGGTAGTACTGGAAAATCACCATCTTTTTTTTGTTATGTTTCGACACCATATAATAAATAATAAAATAATACATCGTTGGAAGGTAAATAATCTAATTTTTAATTGATTTAAGTTATCTTTAGCTGTTTTATTGAAGATTTATTGTATCTAACATAAATAATAGACGGCGATCGCTACGATAACGTGTCTGATAGTTTAAACAGACAAGGAGCGTTTCGGCTAGCATTTTGAGACATGGTTAGGTTATTTTTACACAAAAAATAAATTGTTTTTGTGCTTTACTGCTAGCTATAACCTAATGAGGTTCTTGAAATGTTTTTAAATAAAAGGGGGCACTGTACAACATAAGGGGGCTTAACAGACTTTCATTTAATCCTTAGTACAAAAGGCAGGTGAAACCTGCATCTTGAGGTGGTATGAGGTCTGATGATTTTCTGCCGATGCACGAAAGGCTGTGCCAGCGCGAGGTGTGGCTGCAAAAAAGCAAACCTCAAATGTTCCCCAGCATGCCAAAATTGCCAGGGGAACTGCCTGGATGGGGTCCCTCAAGTTGACTCCGAAGATGAAGAACAGGAGGATCCTTTGACCGTTTCCCTACAGGGGTCCGATGGAGAAGATATTGGAGAAAAATATGATGAAAACGAAGACGAGGATGAAGGTCCTTCCCACCCCAAGAGATCAAGAAATTGACTCAAGGGTACCTACTGTTGTAATGTTTTATGTTCATCCACTTTTCTATGTCAATAAACTTCGTGTTCATTTAATGGTTGTGATTTATACAGTGGCGGCGTAAGGGGGTTGAGGGGGTCGTCTGCCCCGGGTACCAGGGTAGCCAGGGGTGCCATCGGAGCAGCTCGAGGGGGGGGGGCGTATATCAGAACTATTAAACTTATAGAATGTTTTTGGGCTCGAGAGGGGGGGGGTGCGAAACAAAGGACCCGTGAAAACTTCTGCACGGTCCTGGGGGGTGTCACAAAACATTGCCGCCCCGGGGACCCAGCTTCTTAAGCCACCACTGGATTTATAAAACTATCCCAATGCCTTATAGACACTCATAGGGAATTTCATGCTCTACAACCCTATCACCGGCATTTATTTTTTTGGTGCATCGTTGAAGAGTTATCCAGTAAAAAAGAGCAAAAAATGTGAGATAATTTTTTTTTCAAAATTACAGACTTTCAAGAGCGGATATCTCGAAAACTATACAAGATATCGAAGAACGGGACTGTGTAAAACTTTTAGCAAATGAAATCAGCTTTCATTTTGTATCAAGTGGTCATGTCGCTAAGGTGCATAATTTCCGAGATATAAGTGAAAAACCGGAAAATGGGACCTTCAAACCCACCCTCCCCCCGCCGGATCAAGGGCTACGGGTGGGGACTTTTGATATGTTCACCTCCTAACTAGTCCAAACAAATTTACGAAGTCAAAAATTGTGTTCCCAACATTTCACTCTATACCTTTTCGTTGCCTGGACTATTAGGATTTTTCAGGTTACACGAAGGTCTACCAATAGTTTGAACAAAATCGGTGGGTTACACTTCGAGATGTCTCCTTGTGAGAGCCTTTAATTATTTTAGTTAAATTGACTGCTTATACATGTATAGTTCATACGTAGAAGCTCCTGTATTTGGTTCTATAGTTCTAGCTGAAGTAATGGGTATGTAGGGAATAGAGCGCTTGACTAAAATAGCATTTGTTAAAATAGCGTTTTCAAAAGTGCGTTTTTCAAAACAGCATTTTGTTGCAACGGCGCTTTGTTAAAACAGCGGTTGTTGAAATAGCGTTTCTCAATACCGCGGTTTGTCGAAAGAGCGTTTTGTTTAGTCAGCGTTTTTTGGTTAAGCGTTTCTCAGTAGAGCGGTTTGTCAAAACAGCTTTTTCCATAAACAGCGTTTCTGAATATGGCGTTTCTCAAATTAGCGATTTTGAAACAGCGGTTTTGGTCAAGACAGCGGTTTCTTAAAATTTATATGAATGAACGATGGAAAATGTATAACATACATATGAACTTCAGGGGTTAGGTTAGGTTAGGTTAAGTTAGGTTAGGTTAGGTTAGGTTAGGTTAGGTAAGTTTGCAATACTAACTATCGGCAGAAACCATTAGGTAATGAAATTTGCCGAAATTCCAGAAAAATATGTATTACAATTGGCCTATATTATTAGTGCTATAGAAAGCAGCGCCGTTTTGGGAAACGCTGTTTCGACAAAATACGGTTTTGAGAACCGCCGCTATGACAAAGCGCCGTTTGAACAATTTGTTGTTTTGGGAAACGCTGTTATGTCAAAACGCCGCTTGAACAATTTGTTGTTTTGGGAAACGCTGTATCAAGAAACGCTGTTATGACAAAGCGCCGTTTGAACAATTTGTTGTTTTGGGAAACGCTGTATAAAGAAACGCTGTTATGACAAAGCGCTATTTTGAAAAACGCTGATTTGAAAAACGCTGTTTTGGAAAATGCTGATTAAACAAATGCTGTTTAGGAAAGCGCTGTAGTCCCTACAAATCGAAGTAATGTTAAAATTAGTGGGATATGGTCTAACGGTCTTACTCGTATTCGGTTCCTACCTTTTTTTAACTGCTATTAGAGGTTGATTAGACTTAAGTAGAAGGAAAGTAAGGGCGAGACATCGATCCCAGGTTCAGGTTTAGGTTCGGGATCGAGATCCGGGATTTAAGGGGTGAAATAGGGGTAAAATCGTCGAAAAGTCAATGTATTTATGGTATTCCTCGCGACGATTTCTTTTCCCGTATATCAACATATTGTGTTCAGGCCAACTTGTTCATATATCTCCGCTTATCTCGAAAGATACTTGAACGTATATCTTATCGCGTTTTATCGTACGGAATAAGTTGAAATGATGTAAAAAGTGATAACCTGAGTGGGAGATAGCGCGCGTGCGCGGATTTCCTGGGGCGCGGATTACCCGGGAGGCGCGGTTAATTTGAATTTAAGAGTGTTTTGTCGTTATGGAATATGGGACGCGGTTAACGTGCGCGGATTGGGGCGCGGTTAATTTGAATTTAAAACATGGATTTGAGTGTTTTGACGTCATGGAATATTCGTTGTTAAAGTAGAATGGAAACATTTTTAAACTTCATTTTAATATCATTGTAGTATGCTTGACCCTTGAACCTATCTCACGAGTATGTAACCAAAATTGGACCGCAAGTTTTTTTCTTTACTAAGTTACGTTTAAAATAACCTTTTGTAACAATTCCAATATGTAAATATAGGTATAAGGATTGAAAAAATACTTAAAGTAAGTGGTTTTACTGATAAACTCTAAAGTAATTTAACTTTAAAGGGTATCTTAGATTATTGTTTTTAATTTTATTCAAGTTGAAAACGTATTAAGAGTCCTTCAAAGTACTATAAAAGGATTTTATTTACGAACTAAATTCATATTTTCTTCAAACTTTCAATTCGCTTTTTTTACTATTTAAATACGGTAAAATATAATTCTTATACACAAATATAGTCAGAAAGATACTATAAAACACTAAAATTAAAATTAAATTAAATTTGTGTGGATAAGATTTGTAAATATCATTTTGAAACTAATAACTTTCACGCTTTATTTAAGTCAAGCCAATAAAAACAATTACCTATATTTTAAATACGGTAAAATATAAATACATTTCCGATATGTAAATAGGTAGAATAACACTATGAAAAATTCCTTTTTCTACTTTTAATACGACAACACACAACTCTGATACGCAAATATATACAGAAAATATTTAAAAAAATTACTCTACGTTCGATACGTTAAAATACATTTCCGATACCCAAATATAGATAAAGAAATACTATAAAATATAAAAAGGTAGAAAAATACTACACATTAACCATTATGAATTTAAGCTTACAACATCCTTCACGTATAGAGCATAAAAAAAATACTACAACAATCTCTATACTCTACATTCATCACGTTAAAATATATTTCCGAAATGCCAATATAGGTAGTAAATACTACAAAATCTCTATACTCTACCTTCAATACGTTAAATTACATTCCAATATGTAAATATAGGATGAAATATACTACAAAAGCCTCTTTTCTTGACGTTCAATATGAAAAATAGATTTCTGAAATGCAAATATAGGTAGTAAATACTACAAAAGCCTCTTTTCTTGGCGTTCAATATGTTAAAATAGATTTCTGAAATGCAAATATAGTTAGTAATTACTACAAAAGCCTCTTACTCTACGTTCAATACGTTAAATTAATGATATGCCTCCGATCGAATCGTTCATTTTTTCCTATTTATTTAAATATACGTTTTTAAATTAGAATTGCTTCTAGTGTTCGGCAGTCGATTAACTTTTATCTATGAATAAAATAAGCTCGGCTATATTTAAATAACATTTATTTAAATAATCAATAGTTAAATAAAAATTGTTAAATGTTTAAATAATCGAAAGTGAATAAGCCTATTTTTTAAATAAAACAAACAATTATTTAAATAAATACCACTTTTATTCAAATAAATGCTTGGTTGCGTAAAAACACAATTAAATAAGTTAAAATGATATTCTTTTTACCAACGTTTTTTAAATAAATCGGAAAATTTGTGGATAATGAATAAACAATTCCGAACACTAATTGCTTCATTACATTATGCATTTGTTCTTTAAACAATACCTGAATTTGAAATTATATAACATAAAATAAAATAGTTTAAAAATAAAACTATATCAAGGTATTACACTCGGGTAAAAAAAAATAGTTGCATTATGTTTTTATATTTCTTTCTTAATTACAGTGATGCTTAAAAGCAAACCTCAAATCTATAAAACAAAGAGTTTTTTAACAAGGGATAAATTTATTTTAAAAGATGCTTTGGTGACATCTAACGGCGGCAATGGACAATAATAAACAAAATACTAAAAGTATCATGTGTTATTAAAATTTTAATTGCTATATTATATTTATGGTATGTACTTGAACCCATTATGGTATTTGAAATAGCCTCATATATGAAGAGAGTAAACATATTTCTTAACACCTAGAAAGCGTTATTATTTTTATAATTTATTAATTAACTATTAATATGGTTACATTATTTGCATAGGGTTCTTAGTTAAAAAGATTCGAGTACCTTTAAAGCTCACCAATACATAAATGTAATATTTAGATGCATAATCTTATCGGTATTTATATTATCAATAAGCACAAAAATACAAAACCTGATACATTAAATTATGCAGAGTCCTTCAAAGTACTTTAAAAGGATTTTATTTACGAACTAAATCCATATTTTTTTTTCAAACTTAGAAGTAAGTTTGTATGAAATACTTTCTAATACCTGAAAAATGGACTTTAGAGTGGATAATTAAGTATTTTTTCAATCCTTATACCTATATTTGCATATTGGAATTGTTACAAAAGGTTCTTTTAAACGTAACTTAGTACATTAATTTATTTTGGAAGTTCAAAACGTATTAAGAGCCCTTCAGAGTACTATAAAAGGATTTAATTTACAAACTTAATTAATATTTTCTTCAAACTTTCAATTCGTTATAATTTGAATTTAAATGAAAACATCATGGATTATAGGTGCGTAATCTACTATTAGACCCAACGGATTAAAAAATACTTAAAGTAAGTGGTTTTACTGATAAACTCTAAAGGAATTTAACTTTTAAGGGTATCTTAGATTATTGTTTTTAATTTTATTCAAGTTCAAACGTATAAAGAGTCCTTCAAAGTACTTTAAAATAATTTTATTTACGAACTAAATCCATATTTTAGAAGTTAGTTTGTATGACATACTTACTAATACCTGAAAAATGGACTTTAGAGTTGATAAGATTTGTAAATATCATTTGAAACTAATAATTTTCACGCTTTATTTAAGTCAAGCAATTACATTTTTAAAAATGAAAGAAGTTAAACAATATAACAATTTGTAAATATTGTAAATATTTTTAGGTAATAAAGAAATTAAGAAATGTTTTAATTAAAATATCTTTCATTTTCTACTACATTTTTAAAAATGAAAGAAGTTTAACAATATAATTATTCTAATATAATTTCAAATTCAGGTATTATTTAAAGTACAAATGCATAATTTAGTGAAGCAATTCTTATTTAAATACTTTTATTTAATTAATTTATTTATCTGAAATGTATTTATTGAAAAATAAGTGGGTTTTACTATTTATCACGGTTATTTTTATATATATATATATTGGAATTGTTACAAAAGGTTCTTTAAAACGTAACTTAGTACATTAATTTATTTTTGAAGTTCAAAACGTTCAAAACGTATAAAGAGTCCTTCAAAGAACTTTAAAAGGATTTTTTATTCACTATATAATCCATTTTTTTTCAAACTTAGAAGTTAGTTTGTATGAAATACTTACTAATACCTGAAAAATGGACTTTAGAGTGGATAATTAAGTACTTTTTCAATCCTTTTACCTATATTTACATATTGGAATTGTTACAAAAGGTTCTTTTAAACCTAACTTAGTACATTAATTTATTTTGGAAGTTCAAAACGTATTAAGAGCCCTTCAGAGTACTATAAAAGGATTTCATTTACAAACTAAATTAATATTTTCTTCAACTTTCAATTCGTTATAATTTGAATTTAAATGAAAACATCATGGATTATAGGTGCGTAATCTACTATTAGACCGAACGGAGTAAAAAAAATACTTAAAGTAAGTGGTTTTACTGATAAACTCTAAAGGAATTTTGGAATTTTCTAGAATAGCAAAGTAAAACTAAAACGTAAACCAAGTTTAAAACGAAACTAATAACTGGGAGAAAGGTTGAAGTAACTTTTTTGATTTTTCGTTTTTTAATTTTTGAGTTCCCTATATTATTATAAACTAAATTAAATATAATTTTTGAAAATTTGTGATAAAAGATCTGCTCCTTCGTGTTTTACATATATTTAAAAACTCGAGATTTTAATGAATTGTTTTCAAAGCATGAAAAATATAGCAGATCCTTTGGGGCACGGGCGCCAACCGCGTCTCAACGTCTGACTATCATCTGGCAGTTCCATACTGGGCTATTTGACCATCAAAATGACCAAATACACGTATATTTGAACATTTCCTTGACTACATGACTGAAAAATTGTTTAAAGGTACATCTACTTGGTTACAAAATTTGTTAAATACTTGGCTTTAAGGCCATCTAAATTAAAGTTAGAAGTAGCTAGACAAAGAGAAATTGTTCTGAAAAATAAAATTAAAGATATAAAAACTAACCAATAGTATTTCGAATACCAAATAATTCGACGTATTTGTTTTTGAAATAACTAAATAGTTTGCATATTTGTCAAAAAAAACTAAAAAAGTAATTGAAATTACTGTTACTTTTACTTGCAATAGTAAAATACTAAACCAAATGTATAATTTATATTTTATTTTATTTAATAAATTTAAACTATAATACTAAACTTTTTCAAAAAAAACTTTTACAAACAAAATTTAAAATACACATTTTTAAAATTTAACTACACCAGCTCCAAGTCAGCTAGCGACTTTTTTTAAGTAACTACTAACTACAATTAAAATCAAAGGATCTGCTATATTTTTCATGCTTTGAAAACAATTCATTAAAATCTCGAGTTTTTAAATATATGTAAAACACGAAGGAGCAGATCTTTTATCACAAATTTTCAAAAATTATATTTAATTTAGTTTATAATAATATAGGGAACTCAAAAATTAAAAAACGAAAAATCAAAAAAGTTACTTCAACCTTTCTCCCAGTTATTAGTTTCGTTTTAAACTTGGTTTACGTTTTAGTTTTACTTTGCTATTCTAGAAAATTCCAAAATTCCTTTAGAGTTTATCAGTAAAACCACTTACTTTAAGTACTTTTTTTACTCCGTTCGGTCTAATAGTAGATTACGCACCTATATTCCATGATGTTTTCATTTAAATTCAAATTATAACGAATTGAAAGTTTGAAGAAAATATTAATTTAGTTTGTAAATAAAATCCTTTTATAGTACTCTGAAGGGCTCTTAATACGTTTTGAACTTCCAAAATAAATTAATGTACTAAGTTACGTTTAAAAGAACCTTTTGTAACAATTCCAATATGCAAATATAGGTATAAGGATTGAAAAAAAACTTAATTATCCACTCTAAAGTCCATTTTTCAGGTATTAGAAAGTATTTCATACAAACTTACTTCTAAGTTTGAAAAAAAAATATGGATTTAGTTCGTAAATAAAATCCTTTTAAAGTACTTTGAAGGACTCTGCATAATTTAATGTATCAGGTTTTGTATTTTTGTGTTTATTGATAATATAAATACCGATAAGATTATGCATCTAAATATTACATATATGTATTGGTGAGCTTTAAAGGTACTCGAATCTTTTTAACTAAGAACCCTATGCAAATAATGTAACCATATTAATAGTTAATTAATAAATTATAAAAATAATAACGCTTTCTATGTGTTAAGAAATATGTTTACTCTCTTCATATATTAAGCTATTTCAAATACCATAATGGGTTCAAGTACATACCATAAATATAATATAGCAATTAAAATTTTAATAACACATGATACTTTTAGTATTTTGTTTATTATTGTCCATTGCCGCCGTTAGATGTCACCAAAGCATCTTTTAAAATAAATTTATCCCTTGTTAAAAAACTCTTTGTTTTATAGATTTGAGGTTTGCTTTTAAGCATCACTGTAATTAAGAAAGAAATATAAAAACATAATGCAACTATTTTTTTTTTACCCGAGTGTAATACCTTGATATAGTTTTATTTTTAAACTATTTTATTTTATGTTATATAATTTCAAATTCAGGTATTGTTTAAAGAACAAATGCATAATTTAATGAAGCAATTAGTGTTCGGAATTGTTTATTCATTATCCACAAATTTTCCGATTTATTTAAAAAACGTTGGTAAGAAGAATACCATTTTAACTTATTTAATTGTGTTTTTACGCAACCAAGCATTTATTTGAATAAAAGTGGTATTTATTTAAATAATTGTTTGTTTTATTTAAAAAATAGGCTTATTCACTTTCGATTATTTAAACATTTAACAATTTTTATTTAACTATTGATTATTTAAATAAATGTTATTTAAATATAGCCGAGCTTATTTTATTCATAGATAAAAGTTAATCGACTGCCGAACACTAGAAGCAATTCTAATTTAAAAACGTATATTTAAATAAATAGGAAAAAATGAACGATTCGATCGGAGGCATATCATTAATTTAACGTATTGAACGTAGAGTAAGAGGCTTTTGTAGTAATTACTAACTATATTTGCATTTCAGAAATCTATTTTAACATATTGAACGCCAAGAAAAGAGGCTTTTGTAGTATTTACTACCTATATTTGCATTTCAGAAATCTATTTTTCATATTGAACGTCAAGAAAAGAGGCTTTTGTAGTATATTTCATCCTATATTTACATATTGGAATGTAATTTAACGTATTGAAGGTAGAGTATAGAGATTTTGTAGTATTTACTACCTTTATTGGCATTTCGGAAATATATTTTAACGTGATGAATGTAGAGTATAGAGATTGTTGTAGTATTTTTTTTATGCTCTATACGTGAAGGATGTTGTAAGCTTAAATTCATAATGGTTAATGTGTAGTATTTTTCTACCTTTTTATATTTTATAGTATTTCTTTATCTATATTTGGGTATCGGAAATGTATTTTAACGTATCGAACGTAGAGTAATTTTTTTAAATATTTTCTGTATATATTTGCGTATCAGAGTTGTGTGTTGTCGTATTAAAAGTAGAAAAAGGAATTTTTCATAGTGTTATTCTACCTATTTACATATCGGAAATGTATTTATATTTTACCGTATTTAAAATATAGGTAATTGTTTTTATTGGCTTGACTTAAATAAAGCGTGAAAGTTATTAGTTTTAAAATGATATTTACAAATCTTATCCACACAAATTTAATTTAATTTTAATTTTAGTGTTTTCTAGTATCTTTCTGACTATATTTGTGTATAAGAATTATATTTTACCTTATTTAAATAGTAAAAAAAAGCGAATTGAAAGTTTGAAGAAAATATGAATTTAGTTCGTAAATAAAATCCTTTTATAGTACTTTGAAGGACTCTTAATACGTTTTCAACTTGAATAAAATTAAAAACAATAATCTAAGATACCCTTTAAAGTTAAATTTCTTTAGAGTTTATCAGTAAAACCACTTACTTTAAGTATTTTTTCAATCCTTATACCTATATTTACATATTGGAATTGTTACAAAAGGTTCTTTTAAACGTAACTTAGTAAAGAAAAAAACTTGCGGTCCAATTTTGGTTACATACTCGTGAGATAGGTTCAAGGGTCAAGCATACTACAATGATATTAAAATGAAGTTTAAAAATGTTTCCATTCTACTTTAACAACGAATATTCCATGACGTCAAAACACTCAAATCCATGTTTTAAATTCAAATTAACCGCGCCCCAATCCGCGCACGTTAACCGCGTCCCATATTCCATAACGACAAAACACTCTTAAATTCAAATTAACCGCGCCTCCCGGGTAATCCGCGCCCCAGGAAATCCGCGCACGCGCGCTATCTCCCACTCAGGTTATCACTTTTTACATCATTTCAACTTATTCCGTACGATAAAACGCGAAAAGATATACGTTCAAGTATCTTTCGAGATAAGCGGAGATATATGAACAAGTTGGCCTGAACACAATATGTTGATATACGGGAAAAGAAATCGTCGCGAGGAATACCATAAATACATTGACTTTTCGACGATTTTACCCCTATTTCACCCCTTAAATCCCGGATCTCGATCCCGAACCTAAACCTGAACCTGGGATCGATGTCTCGCCCTTACTTTCCTTCTACTGACTTACAATGCTAGTAATGAGTTTTTCTATATTTGGTGGTGTACCTAGGAGGATCCTCCTAGGGTGTACTAGCTAGATAAAGAGCGCCAATATTTCTTCGTCTATTCGCGACCGAAAACTATCTACCTTTGGTTCGCCATTGAAACCTAGCAGACGCTATTAGTTTTTCCTCATCGTTATTCGTAAATAGTTCTTTCTATAAATTTTTTACGCTTATCCAACTTGTTAAAAGTAGAAGTATAACATGTTGCTCTTACGTCACAAGACCTTTGCTTTGGTAGAATTATTTTAGCACGCGCGATTTGCACGAGCGTTAGAAAAAAGGAAGCTCCTCGTGATTCGAGCGTGCGCTCCTAGTGTTGGAGAAGGTAAATACAGTGACGTAAGAGCTACATTAAAACAAGAAGGCCATGTTACTTTATAGAAAGAACTATTTGACTTTATAAATAATAATTCTTGCATTTTAATATAATTTTTGCGTAGTTTGCTTATATTTTGATAAATTTATTTAAGAAAAAAAGTTCCTATGACTTTATTAACTGGTCTGTAGCAGACGCTACCTTAGAGAAGCTAGCGCCATTACCTCACCCAGCTACGGTACGTTCAGTAACTAGTCAACGGGGAGCGTTGAACCATTGAAAGTTGTTGAACGACTTTTTGTACTCCGGTATTGATTGTCGTCACGATTCTCAACAAATTCAATGTGAAGCGTTGAGCTCGATTTTCATTTGGGTTTTGTCGTCTGTCAAAGCGTCTTATCAATAAAAAAGCCGGTATAATAGAAAATTGAGACGTCAGAATTCTCAACGCTGGACCGTTGATTTATTTTTCAATCAACGTTGATTTTACGTTTACTAGTTACTGAACGTACTTTTCGACTCGTTCGCTCGCGCGTAATCGAAGTTTAATGCCCCCAATGGTAATATAAACCTCGTCCCTTAGATTCCAAATACAAGTCAATAGTGTTTACCCACTTCCTACCGAAACTCCAAAAAAATTAGCTTTATAGTTACCATGGCAACCAACTATAGATAAGACTAGGGCGGCAGCTGCGTCTAGCCTTGGAAATAACGGTGGTCAGGTGGTCAAAGACCAGTTAATTCATTGCTCAGACCATTTTATTTATTCAAAATTTGGGGGGTCACTGGTCACTGTGTCCAGTTTATTAATTCGGAATAATATCAAAAAATAGAAGGTGACCAGTTTAATAATTCGAAATAATATCAAATAATAGGAGATGACCAGTTTATTAATTCAAGGTACCTATCAATTTTGATTTCCCTATTCACCGGATTTCTATGTACCGCGACTTCGCGTACTACCGTCGCTATCACTCGTCGAGGCTTTATGCAGAGTTCCTCGCCCACATCCCTCGAACGAGTCGAACTGTTTAACCCCCCTCTGGCCCCAAAGCCTCAAACCCTCAATCCTCTGAGCTGCGTTCAGTAACTCTCAAAGAAGTACCTGAAAAATTATTTTCGTTGAGACCGGTGCTAACGTGACGTAGGATCTTGTTGAACGCTTTTTACGCTTATTGCAAATTTTGTAAAATATTGTGTGTTGCGGCGTCTGCAGCTAGCCTTACTTCGTGTTGCGACATCACGTGACCGTTGAGCAACGGAAAAACTTGCTCTTACAGCCGATGACTTCGTTGCTCAACGGCGGGCCCCCGTCAAAAAACCATTTCAGTAAAAAACCGCTGAGCGTTGAGCTCAGTGCTGAGCTTTTTTAGAGTTACTGAACGCAGCCCTAGTCTCGCTTTCCCCCGAGTACGGTAGGCTACCATACACATATGAAACAGGATAGCCACTACTCTCGAAACAGCACCTGCGCATGCGCCTGTGGCGGGGAAACGGAAACGTGGAGGGCGACTGAGATTTGAGTTAGAGGGGGAATGAAAGCAACTACTACCTTTCCCACCTGCATCATGATGTTGACAGCTAGCAGAATATAGTATTTTGTCCTGGGGTGGCGATAAAGGCGCCATCGTTGGTAAGGCAAGAAACTAATGAATATTTTGTTTGGGCTGCTCCGACTGCACTCGGAGCGCCTCAAAAAGCATTGTGGAAGTTGGGTTTAGAGCGTTCCCGAAACAGTCGGACCATCCGAAAGAAAAATGCCATAATGTAAACAAATGCCACGTGACTTTCTCCAACTGCTGAGCTACGATAAGATAATGTACCTACCCCTGTACCAAATCGGAGTCGGGCCGACGTCGGCGGGAGACGCAATTCGCGGAGTCGGGTGGACGTTGGCCCACTGCACTATTTAAGGTCGAAATGTCCTACTTGATTTAGGGTCGGCCCGACGTCGTATGTTCGACTTCTGCCGACTTTAAATGTGCGTCGTATGTACTCCGAAACATCGGTGGGCCGGTATGGCAAAGTAGGGTCGGGCCGACGTCGACGATCAAGATAAATACCCAAAATTACCGACGTCATCCCGACTAAGAATGTACTGTATAATTACGTCGAAACGACGTCGGCCCGACTTCCTTTTTGATATTTTATATGACTTTAAATGACCACGTAAAGTCGTATATATAGCTATATAAATAGCTATATACATGTATGTAATTGGTAATGTCCCATGAACGGGAGTGAAGCAATGAATTTCTTTCCGTCGGAAAGCTGTTGAATCTAGGGTACAGAGTTCTATAGTTTCTTGGGGCTTAGTAAAACTAACTAGTAAATCTTCATTAAAATATCTTACCCTAAAATATTTAGCTATATGAATATAACCTACTTGAGTTGAGAGATTTTTTAATTAGGAAACATTCTCAGATTGAATGTACGATCTTTTTCTAAAAAATATAATACAGAATAGATGTTATTTTAAAAATATTTCAATTTGTTTTATTAAATCGCAAAAGTTTCACAGTTTTGAGGGATTAATTGGCAAATAAAATGTCGGATATAAGTCGACCGTTGGTTGGGCTATAAATGTGTAATGTATTTTTCAAGTCACGACAGCTATAACAATTCAAGGTCGGCGTTCGGATTCTAAATAGTTCCAATGCTTAGACTTTTAGAGTCGGCAAGTGGTCCAAAATGTTGAGTCGCCATACCGACTTTAAAACGACCAAAAACGTTTTTTACAAGGTACCTATTATCTCACAAACGTTTAGGACTTTTAGAGTCGGTATTTGGACCAGGACCGAAAAGCTACTTTTCGACCAAAGATCGACTTTAAATCGACTCTTCGTGCTACAGGGTAAGTATTATTTTCGACCCAAAAAGTACTTAATGATGTTAGAACCAAACGAGTGGTGTTTAAGAATTAAAGAAAAATAAGTCAATTGAAAAGTATGAAGATAAAGATTTTTAGTCATTTTGTCGATCACGGTGTTCGCCAGCTCGTTTTATCTTTAATCTTGTACACGATTAAAGTAAAGAAACTTGACAATGCATATCACTTTTTCAATAAATTTTATTTAAAAATAAACAAAATATTACAAGCTAGTACTGTATATTTTATTGATTTAATCGTTTATCTATATACGTATTCAAAAAGTTAGCACAGTATTTTTGGTAATATTTTGGGTTCATGAAACCGATAAGATGCCCAAAATCTCAATTATCAGAAAACAGTGTACTTATGGTCTTTTTTAAGTCGGAAATTGCACTATAAATTTCGGTCGGCACCCTGACTAAGAAAAGTCTGAAATACGTATATATATTTTTTTAAAGATTAAGACTTTTTAGGTCGGCTTTTGGTCATGGACCTAAAACGACTTTTCAACCCAAGACCGACCCGTAAGCGACTCCCGTATATTACAGTGGTCGTCACCCTGACTAAGAAAAGTCTGAAAAACGTACATATATTTTTTTATTCGAAAAAGATTAAACCTTTTTGGGTCGGTTTTTGGTCATGGACCTAAAATCGACTTTTCGACCAAAGACCGACCCGTAACCGACTCCCGTGTGCTATAGGGGTAGTGTTTAGTGTTTTTAAAGTTCAAAATTGAATTTAATTTAAATGTTAATTTGGAAATAAATATATTCAATGATATATATATATATTTATGAGGAACGACCTAGAAATGCATTTCGAAGTCGTGTGGCTAGAACTATTTTAAGCAATAACCGCAAACTTTTATTGGGTAACATATACCTCTGTCCAACAACACCACTTTTTAGATACGAAGAACTTTCCACCGCACTGAAAACTAAACTCTCTTCGTGCGATGGCTATATTGTGTTTCTGGGTGACTTAAATGTGCCCAAGGTGGATTGGCCAGACTATTAATAGATGCGAGTATTATGTAAAATAAAAAGCCAAAGTTCTTATTTATTTGATTAACTTTTACAATCTATGTCAAACCAACCATATTAAAAATAATCAAGGCAATTTATTAGACTTATGTCGAGTAAACAACAATCAAACCACCGTCCAGAGCTGTAGTCCCGTTGTAAAATTAGATCCCTTTCATCCAGCATTCTGCGTTAATTAATTACCATGGTAACGTAGAACAACCTTCAGTAAATCCTGGCTCAATCTATCAATTCAAAGAGGGGAACGATACAGACCTTTACCAGTACATCACCTCCGTCAACTGGTCTACTTTATACTCCAGTACCGACGTCAACGTTGCCGTTGAAATACTTACTAACAATCTATTATCTATTCTCGACTATGCTATTCCTAAAAGAAAAAATAAAAAATTAAATAATAAACCAATTGGTTTTTCCCCGAGACAATAGAGTCCCTAGGGAAATAAAGGTATTTTCACCGCAGAATGAAACGTACACCAAGTGACGAAAATATGGAAAGTTTCAGAGCTCAACGCGCCTTATCGAAAAGTCTAATTTCACGGGATAAGTCAACCTACGCCACGAAGATATCCGGCTCCGTTGGGAAAAATCCCAAAGGCTTCTGGGACTACGTCAACAGAAAAAGAAAGGAACCAAGACAGATCATTACTCTGGTAAAGAACGGTACTCCTATAACCGACTACGCCTCCATAGCTCAGGAATTCTCTACTCTATTCGCCAATGCCGCAAGTGACATTTGCGCACGTGAGAACATAACTCTTGGATACACAATATCACCTAACAATTTATTTAAACTTCATATCACAGAAGACGACGTTTTAGAATCTACCAAGAAGCTGAAACCCAACAACTATTCTATCAGATACCCAACTTTCTACTAAAGGGGTGTAGCGAACCCCTGAAGAAACCTTTAACATTTATTTAAAATCTATCCATTACATCCGGCGTGTTTCCGACCGCTTGGAAAATAGTGCTTATTTCTCCAATTCATAAAAAAGGTTTCAAAGGAGACCCAGCTAATTTTCGGCCAATTTCGGTTTTAAGTGCTCTCAGTATGGCGTTTGACTTTATCGTCCAACGTCACCTAGTGACCTATATAATTGGTTTAAACTATACCTACCTGATACTCAACACGGGTTCGTAAAAGGTCGATCAGTAGAGACTAACCTTTTAACTTTCGCCAATTTCGTTGACCCAATCGTTACTAGACGTGGTCAAGTTGATTGTGTATACATCGACCTGTCTAAGGCCTTTGATAGGGTCTCGCACAATCGCCTTATTCAGAAGCTACATAATCATGGTCGATCTGGCTCAATTCTACACTGGTGCCAAGATTACCTTTGTTTGATTGCCCACTTGTTATACGTCTATGTAGGCTACGCGGTAATGGACCGGGGCCTAGAGAAAGAGAGATAATTCGGTAAATTACGAGGGTCTTCTAGGCTATGGTAGTAGTCTTAGGTGAGATAGTACTGTATTGTTCTATACTTGTGATACTCATAAAATAAAGTTAACTATTTTGAATACATGTTAAATTAATGATACTAACATAATCTAACTTCTAAACATGTAGTTTAGGTTTTTTTAGGTTTATAAAATGACAATAGAACATTTTGTATGAGACCAGTTTAATAATTCATAAGCTAGACCTTATTGTCAAGGCTGGCTGCGGCCGTTGGAGGCCGATTTTTCGTAGGTCACGTGCGGGAAGTGGGTAAACGCTATTAACTTTGATGTTCCTTAAACCCAAGGTTCGTCGATAAAAGTTCAAGTAAAGCGATAGCTTGGACCGACTGAATAACGTGGAAACTGAATAATGTGGAAACTGAATAACGTGGACACTGAATAGCGTGGAAACCGAATAGCGTGGAAACTGAATAACGTGGAAACTGAATAACGTGGAAACTGAATAACGTGGAAACTGAATAGCGTGGAAACTGAATAGCGTGGAAATGTTTCCCCTTGTCGTTACTAAAAGTCGACACTGACTGAATTTTAAAGGTGTCGTTTTCCATTTAAACAAGTTGGGCAAAATCGTACAAATAGTTTCACTTGCTGATTTATTTAGTGAAAAATGTATTATTGCTTCTTCTCTTTTCTTAAAATTATTTTTATTTGATAAATATAGTACCTATTTATACATAAGGCTAGGATGGGGATATAGCACCAGAGCGGTAATCGCTTAATGGTGGCTGTTGTTTCAATATTGCACCGAAAAGAATTACGATTTTGTATAAATAAAAGGGTGGCAGATTTTTGGGCGGCAAAAGTATAAAGACCATAGAAATCTCATAGGTAACTAGAATGCTGCCGTGTAACTGGCAAATGGGCCAAACGCCGTGGCAGACGATAGCCAGATCTCAGCCAATCAGAGCTCAAAGAGTGGTTCTGCCAAGAATTTAATGTCACCAGAGAGAATGACGTCACCTATCTCCCGCTATAGTAGCGGATCCAAGGAGGATTATTATCCTCCTTGGCGGAACCACTCTACGGCCTCTCATTGGCTGAAGGTTCAAGGCGAACTGGCGTCAAGCTCGGCCGTAGGCGGCAGCATTCTAGTTACCTATGAGATTTCTATGATAAAGACGGCCCTGACTATAGTTTTCCACAACGAAATTTTCTGAAAAAAATGTAAATTAAAAAAGAAATATAAATGAAATATTATTATTATATTAATAGTCTAAGAACGAGTGACACTATCTTTAGAAAAGTAAATTTTAGACTAGAAATGAAGTTTATGAGTGAACGGGTGGAACAATTTTTACCAAAGGCAACTGCGTAATAGCCGATTAGGTTTCAAAATTCACTATATGAGGTACAATTTATGTTGTCGCAGATTTTTGTAATGAAATTTAAAAAATTATAGTAAAGTTGCACTTGAAAAATCCACGACTTGAGTTCTGGTCTGCAAGTGAGTGGGAGTGGTCAACAAGAGAGCGAAGTAATCTGCGAATGACCGGAAGTGACCTACGCATGTGTTTGGAAAATCATTTTGCTTCTTACCAAAAGTCAATCGCAAGATAACCTCACAATTAGTACAATTAGTTATTAAGTGATTATTGCACCTTCTAGCCGAATGGCTTTATTTACAGTAATAAATTCTACACAAAATATGCCTTGTGAGACAGAGAAAAGAGACAGCTATTAAAAAAAATGGTTTTATCAAAGCAGTTGAAAGGTTGAATTAAGGGGGAGTAGCTGAGATCTATGAAGAAGCGGATATTGGAAATGTTTTAAGTTTAGGAGATATTTTTGAATTCTTCTAAAAATCAAAACTCTTTCCTTAAAATTGAGTCTTGAAACTGTAACGGTAAACTGAGAAAATATTAAATTGTGAAGGATTACGAATAAAATAACGGAATTTAACTTGTGTTTATACATACTGCGATTAACTCGTAACAGAAACTAAATTACTGAAATTTAAAAAAAAAGTCTTACAATCAGGATTTTCAGAAAAGTTCGAGGTCGGAAGTTAAAGCGTCGTGGCTAGACGGGAACGGTTGGAAGTGGCTGCGGCTGGACGGGAACGGCTGGCGGGGTCAGATCTGAATGTAGATGCGACTTATTAGACTCGGAATCAGACTCGTTCTACATCCCAAATAATATTTTTATTTAAAAAATCTGATCTGGGGCGTGATTCTACTCTTATCGTTAGCAGTTAACGAAAGAAAATTTTCGTTGGCTCCATTGAAATTATATTAGCTAACGAAAAATTATTTTCGTTAAGTAGCTAACGATAAGAGTAGAATCACGCCCCAGGAATTTGAGAAAGTTCGAGGTCGGAAGTTAAAGCGTCGTGGCTTAACGGGAACGGTTGGCGGCGGCTTTCGACTGGACAGGAACAGTAGGCGGCGGCCGCGGCTGGACGCGAACGGTTGGCGGCAGCCGCGGATGGACGAGACGGTTGGCGGCAGCTGCGGCTGGACGAGATGGTTGGCGGCAGCCGCGGCTGGAAGAGACGGGTACGGCTTGCGGCGTCAGAATTCGTTGTAGAAGCGGCTTATTAGACTCGGAGTCAGACTCGTTCTACCTCCCAAATAATATTTTTTTTTTAAAATCTGATCAGGAATTTGAGAAAGTTCAAGGTCGGAAGTTATAGCGTTGTGGCTGCACGGGAACGGTTGGCGGCGGCTGCGGCTGGACGGAAACGAAACGGTTGGCGGTAGCTGCGGCTTCAGCTGGACGGGAATGGCTGGCGACGTCTAGACAGGAACGTACGACGGCATTAGAACTCGTAATACTTTTTTTGTTTTTTGTATACTTTTGTTAATAGTGTTTATATCACATACTCTTGACCTACACCAACAATTCAAATATATATATTCCCCTGACTTTTAGAAATTTCTGGTCTTGACCATCTTGTTGTCAGGTATAAGGAGTAATGTTTAGCACATTAGTAATATTTAAAAAATCCGAATGTTCATTACGTAGGTAGGAGAACGTCATTATTAATATAATTGTAGTGAATCGCCATGGTTTTTCGCGTGTACGTAACATCAACCGTTTTAGCGGCGTAAATGGGAATATTATTATGTGAGCACCATACGTGAAGTTGATCTTAGTCTTTCTGCAATAATTGACAGTCCGAAGGAACATATATTTGTTTGGCGAACTTATTGTCATCGGCCAATTGGTAAATATTAGAGCTATTGACTCCTGTTGGTATGTCATAAATATACACGTTGAAAAACAGCGGTCCCAACATCGGTGAAATAATGACTAATGAAACTTAAAAAGAGAGGAAAGCACTGATTTTATGATTTGTATAAATTATATTTCATTCTTATATATCGCTCGAAATATATTTAGGTTAAAGGTTAATTTTAATTTTTATTACTCTTCAACAAGGTGGGCTAGTTTTGATCTCTTAGGGGTCTTTAGACGTATTGAACATTCGGATTAATTAAAAATTGATAATGTGCAAAACATTACTCCTTATACGTGACAACAAGAGGGTCAAGACCAGTATTTTCTATAAGTCAGTGGAATTTATATAGTTTAATCTTTGGTGTAGGTCAAGAGTATATTATATAAACACTATTAGCAAAATATACAAGAAATCAAAAATAAGTACAACGAGTTCTGATGCCGTCGTACGTTCTCGTCCAGCCGCAGCCGCCGCCAATCGTTCCCGTCTAGACACGACGCTATAGCTTCCAACCTCGAACTTTTCTCAAATATCTGATCAGATTTATAAAAAAAAAATATTTGGGAGGGAGAACGAGTCTGACTCCGAGTCTAATAAGCCGCTTTTATAATGATTTCTGACGCCGCCAGCCATACCCGTGCAGCCGCAGCTGCCATCAGCCATACCCGTCCAGCCGCAGCTGCCGCCAATCGTTCCCGTCCAGCTAAAGCTGCCGCCAACAAATTCAGTCCAGCCGCAGCCACCGCCAACTATTCCCGTCTAGCCACGTCGCTAAAACTTCCGACCTCGAATATTCTCAAATTTCTGATCAGATTTATAAAAAAAATATTATTGGTAGGGAGAAAGAGTCTGACTCCGAGTCTAATAAGTCGCTTCTACATCAAGTTCTGACGCCGCCAACCGAACCTGTCCAGCTAAAGCTGCCGCCAACAAATCCAGTCCAGCCGCAGCCACTGCCAACTATTCCCGTCCAGCCACGTCGCTAAAATTTCCGACCTCGAATATTCTCAAATTTCTGATCAGATTTATAAAAAAAAATATTATTGGTAGGGAGAAAGAGTCTGACTCCGAGTCTAATAAGTCGCTTCTACATCGAGTTCTGACGCCGCCAACCGAACCTGTCCAGCCGCAGCTTCCGCCAATCGTTCCCGCCCAGCTAAAGCTGCCGCCAACCGTTCCCGTCTAGCCACGACGCTATAGCTTCCAACCTTGAACTTTTCTCAAATATCTGATCAGATTTATAAAAAAAAATATTATTGGTAGGGAGAAAGAGTCTGACTCCGAGTCTAATAAGCCGCTTTTATAATGATTTCTGACGCCGCCAGCCGTACCCGTGCAGCCGCAGCTGCCATCAGCCGTACCCGTCCAGCCGCAGCTGCCGTCAGCCGTAGGCCCTCAATGGGTCGGAGTGTGCAATAACTGGTGGCTTAACCGGGGAGTCGGGGTCCGACTCTTGTAACCCATAAGGGTGGTGGCGCACTGGGAGATGTTAGCTTCGATCAAATGGTCCTATCTCATCCTCCGACTTCGGTCAGGTTTGGGCTGGATACTGAACTTCGGCTCAGGCTAACGGAGAGGGTCCGTGCAAACTGGCCACCTCGGCGGATTGGGTAGCCTGCTGTGGGGCGGTGGGCCTCCATATGCGGGCACGGCGGTCCTGTTTCCTGGCCTTTTGGAACAACACCGGTATCTCCGGTGCCGGCTATGCCGGGTTACTTGGACTGCTGTGTGCTCGTCGTTCCCCTTTAGGAGCTCTCTCCAAAGGGTTTGACTCCTTACCTGTGTAGGTAGGGTGTCGGCTGGAGTTGCTACAGCATCCATTTTTAATCCCACTGCTGTGTGCGAAGTGGGAATTGGTCCACCCATTGCTGCACCTTCTGCTGGGTTAAGTGGCTTGCGTCAAAGGTGCGACCAACAGTAGTAGGGGTCTACTACCCATGCTGGATTTGTTACCTGTCTGGGCTAGGTGGACGCTGGCGTAGGGCACTATGATGATACGCCTCCGGTGGTATGGTCTCTGTTACTAGGTACACCGTGCCATAAATTCTGACACACTGCCGTCAGCCATACCCGTGCAGCCGCAGCTGCCGCCAATCGTTCCCGCCCAGCTAAAGCTGCCGCCAACCGTTCCCGTCTAGCCACGACGCTATAGCTTCCAACCTTGAACTTTTCTCAAATATCTGATCAGATTTATAAAAAAAAATTATTTGGGAGGGAGAACGAGTCTGACTCCGAGTCTAATAAGCCGCTTTTATAATGATTTCTGACGCCGCCAGCCGTACCCGTGCAGCCGCAGCTGCCATCAGCCGTACCCGTCCAGCCGCAGCTTCCGCCAATCGTTCCCGTCCAGCCGCAGCTTCCGCCAATCGTTCCCGTCCAGCCGCAGCTTCCGCCAATCGTTCCCGTCCAGCCGCAGCTTCCGCCAATCGTTCCCGTCCAGCTAAAGCTGCCGCCAACAAATCCAGTCCAGCCACGTCGCTATAGCTTCCGACCTCGAATATTCTCAAATTTCTGATCAGATTAATAAAAAAAATATTTTTGGTAGGGAGAACGAGTCAGACTCCGAGTCTAATAAGTCGTTTCTACATCGAGTTCTGACTCCGCTAACCGAGCCTGTCCAGCCGCAGCCACCGCCAACCGTCCCCGTCTAGCCGCGACACTATAGCTTCCAACCTCGAACTTTTCTCAAATATCTGATCATATTTATAGAAAAAAATTATTTGGGAGGGAGAACGAGTCTGACTCCGAGTCTAATAAGCTTCTACATTCAGATCTGACCCCGCCAGCCGTACCCGTCCAGCCGCAGCTGCCGCCAACCGTTCCCGTCTAGACACGTCACTATAACTTCCGACCTCTAACTTTTCTCAAATTCCTGATTAGATTTATAAAAAAAATATTATTTTAATGATTGTAAGACTGTTTTTTTATAATTCAGTAATTTAGCCTCTCTTACGAGGTTTTCGCAGTACGTATAAACACAAGTTTATCTCAGCTACCCCCCCTTAATTCAACCTTTCAACTGCTTTGATAAAACCATTTATTATTTAATAGCTGTTTCTTTTCTCTGTCTCACAAGGTATATTTTGTGCATAATTTATTACTGTAAATAAAAGCCATAAGTAATCATTTGGGTAGAAGGTGCAATAATCAATTAATAAATAATTATACAAAGTTTTTAGAATTATATTTTGTCGAGAGAAGGACCATAATTATTTGGTAAAACAGTGAGGTTATCTTGCGATTGACCTTTGGCAAGATGCAAAATTATTTTCCAAACACATGGGTAGGTCATTTCCGGTCATTCGCAAATCACTTCGCTCACTTGCTGACCACTCCCGCTCACTTGCTGACCACTCCCGCTCACTTGCAGACCAAAACTCAAGTCGTGGATTTTTCAAGTGCAACTTTACTATAATTCTTTAAATTTCATTCAAAAAATCTGCGACTACATAAATTTTACCTCATATAGTGAATATTGAAACCTAATTTGCTACAACGTAATTTCCTTTGGTAAAAAGTGTTCCACCCGTTCACTCATAAACTTCATTTCTAGTCTTAAATTTACTTTTCTATAGAAAGTATCACTCGTTCTTAGACAATTGATATAAGAATAATATTTAATTTATATTTCTTTGTTAATTAACCTTTTTTTAAATTTTTAAATAGAACATCTGAATATTTTATATAATTTATTGATTTTTAATTTAAAACTATAGTCAGGGCCGTCTTTATACTTTTGCCGCCCAAAAATCTGCCACCCTTTTATTTATACAAAATCGTAATTCTTTTCGGTGAAATATGGAAACAACAGGCACCATTAAGCGATTACCGCTCTGGGGCTATATCCTCATCCTAACCTGATGCATAAGGAGTCCATATATATATCAAATAAAAAGAATTACGAGAAAAGAGAAGGAGCAATAATAAATGTTTCACTAAATAAATCAGCAAGTGAAACTATTTGTTCTATTTTGCACAACTTGTTTAAATGGAAAACGACGCCTTTAAAATTCAGTCAGTGGCGACTTTTAGCAACGACAAGGGGAAACTTTTTCATATTATTCAGTTTCCACGTTATTCAGTTAGCGTGGAAACTGAATAACGTGCATCCTGATTTACGTGGAAAATGACAGCGACTTGAATAACGTGGAAACTGAATAGCTTGGAAACTGAATAGCGTGGAAACTGAATAACGTGGAAACTGAATAACGTGGAAACTGAATAACGTGGAAACTGAATAACGTGGAAACTGAATAACGTGGAAATGTTTCCCCTTGTCGTTGCTAAAAGTCGCCACTGACTGAATTTTAAAGGCGTCGTTTTCCATTTAAACAAGTTGGGCAAAATCATACAAATTGTTTCACTTGCTGAATTATTTAGTGAAAAATGTATTATTGCTTATTCTCTTTTCTCGAAATTCTTTTTATTCGATAATTATATGGCCTATTTATGCATTGCACCGAAAAGACGATTTTGTATAAATAAAAGGGTGGCAGATTTTTTGGCGGCAAAAGTATAAAGACGGCCCTGACTATATTTTTAAAACAAAAATAAATAAATTTTATAAAATAGTAAGATTTTATAAAACGAAAATTTCTAAAAAAAAAAGGTTATTTAAAAAAATAATTAAAAATAAAATATTATTATTATATTAATTATCTAAGAACGAGTGACACTAAATTTTAGACTAGAAATGAATTTTATGAGTAACCTGGTGGAACAATATTTATCGAAGGAAATTGCGTTATAGCCAATTAGGTTTAAAAATTCACTATACGAGGTAAAATTTATGAAGTCGCAGATTTTTTTAATGAAATTTAAAGAATTATAGTAAAGTTGGACTTGGAAAATCCATGACTTGAGCTATGGTCTGCAAGTGAGCGGGAGTGGTCAGCGAATGAGCGAAGAGTTCTGCATGTGTTTGGAAAATCATTTTGCATCTTACCAAAACTCAATCGCAAGATAACCTCACTGTTTTACCAAATAACTATGGTCTTTCTCTCGACAATATATAATTTTTAAAAAACAGATACTAAATTACTGAATTAAAAAAACAGTCTCACAATCATTAAAATAATATTTTATTTTATAAATCTGATCAGGAATTTGTGAAAAGTTCGAGGTCGGAACTCTTTGTAGAAGCGGCTTATTAGACACGGAGTCGGACTCATTCTCCTTCCAAATAATATTTTATTTTATAAATCTGATCAGGAATTTGAAAAAAGTTCGAGGTCGGAAGTTAGAGCGTCGTGGCTGAACGGGAACGGTTTACGGCGGTGGCGGCTGGACGGAAATAGCTGGCGGTGGCTGGATGGGAATGGTTGGCGGCGGTGGCGGCTGGACGGAAATAGCTGGTGGTGGCTGGACGGGAACGGAACCGCTGGCGGCGGTTGCGGCTAGACGGGAGCGGCTGGCGGCATCAGAACTCGTTGTAGAAGCGGCTTATTAGACTCGGAGTCGGACTCGTTCTCCCTCCCAAATAATATTTTATTATATAAATCTGATCAGGAATTTGAGAAAAGTTCAAGGTCGGAACTCGTTGTAGAAGCGGCTTATTAGACTCGGAGTCGGACTAGTTCTCCCTACCAAATAATATTTTATTATATAAATCTGATCAGGAATTTGAGAAAAGTTCGAGTTCGGAAGCTATAGCGTCGTGGCTGGACGGGAACGGTTGGCGGAGAAGGCGGCTTCAGAACTCGTTGTAGAAGCGGCTTATTAGACACGGAGTCGGACTCGTTCTCCCTCCCAAATAATATTTAATTATATAAATCTGATAAGGAATTTGAGAAAAGTTCGAGGTCGGAAGTTATAGCGTCGTGGTTGGACGGAAACGGTTGGCGGCGGTGGCTGCTGTACGGGAATGGCTTATGGCTTTAGAACTCGTTGTAGAGCGGCTTATTAGACTCGGAGTCGGACTCGTTCTCCCTCCCAAATAATATTTTATTTTATAAATCTGATCAGGAATTTGAGAAAAGTTCGATTTCGGAAGTTATAGCGTCGTGGCTGGACGGGAACGGTTGGCGGCAACTGTAACTGGACGGCAACGGCTGGCGGCAACTGTGACTGGACGGAACCGCTGGCGGCGGTTTGAGCTGGACGGGACCGGCTGGCGGCGTAAAGACCGGGACGTACGACGGCGACAGAATTATTTTTTGATTTCTTGTGTACTTTTGGTAATAGTGTTTATATCATAGATAAAAACTAGCCGACGTTGTTTAAAATTTTTAAGAAAACTGTTAAATCTGAGGGGCAGGTCACTTCCTTAATTAAAGAAGCACCCCTCGAAAGATTAAATCCGATTTAATCGTGATTATTTTGATTAAATTCAATTTAATCACGATTCTGTAGATTAAATCACGTTTAATCATGATTAAATGAAAAAATCTGATTTAATCATGATTAAATGAAAAAATCTGATTTAATCATGATTAAATGAAAAAATCTAATTTAATCATGATTAAATGAAAAAATCTGTTTTAATCATGATTAAATGAAAAACTGATTAATATAATTAAATCCCGATTGAAATGATTTAATAATGATTAGTATGATTAAATCGCGATTAGAAATTTGAAGGAGAATCAGAATGAGTATATTGGTGAATGGAATGATTGCAATTGTGCTTGATTAGAACGAGCGGATTAGAATAATGTTACATGAAAAAAAGTAGTTCCTATTACAATGTTACCTTAATTACTAAGCGGTGATAACTCGTGTAACTAAGCTGTGACAACTTGTTACAAAGCTGTGATGTTTTCGGATGTTTTAAATAAAATAACCCTGATTTAATCACGATTACCCTGATTTAATCATTTTATTATGATTAAGACGCACCCAAAATGGAAGTGACCTGCCCCTCATCTAAGCGTGGAAAAATATGCGCTACATGTGATTAACTTCAGTGTACGAGGAAAAAGAACGATGAAGGATTAAAGTGCAAGAATTGTTAAGACTCGATTTGTTTCACTTGTTTGAAACCATGTGAAGGAAACTGTGAATAATTACCTAATGAAGTGCCGAAGTATTTCTGCAAAAACTATTAACCAGAAGAATAAATATTTCTATTTTATAAAATAACACTATAAACACTTATTAAAATTTTTCATATCTAAATATTTAGATTCTGTTTTTAATTGATTCTATGATCTGCATAAATTAAATTTATTATGTATCGCTCGAAATTTATAAGGGGTTAAAGGTTAATTTTAATTTTTATTACTCTTAAACCACAACGGCTGGTTTTTATCTTTTAGGGGTTGAAATTTCAAGTCTGACGTATTGAACATTCGAATTCCATGTAATTAATTTTTACTAATGTGCTAAACATTACTCCTTATACGCGACAACAAGATGGTCAAAAGCAGTATTTTCTATAAGTCAGGGGAATTTATATATTATAATCGTTGGTGTAGGTCAAGAGTATATGATATTTACACTAATGGCAAAAGTATACAACAAAACAAAATTAGTACGTTCCTATCTTGACAGCGCCAGCCGTTCCGTCCAGCCGCAGCTACAGCCAGCCGTTCCCGTCCAGCCACAGCCATGTGGTCAGAATTTATATACCGGTGCTCTAAACCGCCGCAGCTGCAGATAGCCGTTCCATCCAGCCTCAGCCGCTCCCGTCCAGCCACAGCCATGTGGTCAGAATTTATATACCGGTGCTCTAAACCGCCGCAGCTGCAACTAGCCGTTCCATCCAGCCTCAGCCGCAATCAGCCGCTCCCGTCCAGCTACGACGCTATAACTTCCGACCTCGAACATTTCTCAAATTCCTGATCAGATTTATAAAATAAAATATTATTTGGGAGGGAGAATGAGTCTGACTTCGAGTCTAATAAGCCGCAGTCACAGCCAGCCGTTGCCGTCCAGCTGCAGCCATGTGGTCAGAATTTATATACCGGTGCTCTAAACCACCGCAGCTGCAGCTAGCCGTTCCATCCAGCCTCAGCCGCAATCAGCCGCTCCCGTCCAGCCGCAGCCGCCGCCAGCCGTTCCGTCCAGCCGCAACCGTAGCCAGCCGTTCCCGTCCAGCCACCACCGCCGTAAACCGTTCCCGTCCAGCCACGACGCTATAACTTCCGACCTCGAACTATTCTCAAATTCCTGATCAGATTTATAAAATAAAATATTATTTGGGAGGGAGAACGAGTCCGACTCCGAATCTAATAAGCCGCTTCTACAACGAGTTCTGACGCCGCCAGCCATTTCCGTCCAGCCGCAACCGCAGCCCGCCGTTCCGTCCAGCAGCAGCCACAGCCAGCCGTTGCCGTCCAGCTGCAGCCATGTGGTTAGAATTTATATACCGGTGCTCCAAGCCGCCGCCAGCCGCAGCTAGCCGTTTCATCCAGCCGCAGCCGCAGCAAGCCGTTCCATCCAGCCACAGCCGCAGAAAGCCGTTCCGTCTAACCGCAGCCACCGGAGGTCTATCATCATAATACCTTACGCCAGCGTCCACAGCCTGGACAGGTGACAGAACAGCCAAGGCAGGTAGAGAACCCTACCGCTGACGGTCTCACCTTCGGCGCAAGCCGCTCAACCCAGCAGAAGGTGCAACTCCAGCCAACACCCTACCCACGTATGTAGAGAGCCATACCCTTCAGAAAGAGCTCCTAAATGGGAACGACAGGTACACAGAGGCCCACGTTACCCGGCACAGTTGGCACCGGACACCCGTTGTTGCCCCAAAAGGCCGGGAAACAGGACCTCTGCGCCTCATACGGAGACCCACCGCCCCACAGCAGGCTACCCAATCCTTTGAGGCGGCCAGTTTGCCTGTACCCTCTCCGTTAGCCTGAGCTGAAACCCAGTTACCAGCCCCTTCCTGACCGAAGTCGGTGGATGAGATAGGACCATTTGAACGGAGCTAACATCTCCTAGTGCGCCACCGCCCTTATGGGTTACAAAAGCCGGACCCTGACTCCCCGGTAAAGCCAGTTATCGCACAATCTGACCCATTAAGGGTACGCTGCCGCCGGCATCAGACTATTGTATTTATACACCCTGTGCACTGCCTAAGCATTATAGGGGCTTATCATCATTTGTCCTGGCCGAGCCGCCGATCTGTATACGAAGTTAGGAGTCACTTCCTAAAAGACATACACAATTAAGTATATGCAAGAAAGTAAGCCCTCTCATTCTCTACATACCCAGTGTGTGACTTTATCCAAGTAAACGTGACCGGCGTCACCATCCGTTTCAACATCTTACGCATTTTATGGCATAAGCCATGATTGTTTTTATGATTGCTTATTGCGTTAATAGCAAAAAGACAATCCGTAAAAACCGTTGCAACATCACCTGGGCGTTGACCTTGCGTCCTTAACCAGCAAATACTTTCATGTATTGCTAAGAACTCCAGAGAAAACGCACCCACCTTTTCATTAATGCAACTGACCACGTTATAGACCTCTACACCGTTCCTATATACATCGCTCGAGTCAGTCCGGTAAGCACATGTTATACGTAGGGCAGCAATTCTCTGCCGGCCACCGTTCCCGTCCAGCCATGACTAAAGTTTTGTCTGCTAGTGACCGGAAGTGGCTTACGACTATTTGAAAGTCAACCGCATAGGTGGGGTAGTTTCTGAGAAACAGAGTTGCAGACATGAGACACGCTCCAAAAATTCCAAATTTGGCAATGTTAGGACACGTGAAATGCAAGTTTTCACGAAATTTCACGATGGTAGGGTGAACAAGTCAATCTTTCGTGGAATTACCCATAAAGAAATTTCAATTGATACTTCGTTAGATAGGTATTGATCACCTCTGATCAATACCTATCTAACGAAGTATCAATTGAAATTTCTTTATACACCGATGATGAGATATTTCCGTTTCGCGGCACGTTTTAGAACCGTCAGTAGCTGCGTGAAGTGATCACCACCACCGCGAACATCATCTTAGAAAATAACAGTTATTATTCAGTTTCCACGTTATTCAGTCGGTCCGAGGGGAGATGTCGGGAGGCCAAGAAGCAACCAATTTTAATTGGTTTCTTTAATTGCATGTCTTTGTTCCCATATACGTACTTTATACTTTATTATTCTATTTAGGTTTATTAAATTTTAAATTTAAATATTTTAATACGAAAAGAGTGTAAAGCGAGGGACACACACCCGTAAAAAATGGCCGGAAAAGTAAAACGAAACTTAAATGTCAACGAAATTTGAACGTAATAACAACGAAAAAGTGTGTGGCTAGCATAAACGTTAATGTGAAACGTACAATATTATTATTTAATGTTTTCGGTTTCTAAGAACGTTTTAGTGCAAAAATTACGTATTAAGACGAATGGAAACGCGGGTTTCCCTCGTAACCTTTAATACTTAAAGGGTTCCATCAGCCTCGTAAGGGGATGACAGTGGGGGGCGAAATAGCACTATGTTTTTAACGCGGAAGGAGACAAATTTTTGGTAATACGAAACTTTACAAAACACGTGGTCATTTCGCGGAAATTCGGATTTCGATATCGGTCGCTACGGACGAAGTTTTGTCACCCAGGCCTAGTTTGCTTTTATTGGAATTTAATTAGAATTAATAGAGTAGTAGCACTCCGTAGCTTTGGCCATGGCCGCCATTGTGGGCGCGAATTTTTTATGAATAGGAAAAAGCATGGGTGACGTCATGTGACGTAGCACTGCCATTACTCTATATGGAAAGTTGTTATTGTTCAACGTCTTAGTGATTGATTTTCTTTTCGTTTACCATGTATTTTATTATTACCATTAATTTCATTGCTCGACATTGTTAAAACCGAAAATTTTAAAACACTGGCGAACTCGCGGAGGAATACTACGTGGTCATTGTACAGTCGTTTAGCGTGACGTGCGCCCTCTAGTGGCGGTAATCGAAATCAAAATCCGGACTGGCTAGGGGGGGGGGCGCAAGTTTCTCCCCTTACGAGGCTGATGGAACCCTTTAAATGCCACGTTACGCCTGCGCTATTCTACAAGCTCCTCTAATATGATTGCAAATTACTTGCACCTAAATAAAAAATATTCCCTTTAATAGAATTGTTACATCGCCTTCTGAAAAAGGGACATATATTATACAAAAACCACTTCTGCGAACTGAAAAACTGACAAATTCTAAGAATATTTAATATCTGTCCCTTCTTAGCCGTAATATTAACAAGAATAAGCACAGTTTTTTCCGAGGGGTCGAACATTTACCAAAATCCCGTACACTTTGTCTAAAATTGCAAAATCTTTTAACTCTCTCTATGGTAAATTAACCTTGAAATCCCGAAATCCCGTACAAAATAATGGCAAGTGTCCGACCCCTCGGTTTTTAAAGTTTGCTGAACTGGTTTTTGTATAGAGTAATGGCAGTGTACGTCACACGACGTCAGCCATGCTTTTTCCTATACATAAAAAATTCGCGCCAACAATGGCGGCCATGGCCAAAACTACGGAGTGCTACTACTCTATAATACACTTTTGCCTTAAACGGGACTATGGCCCTACGGGAGCAAGGTTCCTAGAAAAATCTCTTATATAGGTTGGCGCATACAGCCTCTTTTCATACAAAAAAAACAAACACTCCCGTTAAAAAAAACGGGGAAAGATATCCCGTTTCCCCCCTATAAACACGTCACTGGATGTCAGGCAACAAGTCGCCGCTCTCCCTTTTGTCGTGAGAATCGAGTATAAAAATGTATCTCACTACCGTCGCTCACTGCCCAAACGCGAGTGACGTCGCTGGAGTTTTATTTTGTTTCACTTGTTTACTCAGTAAGGAATGAAGGCACACCGCACTTAATATCTATTATCAGGTGGGATACTCTTGTTATGGGTTTTAGGATACCTCTAGCTTAAGTATCCGCTAACCGTGTATTGAAATTTAGAGAAAATCTCGTTTTTTATTGTGAAGACCTAGGAAAGTTGAGAAACGAAAATAATACACTCCTTTTACGGATTTTCTTCTAACTGGTCGCGATAAAAAACAAGTTGGCAAGCCAAAATATACCTCTCCTCGGAAGAATTGTCCCTAGTGTAATTAATTTCTCGAGATAACCCTTAAAGATATATCTCCGCAATTTAGAGTTATTTGTTAAAAATATTAACCCATTTCTATCCCGCCCGGTATAAAATTTTAATTATAATTAAAATAATTGAGACGAAACGACCAATTTTAATTTATTCAGAATATCATAAGTTAAGTAGTTACAACAGTAAGTTAGACGTACTATAACAATGCACAATTGAATTAAACCCTTTTACAGAACAAGTTTATCAGTTAAATATAATACGAAGCAAATTTTAATGAAAGAAATATCTACAGAGGCTTTTTGGAATTACTCGCTTACGAAATACTTGCCGCATCTTTAACGCTCATTTTATTTCAACACTCGCCCTTGATGAAGATACCGTAGATATCTGGTAGTGGACGTTTCGTTCACTTCCTGTTGACGTTGTGACGCATACCACATGAAAAAGACCAATGCCGTCCAATTTCCAATATCATATAATGACTCGCACACCCAAGAAATCATTGACTGCGTTAGAAATCGTAGATATCCAAATATCCACACCAAATGTATTTACAAGAAGCAAAAACCTTACCATCAACAAAGCACAGAGAGCCACTTGACAAACCGCCAGCTCTTAAAGCAATTAACGTTAAATTATCTCCTTTGAATTAACAGAACTATATATAGGTCGTTAAGAAAGTGGACCACCCACAGGGTCTACCCTTTAACCCTCTAATCTCGGCTGACTGCGCTAAAACAAGATTTAACCTTTAAAAAATACCAGATTAGGCCTTCATAAATTCATTAATAAAAAAAGACTTTATTACCTATTATGCTTACGATGCCTGTCTTAATTTCAGTGAATCTAAGCAGCTATCGGTGGTTCTGTGGTAGAGCGCTCGACTGCCAAGCCGAATGGTCTGGGTTCGAAACCTGGGTGGCGCATTTGTTTTTAATCAATAGAGAAACGCTAAATTAGAATTTCTTCGATGCAATAATTTCAATTTCAATTCTATTTCAATTAAACCAAAATTTCCTACTCTATTAAATACGCTTCCGATAAAGCTGAAGGTCTAATTTTCAATAAGGCGTAACAAGTGTCGGTGGTTCTGTGGTAGAACGTCCGCCTGTCAATCAGGAGGTCTCGGGTTCAAATCCCGCCCGATGCGATCGCAAATTGATACTAAGACGAATACCGTGTACAACTGGTGGAAACCCTGCCATTGGACGTTGAGAGGTAGCATTACACTCAGCACTCGGTCCGTCCCAAAGTCATTAAGAAGAAGTTGGAGAGAAAACGCCCATATAAACACAACAGACTCAACATGCACATCCATCAGAACACAAACACAACAAATTCAACACTCACAACCTACGCATAAACATTACAAAAACCTAATACACCAAACCGTCACGACGGTGAGCGAAAAAACACCATCCAAACCAAACCGCAAATGCATCCGTTAACGCTCACCGTCACACGGTGGTTTTGCCAACCCTTTGAGAAACTGCGTACGCAGTGATTACACTTTGCACCGAAAATGCGAACGCGTTCGCAGGCCTGACAGACAGACACACCCACAGACCCACCCACAGACAGACACGGTCGTTGTATAACCCCTCCTAGGGGACTTTGTCCCCTCGGAGAGGTAAAAACAACGACAAATGTAAATTGTGGCCGTTATGAAATAAAAAAAAAACCAAACGAAATATATTGTTGAAGAAATAATTGATGTTTTTGTAAGTATTAATTTTCCTAATAACAATTTTGAGGTATTGATAACTTTCTCTATTATAGTGGATCCATGGCAGATCTATTTGAAATCATTTTAATCGTGATCAGGCCCGTAGCCTGCCTCCTAAAAAAAGTACTTCCTCAAATGAAATTGCGATTTTTTCCTGAATGCGCCCCCGTTGGACTAGACCAACTTGTTTAACACTGATGTCCAAGGCATCAAACTCGTTGGCAGCGTTGCCAACCGTACTATAATTATAGTATATTGCGATAATTTCTCCTTTCAATTTTTTACGTACTATAATTTCAATCGCGTACTATCAAGAATGTATTGAAGTTACTAAGAATATTTCAGCATAGCATTAACCCCTGGTACCATCCTCGCAGCTTTTGTGGAGAAAGTTCGTCTGCATTTAAGGCGCATTCAAGGTCATATCATATAGCAAACTTGAATGGGAAAGCAGACGAATTTAAGCTACAAAGGCTGCGAGGATAGGAATCAGAATCCTGTGGTCCAATATTCTTAGTAACTTCAATACATTCTTGGTACTATATAGTACGCTTTTTGCGATAATTTAACTATATTTCCGATATTTGTGCGATAATTTCAGAAATTTAAAGTTGAAATGTACAAATTTAAAAATATTGGCGAAAATGTTGATAATTGCGAAGTTATGCTAGGTGATGTGTAAAAAAAGCTTCAATCTTTAAAGTGATAAAATAATCAAATGTGATATTTACAAAAATATGTAATGTACCTGAAAATATGAGTAAATAAATATTCCAAAAGATAAAAACTTATTTTACTAATTAGTAACTTGGTATTAGTTCTAAAAACAAAAAACATGAATGTGGACTATAATATGGCAATATATAAATATAAAATTTGTGCCAAAATAACAGCCAACTATGAACAATTGCTACCACGCTATAACTTGTAATCGAAGTTGGCCGTACTTATGTACTATAATGTTCTAGAAAGTACGATCATTTTTGGGCTTCGATACTATAATTTCAATTTTGGGAGTTGGCAACGCTGCTCGTTGGCACAGTGCAGGTGCAGCGAGCGAGAAGGTCTGGTGTTCGCGGCGCTGAATAGGTACTATTAATATATAATTATTAAAAATACGGTAACCCAAATTCCATTTCAAAGAGCACTGCCTTTTTTTTAAAGTACCGAAGATGTCGTGGTTTCCCGAAGAGAAAAGATCATGGCTTGAGAAAATTTGCATTAAAACGTTGAAAATTGGACCCATCCCAAATCACATGGCTTTTATAATGGATGGTAACCGGAGGTTTGCCAGAAAACTGAACATTGGTAATATTCAAGGGCATATATGCGGATTTGACAAACTAGCACAGGTCAGTTGCTAGTTATTAATAGTTTCCTTTCTTAATAACAATGATTATCGATTTAAAGACTTTAGAGTGGTGTTTGGAGCTGGGCATTAGGGAAGTCACTGTATATGCCTTCAGTATTGAAAATTTCAAAAGATCAAAAGATGAAGTAGAAGCCCTAATGGAACTTGCCAGAAATAAATTCAAAAATCTTCTAGAGGAACAGTTAGAATACTATTCTATCATTATTTTTTCTTTATTTCCTAGACTTTAATTTTAAAATAAGGGTTGAAGTCCTTCCATCTGTTCCAGAGAGAAAATTGACAAGTACGGTGTTTGTATTCGTGTTTTTGGAAATCTATCTTTACTACCTAGAGACGTTCAGAAACTTGTGGCCGAAGTAGTTTTATTAACTTCCAAAAACAAAAAGTTTGTATTTCAAATTTATTTAACATTTTTTTTGCTCGTTATCAACAGTTTCTTTGACTTTTTCAGAGCATTTTTAAATGTTTGTTTGGCTTATACAGCGCGTGATGAAATTTGCACAGCAGTTAATAAACTTAGCAACGGGGTTAGGGAAGGATTGCTAAAACCAGAGTAATACTTCATTTTTGAAAGCGTAATGTTGTTTCGATATACTGATAATTTGTTTTTTAGGGACGTATCTGAAGATTTACTCAGCCAGTGCCTCTATACCAATCACTCTCCAGATCCTGACCTTTTAGTCAGAACTTCCGGGGAGTTACGTCTAAGTGACTATTTGCTGTGGCAAAGTAGTTTTTCCGTTCTGGCCTTTTTTAGAGTTTTATGGCCAGATTTTTCAATATGGCATTTGTTCCTAGCTGTATTGTTTTATCAATATCATTTTTCTCCCATTAAGGTTACTATTTTTGTTGGTCATATATTTTTTCAATAAGCTAATTCAATTTTGTTATTTTCAGAAAACCAAGTTAAAGTATATGGAAAAACTCAAACAAAAACAGGAAGATAGTGATTTAAAACATGCACAATTAGAATACGCAAATGAAATTCAGTGTTCCACTTCTGAAGCCTCTTCCATTCCACCTGAAAAACTCGAAAACTATATATTTAGAAGGAAAAATAGACAGACAAATTTTTTAGTTTCGTTAGAAACTAAACGTATGCTAAATTTAAAAACAATGACTTCAAAATTAGACGCGTCTGATGTGCAAAGTATCTGAGATTAAATTGGAATTAATATACACATAGACCGACAATTTTTTTACTTTCATTAGAACCTAAATGTATTTATATAAATATATACATGTATTTATATAAAAAAAACATCAGATGTGCAGGATGATAATAAATTAATAATAATGTATAGCTATTTTTCAATTATTGTTCAAAATTAGTTGATATTGATTTGGGACATAGATATATGAAATAGAAATTTTTATATTTCTTAAATCTGTGATAGCATTTGGTGTATAGTTTATAAGTTTTGGTCTACTGGCTAAGTTTAGGATTCAATCAAGGGCGTATTTAAGAGGGGTTCAAACCCCCCTTTAATGGACCAAGAGGGGGTGCTTAAAGTAACAATAATTTTCAATATCAAGGGGGTGGGGGTTGCAAGTCTCAAACGGGGTGAAATTTAGAACCCCACCTGAAATAAAAATTTTGAATGCGCCCTTGGATTCAATGTCCTGAATTAAGCTCCAGCGTAATGCATGAAAACTCATAAGTTAAAGGGACTTTCAAGAAAGACCTAGTCGATTTGAAATACGTCATTCGGTCTTAACTTTGGCTTCACAACGAACGGCGACCGAATGACGTATTTTAAATTGACTAGAGGGTCTCTTGAAAGTCCCTTTAATAAATATTACAGCAGAAGGCGCTTTTATCATCTTATACAATCAAAAATATAATCGGCTAGGCTAATACCCAAGGCACCACCTTAGGCCCAAATTATTAATTGAGTTCGGAATATTAATCTAGAGATCCAATCAAATCTGCTCCCCGCGAAACAAGTTTTTGAAAATAACGAATGTGCCGTCTCCTCTAAAATGACGAGAAAACGTTATCATATGACCCGTGGCGCCATCCATTATTTAAAAAAAAAAAAAATTTCCGGAGAACGGGTCTTATTTGACGAACCATTCAGAGATAGACGGCGCCACGGGTAGAATGATAAAGTCATTTGGGAGCAGACGGCAGTATTCTTATTTTTTAAAAACTTGTTTCGCGTAATACTGAAATCCGACGTTTTGATTGGACCTCTAGATTAATATTCCCAACTCAATGAAGTTATCTAGCAACTTTTAATGCTTTAAACAGGTGGCCGGGTTACAATGCGTAGGAGGGTGGTGGCAAGCCCTTCATGCCACACGAGCCAAGAACTCCCTACATCGTTAAAGGTACTCCAAAGTTCGGTGGTAAAATGTGTGTAAAGTCAGTAAAGTGCGAAATTTACGGTTGACTCTGCACGCCTTTGCCAAGGCCGAGTGAGGGGTTGGGGGGAATGAAAAGCATGCTCAATTTTATTTTATTTTTGCCACAGAACTTTGGAGCCCCTTTAACCTCTACAAGTTTTTATGGAAAGGGGAAACCCCCTTTAACCAGCAGTGGGGAGAGAACTTGCAAACTCTACGCAGAAGGAGTGGTTCAGAGTTTTCACCCAGTGTCACAACTCACAACCCGTATTACCAGGAAACTATAGAGGTATACACTTGCAATGTCTAAGGTTCCATTGGGACGGTGATACGAAAGCACGTCGAGAAAAAGGTAGGGCTTAACTACGTCAAGTGTAAGACGTAACACGACATTTCAAATTCATTGGCTCGAGGTTTGACGCGAAAAGAATGCATCGTCATGGTAACAAATAGGCGATTTTCCCGCGCAAAAAAGGCTTATAAAGCAATGGATTTAAAAACCTCAATTTGTTATCGTACTTAATATTTTGAAGTAATTATAAGGTTCTTCGCGAAAGAAGTGTAGTGATACCTAATTTCAGGTATTTGTATGGTTATAAAAGAGATAATCAGGTAAGCTAATAATATAATTCGCGACCGAAACGGTTCTAGGTGACGCTGCGGTGCTGACGTTTTCTCGCCACTTCTTGTGTGTAGCGTCTGCTAAAATCAAAAATACGTAAATCTGGAAATCTATGCCGTTCTGTGTTGTATTCTACGAATAAAGAAAGTTACTCCAAAAGGACAAAATATCTTTTCATAAATTTCCGCGTTAGTTTTATAACTTTGATTGTCAATATCGTCTGCTTAAACGCCACCTCTTACTGTTTTCGCCTGCCGCTAAAAGAGGGCGTACCCATAGTTTTCGGTTGCGAATAACCATGACTAGGCTTAATGACGAGTTTTCGTCGAATTATGGCGTTTTCCATTGGGACTGCTCCGAGCGTGATCCGGATTTGCCTTCTACGTCATCGCTCTACCACGGAGAACTCCGCTAGGTGCTCGGAGGACTAGACTTCCAGCCCTCCCAATGGAATACGAATTTTTCTCGGAGTCACTTTGCTTAAAAATTGCTCTTTTTTGGTTGCCCTGTCCCTCGAGTTGGGGCAGCTCGGATCAATCCGCGAGGGAGCAACAGTGCCAATGGAAGACGTGCCTCCTTTTTGGTGTTGCCCTTTTTGTCCCAATGGAACACGTTTTATATTTAGGAGCGCTCCAGGAGCGCTCAGAGGACTCCAATGGAAAACGCCATTAGGGTAGTGAGGCGCAAGAATTTTTCTCGTGAGTTTTCCCGCTTTAAGACACGCCCATTTCTACGAGCTTCATCACGGCCGTAAAAATCTTCCTTAGACATTCCAAGTGTATAGATTATTTTACGCGCGTATTTCATGGGAGTCGCCATTACCGTGCTACACGCGAGAGAACGGGTTTTGGGGAAAGAACTTTCCACGGTAGAGCTACGTGCAGTACGTCTATGGCAGCTGCCCGTGGAGCAAATCGTGGGAGGGTCCTTGATAGGGGGAAAGACGCGCGTAAAAGAGTGTATACCTATATAGTTTCCTGGTATTACAAGTGGCGTTTCCTCGTGATGTTGTGATAGTGACAATCAAATACTGGAGACAAGCGCGGGTTATTACTGAAATTCAAACGATACTGTGTCGTTCTTTACTCTTTGGCGTCTGCAGTAGCCCTAAGTCTCCAATGATACACCACGGTCACTACCTCTCAATTTGTCAACGGCCGCTGAAAAGGCATAGATTTGGATCCTGGATTCACTGCTACACCATAAGTCTATCAACCCTAAGTTTGAATCGAAAGGCAGTGTTGGTTCAAGCAAACGACTGGCGAAAGAACAGCGCTAAATCCACCCGTTGGCGGAAAAGAGAAACGTAACGCGTCCCGCAATGCATGATGCCAGCTGCTTTGGTAAGAGAGAGGTGCGTAGAGAGAGAAAGGGGGAAAGAAGAAGCTTCAATTTATCTCTACCAGGTGCCGATACTATCGCCTGATTTCCACTTTTTCGCCCGTCCAGTGGTGGTACAAAGGGCGCTATGCGCGTTTCAAACTTTGAGGTTATAGGCTTATGGCTACACCCATACCCTCTTTCGTCGGCCGGCGAAAATTTTAGAAATGGCGTTAAAAGCTGGTAATGCGTTACGCACTTAGGGGTTACTATGGTAGTTCTTTAGGTAATAAAGCCCATTATATGGGGTCACACAAAACCAGTTTTAGTGTCAGCCAAAGAGTCTTGGGTACCAAACAAAAAAAGGGGATCCAGAAGTGGTACCTCTGCTCTATACAGACACATTTTAGTCGTCTGTAAATATTAGAGAAATAAAATTCGCAAAAACCCGGACACAGCCTGAAATACTTTAAATTTCCCTCCCTAGATCGATAGGCAGAATTGGCCGCGAGCACAAAATGTTTTTTTTTTATTTGGACGAATCGGATTCGTTTTCGCTTGTGATAAAACGGAATCTCGCGAGTCATTTCCCTCCTCTTTTCTGTCATCGAGGTTCTCGTTAGACGCCATTTTTTACGGCTTTTGACTTTAGGAATTTTCAAGTGAAGTGTTCAACGTTACGTGAGCACGATTTTTCGAAGAAGCTGTGTGATTTAGTATTTCGGTAGTTTAAATACCTTCGAAAGTCGGAAAAATGTCCCTTCCTCAAGTGTTTTTCGATATTACCGCCGATGGACAACCCATGGGACGAGTTGTAATGGAACTTCGATCGGATGTTGTACCGAAAACCGCAGAAAATTTTCGGGCCTTGTGCACCGGCGAGAAAGGTAATGGCTTCAAAATGTATATAAGCTTATGGCGGGAGGGGGAGGGGTATCTACTGACCATGGCTTAACGTTTATGAATAATCGAGTTTTGAATCCTACGTAGGTTTTGGCTTTAAGAGCAGCACCTTTCACAGGTATTAGCTGTTTGACTGCGCACGTTTATTGGAATTTTTATTTAATTTAATGTTTTCTTGTAGGGTTATTCCAAATTTCATGTGTCAAGGGGGTGATTTTACCAGGCACAATGGAACAGGTGGCAAGTCTATCTATGGGGAGAAGTTTGAGGATGAGAACTTTCAGTTGAAGCACACCGGACCTGGCATTCTATCAATGGCCAATGCCGGAAGGAACACTAACGGATCGCAATTTTTCATTTGTACGGCCAAAACCGGATGGCTAGATGGGAAACACGTAGTATTTGGCCAAGTAACGGATGGTCTTGACGTCATTAAGAAAGTTGAGAGCTACGGTAGTCAAAATGGCAAAACCAGTAAGAAGATTGTTGTTGAAAACTGTGGTCAACTTTCGTAAGAAAATTGCGTTGCTTTGGGTCCATTATGCTATTAATTCCACGCCATTTAATGTATTCCATTTTTTCCCCCATTGAAATGGATATTTTATTTTCTTATGTATCGTAATACAGTTAATGGTCAATATATTAATATCTGAAATTTGAGTAAATCTGTAACTGCAAAAACTATAATTGAAATTGTAAAATTACATCTTTTAAAAAAAAATAAAAGTTAACCTAGTGATGACCAAAAAAAAGTGTTTTATTTTTGACATAGTTCTTCAAGCTTATTTGTGCCTCTTTCAAATTCATCCAAAAACCATGGCAAGAAACTTCCCAAATCTGGATCTTAAAATTAAATCCTATTTTAATTTTTTTCTAAATTATAATGTTGGCCTGTTTGTACCATATTTGCATTCCATGTGCAAGAGCTTATTAGCTTCGAGTTTTTGCATTATAGAAGGAATTAATTCATCAATCAAAGATTCAGAGAAAACTTTCACAGCTATTAATTGGTGGTTTCCTCGCTGTTCCTATGAAGTACAAAAAAAAAGTATTAGCAAAATGTGGAAACTTGGCTCATTTAGTCTTTTACTGTGGTTAAGCTTTTCGATGAACTGGTAACAATTTTTTTACAACTGGGACAAAGTGTGTCAGATTTGTTAAGCACACTTGTGTCGCATAATATATTTGATAAAGCGTGTTCTGTTATCTCTGAGATGGATTTTTCAGAGAGGCATTCAATGCTACAGCCTTCTTCGATAATCTGAATATATTGGAAATTCTTTTTAGATATATGGTTTGAAGTACAAATTTGTAATGGTAAGAAATAAATCCTGCCTCGTTGTTAAACTGAATTCCAATATCTACAGTTTCTATGTTTTGAGTGGAAAATTCGGTTTGACTTGATTTCACATGGATTTCCACAGTTTCTTTTGTTATATTAGATGTTATGGACGAAGACAATTCTATGAGGGCATATGGTTTGTCCTCGGAAGTTTTGTTCAGAGATCCACTTGGGGAGGTAAAAGCTCTGGTAGACCTAATGTTTCTACTACTATACTGCAATGCAGATGTTTTACGTTGCTAAAAATAAAGATAATATATTGCGATTGTAAATAGCTGTTTTTATTTATCTCTTAACCTCAGAGGAACCGCTACTTTTACGGCGGGGGACGTCAGCTAATAATACACTTTCCCTGAAACGGAAAAAGGTAGTTAAACCTTTGTGAGGTAAACGCCCATGCCCTGAGTCACAGATAAGTATTCCTGGTTCTCACTTTAAGACGTTTATTGGTTTCGGTGGTGATATAAGTCTTGGTTGGCAAGAAAACATGTAAAACCCATCCAGGGAACGCGTAGATTTTTCATATCTTTTTAACTGCATAATCAGCCTCTAAAATGTTTATCAGTAGCACACAGCATCTGATTTGTGTAGGCTGTAGGGTTGACAGTCAGACAGTGTATTAATCGATAGTTCATCCGGCACGATTCGCCTATCTTAGTGGCTTGTGTGGTTTAAAGCACTAGTTGGCATGAGCTTGGCCCAGCAAGACCATAAGTAAATGTTAGAAGTGAAACGGTGTGGGTTGGAGTGAGTGGGACCAAAGCAAGGTTTTTAAAATCATCCGACCAAGGATGATGGTGGGACTTCTGAAATGAGCTCCTAGCCAGCCATGTTGATTATGGATGATAAAATACGCGAAAAAGTAGATTAGTCCGTAATTAAAAGGGATAATATATCTAAATCCTAAACAAATTTGAAGAAATTAAATTAAGTTTTTTAATTTTTTTCAAATTTGTTTAGGATTTAGATATATTATCCCTTTTAATTATGGACTAATCTACTTTTTCGCGTATTTTATCATCCTTCTCACAGTCCATAGGTGGTCTCTTCTAACTTAACATGTTGATTATGGAACTACGATTAAAATCTAATTTGAGTCGTAGCTACTAAATTTATGAAGGTAAACCAAATAGACTAGTTATTGCCCTCAAGCATATGCCTCAAGTAAAATGTGCTTTCCATTTACCACAAAAGTAATGTCTTGGATAAAAGATGAGACTGCGATTGACACGTACTAATGATATTCCTTATATTCGGCACCGAATGGGAGAGGCGTCTGCTTATAGAAAATTGCTGGCTCGATACAGCGGTACAGCCGGTTTGATTTCAGTCACCGTGGTAAAACCCTGATGGTTTATATTTAATTCGTTAAGAAACGTAAAATATTATTACCATGGAAAAAATTACCGAACTACTGGATAGTAATTCTCCAACACCTGAAAACGTATTTAGGCTTAGTATTATATTTCTTTGGCTCACTTACCTTTGGGATCTATATTTGTCATCTAGACAAGTAGGTTGTGAGATAAATACCTTGAGGTGCAGATAACCATTTGTAATTATAATATTTAAATTTCAGAGGAAAGTGTACCGCACTGTAGTCTCAGCACCCCCTGAATTATCAGGTGTCATTGATCAGGAGACCTTTCAAAAAGCCCGTCTTTACAACTTAGACAAAAGCAATTTTGGGTTTTGGGCTGGAATATGGAATCAAATTCTTACAACAGTAATGTTAAAATATAATTATTTGAACTATTGTTCAAATGATACTATTTTTAATATTATATTAGGTAATTCTAATATTCCAAGGAATACCTCTATTATGGAAATTTTCTGGGGATTTGCTATTAAAATTTGAATTTAATTCCAGCTACGAGGTTTGATAAAGTTCCAAGTAAATTAAATATATTAATTTTAACATATACTATTATTTAGATCACTCAGACTATTGTATTTGCCCTTTTGGGATCTGTTATAAGTACATTCATGGATTTCCCATGGTCTCTGTACAGTACCTTCGTATTAGAGGAAAAACATGGATTTAACAAACAAGTAAATAAAATTTAAGTTTAATAAAAAATGAAACATCTACGCCCCTTAAGTCAAGCAGATATAGAAATAATTACAAGATGGAGGAATGACTCGACTAATACAAACGTATTTTATTGAATTAACAAGGGCTGCGTTCAGTAACTCAACGTAGTATCACAAAAATTATTTTCATTGAGACTGTTGCTAACGTGACGTAGGATTTTGTTGAACGCTTTTTACCGGTGTTGTAAATCTTATAAAATATGGTCTGTCGCGCCGTCTGCAGCTAGCCTTACTCCATTCTGCGACATCATGTGACCGTTGAGCAACGGAAAAACCTGCTGTTGCTCAATGGACGGGTAACGTGACATCAAAACCGGAAGTTAAAAAACGCATTCAGTAAAAAACGCTGACCATTGAGCTCAGCGCTGAGCTATTTTAGAGTTACTGAACACAGAAATGTTTTTGTCAATATTAAACTTTCTTTTATGTTCGAACATTTTCAACATTTAGAAAATCTAAATTTAGCAAAATCTAATTGCTTATTAATGATCAGGATAGCCTTGACATATACGAAACTTCTAAGAACTTAAAACGGAACTACATTCTGACTAAGTTTAATGTATTAATGTATCAAAATTATCCAAAAGAGATCAAAAAATTTAAAACCTTTATAATTATTGAAAAATGTAACAGAAAGGTTATTAAACTTATTATTGTTAAAAAAAATATGTGATTATTGCAGTTAAAGGCATCTATTATAGTGAAGAGTAGTGTTTACTAATCATGATTTCCATTAATGTTTTTATTATGTTTAAATTTAGACTCTTGGTTTCTACCTCAAGGACAAATTAAAAAAATTTATTGTAACGCAGCTGATTACTTTACCTTTATTATCATGCGCTATTTATATAATCAAAGCTGGAGGGGACTATTTCTTCATTTATCTTTGGATTTTTTGCGTTATTATCATGCTGGTAATTTTTAAAAAAGAGTGCATACCATAGTTTTTTAAATAACTCTTTTAATATCATTTCTTAAAGGTATTAATGACTGTGTATGCTGATTATATCGCTCCGCTTTTTGACAAATTCACGCCATTGCCAGAAGGGCCGCTAAAAAGTCAAATTGAGGAAATGGCCGCCAATATTAATTTTCCTTTGACTAAAATATACATTGTAGAAGGTAATATGGTCAAGAATTAATCTAGGCAACTGAGAACAGTTGCTGTCACTTATCTCTTTTGAAATTTTGCAAGTGGAGTTTTTTTTTAAGGAATTGTCTCCATGCTGTCACTTGTGTTTACAAGTAGAACGCAGTTAGCCTTTAAACACGTTGACGCAATGTTGTGTACAAATTTCATTGGATGAACCATTACGCTGAATGTTTTACGGGTGGGGGGATGAAATTTCCGAATTGTCCCCTTCCGACTGCCACAGGCGCTAAAGCGTCTAACCAATGAAAACTACGCAAGAAAATGCACGTCTTTGGACAGGTTGCGTTATCCTTGTGTGGGGTCATTGGGGTGCTGTGTTTGTTGCTCCTAGCTGTCACATTTACAAAGAGTCGCATTGTATAAAAGCATAAGTAACTTAAAAACTATGGCACTTCCTATTGTGTTATTGACCTAATTGTCCTACTGAACCTTTTTTCAACGCTCTCATTCACCCACATCAAACTTGAACTTGCAACCAAACTGAGTAGTATATTATAGTAGTTGGTAGTAGTATATTTCACATTGGGAATATTTAGACACTTGGGGGCTCCGCACTGATTGATTGCGCAATGACCCTGAAAATCAGTTCAGTTATAATTTTTTGAAATTGTCATACTTAATGGTATTATGTTATAATAATAGTAAAATATAATTTTAAAAGTATTTCAATAGTTTTAAATTAAATAATATTAATTTAAAATTATTATAATTAATATAAAAAAATTAGTAACCATATTATTTATTATTTTATGTATTATTATTGGCATGTGTGTGTAAGCATTACAGGGTTGCGACAGTACCTGGAATTCCTGGAAAAGTCAGGGAATTTTAAGAATTAGTCTAAAAATCAGGGAAATGTCGGGGAATTTAAGTTCTGTTGCAAATAGGAAACCTTTACTTAAATTTAGGGTAAACAAATACAAAATTTTTCCACAAAATAAGTCAGGGAAAATCACCGGAGGTAGGGAAAGTCAGGGAATTTGTATGTGAAAAAACTATGGCAACCCTGCATTATTTATTGGAGGATAACTGACACTGGAGTACCTCAAAATTCGAAGCATAGGTCAATTGATATATTCAGAAATAGTTTAGAACTCATAAGCTACTTAATAATAAAAATGTAATCAAGTATTATTTTAAAATGGGTTGCAATTAACTCTCACAAAGGTTTCAAAACTATTAAGGTATACTTGTGTTATAGAAAAAGATATGAAATTGAAATTGAATCTTAATCTCGAAATGTATTAGACTTACGTGATTTATTAGTTGTATGGTAGATTCAACTAAATCCTAGTTATTAATATTGTTTTAACATTATTATTTATATATATTATATTATATTTATTATTAAGCTATTTACAATATAAAACATGGAATTTTATTTCCTTTTACTCAAAAGTGGTTGCCACGAAATATTAAATAGGCGGAGCTTGATAAATAAGTATGATTGTTCTCACAAGGAGACTACCCGAGGTGGTTATCACCGATTTTGTTGAAACTCGGGGGTTCGGTAGACCTTATGGTAGTATGAAAATTGCCAAAGGGAAAAGTTGCAATGGGCTTTAGTTTTCCCATGGCAACCCAAAATGTTTTTGACCTCTCCATTTGAAAAAGCATGGGATTTTCCAAATTTTGTTAAAATTTAAACAATATTGATCAATTTTACCCCAAATCATCGATCAATTTTACCCAAAATAGGTCAAATTCATCTTTTTGGGTATGTTTTGAAAATTTAATATTTTCAAATTTTTTAAGTAAGTAATACCCTGTGAAACCGAGAAAATCCCATGCTTTTTTAAATGGAGATTTTTTTGTTTTGAGAGATCAAAAACATTTATATTGTTAGTTCAAAACTTCTTTCAGCAAACTTTAAATTTAATTTTGTTCATCCTAGGTTCAAAAAGATCTGCTCACAGTAACGCTTATTTCTACGGGTTCTTCAAAAACAAAAGAATTGTCATTTTTGATACTCTTGTGAAAGATTATAGTCCCATTAATAAGGAACCTTCCACGGAGAATTCAGAAGAGAAACTGAAAAAAACAGGCTGCGATGATGAAGAAATTTTGGCAGTTTTGGCACATGAAATGGGTCATTGGAAATTGAATCATGTTTTGAAAAACCTTGTTATTGCTCAAGTAATTTTTCATGTTTTTATTTAAATTGGTAACATTCAGTTATTATAAAATTCGATAATTTATTTCAGGTGAACTTGTTTGTTTGTTTCGCTGTATTCGCTTTGCTATATAAAAATCGTATAATTTACGAAGCATTTGGATTTGAAAAAGAACAACCAGTTCTCATTGGAATACTCATAGTTTTCCAATACATATTTTCACCATACAACGAGGTCTGTTATCTACTCTGATAAGAACAGATTGAGGCATTTAGAGAACAAACTAATGCAACATATGTTAAATACTTATATTTATATATTAATTATAATCTGTTAAAATTAATTTTAAAAGTAAGTGCTAAATTTAATATTAAAAGGTACAATATTATTAATTATATTAAAAGTTAATATTATTAATTATATTAAAAGTTAATATTATTAATTATATTAAAAGTTAATATTATTAATTATATTAAAAGTTAATATTATTAATTATATTAAAAGTTAATATTATTAATTATATTAAAAGTTAATATTATTAATTATATTAAAAGTTTATATTATTAATTATATTAAATGTTAATATTATTAATTATATTAAAAGTTAATATTATTAATTATATTAAAAGTTAATATTATTAATTATATTAAAAGTTAATATTATTAATTATATTAAAAGTTAATATTATTAACTATATTAAAAGTTAATATTATTAACTATATTAAAAATTCATTATTAATTATATTAAAAGTTACAATATTATTAATTATATTAAAAGTTAATATTATTAACTATATTAAAAGTTAATATTATTAACTATATTAAAAATTCATTATTAATTATATTAAAAGTTACAATATTATTAATTATATTAAAAGTTAATATTAATTATATTAAAAGTTAATATTATTAATTATATTAAAAGTTAATATTATTAATTATATTAAAAGTTAATATTATTAATTATATTAAAAGTTAATATTATTAATTATATTAAAAGTTAATATTATTAATTATATTAAAATTAATATTATATTAATTTAATTTTATACATAAATTTTAAATATCATTGACACATTTAAAAAATATTGTTACATTACTGTTGTAATTAGGGACCCACAGATGGTAACCAAGACACTACTTCAATTAAGCCCTGCCCACAAAATTTTAAAAAGAGTAGATCATGGAAACATAAGCATACCCATTTATTTGTTCTCATATGCCTATCCTTTCTTGACTGTGGATATGAAATTACTTTTCATGTTTAAAACCTATTCTTTTTTTACAGCTTTTGTCATTTTTAATGACAATGTTGAGTCGCAGTTTTGAATTCCAAGCGGATTCCTTTGCCAAAACGTTAAATAGAGCTGCTGATCTACGTAGTTCTCTAATTAAATTAAATAAAGACAACTTGGGTTTTCCAGTGTATGATTGGCTGTACTCAGCGTGGAATCATTCCCATCCACCCCTTTTAGAGAGAATAAAAGAATTGGGAAAATTTGATTAAAGGAATAATGTAAATTGAGTTTTATAATATTTAATTTCTTGTGACTAGCACTTGCACAACGTTTTTTTACAACAAAAATATTCCACGATTAAATAAAATTCATATAGTTTTTGGAAAATGGATTATGTGTGTTTTTCTGAGTCTTTTGGTGGGAGAAGGAAGAGACAATTCATTAAAAAAACAATAATTGTTGGTAGTACCAAACGTTATAACATAGACTAAGGAAGTGAAACCTTCCTTAGTCTATGGTTATAATTTGTTCAATTATTTTTTGGAAATTTAGATTGACAATTCTGGCAAATAGGTTCTTTCATAATAGTAAGGTTTCAACTTTCGATAGTCAATACCCACAAAATAATATGGAGCTGCAAAGTGCAAACTTGTATATTACTTTTTTAGCTTCAAGAAATTTATATTTAGACCTTTCTATAAAGTAACATTGGCCTTATTGTTTTGAACTTTTGATGTTGCTTCTGCGTATCGATGATGTTTTACTATGAAAAGCCTTGGACGTACGAGTAAATTCGACTGGCACCCTGTTTTTAAGCATAAACTGAACTGAACTTCTACGTATTTCGTGACCAATGAGCTACATAAAAACAAGTTCAGCAAGCGTAGCTTATTTTATAGAAAGTCCTAAATAATTTCATAAAAAGTAAGGTGATGAAACATTATTTCACTAATTTAAACGGCTTAAAATTCATATTACTGACTGTCTCACCCTCGACGAAAGCCACACATCCCGACAAAAGGCGCAGCAATGGGGCACAGCTGTGAGATAGAAAGTGGATGCTATAGCAACTACAGCCGACACCCTACCTACGTAGGTAGAGAGCCACACCCTTCAGAAAGAGCTCCTGAAGGGGAACGACAGGCACACTGCAACCCAAGTAACCCGGCACCGGAGATCCCAGTGTGACTCCATAAGGTGAGGGAACAGGGCCACCGCGCCTCATACGGAGACCCGCCGCCCCACAGCAGGCTACTGTACAGGAATATTCGAAAAATTGAAGGGTTCTTCCGTAAAGATTGCTTTGCAGGTTATATTCCCTTTAAGACTCAGGAAAATAGCGGTAAATATTAACGAGAAGGCGAAAAGGGAATGCATTAGTGTAGGGAGCTGTTGGCCCGAACGCGTGGCATTCAGGGCTTGTCATCACCCTCCTACGCATTGTAACCCGGCCACCTTAATTAATGGCTTCAAAAGTCGCTTGATGACTTAGGCCTAAGGTGGTATAAAGTCAGTAAAGTGCGAAATTTACGGTTGACTCTGCCCGCCTCTGTCAAGGCCGAGTGAGGGGTGGAGGGGGGGGGGGATGAAAAGCATGCTCAATTTTCTTTTTTTTTGCCACCGAACTTTGAAGCCCCTTTAACATCTTACTAACAATTGTTAATAGGCTTCGGGCGTAGTTCACATACGTATCGCCACCTACCGACCGAGTTTTAAATTGAATATATGAAAGCTGTCTGCTAGTTAAAAATTACCTCTGCACAACAGCTGAAAGTTCAACTGAAAAAATTCAATAGTCGTCTGCTATTTCTTCACATATTTAGTTGACGGATATTAAGGCAGATAGCGCTTTATTTTGTTTAAGTTTTTAGTTATATTAGAATAATACAATATTTCATTTTTATTACAATCAGAATATTAAACGTTATTTTGAGTTTCTTCGCAGTAATTATCTAAATACCACTTAATACCACAAAGATACACGTGAACTCAAGAAAAAACTATTGAAGTAGACGATACTTACAGTTTTTGTAAAAAAATAGAAAGCACCGCAGCCGAATAATAAAGATTATGTACAGTCAATGAAGAATTCGTCCGGCGATATGTAACTCTAGTTATATACAGGGTAAGCATGTCGTGAACTCGAGGGCGTGTTCTTTGGGTCCAGATGAGTCGAAAATGTATAAATAACATGGGTCCTATAGTGTTTCGTTTCAGAGATATGGGCCCCCAAAAAGTACCGTCTAAAATAACTAAAATCGCTCGGCTCAAATGTATGAACAATATTCTGCCTTGAACCAAATTGTTTGCATTAAATAAGCATTGGTTTTTACCTCTCCGAGGGGACAAAGTCCCCTAGGAGGGGTTATACAATCACCGTGTCTGTCTGTCAGGCATGCGAACGCATTCGCATTTTCGGGGCAAAGGGTAATCACTGCGTACGCAGTTTCTTGGCTCACTGCGTTCGCAGTTTCTCGAAGGGTTGGCAAAACCACCGTGTGACGGTGAGCGTTAACGGATTGATTTGCGGTTGGGTTTGGTTTGATTGGTCTTTTTTCGTCAACGCTCAATGTTCAGGGCCTGATTTCCAACTAAACGCGCCTAATTCCAAATACCTGACATGGTTATTAATCTAATTAAATTTTCAGTTTTATTTTATTCGACTTTGGACTTTCACCTCTCAGCTGGAGGTTTTGACGGAAAGGGCTTCTCATAGTCGCCCATAGGGGAGCGTCCATAAATTACGTGAGGCGCTTAGGGTAGGGAGAGGGTCGAGCTGAATCTCACCCAATCTCACGTGGAGGAGAATGGGGGTTTCGGCTAATATCACGTATTTTTTTCCCCGCAAACGTATTTACACTAAAAATACGAATTTTGAAAAATCTCACGTGATATTAGGGGGGATGTTGAAAAATGTCGCGCATTTAGTGAAAATTTTACTACTTTGTTGTTTAGTCCGGTTTAGTCTTTATATAGTACCATTGATTCGGAAATATAACGCTGTCAAAATTATATTGTTAAAAAGTAAAAGATTTGTAAAAATATGTATAATTTAAAATTAGTAACAGGAATTCAAATGATTTTTCAGTCGGTCATTTGAATTTAAAGTCGGAATAGCTCTCCCAATTAACGTAGTGTCTAATAAAATTCCGACAGCTACTATCCCAGTTGAAGACTCTACAGGGGAGGGAGGGGGACGAGCCAAATCGCACGACATCTCACTAAGGGGGTCGAAAAATCGCCGCAATCACCTCACGTAATTAATGGGTGCTCCCTAGGCTCTACATTGACGGACCGGTAGAAGGGGTCGAATTTGGAGGATCTTCAACGGACTCAACACCAGTCATTTGGATATTAAAACTCGAGAATTGTTAGCTCTCCCAAAAGTTATTAGGAAGAATCATCAGAAGGAAATAAAATTACGAAGTTTTCTGAAGATGGTTTTGTTATGGACTTATGGTGCCGTACTTTTATTACGTACAAATCAAAAAGACCCCTGGCGAAGCCGCGTATTAAAGCTAGTAGGTAATAAAGTCTTGAATTTTTTTATGAATGAATTTATGAAGGCGTAATCTGGTTTTTTTTACGAATGAAATTATGTTGATTTAATCTTGTTTGTCTAATCTTTGGTATTGTTGGTTTTTTCTGTCTTATATTTGTATCTACTATTTTTTAAGTTTATTTCCTTTTCCCCGCAAAATCGTCCAGTCTTAGAGGAACCTTTAAGAGCGTAAGTCATGCCCAAAAGCTTATCCGGTTTCATTATAATAACGTGAAAAATCGTATTTGTGAATGGTAAGGTGTTGCGCTTCTTGATATTATATTTTCTATTGGTTGATTTCTAAGTATTTGAACTAATTTATTGCTTGACTGCGTTATAATATTTTTCTATGAATTATTTTGATTCTGAAGTCTGATTGCTTGACTGCGTTATAATATTTTTCTACGAGTTTTGTTTCTGAAGTCTGATTGATTGGGTTGTTATTGTGTATTTTTCTATTCGTTATTTTTATTTTTTGATACTCTAATATTTTAAACTGGATATAGTATAACGTTACTTCTGCGTATTTTGAATGTGCGTGACGTGGAGGGTATTTTCACGTTTTTTTAGGATCAGTTTTTTAATTTTAAATATCTTTTGTTTTATTTGTATTTTATTTCGTTTTTTCAGTCGTATATTTTTATCGAGTTGTATACATCGTGCGCTTACATTTATGTTGGTCTGGTTTTTAACTGGGTCGTCATTACTTCGTAATTTATTTTAAACGTTTTCTCGACTGATTAAGATGTTTAATTTGAAATAAAACAAGTTGGCAAGCTTGCCAAAATATACCTCTCCTCGGAAAAGTTTTTAATTTTCAGTGAAGCGTAACTGTATCCGTGGTTCTGCGGTAGAACGCTCACCTGTCGTTCAAGAGGGCTCGGGTTCGAATCCCGGCTGATTAAAAAATTATACTTCACCCAATGACAAAAAGAGGGCGCTTTTGGAAAAACCTTTTCCGTGATTCTAAGAAACTGCGTACGCAGTGATTACCCTTTAACTGATTAACTTGTACCGTAAATAGGGTTAAATTCAATTGTGCATTGTTTTAGTACGTCTAACTCATTGTTGTAACTACTTAATTTATAATATTCTGAATAAATTATACTCGGTTGTTTCGTCTCAATTATAATTAAAATTTTATACCGGACGGGATTGAACCTGGATTACGTTTTTAGTAAATAACTCTGAATTGCGGAGATCTATCTTTAAGGGTCAACTCGAGAAATTAATACCGCTAGGGACAATTCTTCCGAGGAGAGGTATAATTGGCTTGCCAACTTGTTTATTGATGAAACGATCGAATTATTTAAAAGTGCCAAAAGTTGATTAGTTAACTGTTAGAATTATCAAAAGTGGATATTAAAACAAAAAGTATACTTCGTCACCCTTTCCTTGCTCCATGTAACCTGAGAGATCCCTTCTCAGGGCCAAATTGCTTCCATCCCCCTTTGCGTAAGGTTACTATTGACGGTCATCGCGCAGGAACATGCGAAAATAGGCATTAAAATATAGAGCCGATATATTTTGCTTCCTAGGAGAATTAAAGAAAAATTAAATCGCCTTTAAATTTAAATTCGTATTGAATCGGAGTTAATATATAAATTTAATCTTTAGGGAATTAAAAATATTTTTTTTATTTACAATTTTCTTTTAAAAAACTATTCGCCGATATTGGTCACGTGTCTTACATTCCCAAAATAATTTCTTTGTCGGTTACTGTAAGTAGGATTTCGATTCACGAAATTAATTTATATTAATAAAATGCCGCGGAAGAAAAGTTCGGATTGCAAAAACCAGCAAACACTTTCATAGTGTTTAAAGATTTTCGTGAAGTTGGACTACAAAAGTTTGAAACTAGGGCAGTCATAACTCATAACGTCAAATAAACAAGTTGCCAAGCCAAAATATACCTCTCCTCGGAACAATTGTCCCTAGTGGTATTAATCTCTCGAGATAACCCTTAAAGATATATCTCCGCAATTCAGAGTTATTTACTAAAAACGTAATCCCGGTTCAATCCCGCACGGTATACAATTTAATTATAATTAAAATTATTGAGACGAAACAACCGAGATTAATTTATTCAGAATATTATAAAATAAGTAGTTACAACAGTGAGTTAGACGAACTAGAACAACGCACAACTAAATTTAACCATATTTACAGAACAAGTTTATCAGTTAAATGTAATACGAAGCAAATTTTAATGAAAGAAATATCTACAGAGGGTATTTGTATTTTTCTCGCTTACGAAATAACAACACAAAAAACCTTCTTTAAACCACTTCACACGAAAAAAATGATAATTAAAAGCCAACAATTAAAATACAAAAACCCAATCGACCAAACTTTGGAGCCAAAACGACCAATAGAAAAATATATAATAACAACCCAATCAATCAGGCTCAGAGCAAAAATAACGAATAGAAAAATATTTAATAATATCCCAAATTATCAGGCTTCAGAGCAAAAATAACGAAGAGAAAAAATTTATAATAATATCCCAATCAATCAGACTTCAGGATCAAAATAGCTCATAGAAAAATATTATTACGCAGTCGAGTAATAAATTAATTCAAAACCAAGCAATAGAAAATAGAAAATCAAGAAGCGCAACACCTTACCATTCGCAAATACGAATTTTCGACGTTATTATAATGAAACCGGATAAGCTTTAAGCCACGATGTAACCACTTTAAAGGTTCCACTAAAACTGAACGATTTCGAAAATAAGCTTAAAAAACCAACAATACCCAAGAATAGACAAAAAAACAACGTTATCTCGATCAGTAAAAATAACATAAAACCCTTACTTTGCCTGAAACCCAGATACTTTTTATATTTTAAAACAAGATTTGACCTTTAAAATTTCATAGGTAAAAATGTAGACTTTAAAAATTAAAAAAAAAAGTTCAATTAACAATATATACAGATATTGTATTAATCCGTTTAGTAAAAAATTAAAGAAAAAAATATACAACAGAAAAAATCTTTATCTCCATTCATTAAAAAAAATACCCAACATAAGTACCATAAGACCCTTCCTTTACTAACATCATTATTGAACAAAACATAATTCTAAAAGTTAACTAATCAACTTTTGGCACTTTTTAATAATTCGATCGTTTCATCAATAAAAAACAAATGCTTATTTAATGCAAACAATTTGGTTCAAGGCAGAATATCGTTCGTACATTTGAGCGATTTTAGTTATTTTAGACGGCACTTTTAGAAGGCCCATATCTCTGAAACGAAACACTGTAGGACCAATGTTCGTCTTACACTTTCGACTCATCTGGACCCAAAGAACACGCCCTCGAGTTCACGACATGTTTATCCGAAACACCCTATTGCTACTTGCGTTGAGCAGTTTCCATTGAAAGTGTAGATTTTGTTGCAAAGATCCTGAAGGTTCCTTGGTACTCCGCCCATTCGGCCGCGCGATTGGTACTTTCAGGTTCGAAGTGATCTGGTGCGCGAAAACGCGAGGAAGACATTACGTGCAGTCAACACAAAAAACAAATTGATGATTTAAAATTTAATTAAAGTTATCTTTAACATGTTTCAAAGTAAAAACTTGAGACACATTCCTATTTAGATTATGGGTCACGTGTAGCTATGCTGTTAATTCTAAGGGTTTATGTGTAATAATAGGAAATAGTGTCATCATTAAATTGTATTATATAAATATAAAAACTCGGATTAAGGTTAAGCGGTGAATAGGTTTATTTGTTAGATTAGTAGGATTAAAAATTAATAATTAACATGTGGTATATTTCCAAGACAAAACAATATTAGATAATAAATCATAATTGATATACATATTGAAATTGGGTACCTATGTGCGCAAGGTGAAATCGTAAAACTGGCTGGTCATACCCCAAATGAAAACGTGCGACTTACAGTTATTTATTTTGCGCGTGCTAGCTGATGAAAAAGATGAATGATGTCACTCTTGGATGGAATGATAATTAATGAGTCAATTAGTGCTTGGTTTTAAAAGCATAACGAGGCGCGAGTTCAACTAGTTTTCCGCGGTCGCGCATCTTCTATCTTCCAGTCAACTATTCAGGCAGAAAGAATCTGGAGACCATCGCTCGTCCCGGGCACAGAGAGAACTCCCTTCTTTTTTCCTCCAAAATCCAATGTGTCCTCTTTTCGTTCTCGAGTTGTTACATTGCGAAACCTCTTGGGGGAAACCCCAGTTGAATTTGACCCTTATTGGTCAGCAACTGTTTCTTCGCGTTGTGAAACTATCCTTTCATTGTATCCATGCACTTTACCACCGCACTCATCGCGAGGGGGGTAAAATAACCAGCCAGAGAGTATTTCCCAGCCAGAATTTTATTTTAGGATTCCAGGAAAAAGTACGGTACCAAAAGATAACAGAACTGGTAAGTAGGTACCAAAACTGTTACAAACTGCTACCCCACTTCCGTCACCATGAAATAAAGTAAACGGGAACGAATGTGATTGCGTTAAAACATTTCTTAGTCGAACATTAAACACACTTCAATTTAGCTACTTTGAGCTCACACACAGTTTGCTTATCAGCAACGAGTTCTTTTTATTAGATAAACATTCGTAAAAAATAATGTAATGGTGCTAAGAAGAGTTCCATCTACCGGGATATGTTAGTATTACTTCATTGGCAACCCCGTTTTAAAAAAAAATACAACTCAGGACTAACGATTAGATTGGAAACGTTTATATTTTCTACGTAAATTAACATGACGATTTTTCCGCGCGAACTTGAGTGCAATATCGTAAGTTTTGAGATATAATATTTTTATCTGTGGGTGCTCTTATTTGAAAATTGCGCCGTTAAAAAACGGAAGATGACTAAGGCCATCTATGGATCGGATAATGAAGCTACTCAGATGTTTATTGATGTTAAATATTCGAGTATAATTTATGTTATTTCTGAATGTGCATCCCCCATTTCCCTCCCCCACGGGAAATAGACTTGAAGCCCTGGGTAAAAAATATTACTATTTGTAAGTCTACCCGGTATGAAGAGTTTCGTGGTCAAACAATACGTTTCTCTAAAATTTACACTTTCATACTTCTTGTCCCTCTTGTAGGTAGCAGGAATCCATACCTCTAGTGCTCGGCATTCGATTAATTTTTATCCATGAATAAAATAAGCTCGGCGATATTTAAATAATATTTATTAATTTAATAATTAAATTAATACCACTTTTATTCAAATAAATGCTTGGTTGCGTAAAAAAACATAATTAAATAAGTTAAAATGATATTCTTTTTACCAACGTTTTTTAAATAAATCGGAAAATTTGTGGATAATGAATAAACAATTCCGAGCACTACATACCTCTTCTTGGAATGCTTATCGCGGCAGATTTTCGTCTCGATGTGGCTGACGGGTTTTTTGACGTCACTATATTAACTTAACCAACAACAACGTGAGAGGGCCGGGAGTAGTGGCTCACTCCTGTAATCCCAGGCGTCCGGGAGGCAGAGTTTGTGGATGGCCGTGTGAGGACGACTACCAATCCCCCAACGGGTGGTCGGGATACTTCCGCCACGGGTGTCCCCACCCCTATCCCCACGTATCCCCCCGTTGGCGTGGCCGTTACACATATCTCACCCTGATTAATCAGTTATTGTGTGAGTGCTGGTGTCTAAGGCCTCGGGTCGACACCGATGTGTATCTCAAAAAAAAAAAAAGCGCGCGCAGAGGGGATTTTATATCTCGTCAGACCTTGGAGGAATAAAACAAGTATACTTGTTTTATTCCTCCAAGGTCAGACGGTCAGAGTGATCTTAGCATATGCGATACGGCAGGATAAGCATTCCAAGTATGGATTCCTGTAGGTAGTTATTATAAATTTCCGCTTATAGGGGGATTTTTACATTGATGACGTTTAGTCGATTTAAAAATTAAAAGTCGTACGTCTGGAAATTTACAACATAAGTAACATTGTAAGTATGACACTTGTAGTCTTCCTCGTGCATATTTTCGTACTTCATCCTTTCTTCACCAAAGATAAATCAGTAGCAACTAACACTTCGTGATTTGATTTTTTCTATTGGTCATCCAAAAGGAGTCAGATATCAAATTCTGCCACTCTTATAGTACTCCAAAATTTTATTCTGTTCCGTAAATACGCGTTAAGCCTACAAATGGAGGTATTCAAAATCGTGCGACTGTCAACAGTAGGGTTCTGACCCAATGGTTAAAAAAGGCTTTTAAAAGTTTTAAAAAATCATGTATAGGGCAAATACATTTAAATAATTTTTTCCAGTCATTTTTATGGTGGTAATAGCATTTTTTATTTATAACCTCTAAAATCTTTTTACAATTAATTAGGTTGATAGTTTTTATAGATACGTAGAACAAGAACGACTCCTCACTTGTAAAATTAAGATTGGTAGCTTTAGCGATACATGAGCTTCAAATATAGCGGCCATTTTCCAAGATGGCGCACGATATCACTCGAATGAGGTCGAGTCACCAATTTGTTTCACTTAAGCCTGGTTTTCACTTGGCGGAAAATCACCGACAGAAAGTTTGACGTCGGCGATATGGTTTTCGACGTTTCGCTCACTGTCGGCGTTTTAGCATTTTCACTTGGCGTTTTTTTAGGGCGGAAATAAAGCGATTTTTTTCTGGCAGCGAGTTCGTCGGTTTTCGTCTGATAGTGGAGATTTAAGCCTAGGCCTAAAAATGGATGATTTATCTGATCATAATAGTGAACTATTGATTAAAGCTCATGTAAGCATTTTAAATTTAATGTTATTTTACATGATCTATCGTGTTCAAAGAAATATGAGTTATGAAAGATCGGTTTGGGTGAAAGAAACATGCTGGAAAAGAATGCAACAAGGGTATCAAGAAAAAAAAACACGTTCTAAAACACAGAAAAGCACGTGGCCGAGTTCCGGATGCAAGAAGCAGGAAATTAACCATCCCCCCTGACGTCACAGTCACCTTTCGAAAATAGTTTTTGATTGGTTGAAAAAGAGCGAAATCGCCCAACTGAGCGAAAAAAATAGAAATGAAAATCGCCACACAAAACCGAAAACCGACGGAATTTCCGCCCGGCGTCGACGGAAATTTTCCGCCCATTTTTCGTCGACGGGCCGGGAGTAGTGGCTCACTCCTGTAATCCCAGGCGTCCGGGAGGCAGAGTTTGTGGATGGCCGTGTGAGGACGACCACCAATCCCCCAACGGGTGGTCGGCATACTTCCGCCACGGGTGTCCCCGCCCCTGTCCCCCAGTTACCCCCCCGGTGGCGTGGCCGTTACACATATCTCGCCCTGATTAATCAGTTATTGAGTGCTGGTGTCTAAGGCCTTGGGTCGAAACCGATGTGTGGATGTCAAAAAAAAATAAAAATCCGTCGACGCCGGGCTTTTTCGCCCAAAAACCGCCAAGTGAAAACCAGGCTTAATCCTAATAGTACTTAATATTTCAAAACAGATACTGAAGGGATGTCGATAGCTAACGGTGATTACCTACCTTCCGCAGAGAGAATTTAGATAGGGAGAAGAAAGATGGGTTCAGAATGTAGCTCACAATACCACGTGATCAAAAAAACTGGCCAGGTTGATTTCCGGTTTCACGATTTTGTAACCGCCCCGAGAGGCGGGGTCATTATTTGAAATTTGGCTGGAAAACGTATTTGCAACGAATAAATTATGTCGTTTCTCTTGAGAGGTAAATATTTATCAACTATTTACACTGGAATATTAAAACTTCACTATAAAGTATGTTTAAAATATTTTTCGTTCAAAAAACTTTTTCGGTTAAAATAAAAAAACTTGGTTCGGAAACGAACAACCAATGACTGCCAAGAGAGATAAATTCTCTCTGCTGCCAATGAAAATAGAGAAATAAATTTGTTTTTAAGGTATTGTCACGTGACCGGAAGAAGACCTGGCCAGAAATTCGAGCAACGGCCGCTCGTAGGAGCGACATTATGGTTTGTACTAATAAAGGCTAGCCTTCTTCTCCCTATCTAAATTCTCTCTGCCTTCCGTCATCTTGGATTAAAAATGGCGTAGGACAAATGCGATGTATGAGTTAAGTCTAATGGTCAAGTCTCAGCCCTTGCAATATATGAAGCCGGGCCGCAATTTTTAAGTTTAAACCCCACCATTTTAGGAACAATGAGAGGATGGATTTTCTGGTTATTTGAATGGTGGTTTCAGACTATTTTTATATTCACATTCCAAAAGAAATAAGTTCTATTACAATTGGTTATAGGTCAAACCCTAAATTGGCTGAACCACATGGCCTAAGGTGGTGCCTTGGTTAATAGCCTAGATGAATCTTATTAGCTGATTTTATTATTAGTAGACAGGGTTGGCTGGTTTGAACCACACTGGCTTTTTTTCCTCCAAAATCCAATGTGTCCTCTTTTCGTTCTCGAGTTGTTACATTGCGAAACCTCTTGGGGGAAACCCCAGTTGAATTTGACCCTTATTGGTCAGCAACTGTTTCTTCGCGTTGTGAAACTATCCTTTCATTGTATCCATGCACTTTACCACCGCACTCATCGCGAGGGGGGTAAAATAACCAGCCAGAGAGTATTTCCTAGCCAGAATTTTATTTTAGGGTTCCAGGAAAAAGTACGGTTCCAAAAGATAACAGAACTGGTAAGTAGGTACCAAAACTGTTACAAACTGCTACCCCACTTCCGTCACCATGAAATAAAGTAAACGGGAACGAATGTGATTGCGTTAAAACATTTCTTAGTCGAACATTAAACACACTTCAATTTAGCTACTTTGAGCTCACACACAGTTTGCTTATCAGCAACGAGTTCTTTTTATTAGATAAACATTCGTAAAAAATAATGTAATGGTGCTAAGAAGAGTTCCATCTACCGGGATATGTTAGTATTACTTCATTGGCAACCCCGTTTTAAAAAAAAATACAACTCAGGACTAACGATTAGATTGGAAACGTTTATATTTTCTACGTAAATTAACATGACGATTTTTCCGCGCGAACTTGAGTGCAATATCGTAAGTTTTGAGATATAATATTTTTATCTGTGGGTGCTCTTATTTGAAAATTGCGCCGTTAAAAAACGGAAGATGACTAAGGCCATCTATGGATCGGATAATGAAGCTACTCAGATGTTTATTGATGTTAAATATTCGAGTATAATTTATGTTATTTCTGAATGTGCATCCCCCATTTCCCTCCCCCACGGGAAATAGACTTGAAGCCCTGGGTAAAAAATATTACTATTTGTAAGTCTACCCGGTATGAAGAGTTTCGTGGTCAAACAATACGTTTCTCTAAAATTTACACTTTCATACTTCTTGTCCCTCTTGTAGGTAGCAGGAATCCATACCTCTAGTGCTCGGCATTCGATTAATTTTTATCCATGAATAAAATAAGCTCGGCGATATTTAAATAATATTTATTTAAATAACCAATAGTTGAATAAAAATTGTAAAATGTTTAAATTATCGAAAGTGAATAAGACTATTATTTAAATAAAACAAACAATTATTTAAATAAATACCACTTTTATTCAAATAAATGCTTGGTTGCGTAAAAAAACATAATTAAATAAGTTAAAATGATATTCTTTTTACCAACGTTTTTTAAATAAATCGGAAAATTTGTGGATAATGAATAAACAATTCCGAGCACTACATACCTCTTCTTGGAATGCTTATCGCGGCAGATTTTCGTCTCGATGTGGCTGACGGGTTTTTTGACGTCACTATATTAACTTAACCAACAACAACGTGAGAGGGCCGGGAGTAGTGGCTCACTCCTGTAATCCCAGGCGTCCGGGAGGCAGAGTTTGTGGATGGCCGTGTGAGGACGACTACCAATCCCCCAACGGGTGGTCGGGATACTTCCGCCACGGGTGTCCCCACCCCTATCCCCACGTATCCCCCCGTTGGCGTGGCCGTTACACATATCTCACCCTGATTAATCAGTTATTGTGTGAGTGCTGGTGTCTAAGGCCTCGGGTCGACACCGATGTGTATCTCAAAAAAAAAAAAAGCGCGCGCAGAGGGGATTTTATATCTCGTCAGACCTTGGAGGAATAAAACAAGTATACTTGTTTTATTCCTCCAAGGTCAGACGGTCAGAGTGATCTTAGCATATGCGATACGGCAGGATAAGCATTCCAAGTATGGATTCCTGTAGGTAGTTATTATAAATTTCCGCTTATAGGGGGATTTTTACATTGATGACGTTTAGTCGATTTAAAAATTAAAAGTCGTACGTCTGGAAATTTACAACATAAGTAACATTGTAAGTATGACACTTGTAGTCTTCCTCGTGCATATTTTCGTACTTCATCCTTTCTTCACCAAAGATAAATCAGTAGCAACTAACACTTCGTGATTTGATTTTTTCTATTGGTCATCCAAAAGGAGTCAGATATCAAATTCTGCCACTCTTATAGTACTCCAAAATTTTATTCTGTTCCGTAAATACGCGTTAAGCCTACAAATGGAGGTATTCAAAATCGTGCGACTGTCAACAGTAGGGTTCTGACCCAATGGTTAAAAAAGGCTTTTAAAAGTTTTAAAAAATCATGTATAGGGCAAATACATTTAAATAATTTTTTCCAGTCATTTTTATGGTGGTAATAGCATTTTTTATTTATAACCTCTAAAATCTTTTTACAATTAATTAGGTTGATAGTTTTTATAGATACGTAGAACAAGAACGACTCCTCACTTGTAAAATTAAGATTGGTAGCTTTAGCGATACATGAGCTTCAAATATAGCGGCCATTTTCCAAGATGGCGCACGATATCACTCGAATGAGGTCGAGTCACCAATTTGTTTCACTTAAGCCTGGTTTTCACTTGGCGGAAAATCACCGACAGAAAGTTTGACGTCGGCGATATGGTTTTCGACGTTTCGCTCACTGTCGGCGTTTTAGCATTTTCACTTGGCGTTTTTTTAGGGCGGAAATAAAGCGATTTTTTTCTGGCAGCGAGTTCGTCGGTTTTCGTCTGATAGTGGAGATTTAAGCCTAGGCCTAAAAATGGATGATTTATCTGATCATAATAGTGAACTATTGATTAAAGCTCATGTAAGCATTTTAAATTTAATGTTATTTTACATGATCTATCGTGTTCAAAGAAATATGAGTTATGAAAGATCGGTTTGGGTGAAAGAAACATGCTGGAAAAGAATGCAACAAGGGTATCAAGAAAAAAAAACACGTTCTAAAACACAGAAAAGCACGTGGCCGAGTTCCGGATGCAAGAAGCAGGAAATTAACCATCCCCCCTGACGTCACAGTCACCTTTCGAAAATAGTTTTTGATTGGTTGAAAAAGAGCGAAATCGCCCAACTGAGCGAAAAAAATAGAAATGAAAATCGCCACACAAAACCGAAAACCGACGGAATTTCCGCCCGGCGTCGACGGAAATTTTCCGCCCATTTTTCGTCGACGGGCCGGGAGTAGTGGCTCACTCCTGTAATCCCAGGCGTCCGGGAGGCAGAGTTTGTGGATGGCCGTGTGAGGACGACCACCAATCCCCCAACGGGTGGTCGGCATACTTCCGCCACGGGTGTCCCCGCCCCTGTCCCCACGTATCCCCCCGGTGGCGTGGCCGTTACACATATCTCGCCCTGATTAATCAGTTATTGAGTGCTGGTGTCTAAGGCCTTGGGTCGAAACCGATGTGTGGATGTCAAAAAAAAATAAAAATCCGTCGACGCCGGGCTTTTTCGCCCAAAAACCGCCAAGTGAAAACCAGGCTTAATCCTAATAGTACTTAATATTTCAAAACAGATACTGAAGGGATGTCGATAGCTAACGGTGATTACCTACCTTCCGCAGAGAGAATTTAGATAGGGAGAAGAAAGATGGGTTCAGAATGTAGCTCACAATACCACGTGATCAAAAAAACTGGCCAGGTTGATTTCCGGTTTCACGATTTTGTAACCGCCCCGAGAGGCGGGGTCATTATTTGAAATTTGGCTGGAAAACGTATTTGCAACGAATAAATTATGTCGTTTCTCTTGAGAGGTAAATATTTATCAACTATTTACACTGGAATATTAAAACTTCACTATAAAGTATGTTTAAAATATTTTTCGTTCAAAAAACTTTTTCGGTTAAAATAAAAAAACTTGGTTCGGAAACGAACAACCAATGACTGCCAAGAGAGATAAATTCTCTCTGCTGCCAATGAAAATAGAGAAATAAATTTGTTTTTAAGGTATTGTCACGTGACCGGAAGAAGACCTGGCCAGAAATTCGAGCAACGGCCGCTCGTAGGAGCGACATTATGGTTTGTACTAATAAAGGCTAGCCTTCTTCTCCCTATCTAAATTCTCTCTGCCTTCCGTCATCTTGGATTAAAAATGGCGTAGGACAAATGCGATGTATGAGTTAAGTCTAATGGTCAAGTCTCAGCCCTTGCAATATATGAAGCCGGGCCGCAATTTTTAAGTTTAAACCCCACCATTTTAGGAACAATGAGAGGATGGATTTTCTGGTTATTTGAATGGTGGTTTCAGACTATTTTTATATTCACATTCCAAAAGAAATAAGTTCTATTACAATTGGTTATAGGTCAAACCCTAAATTGGCTGAACCACATGGCCTAAGGTGGTGCCTTGGTTAATAGCCTAGATGAATCTTATTAGCTGATTTTATTATTAGTAGACAGGGTTGGCTGGTTTGAACCACACTGGCTTTTTTTCCTCCAAAATCCAATGTGTCCTCTTTTCGTTCTCGAGTTGTTACATTGCGAAACCTCTTGGGGGAAACCCCAGTTGAATTTGACCCTTATTGGTCAGCAACTGTTTCTTCGCGTTGTGAAACTATCCTTTCATTGTATCCATGCACTTTACCACCGCACTCATCGCGAGGGGGGTAAAATAACCAGCCAGAGAGTATTTCCTAGCCAGAATTTTATTTTAGGGTTCCAGGAAAAAGTACGGTTCCAAAAGATAACAGAACTGGTAAGTAGGTACCAAAACTGTTACAAACTGCTACCCCACTTCCGTCACCATGAAATAAAGTAAACGGGAACGAATGTGATTGCGTTAAAACATTTCTTAGTCGAACATTAAACACACTTCAATTTAGCTACTTTGAGCTCACACACAGTTTGCTTATCAGCAACGAGTTCTTTTTATTAGATAAACATTCGTAAAAAATAATGTAATGGTGCTAAGAAGAGTTCCATCTACCGGGATATGTTAGTATTACTTCATTGGCAACCCCGTTTTAAAAAAAAATACAACTCAGGACTAACGATTAGATTGGAAACGTTTATATTTTCTACGTAAATTAACATGACGATTTTTCCGCGCGAACTTGAGTGCAATATCGTAAGTTTTGAGATATAATATTTTTATCTGTGGGTGCTCTTATTTGAAAATTGCGCCGTTAAAAAACGGAAGATGACTAAGGCCATCTATGGATCGGATAATGAAGCTACTCAGATGTTTATTGATGTTAAATATTCGAGTATAATTTATGTTATTTCTGAATGTGCATCCCCCATTTCCCTCCCCCACGGGAAATAGACTTGAAGCCCTGGGTAAAAAATATTACTATTTGTAAGTCTACCCGGTATGAAGAGTTTCGTGGTCAAACAATACGTTTCTCTAAAATTTACACTTTCATACTTCTTGTCCCTCTTGTAGGTAGCAGGAATCCATACCTCTAGTGCTCGGCATTCGATTAATTTTTATCCATGAATAAAATAAGCTCGGCGATATTTAAATAATATTTATTTAAATAACCAATAGTTGAATAAAAATTGTAAAATGTTTAAATTATCGAAAGTGAATAAGACTATTATTTAAATAAAACAAACAATTATTTAAATAAATACCACTTTTATTCAAATAAATGCTTGGTTGCGTAAAAAAACATAATTAAATAAGTTAAAATGATATTCTTTTTACCAACGTTTTTTAAATAAATCGGAAAATTTGTGGATAATGAATAAACAATTCCGAGCACTACATACCTCTTCTTGGAATGCTTATCGCGGCAGATTTTCGTCTCGATGTGGCTGACGGGTTTTTTGACGTCACTATATTAACTTAACCAACAACAACGTGAGAGGGCCGGGAGTAGTGGCTCACTCCTGTAATCCCAGGCGTCCGGGAGGCAGAGTTTGTGGATGGCCGTGTGAGGACGACTACCAATCCCCCAACGGGTGGTCGGGATACTTCCGCCACGGGTGTCCCCACCCCTATCCCCACGTATCCCCCCGTTGGCGTGGCCGTTACACATATCTCACCCTGATTAATCAGTTATTGTGTGAGTGCTGGTGTCTAAGGCCTCGGGTCGACACCGATGTGTATCTCAAAAAAAAAAAAGCGCGCGCAGAGGGGATTTTATATCTCGTCAGACCTTGGAGGAATAAAACAAGTATACTTGTTTTATTCCTCCAAGGTCAGACGGTCAGAGTGATCTTAGCATATGCGATACGGCAGGATAAGCATTCCAAGTATGGATTCCTGTAGGTAGTTATTATAAATTTCCGCTTATAGGGGGATTTTTACATTGATGACGTTTAGTCGATTTAAAAATTAAAAGTCGTACGTCTGGAAATTTACAACATAAGTAACATTGTAAGTATGACACTTGTAGTCTTCCTCGTGCATATTTTCGTACTTCATCCTTTCTTCACCAAAGATAAATCAGTAGCAACTAACACTTCGTGATTTGATTTTTTCTATTGGTCATCCAAAAGGAGTCAGATATCAAATTCTGCCACTCTTATAGTACTCCAAAATTTTATTCTGTTCCGTAAATACGCGTTAAGCCTACAAATGGAGGTATTCAAAATCGTGCGACTGTCAACAGTAGGGTTCTGACCCAATGGTTAAAAAAGGCTTTTAAAAGTTTTAAAAAATCATGTATAGGGCAAATACATTTAAATAATTTTTTCCAGTCATTTTTATGGTGGTAATAGCATTTTTTATTTATAACCTCTAAAATCTTTTTACAATTAATTAGGTTGATAGTTTTTATAGATACGTAGAACAAGAACGACTCCTCACTTGTAAAATTAAGATTGGTAGCTTTAGCGATACATGAGCTTCAAATATAGCGGCCATTTTCCAAGATGGCGCACGATATCACTCGAATGAGGTCGAGTCACCAATTTGTTTCACTTAAGCCTGGTTTTCACTTGGCGGAAAATCACCGACAGAAAGTTTGACGTCGGCGATATGGTTTTCGACGTTTCGCTCACTGTCGGCGTTTTAGCATTTTCACTTGGCGTTTTTTTAGGGCGGAAATAAAGCGATTTTTTTCTGGCAGCGAGTTCGTCGGTTTTCGTCTGATAGTGGAGATTTAAGCCTAGGCCTAAAAATGGATGATTTATCTGATCATAATAGTGAACTATTGATTAAAGCTCATGTAAGCATTTTAAATTTAATGTTATTTTACATGATCTATCGTGTTCAAAGAAATATGAGTTATGAAAGATCGGTTTGGGTGAAAGAAACATGCTGGAAAAGAATGCAACAAGGGTATCAAGAAAAAAAAACACGTTCTAAAACACAGAAAAGCACGTGGCCGAGTTCCGGATGCAAGAAGCAGGAAATTAACCATCCCCCCTGACGTCACAGTCACCTTTCGAAAATAGTTTTTGATTGGTTGAAAAAGAGCGAAATCGCCCAACTGAGCGAAAAAAATAGAAATGAAAATCGCCACACAAAACCGAAAACCGACGGAATTTCCGCCCGGCGTCGACGGAAATTTTCCGCCCATTTTTCGTCGACGGGCCGGGAGTAGTGGCTCACTCCTGTAATCCCAGGCGTCCGGGAGGCAGAGTTTGTGGATGGCCGTGTGAGGACGACCACCAATCCCCCAACGGGTGGTCGGCATACTTCCGCCACGGGTGTCCCCGCCCCTGTCCCCACGTATCCCCCCGGTGGCGTGGCCGTTACACATATCTCGCCCTGATTAATCAGTTATTGAGTGCTGGTGTCTAAGGCCTTGGGTCGAAACCGATGTGTGGATGTCAAAAAAAAATAAAAATCCGTCGACGCCGGGCTTTTTCGCCCAAAAACCGCCAAGTGAAAACCAGGCTTAATCCTAATAGTACTTAATATTTCAAAACAGATACTGAAGGGATGTCGATAGCTAACGGTGATTACCTACCTTCCGCAGAGAGAATTTAGATAGGGAGAAGAAAGATGGGTTCAGAATGTAGCTCACAATACCACGTGATCAAAAAAACTGGCCAGGTTGATTTCCGGTTTCACGATTTTGTAACCGCCCCGAGAGGCGGGGTCATTATTTGAAATTTGGCTGGAAAACGTATTTGCAACGAATAAATTATGTCGTTTCTCTTGAGAGGTAAATATTTATCAACTATTTACACTGGAATATTAAAACTTCACTATAAAGTATGTTTAAAATATTTTTCGTTCAAAAAACTTTTTCGGTTAAAATAAAAAAACTTGGTTCGGAAACGAACAACCAATGACTGCCAAGAGAGATAAATTCTCTCTGCTGCCAATGAAAATAGAGAAATAAATTTGTTTTTAAGGTATTGTCACGTGACCGGAAGAAGACCTGGCCAGAAATTCGAGCAACGGCCGCTCGTAGGAGCGACATTATGGTTTGTACTAATAAAGGCTAGCCTTCTTCTCCCTATCTAAATTCTCTCTGCCTTCCGTCATCTTGGATTAAAAATGGCGTAGGACAAATGCGATGTATGAGTTAAGTCTAATGGTCAAGTCTCAGCCCTTGCAATATATGAAGCCGGGCCGCAATTTTTAAGTTTAAACCCCACCATTTTAGGAACAATGAGAGGATGGATTTTCTGGTTATTTGAATGGTGGTTTCAGACTATTTTTATATTCACATTCCAAAAGAAATAAGTTCTATTACAATTGGTTATAGGTCAAACCCTAAATTGGCTGAACCACATGGCCTAAGGTGGTGCCTTGGTTAATAGCCTAGATGAATCTTATTAGCTGATTTTATTATTAGTAGACAGGGTTGGCTGGTTTGAACCACACTGGCTTTTTTTCCTCCAAAATCCAATGTGTCCTCTTTTCGTTCTCGAGTTGTTACATTGCGAAACCTCTTGGGGGAAACCCCAGTTGAATTTGACCCTTATTGGTCAGCAACTGTTTCTTCGCGTTGTGAAACTATCCTTTCATTGTATCCATGCACTTTACCACCGCACTCATCGCGAGGGGGGTAAAATAACCAGCCAGAGAGTATTTCCTAGCCAGAATTTTATTTTAGGGTTCCAGGAAAAAGTACGGTTCCAAAAGATAACAGAACTGGTAAGTAGGTACCAAAACTGTTACAAACTGCTACCCCACTTCCGTCACCATGAAATAAAGTAAACGGGAACGAATGTGATTGCGTTAAAACATTTCTTAGTCGAACATTAAACACACTTCAATTTAGCTACTTTGAGCTCACACACAGTTTGCTTATCAGCAACGAGTTCTTTTTATTAGATAAACATTCGTAAAAAATAATGTAATGGTGCTAAGAAGAGTTCCATCTACCGGGATATGTTAGTATTACTTCATTGGCAACCCCGTTTTAAAAAAAAATACAACTCAGGACTAACGATTAGATTGGAAACGTTTATATTTTCTACGTAAATTAACATGACGATTTTTCCGCGCGAACTTGAGTGCAATATCGTAAGTTTTGAGATATAATATTTTTATCTGTGGGTGCTCTTATTTGAAAATTGCGCCGTTAAAAAACGGAAGATGACTAAGGCCATCTATGGATCGGATAATGAAGCTACTCAGATGTTTATTGATGTTAAATATTCGAGTATAATTTATGTTATTTCTGAATGTGCATCCCCCATTTCCCTCCCCCACGGGAAATAGACTTGAAGCCCTGGGTAAAAAATATTACTATTTGTAAGTCTACCCGGTATGAAGAGTTTCGTGGTCAAACAATACGTTTCTCTAAAATTTACACTTTCATACTTCTTGTCCCTCTTGTAGGTAGCAGGAATCCATACCTCTAGTGCTCGGCATTCGATTAATTTTTATCCATGAATAAAATAAGCTCGGCGATATTTAAATAATATTTATTTAAATAACCAATAGTTGAATAAAAATTGTAAAATGTTTAAATTATCGAAAGTGAATAAGACTATTATTTAAATAAAACAAACAATTATTTAAATAAATACCACTTTTATTCAAATAAATGCTTGGTTGCGTAAAAAAACATAATTAAATAAGTTAAAATGATATTCTTTTTACCAACGTTTTTTAAATAAATCGGAAAATTTGTGGATAATGAATAAACAATTCCGAGCACTACATACCTCTTCTTGGAATGCTTATCGCGGCAGATTTTCGTCTCGATGTGGCTGACGGGTTTTTTGACGTCACTATATTAACTTAACCAACAACAACGTGAGAGGGCCGGGAGTAGTGGCTCACTCCTGTAATCCCAGGCGTCCGGGAGGCAGAGTTTGTGGATGGCCGTGTGAGGACGACTACCAATCCCCCAACGGGTGGTCGGGATACTTCCGCCACGGGTGTCCCCACCCCTATCCCCACGTATCCCCCCGTTGGCGTGGCCGTTACACATATCTCACCCTGATTAATCAGTTATTGTGTGAGTGCTGGTGTCTAAGGCCTCGGGTCGACACCGATGTGTATCTCAAAAAAAAAAAAGCGCGCGCAGAGGGGATTTTATATCTCGTCAGACCTTGGAGGAATAAAACAAGTATACTTGTTTTATTCCTCCAAGGTCAGACGGTCAGAGTGATCTTAGCATATGCGATACGGCAGGATAAGCATTCCAAGTATGGATTCCTGTAGGTAGTTATTATAAATTTCCGCTTATAGGGGGATTTTTACATTGATGACGTTTAGTCGATTTAAAAATTAAAAGTCGTACGTCTGGAAATTTACAACATAAGTAACATTGTAAGTATGACACTTGTAGTCTTCCTCGTGCATATTTTCGTACTTCATCCTTTCTTCACCAAAGATAAATCAGTAGCAACTAACACTTCGTGATTTGATTTTTTCTATTGGTCATCCAAAAGGAGTCAGATATCAAATTCTGCCACTCTTATAGTACTCCAAAATTTTATTCTGTTCCGTAAATACGCGTTAAGCCTACAAATGGAGGTATTCAAAATCGTGCGACTGTCAACAGTAGGGTTCTGACCCAATGGTTAAAAAAGGCTTTTAAAAGTTTTAAAAAATCATGTATAGGGCAAATACATTTAAATAATTTTTTCCAGTCATTTTTATGGTGGTAATAGCATTTTTTATTTATAACCTCTAAAATCTTTTTACAATTAATTAGGTTGATAGTTTTTATAGATACGTAGAACAAGAACGACTCCTCACTTGTAAAATTAAGATTGGTAGCTTTAGCGATACATGAGCTTCAAATATAGCGGCCATTTTCCAAGATGGCGCACGATATCACTCGAATGAGGTCGAGTCACCAATTTGTTTCACTTAAGCCTGGTTTTCACTTGGCGGAAAATCACCGACAGAAAGTTTGACGTCGGCGATATGGTTTTCGACGTTTCGCTCACTGTCGGCGTTTTAGCATTTTCACTTGGCGTTTTTTTAGGGCGGAAATAAAGCGATTTTTTTCTGGCAGCGAGTTCGTCGGTTTTCGTCTGATAGTGGAGATTTAAGCCTAGGCCTAAAAATGGATGATTTATCTGATCATAATAGTGAACTATTGATTAAAGCTCATGTAAGCATTTTAAATTTAATGTTATTTTACATGATCTATCGTGTTCAAAGAAATATGAGTTATGAAAGATCGGTTTGGGTGAAAGAAACATGCTGGAAAAGAATGCAACAAGGGTATCAAGAAAAAAAAACACGTTCTAAAACACAGAAAAGCACGTGGCCGAGTTCCGGATGCAAGAAGCAGGAAATTAACCATCCCCCCTGACGTCACAGTCACCTTTCGAAAATAGTTTTTGATTGGTTGAAAAAGAGCGAAATCGCCCAACTGAGCGAAAAAAATAGAAATGAAAATCGCCACACAAAACCGAAAACCGACGGAATTTCCGCCCGGCGTCGACGGAAATTTTCCGCCCATTTTTCGTCGACGGGCCGGGAGTAGTGGCTCACTCCTGTAATCCCAGGCGTCCGGGAGGCAGAGTTTGTGGATGGCCGTGTGAGGACGACCACCAATCCCCCAACGGGTGGTCGGCATACTTCCGCCACGGGTGTCCCCGCCCCTGTCCCCACGTATCCCCCCGGTGGCGTGGCCGTTACACATATCTCGCCCTGATTAATCAGTTATTGAGTGCTGGTGTCTAAGGCCTTGGGTCGAAACCGATGTGTGGATGTCAAAAAAAAATAAAAATCCGTCGACGCCGGGCTTTTTCGCCCAAAAACCGCCAAGTGAAAACCAGGCTTAATCCTAATAGTACTTAATATTTCAAAACAGATACTGAAGGGATGTCGATAGCTAACGGTGATTACCTACCTTCCGCAGAGAGAATTTAGATAGGGAGAAGAAAGATGGGTTCAGAATGTAGCTCACAATACCACGTGATCAAAAAAACTGGCCAGGTTGATTTCCGGTTTCACGATTTTGTAACCGCCCCGAGAGGCGGGGTCATTATTTGAAATTTGGCTGGAAAACGTATTTGCAACGAATAAATTATGTCGTTTCTCTTGAGAGGTAAATATTTATCAACTATTTACACTGGAATATTAAAACTTCACTATAAAGTATGTTTAAAATATTTTTCGTTCAAAAAACTTTTTCGGTTAAAATAAAAAAACTTGGTTCGGAAACGAACAACCAATGACTGCCAAGAGAGATAAATTCTCTCTGCTGCCAATGAAAATAGAGAAATAAATTTGTTTTTAAGGTATTGTCACGTGACCGGAAGAAGACCTGGCCAGAAATTCGAGCAACGGCCGCTCGTAGGAGCGACATTATGGTTTGTACTAATAAAGGCTAGCCTTCTTCTCCCTATCTAAATTCTCTCTGCCTTCCGTCATCTTGGATTAAAAATGGCGTAGGACAAATGCGATGTATGAGTTAAGTCTAATGGTCAAGTCTCAGCCCTTGCAATATATGAAGCCGGGCCGCAATTTTTAAGTTTAAACCCCACCATTTTAGGAACAATGAGAGGATGGATTTTCTGGTTATTTGAATGGTGGTTTCAGACTATTTTTATATTCACATTCCAAAAGAAATAAGTTCTATTACAATTGGTTATAGGTCAAACCCTAAATTGGCTGAACCACATGGCCTAAGGTGGTGCCTTGGTTAATAGCCTAGATGAATCTTATTAGCTGATTTTATTATTAGTAGACAGGGTTGGCTGGTTTGAACCACACTGGCTTTTTTTCCTCCAAAATCCAATGTGTCCTCTTTTCGTTCTCGAGTTGTTACATTGCGAAACCTCTTGGGGGAAACCCCAGTTGAATTTGACCCTTATTGGTCAGCAACTGTTTCTTCGCGTTGTGAAACTATCCTTTCATTGTATCCATGCACTTTACCACCGCACTCATCGCGAGGGGGGTAAAATAACCAGCCAGAGAGTATTTCCTAGCCAGAATTTTATTTTAGGGTTCCAGGAAAAAGTACGGTTCCAAAAGATAACAGAACTGGTAAGTAGGTACCAAAACTGTTACAAACTGCTACCCCACTTCCGTCACCATGAAATAAAGTAAACGGGAACGAATGTGATTGCGTTAAAACATTTCTTAGTCGAACATTAAACACACTTCAATTTAGCTACTTTGAGCTCACACACAGTTTGCTTATCAGCAACGAGTTCTTTTTATTAGATAAACATTCGTAAAAAATAATGTAATGGTGCTAAGAAGAGTTCCATCTACCGGGATATGTTAGTATTACTTCATTGGCAACCCCGTTTTAAAAAAAAATACAACTCAGGACTAACGATTAGATTGGAAACGTTTATATTTTCTACGTAAATTAACATGACGATTTTTCCGCGCGAACTTGAGTGCAATATCGTAAGTTTTGAGATATAATATTTTTATCTGTGGGTGCTCTTATTTGAAAATTGCGCCGTTAAAAAACGGAAGATGACTAAGGCCATCTATGGATCGGATAATGAAGCTACTCAGATGTTTATTGATGTTAAATATTCGAGTATAATTTATGTTATTTCTGAATGTGCATCCCCCATTTCCCTCCCCCACGGGAAATAGACTTGAAGCCCTGGGTAAAAAATATTACTATTTGTAAGTCTACCCGGTATGAAGAGTTTCGTGGTCAAACAATACGTTTCTCTAAAATTTACACTTTCATACTTCTTGTCCCTCTTGTAGGTAGCAGGAATCCATACCTCTAGTGCTCGGCATTCGATTAATTTTTATCCATGAATAAAATAAGCTCGGCGATATTTAAATAATATTTATTTAAATAACCAATAGTTGAATAAAAATTGTAAAATGTTTAAATTATCGAAAGTGAATAAGACTATTATTTAAATAAAACAAACAATTATTTAAATAAATACCACTTTTATTCAAATAAATGCTTGGTTGCGTAAAAAAACATAATTAAATAAGTTAAAATGATATTCTTTTTACCAACGTTTTTTAAATAAATCGGAAAATTTGTGGATAATGAATAAACAATTCCGAGCACTACATACCTCTTCTTGGAATGCTTATCGCGGCAGATTTTCGTCTCGATGTGGCTGACGGGTTTTTTGACGTCACTATATTAACTTAACCAACAACAACGTGAGAGGGCCGGGAGTAGTGGCTCACTCCTGTAATCCCAGGCGTCCGGGAGGCAGAGTTTGTGGATGGCCGTGTGAGGACGACTACCAATCCCCCAACGGGTGGTCGGGATACTTCCGCCACGGGTGTCCCCACCCCTATCCCCACGTATCCCCCCGTTGGCGTGGCCGTTACACATATCTCACCCTGATTAATCAGTTATTGTGTGAGTGCTGGTGTCTAAGGCCTCGGGTCGACACCGATGTGTATCTCAAAAAAAAAAAAGCGCGCGCAGAGGGGATTTTATATCTCGTCAGACCTTGGAGGAATAAAACAAGTATACTTGTTTTATTCCTCCAAGGTCAGACGGTCAGAGTGATCTTAGCATATGCGATACGGCAGGATAAGCATTCCAAGTATGGATTCCTGTAGGTAGTTATTATAAATTTCCGCTTATAGGGGGATTTTTACATTGATGACGTTTAGTCGATTTAAAAATTAAAAGTCGTACGTCTGGAAATTTACAACATAAGTAACATTGTAAGTATGACACTTGTAGTCTTCCTCGTGCATATTTTCGTACTTCATCCTTTCTTCACCAAAGATAAATCAGTAGCAACTAACACTTCGTGATTTGATTTTTTCTATTGGTCATCCAAAAGGAGTCAGATATCAAATTCTGCCACTCTTATAGTACTCCAAAATTTTATTCTGTTCCGTAAATACGCGTTAAGCCTACAAATGGAGGTATTCAAAATCGTGCGACTGTCAACAGTAGGGTTCTGACCCAATGGTTAAAAAAGGCTTTTAAAAGTTTTAAAAAATCATGTATAGGGCAAATACATTTAAATAATTTTTTCCAGTCATTTTTATGGTGGTAATAGCATTTTTTATTTATAACCTCTAAAATCTTTTTACAATTAATTAGGTTGATAGTTTTTATAGATACGTAGAACAAGAACGACTCCTCACTTGTAAAATTAAGATTGGTAGCTTTAGCGATACATGAGCTTCAAATATAGCGGCCATTTTCCAAGATGGCGCACGATATCACTCGAATGAGGTCGAGTCACCAATTTGTTTCACTTAAGCCTGGTTTTCACTTGGCGGAAAATCACCGACAGAAAGTTTGACGTCGGCGATATGGTTTTCGACGTTTCGCTCACTGTCGGCGTTTTAGCATTTTCACTTGGCGTTTTTTTAGGGCGGAAATAAAGCGATTTTTTTCTGGCAGCGAGTTCGTCGGTTTTCGTCTGATAGTGGAGATTTAAGCCTAGGCCTAAAAATGGATGATTTATCTGATCATAATAGTGAACTATTGATTAAAGCTCATGTAAGCATTTTAAATTTAATGTTATTTTACATGATCTATCGTGTTCAAAGAAATATGAGTTATGAAAGATCGGTTTGGGTGAAAGAAACATGCTGGAAAAGAATGCAACAAGGGTATCAAGAAAAAAAAACACGTTCTAAAACACAGAAAAGCACGTGGCCGAGTTCCGGATGCAAGAAGCAGGAAATTAACCATCCCCCCTGACGTCACAGTCACCTTTCGAAAATAGTTTTTGATTGGTTGAAAAAGAGCGAAATCGCCCAACTGAGCGAAAAAAATAGAAATGAAAATCGCCACACAAAACCGAAAACCGACGGAATTTCCGCCCGGCGTCGACGGAAATTTTCCGCCCATTTTTCGTCGACGGGCCGGGAGTAGTGGCTCACTCCTGTAATCCCAGGCGTCCGGGAGGCAGAGTTTGTGGATGGCCGTGTGAGGACGACCACCAATCCCCCAACGGGTGGTCGGCATACTTCCGCCACGGGTGTCCCCGCCCCTGTCCCCACGTATCCCCCCGGTGGCGTGGCCGTTACACATATCTCGCCCTGATTAATCAGTTATTGAGTGCTGGTGTCTAAGGCCTTGGGTCGAAACCGATGTGTGGATGTCAAAAAAAAATAAAAATCCGTCGACGCCGGGCTTTTTCGCCCAAAAACCGCCAAGTGAAAACCAGGCTTAATCCTAATAGTACTTAATATTTCAAAACAGATACTGAAGGGATGTCGATAGCTAACGGTGATTACCTACCTTCCGCAGAGAGAATTTAGATAGGGAGAAGAAAGATGGGTTCAGAATGTAGCTCACAATACCACGTGATCAAAAAAACTGGCCAGGTTGATTTCCGGTTTCACGATTTTGTAACCGCCCCGAGAGGCGGGGTCATTATTTGAAATTTGGCTGGAAAACGTATTTGCAACGAATAAATTATGTCGTTTCTCTTGAGAGGTAAATATTTATCAACTATTTACACTGGAATATTAAAACTTCACTATAAAGTATGTTTAAAATATTTTTCGTTCAAAAAACTTTTTCGGTTAAAATAAAAAAACTTGGTTCGGAAACGAACAACCAATGACTGCCAAGAGAGATAAATTCTCTCTGCTGCCAATGAAAATAGAGAAATAAATTTGTTTTTAAGGTATTGTCACGTGACCGGAAGAAGACCTGGCCAGAAATTCGAGCAACGGCCGCTCGTAGGAGCGACATTATGGTTTGTACTAATAAAGGCTAGCCTTCTTCTCCCTATCTAAATTCTCTCTGCCTTCCGTCATCTTGGATTAAAAATGGCGTAGGACAAATGCGATGTATGAGTTAAGTCTAATGGTCAAGTCTCAGCCCTTGCAATATATGAAGCCGGGCCGCAATTTTTAAGTTTAAACCCCACCATTTTAGGAACAATGAGAGGATGGATTTTCTGGTTATTTGAATGGTGGTTTCAGACTATTTTTATATTCACATTCCAAAAGAAATAAGTTCTATTACAATTGGTTATAGGTCAAACCCTAAATTGGCTGAACCACATGGCCTAAGGTGGTGCCTTGGTTAATAGCCTAGATGAATCTTATTAGCTGATTTTATTATTAGTAGACAGGGTTGGCTGGTTTGAACCACACTGGCTTTTTTTCCTCCAAAATCCAATGTGTCCTCTTTTCGTTCTCGAGTTGTTACATTGCGAAACCTCTTGGGGGAAACCCCAGTTGAATTTGACCCTTATTGGTCAGCAACTGTTTCTTCGCGTTGTGAAACTATCCTTTCATTGTATCCATGCACTTTACCACCGCACTCATCGCGAGGGGGGTAAAATAACCAGCCAGAGAGTATTTCCTAGCCAGAATTTTATTTTAGGGTTCCAGGAAAAAGTACGGTTCCAAAAGATAACAGAACTGGTAAGTAGGTACCAAAACTGTTACAAACTGCTACCCCACTTCCGTCACCATGAAATAAAGTAAACGGGAACGAATGTGATTGCGTTAAAACATTTCTTAGTCGAACATTAAACACACTTCAATTTAGCTACTTTGAGCTCACACACAGTTTGCTTATCAGCAACGAGTTCTTTTTATTAGATAAACATTCGTAAAAAATAATGTAATGGTGCTAAGAAGAGTTCCATCTACCGGGATATGTTAGTATTACTTCATTGGCAACCCCGTTTTAAAAAAAAATACAACTCAGGACTAACGATTAGATTGGAAACGTTTATATTTTCTACGTAAATTAACATGACGATTTTTCCGCGCGAACTTGAGTGCAATATCGTAAGTTTTGAGATATAATATTTTTATCTGTGGGTGCTCTTATTTGAAAATTGCGCCGTTAAAAAACGGAAGATGACTAAGGCCATCTATGGATCGGATAATGAAGCTACTCAGATGTTTATTGATGTTAAATATTCGAGTATAATTTATGTTATTTCTGAATGTGCATCCCCCATTTCCCTCCCCCACGGGAAATAGACTTGAAGCCCTGGGTAAAAAATATTACTATTTGTAAGTCTACCCGGTATGAAGAGTTTCGTGGTCAAACAATACGTTTCTCTAAAATTTACACTTTCATACTTCTTGTCCCTCTTGTAGGTAGCAGGAATCCATACCTCTAGTGCTCGGCATTCGATTAATTTTTATCCATGAATAAAATAAGCTCGGCGATATTTAAATAATATTTATTTAAATAACCAATAGTTGAATAAAAATTGTAAAATGTTTAAATTATCGAAAGTGAATAAGACTATTATTTAAATAAAACAAACAATTATTTAAATAAATACCACTTTTATTCAAATAAATGCTTGGTTGCGTAAAAAAACATAATTAAATAAGTTAAAATGATATTCTTTTTACCAACGTTTTTTAAATAAATCGGAAAATTTGTGGATAATGAATAAACAATTCCGAGCACTACATACCTCTTCTTGGAATGCTTATCGCGGCAGATTTTCGTCTCGATGTGGCTGACGGGTTTTTTGACGTCACTATATTAACTTAACCAACAACAACGTGAGAGGGCCGGGAGTAGTGGCTCACTCCTGTAATCCCAGGCGTCCGGGAGGCAGAGTTTGTGGATGGCCGTGTGAGGACGACTACCAATCCCCCAACGGGTGGTCGGGATACTTCCGCCACGGGTGTCCCCACCCCTATCCCCACGTATCCCCCCGTTGGCGTGGCCGTTACACATATCTCACCCTGATTAATCAGTTATTGTGTGAGTGCTGGTGTCTAAGGCCTCGGGTCGACACCGATGTGTATCTCAAAAAAAAAAAAGCGCGCGCAGAGGGGATTTTATATCTCGTCAGACCTTGGAGGAATAAAACAAGTATACTTGTTTTATTCCTCCAAGGTCAGACGGTCAGAGTGATCTTAGCATATGCGATACGGCAGGATAAGCATTCCAAGTATGGATTCCTGTAGGTAGTTATTATAAATTTCCGCTTATAGGGGGATTTTTACATTGATGACGTTTAGTCGATTTAAAAATTAAAAGTCGTACGTCTGGAAATTTACAACATAAGTAACATTGTAAGTATGACACTTGTAGTCTTCCTCGTGCATATTTTCGTACTTCATCCTTTCTTCACCAAAGATAAATCAGTAGCAACTAACACTTCGTGATTTGATTTTTTCTATTGGTCATCCAAAAGGAGTCAGATATCAAATTCTGCCACTCTTATAGTACTCCAAAATTTTATTCTGTTCCGTAAATACGCGTTAAGCCTACAAATGGAGGTATTCAAAATCGTGCGACTGTCAACAGTAGGGTTCTGACCCAATGGTTAAAAAAGGCTTTTAAAAGTTTTAAAAAATCATGTATAGGGCAAATACATTTAAATAATTTTTTCCAGTCATTTTTATGGTGGTAATAGCATTTTTTATTTATAACCTCTAAAATCTTTTTACAATTAATTAGGTTGATAGTTTTTATAGATACGTAGAACAAGAACGACTCCTCACTTGTAAAATTAAGATTGGTAGCTTTAGCGATACATGAGCTTCAAATATAGCGGCCATTTTCCAAGATGGCGCACGATATCACTCGAATGAGGTCGAGTCACCAATTTGTTTCACTTAAGCCTGGTTTTCACTTGGCGGAAAATCACCGACAGAAAGTTTGACGTCGGCGATATGGTTTTCGACGTTTCGCTCACTGTCGGCGTTTTAGCATTTTCACTTGGCGTTTTTTTAGGGCGGAAATAAAGCGATTTTTTTCTGGCAGCGAGTTCGTCGGTTTTCGTCTGATAGTGGAGATTTAAGCCTAGGCCTAAAAATGGATGATTTATCTGATCATAATAGTGAACTATTGATTAAAGCTCATGTAAGCATTTTAAATTTAATGTTATTTTACATGATCTATCGTGTTCAAAGAAATATGAGTTATGAAAGATCGGTTTGGGTGAAAGAAACATGCTGGAAAAGAATGCAACAAGGGTATCAAGAAAAAAAAACACGTTCTAAAACACAGAAAAGCACGTGGCCGAGTTCCGGATGCAAGAAGCAGGAAATTAACCATCCCCCCTGACGTCACAGTCACCTTTCGAAAATAGTTTTTGATTGGTTGAAAAAGAGCGAAATCGCCCAACTGAGCGAAAAAAATAGAAATGAAAATCGCCACACAAAACCGAAAACCGACGGAATTTCCGCCCGGCGTCGACGGAAATTTTCCGCCCATTTTTCGTCGACGGGCCGGGAGTAGTGGCTCACTCCTGTAATCCCAGGCGTCCGGGAGGCAGAGTTTGTGGATGGCCGTGTGAGGACGACCACCAATCCCCCAACGGGTGGTCGGCATACTTCCGCCACGGGTGTCCCCGCCCCTGTCCCCACGTATCCCCCCGGTGGCGTGGCCGTTACACATATCTCGCCCTGATTAATCAGTTATTGAGTGCTGGTGTCTAAGGCCTTGGGTCGAAACCGATGTGTGGATGTCAAAAAAAAATAAAAATCCGTCGACGCCGGGCTTTTTCGCCCAAAAACCGCCAAGTGAAAACCAGGCTTAATCCTAATAGTACTTAATATTTCAAAACAGATACTGAAGGGATGTCGATAGCTAACGGTGATTACCTACCTTCCGCAGAGAGAATTTAGATAGGGAGAAGAAAGATGGGTTCAGAATGTAGCTCACAATACCACGTGATCAAAAAAACTGGCCAGGTTGATTTCCGGTTTCACGATTTTGTAACCGCCCCGAGAGGCGGGGTCATTATTTGAAATTTGGCTGGAAAACGTATTTGCAACGAATAAATTATGTCGTTTCTCTTGAGAGGTAAATATTTATCAACTATTTACACTGGAATATTAAAACTTCACTATAAAGTATGTTTAAAATATTTTTCGTTCAAAAAACTTTTTCGGTTAAAATAAAAAAACTTGGTTCGGAAACGAACAACCAATGACTGCCAAGAGAGATAAATTCTCTCTGCTGCCAATGAAAATAGAGAAATAAATTTGTTTTTAAGGTATTGTCACGTGACCGGAAGAAGACCTGGCCAGAAATTCGAGCAACGGCCGCTCGTAGGAGCGACATTATGGTTTGTACTAATAAAGGCTAGCCTTCTTCTCCCTATCTAAATTCTCTCTGCCTTCCGTCATCTTGGATTAAAAATGGCGTAGGACAAATGCGATGTATGAGTTAAGTCTAATGGTCAAGTCTCAGCCCTTGCAATATATGAAGCCGGGCCGCAATTTTTAAGTTTAAACCCCACCATTTTAGGAACAATGAGAGGATGGATTTTCTGGTTATTTGAATGGTGGTTTCAGACTATTTTTATATTCACATTCCAAAAGAAATAAGTTCTATTACAATTGGTTATAGGTCAAACCCTAAATTGGCTGAACCACATGGCCTAAGGTGGTGCCTTGGTTAATAGCCTAGATGAATCTTATTAGCTGATTTTATTATTAGTAGACAGGGTTGGCTGGTTTGAACCACACTGGCTTTTTTTCCTCCAAAATCCAATGTGTCCTCTTTTCGTTCTCGAGTTGTTACATTGCGAAACCTCTTGGGGGAAACCCCAGTTGAATTTGACCCTTATTGGTCAGCAACTGTTTCTTCGCGTTGTGAAACTATCCTTTCATTGTATCCATGCACTTTACCACCGCACTCATCGCGAGGGGGGTAAAATAACCAGCCAGAGAGTATTTCCTAGCCAGAATTTTATTTTAGGGTTCCAGGAAAAAGTACGGTTCCAAAAGATAACAGAACTGGTAAGTAGGTACCAAAACTGTTACAAACTGCTACCCCACTTCCGTCACCATGAAATAAAGTAAACGGGAACGAATGTGATTGCGTTAAAACATTTCTTAGTCGAACATTAAACACACTTCAATTTAGCTACTTTGAGCTCACACACAGTTTGCTTATCAGCAACGAGTTCTTTTTATTAGATAAACATTCGTAAAAAATAATGTAATGGTGCTAAGAAGAGTTCCATCTACCGGGATATGTTAGTATTACTTCATTGGCAACCCCGTTTTAAAAAAAAATACAACTCAGGACTAACGATTAGATTGGAAACGTTTATATTTTCTACGTAAATTAACATGACGATTTTTCCGCGCGAACTTGAGTGCAATATCGTAAGTTTTGAGATATAATATTTTTATCTGTGGGTGCTCTTATTTGAAAATTGCGCCGTTAAAAAACGGAAGATGACTAAGGCCATCTATGGATCGGATAATGAAGCTACTCAGATGTTTATTGATGTTAAATATTCGAGTATAATTTATGTTATTTCTGAATGTGCATCCCCCATTTCCCTCCCCCACGGGAAATAGACTTGAAGCCCTGGGTAAAAAATATTACTATTTGTAAGTCTACCCGGTATGAAGAGTTTCGTGGTCAAACAATACGTTTCTCTAAAATTTACACTTTCATACTTCTTGTCCCTCTTGTAGGTAGCAGGAATCCATACCTCTAGTGCTCGGCATTCGATTAATTTTTATCCATGAATAAAATAAGCTCGGCGATATTTAAATAATATTTATTAATTTAATAATTAAATTAATACCACTTTTATTCAAATAAATGCTTGGTTGCGTAAAAAAACATAATTAAATAAGTTAAAATGATATTCTTTTTACCAACGTTTTTTAAATAAATCGGAAAATTTGTGGATAATGAATAAACAATTCCGAGCACTACATACCTCTTCTTGGAATGCTTATCGCGGCAGATTTTCGTCTCGATGTGGCTGACGGGTTTTTTGACGTCACTATATTAACTTAACCAACAACAACGTGAGAGGGCCGGGAGTAGTGGCTCACTCCTGTAATCCCAGGCGTCCGGGAGGCAGAGTTTGTGGATGGCCGTGTGAGGACGACTACCAATCCCCCAACGGGTGGTCGGGATACTTCCGCCACGGGTGTCCCCACCCCTATCCCCACGTATCCCCCCGTTGGCGTGGCCGTTACACATATCTCACCCTGATTAATCAGTTATTGTGTGAGTGCTGGTGTCTAAGGCCTCGGGTCGACACCGATGTGTATCTCAAAAAAAAAAAAAGCGCGCGCAGTGGGGATTTTATATCTCGTCAGACCTTGGAGGAATAAAACAAGTATACTTGTTTTATTCCTCCAAGGTCAGACGGTCAGAGTGATCTTAGCATATGCGATACGGCAGGATAAGCATTCCAAGTATGGATTCCTGTAGGTAGTTATTATAAATTTCCGCTTATAGGGGGATTTTTACATTGATGACGTTTAGTCGATTTAAAAATTAAAAGTCGTACGTCTGGAAATTTACAACATAAGTAACATTGTAAGTATGACACTTGTAGTCTTCCTCGTGCATATTTTCGTACTTCATCCTTTCTTCACCAAAGATAAATCAGTAGCAACTAACACTTCGTGATTTGATTTTTTCTATTGGTCATCCAAAAGGAGTCAGATATCAAATTCTGCCACTCTTATAGTACTCCAAAATTTTATTCTGTTCCGTAAATACGCGTTAAGCCTACAAATGGAGGTATTCAAAATCGTGCGACTGTCAACAGTAGGGTTCTGACCCAATGGTTAAAAAAGGCTTTTAAAAGTTTTAAAAAATCATGTATAGGGCAAATACATTTAAATAATTTTTTCCAGTCATTTTTATGGTGGTAATAGCATTTTTTATTTATAACCTCTAAAATCTTTTTACAATTAATTAGGTTGATAGTTTTTATAGATACGTAGAACAAGAACGACTCCTCACTTGTAAAATTAAGATTGGTAGCTTTAGCGATACATGAGCTTCAAATATAGCGGCCATTTTCCAAGATGGCGCACGATATCACTCGAATGAGGTCGAGTCACCAATTTGTTTCACTTAAGCCTGGTTTTCACTTGGCGGAAAATCACCGACAGAAAGTTTGACGTCGGCGATATGGTTTTCGACGTTTCGCTCACTGTCGGCGTTTTAGCATTTTCACTTGGCGTTTTTTTAGGGCGGAAATAAAGCGATTTTTTTCTGGCAGCGAGTTCGTCGGTTTTCGTCTGATAGTGGAGATTTAAGCCTAGGCCTAAAAATGGATGATTTATCTGATCATAATAGTGAACTATTGATTAAAGCTCATGTAAGCATTTTAAATTTAATGTTATTTTACATGATCTATCGTGTTCAAAGAAATATGAGTTATGAAAGATCGGTTTGGGTGAAAGAAACATGCTGGAAAAGAATGCAACAAGGGTATCAAGAAAAAAAAACACGTTCTAAAACACAGAAAAGCACGTGGCCGAGTTCCGGATGCAAGAAGCAGGAAATTAACCATCCCCCCTGACGTCACAGTCACCTTTCGAAAATAGTTTTTGATTGGTTGAAAAAGAGCGAAATCGCCCAACTGAGCGAAAAAAATAGAAATGAAAATCGCCACACAAAACCGAAAACCGACGGAATTTCCGCCCGGCGTCGACGGAAATTTTCCGCCCATTTTTCGTCGACGGGCCGGGAGTAGTGGCTCACTCCTGTAATCCCAGGCGTCCGGGAGGCAGAGTTTGTGGATGGCCGTGTGAGGACGACCACCAATCCCCCAACGGGTGGTCGGCATACTTCCGCCACGGGTGTCCCCGCCCCTGTCCCCCAGTTACCCCCCCCCCCGGTGGCGTGGCCGTTACACATATCTCGCCCTGATTAATCAGTTATTGAGTGCTGGTGTCTAAGGCCTTGGGTCGAAACCGATGTGTGGATGTCAAAAAAAAATAAAAATCCGTCGACGCCGGGCTTTTTCGCCCAAAAACCGCCAAGTGAAAACCAGGCTTAATCCTAATAGTACTTAATATTTCAAAACAGATACTGAAGGGATGTCGATAGCTAACGGTGATTACCTACCTTCCGCAGAGAGAATTTAGATAGGGAGAAGAAAGATGGGTTCAGAATGTAGCTCACAATACCACGTGATCAAAAAAACTGGCCAGGTTGATTTCCGGTTTCACGATTTTGTAACCGCCCCGAGAGGCGGGGTCATTATTTGAAATTTGGCTGGAAAACGTATTTGCAACGAATAAATTATGTCGTTTCTCTTGAGAGGTAAATATTTATCAACTATTTACACTGGAATATTAAAACTTCACTATAAAGTATGTTTAAAATATTTTTCGTTCAAAAAACTTTTTCGGTTAAAATAAAAAAACTTGGTTCGGAAACGAACAACCAATGACTGCCAAGAGAGATAAATTCTCTCTGCTGCCAATGAAAATAGAGAAATAAATTTGTTTTTAAGGTATTGTCACGTGACCGGAAGAAGACCTGGCCAGAAATTCGAGCAACGGCCGCTCGTAGGAGCGACATTATGGTTTGTACTAATAAAGGCTAGCCTTCTTCTCCCTATCTAAATTCTCTCTGCCTTCCGTCATCTTGGATTAAAAATGGCGTAGGACAAATGCGATGTATGAGTTAAGTCTAATGGTCAAGTCTCAGCCCTTGCAATATATGAAGCCGGGCCGCAATTTTTAAGTTTAAACCCCACCATTTTAGGAACAATGAGAGGATGGATTTTCTGGTTATTTGAATGGTGGTTTCAGACTATTTTTATATTCACATTCCAAAAGAAATAAGTTCTATTACAATTGGTTATAGGTCAAACCCTAAATTGGCTGAACCACATGGCCTAAGGTGGTGCCTTGGTTAATAGCCTAGATGAATCTTATTAGCTGATTTTATTATTAGTAGACAGGGTTGGCTGGTTTGAACCACACTGGCTTTTTTTCCTCCAAAATCCAATGTGTCCTCTTTTCGTTCTCGAGTTGTTACATTGCGAAACCTCTTGGGGGAAACCCCAGTTGAATTTGACCCTTATTGGTCAGCAACTGTTTCTTCGCGTTGTGAAACTATCCTTTCATTGTATCCATGCACTTTACCACCGCACTCATCGCGAGGGGGGTAAAATAACCAGCCAGAGAGTATTTCCTAGCCAGAATTTTATTTTAGGGTTCCAGGAAAAAGTACGGTTCCAAAAGATAACAGAACTGGTAAGTAGGTACCAAAACTGTTACAAACTGCTACCCCACTTCCGTCACCATGAAATAAAGTAAACGGGAACGAATGTGATTGCGTTAAAACATTTCTTAGTCGAACATTAAACACACTTCAATTTAGCTACTTTGAGCTCACACACAGTTTGCTTATCAGCAACGAGTTCTTTTTATTAGATAAACATTCGTAAAAAATAATGTAATGGTGCTAAGAAGAGTTCCATCTACCGGGATATGTTAGTATTACTTCATTGGCAACCCCGTTTTAAAAAAAAATACAACTCAGGACTAACGATTAGATTGGAAACGTTTATATTTTCTACGTAAATTAACATGACGATTTTTCCGCGCGAACTTGAGTGCAATATCGTAAGTTTTGAGATATAATATTTTTATCTGTGGGTGCTCTTATTTGAAAATTGCGCCGTTAAAAAACGGAAGATGACTAAGGCCATCTATGGATCGGATAATGAAGCTACTCAGATGTTTATTGATGTTAAATATTCGAGTATAATTTATGTTATTTCTGAATGTGCATCCCCCATTTCCCTCCCCCACGGGAAATAGACTTGAAGCCCTGGGTAAAAAATATTACTATTTGTAAGTCTACCCGGTATGAAGAGTTTCGTGGTCAAACAATACGTTTCTCTAAAATTTACACTTTCATACTTCTTGTCCCTCTTGTAGGTAGCAGGAATCCATACCTCTAGTGCTCGGCATTCGATTAATTTTTATCCATGAATAAAATAAGCTCGGCGATATTTAAATAATATTTATTTAAATAACCAATAGTTGAATAAAAATTGTAAAATGTTTAAATTATCGAAAGTGAATAAGACTATTATTTAAATAAAACAAACAATTATTTAAATAAATACCACTTTTATTCAAATAAATGCTTGGTTGCGTAAAAAAACATAATTAAATAAGTTAAAATGATATTCTTTTTACCAACGTTTTTTAAATAAATCGGAAAATTTGTGGATAATGAATAAACAATTCCGAGCACTACATACCTCTTCTTGGAATGCTTATCGCGGCAGATTTTCGTCTCGATGTGGCTGACGGGTTTTTTGACGTCACTATATTAACTTAACCAACAACAACGTGAGAGGGCCGGGAGTAGTGGCTCACTCCTGTAATCCCAGGCGTCCGGGAGGCAGAGTTTGTGGATGGCCGTGTGAGGACGACTACCAATCCCCCAACGGGTGGTCGGGATACTTCCGCCACGGGTGTCCCCACCCCTATCCCCACGTATCCCCCCGTTGGCGTGGCCGTTACACATATCTCACCCTGATTAATCAGTTATTGTGTGAGTGCTGGTGTCTAAGGCCTCGGGTCGACACCGATGTGTATCTCAAAAAAAAAAAAAAGCGCGCGCAGAGGGGATTTTATATCTCGTCAGACCTTGGAGGAATAAAACAAGTATACTTGTTTTATTCCTCCAAGGTCAGACGGTCAGAGTGATCTTAGCATATGCGATACGGCAGGATAAGCATTCCAAGTATGGATTCCTGTAGGTAGTTATTATAAATTTCCGCTTATAGGGGGATTTTTACATTGATGACGTTTAGTCGATTTAAAAATTAAAAGTCGTACGTCTGGAAATTTACAACATAAGTAACATTGTAAGTATGACACTTGTAGTCTTCCTCGTGCATATTTTCGTACTTCATCCTTTCTTCACCAAAGATAAATCAGTAGCAACTAACACTTCGTGATTTGATTTTTTCTATTGGTCATCCAAAAGGAGTCAGATATCAAATTCTGCCACTCTTATAGTACTCCAAAATTTTATTCTGTTCCGTAAATACGCGTTAAGCCTACAAATGGAGGTATTCAAAATCGTGCGACTGTCAACAGTAGGGTTCTGACCCAATGGTTAAAAAAGGCTTTTAAAAGTTTTAAAAAATCATGTATAGGGCAAATACATTTAAATAATTTTTTCCAGTCATTTTTATGGTGGTAATAGCATTTTTTATTTATAACCTCTAAAATCTTTTTACAATTAATTAGGTTGATAGTTTTTATAGATACGTAGAACAAGAACGACTCCTCACTTGTAAAATTAAGATTGGTAGCTTTAGCGATACATGAGCTTCAAATATAGCGGCCATTTTCCAAGATGGCGCACGATATCACTCGAATGAGGTCGAGTCACCAATTTGTTTCACTTAAGCCTGGTTTTCACTTGGCGGAAAATCACCGACAGAAAGTTTGACGTCGGCGATATGGTTTTCGACGTTTCGCTCACTGTCGGCGTTTTAGCATTTTCACTTGGCGTTTTTTTAGGGCGGAAATAAAGCGATTTTTTTCTGGCAGCGAGTTCGTCGGTTTTCGTCTGATAGTGGAGATTTAAGCCTAGGCCTAAAAATGGATGATTTATCTGATCATAATAGTGAACTATTGATTAAAGCTCATGTAAGCATTTTAAATTTAATGTTATTTTACATGATCTATCGTGTTCAAAGAAATATGAGTTATGAAAGATCGGTTTGGGTGAAAGAAACATGCTGGAAAAGAATGCAACAAGGGTATCAAGAAAAAAAAACACGTTCTAAAACACAGAAAAGCACGTGGCCGAGTTCCGGATGCAAGAAGCAGGAAATTAACCATCCCCCCTGACGTCACAGTCACCTTTCGAAAATAGTTTTTGATTGGTTGAAAAAGAGCGAAATCGCCCAACTGAGCGAAAAAAATAGAAATGAAAATCGCCACACAAAACCGAAAACCGACGGAATTTCCGCCCGGCGTCGACGGAAATTTTCCGCCCATTTTTCGTCGACGGGCCGGGAGTAGTGGCTCACTCCTGTAATCCCAGGCGTCCGGGAGGCAGAGTTTGTGGATGGCCGTGTGAGGACGACCACCAATCCCCCAACGGGTGGTCGGCATACTTCCGCCACGGGTGTCCCCGCCCCTGTCCCCACGTATCCCCCCGGTGGCGTGGCCGTTACACATATCTCGCCCTGATTAATCAGTTATTGAGTGCTGGTGTCTAAGGCCTTGGGTCGAAACCGATGTGTGGATGTCAAAAAAAAATAAAAATCCGTCGACGCCGGGCTTTTTCGCCCAAAAACCGCCAAGTGAAAACCAGGCTTAATCCTAATAGTACTTAATATTTCAAAACAGATACTGAAGGGATGTCGATAGCTAACGGTGATTACCTACCTTCCGCAGAGAGAATTTAGATAGGGAGAAGAAAGATGGGTTCAGAATGTAGCTCACAATACCACGTGATCAAAAAAACTGGCCAGGTTGATTTCCGGTTTCACGATTTTGTAACCGCCCCGAGAGGCGGGGTCATTATTTGAAATTTGGCTGGAAAACGTATTTGCAACGAATAAATTATGTCGTTTCTCTTGAGAGGTAAATATTTATCAACTATTTACACTGGAATATTAAAACTTCACTATAAAGTATGTTTAAAATATTTTTCGTTCAAAAAACTTTTTCGGTTAAAATAAAAAAACTTGGTTCGGAAACGAACAACCAATGACTGCCAAGAGAGATAAATTCTCTCTGCTGCCAATGAAAATAGAGAAATAAATTTGTTTTTAAGGTATTGTCACGTGACCGGAAGAAGACCTGGCCAGAAATTCGAGCAACGGCCGCTCGTAGGAGCGACATTATGGTTTGTACTAATAAAGGCTAGCCTTCTTCTCCCTATCTAAATTCTCTCTGCCTTCCGTCATCTTGGATTAAAAATGGCGTAGGACAAATGCGATGTATGAGTTAAGTCTAATGGTCAAGTCTCAGCCCTTGCAATATATGAAGCCGGGCCGCAATTTTTAAGTTTAAACCCCACCATTTTAGGAACAATGAGAGGATGGATTTTCTGGTTATTTGAATGGTGGTTTCAGACTATTTTTATATTCACATTCCAAAAGAAATAAGTTCTATTACAATTGGTTATAGGTCAAACCCTAAATTGGCTGAACCACATGGCCTAAGGTGGTGCCTTGGTTAATAGCCTAGATGAATCTTATTAGCTGATTTTATTATTAGTAGACAGGGTTGGCTGGTTTGAACCACACTGGCTTTTTTTCCTCCAAAATCCAATGTGTCCTCTTTTCGTTCTCGAGTTGTTACATTGCGAAACCTCTTGGGGGAAACCCCAGTTGAATTTGACCCTTATTGGTCAGCAACTGTTTCTTCGCGTTGTGAAACTATCCTTTCATTGTATCCATGCACTTTACCACCGCACTCATCGCGAGGGGGGTAAAATAACCAGCCAGAGAGTATTTCCTAGCCAGAATTTTATTTTAGGGTTCCAGGAAAAAGTACGGTTCCAAAAGATAACAGAACTGGTAAGTAGGTACCAAAACTGTTACAAACTGCTACCCCACTTCCGTCACCATGAAATAAAGTAAACGGGAACGAATGTGATTGCGTTAAAACATTTCTTAGTCGAACATTAAACACACTTCAATTTAGCTACTTTGAGCTCACACACAGTTTGCTTATCAGCAACGAGTTCTTTTTATTAGATAAACATTCGTAAAAAATAATGTAATGGTGCTAAGAAGAGTTCCATCTACCGGGATATGTTAGTATTACTTCATTGGCAACCCCGTTTTAAAAAAAAATACAACTCAGGACTAACGATTAGATTGGAAACGTTTATATTTTCTACGTAAATTAACATGACGATTTTTCCGCGCGAACTTGAGTGCAATATCGTAAGTTTTGAGATATAATATTTTTATCTGTGGGTGCTCTTATTTGAAAATTGCGCCGTTAAAAAACGGAAGATGACTAAGGCCATCTATGGATCGGATAATGAAGCTACTCAGATGTTTATTGATGTTAAATATTCGAGTATAATTTATGTTATTTCTGAATGTGCATCCCCCATTTCCCTCCCCCACGGGAAATAGACTTGAAGCCCTGGGTAAAAAATATTACTATTTGTAAGTCTACCCGGTATGAAGAGTTTCGTGGTCAAACAATACGTTTCTCTAAAATTTACACTTTCATACTTCTTGTCCCTCTTGTAGGTAGCAGGAATCCATACCTCTAGTGCTCGGCATTCGATTAATTTTTATCCATGAATAAAATAAGCTCGGCGATATTTAAATAATATTTATTTAAATAACCAATAGTTGAATAAAAATTGTAAAATGTTTAAATTATCGAAAGTGAATAAGACTATTATTTAAATAAAACAAACAATTATTTAAATAAATACCACTTTTATTCAAATAAATGCTTGGTTGCGTAAAAAAACATAATTAAATAAGTTAAAATGATATTCTTTTTACCAACGTTTTTTAAATAAATCGGAAAATTTGTGGATAATGAATAAACAATTCCGAGCACTACATACCTCTTCTTGGAATGCTTATCGCGGCAGATTTTCGTCTCGATGTGGCTGACGGGTTTTTTGACGTCACTATATTAACTTAACCAACAACAACGTGAGAGGGCCGGGAGTAGTGGCTCACTCCTGTAATCCCAGGCGTCCGGGAGGCAGAGTTTGTGGATGGCCGTGTGAGGACGACTACCAATCCCCCAACGGGTGGTCGGGATACTTCCGCCACGGGTGTCCCCACCCCTATCCCCACGTATCCCCCCGTTGGCGTGGCCGTTACACATATCTCACCCTGATTAATCAGTTATTGTGTGAGTGCTGGTGTCTAAGGCCTCGGGTCGACACCGATGTGTATCTCAAAAAAAAAAAAGCGCGCGCAGAGGGGATTTTATATCTCGTCAGACCTTGGAGGAATAAAACAAGTATACTTGTTTTATTCCTCCAAGGTCAGACGGTCAGAGTGATCTTAGCATATGCGATACGGCAGGATAAGCATTCCAAGTATGGATTCCTGTAGGTAGTTATTATAAATTTCCGCTTATAGGGGGATTTTTACATTGATGACGTTTAGTCGATTTAAAAATTAAAAGTCGTACGTCTGGAAATTTACAACATAAGTAACATTGTAAGTATGACACTTGTAGTCTTCCTCGTGCATATTTTCGTACTTCATCCTTTCTTCACCAAAGATAAATCAGTAGCAACTAACACTTCGTGATTTGATTTTTTCTATTGGTCATCCAAAAGGAGTCAGATATCAAATTCTGCCACTCTTATAGTACTCCAAAATTTTATTCTGTTCCGTAAATACGCGTTAAGCCTACAAATGGAGGTATTCAAAATCGTGCGACTGTCAACAGTAGGGTTCTGACCCAATGGTTAAAAAAGGCTTTTAAAAGTTTTAAAAAATCATGTATAGGGCAAATACATTTAAATAATTTTTTCCAGTCATTTTTATGGTGGTAATAGCATTTTTTATTTATAACCTCTAAAATCTTTTTACAATTAATTAGGTTGATAGTTTTTATAGATACGTAGAACAAGAACGACTCCTCACTTGTAAAATTAAGATTGGTAGCTTTAGCGATACATGAGCTTCAAATATAGCGGCCATTTTCCAAGATGGCGCACGATATCACTCGAATGAGGTCGAGTCACCAATTTGTTTCACTTAAGCCTGGTTTTCACTTGGCGGAAAATCACCGACAGAAAGTTTGACGTCGGCGATATGGTTTTCGACGTTTCGCTCACTGTCGGCGTTTTAGCATTTTCACTTGGCGTTTTTTTAGGGCGGAAATAAAGCGATTTTTTTCTGGCAGCGAGTTCGTCGGTTTTCGTCTGATAGTGGAGATTTAAGCCTAGGCCTAAAAATGGATGATTTATCTGATCATAATAGTGAACTATTGATTAAAGCTCATGTAAGCATTTTAAATTTAATGTTATTTTACATGATCTATCGTGTTCAAAGAAATATGAGTTATGAAAGATCGGTTTGGGTGAAAGAAACATGCTGGAAAAGAATGCAACAAGGGTATCAAGAAAAAAAAACACGTTCTAAAACACAGAAAAGCACGTGGCCGAGTTCCGGATGCAAGAAGCAGGAAATTAACCATCCCCCCTGACGTCACAGTCACCTTTCGAAAATAGTTTTTGATTGGTTGAAAAAGAGCGAAATCGCCCAACTGAGCGAAAAAAATAGAAATGAAAATCGCCACACAAAACCGAAAACCGACGGAATTTCCGCCCGGCGTCGACGGAAATTTTCCGCCCATTTTTCGTCGACGGGCCGGGAGTAGTGGCTCACTCCTGTAATCCCAGGCGTCCGGGAGGCAGAGTTTGTGGATGGCCGTGTGAGGACGACCACCAATCCCCCAACGGGTGGTCGGCATACTTCCGCCACGGGTGTCCCCGCCCCTGTCCCCACGTATCCCCCCGGTGGCGTGGCCGTTACACATATCTCGCCCTGATTAATCAGTTATTGAGTGCTGGTGTCTAAGGCCTTGGGTCGAAACCGATGTGTGGATGTCAAAAAAAAATAAAAATCCGTCGACGCCGGGCTTTTTCGCCCAAAAACCGCCAAGTGAAAACCAGGCTTAATCCTAATAGTACTTAATATTTCAAAACAGATACTGAAGGGATGTCGATAGCTAACGGTGATTACCTACCTTCCGCAGAGAGAATTTAGATAGGGAGAAGAAAGATGGGTTCAGAATGTAGCTCACAATACCACGTGATCAAAAAAACTGGCCAGGTTGATTTCCGGTTTCACGATTTTGTAACCGCCCCGAGAGGCGGGGTCATTATTTGAAATTTGGCTGGAAAACGTATTTGCAACGAATAAATTATGTCGTTTCTCTTGAGAGGTAAATATTTATCAACTATTTACACTGGAATATTAAAACTTCACTATAAAGTATGTTTAAAATATTTTTCGTTCAAAAAACTTTTTCGGTTAAAATAAAAAAACTTGGTTCGGAAACGAACAACCAATGACTGCCAAGAGAGATAAATTCTCTCTGCTGCCAATGAAAATAGAGAAATAAATTTGTTTTTAAGGTATTGTCACGTGACCGGAAGAAGACCTGGCCAGAAATTCGAGCAACGGCCGCTCGTAGGAGCGACATTATGGTTTGTACTAATAAAGGCTAGCCTTCTTCTCCCTATCTAAATTCTCTCTGCCTTCCGTCATCTTGGATTAAAAATGGCGTAGGACAAATGCGATGTATGAGTTAAGTCTAATGGTCAAGTCTCAGCCCTTGCAATATATGAAGCCGGGCCGCAATTTTTAAGTTTAAACCCCACCATTTTAGGAACAATGAGAGGATGGATTTTCTGGTTATTTGAATGGTGGTTTCAGACTATTTTTATATTCACATTCCAAAAGAAATAAGTTCTATTACAATTGGTTATAGGTCAAACCCTAAATTGGCTGAACCACATGGCCTAAGGTGGTGCCTTGGTTAATAGCCTAGATGAATCTTATTAGCTGATTTTATTATTAGTAGACAGGGTTGGCTGGTTTGAACCACACTGGCTTTTTTTCCTCCAAAATCCAATGTGTCCTCTTTTCGTTCTCGAGTTGTTACATTGCGAAACCTCTTGGGGGAAACCCCAGTTGAATTTGACCCTTATTGGTCAGCAACTGTTTCTTCGCGTTGTGAAACTATCCTTTCATTGTATCCATGCACTTTACCACCGCACTCATCGCGAGGGGGGTAAAATAACCAGCCAGAGAGTATTTCCTAGCCAGAATTTTATTTTAGGGTTCCAGGAAAAAGTACGGTTCCAAAAGATAACAGAACTGGTAAGTAGGTACCAAAACTGTTACAAACTGCTACCCCACTTCCGTCACCATGAAATAAAGTAAACGGGAACGAATGTGATTGCGTTAAAACATTTCTTAGTCGAACATTAAACACACTTCAATTTAGCTACTTTGAGCTCACACACAGTTTGCTTATCAGCAACGAGTTCTTTTTATTAGATAAACATTCGTAAAAAATAATGTAATGGTGCTAAGAAGAGTTCCATCTACCGGGATATGTTAGTATTACTTCATTGGCAACCCCGTTTTAAAAAAAAATACAACTCAGGACTAACGATTAGATTGGAAACGTTTATATTTTCTACGTAAATTAACATGACGATTTTTCCGCGCGAACTTGAGTGCAATATCGTAAGTTTTGAGATATAATATTTTTATCTGTGGGTGCTCTTATTTGAAAATTGCGCCGTTAAAAAACGGAAGATGACTAAGGCCATCTATGGATCGGATAATGAAGCTACTCAGATGTTTATTGATGTTAAATATTCGAGTATAATTTATGTTATTTCTGAATGTGCATCCCCCATTTCCCTCCCCCACGGGAAATAGACTTGAAGCCCTGGGTAAAAAATATTACTATTTGTAAGTCTACCCGGTATGAAGAGTTTCGTGGTCAAACAATACGTTTCTCTAAAATTTACACTTTCATACTTCTTGTCCCTCTTGTAGGTAGCAGGAATCCATACCTCTAGTGCTCGGCATTCGATTAATTTTTATCCATGAATAAAATAAGCTCGGCGATATTTAAATAATATTTATTTAAATAACCAATAGTTGAATAAAAATTGTAAAATGTTTAAATTATCGAAAGTGAATAAGACTATTATTTAAATAAAACAAACAATTATTTAAATAAATACCACTTTTATTCAAATAAATGCTTGGTTGCGTAAAAAAACATAATTAAATAAGTTAAAATGATATTCTTTTTACCAACGTTTTTTAAATAAATCGGAAAATTTGTGGATAATGAATAAACAATTCCGAGCACTACATACCTCTTCTTGGAATGCTTATCGCGGCAGATTTTCGTCTCGATGTGGCTGACGGGTTTTTTGACGTCACTATATTAACTTAACCAACAACAACGTGAGAGGGCCGGGAGTAGTGGCTCACTCCTGTAATCCCAGGCGTCCGGGAGGCAGAGTTTGTGGATGGCCGTGTGAGGACGACTACCAATCCCCCAACGGGTGGTCGGGATACTTCCGCCACGGGTGTCCCCACCCCTATCCCCACGTATCCCCCCGTTGGCGTGGCCGTTACACATATCTCACCCTGATTAATCAGTTATTGTGTGAGTGCTGGTGTCTAAGGCCTCGGGTCGACACCGATGTGTATCTCAAAAAAAAAAAAGCGCGCGCAGAGGGGATTTTATATCTCGTCAGACCTTGGAGGAATAAAACAAGTATACTTGTTTTATTCCTCCAAGGTCAGACGGTCAGAGTGATCTTAGCATATGCGATACGGCAGGATAAGCATTCCAAGTATGGATTCCTGTAGGTAGTTATTATAAATTTCCGCTTATAGGGGGATTTTTACATTGATGACGTTTAGTCGATTTAAAAATTAAAAGTCGTACGTCTGGAAATTTACAACATAAGTAACATTGTAAGTATGACACTTGTAGTCTTCCTCGTGCATATTTTCGTACTTCATCCTTTCTTCACCAAAGATAAATCAGTAGCAACTAACACTTCGTGATTTGATTTTTTCTATTGGTCATCCAAAAGGAGTCAGATATCAAATTCTGCCACTCTTATAGTACTCCAAAATTTTATTCTGTTCCGTAAATACGCGTTAAGCCTACAAATGGAGGTATTCAAAATCGTGCGACTGTCAACAGTAGGGTTCTGACCCAATGGTTAAAAAAGGCTTTTAAAAGTTTTAAAAAATCATGTATAGGGCAAATACATTTAAATAATTTTTTCCAGTCATTTTTATGGTGGTAATAGCATTTTTTATTTATAACCTCTAAAATCTTTTTACAATTAATTAGGTTGATAGTTTTTATAGATACGTAGAACAAGAACGACTCCTCACTTGTAAAATTAAGATTGGTAGCTTTAGCGATACATGAGCTTCAAATATAGCGGCCATTTTCCAAGATGGCGCACGATATCACTCGAATGAGGTCGAGTCACCAATTTGTTTCACTTAAGCCTGGTTTTCACTTGGCGGAAAATCACCGACAGAAAGTTTGACGTCGGCGATATGGTTTTCGACGTTTCGCTCACTGTCGGCGTTTTAGCATTTTCACTTGGCGTTTTTTTAGGGCGGAAATAAAGCGATTTTTTTCTGGCAGCGAGTTCGTCGGTTTTCGTCTGATAGTGGAGATTTAAGCCTAGGCCTAAAAATGGATGATTTATCTGATCATAATAGTGAACTATTGATTAAAGCTCATGTAAGCATTTTAAATTTAATGTTATTTTACATGATCTATCGTGTTCAAAGAAATATGAGTTATGAAAGATCGGTTTGGGTGAAAGAAACATGCTGGAAAAGAATGCAACAAGGGTATCAAGAAAAAAAAACACGTTCTAAAACACAGAAAAGCACGTGGCCGAGTTCCGGATGCAAGAAGCAGGAAATTAACCATCCCCCCTGACGTCACAGTCACCTTTCGAAAATAGTTTTTGATTGGTTGAAAAAGAGCGAAATCGCCCAACTGAGCGAAAAAAATAGAAATGAAAATCGCCACACAAAACCGAAAACCGACGGAATTTCCGCCCGGCGTCGACGGAAATTTACCGCCCATTTTTCGTCGACGGGCCGGGAGTAGTGGCTCACTCCTGTAATCCCAGGCGTCCGGGAGGCAGAGTTTGTGGATGGCCGTGTGAGGACGACCACCAATCCCCCAACGGGTGGTCGGCATACTTCCGCCACGGGTGTCCCCGCCCCTGTCCCCACGTATCCCCCCGGTGGCGTGGCCGTTACACATATCTCGCCCTGATTAATCAGTTATTGAGTGCTGGTGTCTAAGGCCTTGGGTCGAAACCGATGTGTGGATGTCAAAAAAAAATAAAAATCCGTCGACGCCGGGCTTTTTCGCCCAAAAACCGCCAAGTGAAAACCAGGCTTAATCCTAATAGTACTTAATATTTCAAAACAGATACTGAAGGGATGTCGATAGCTAACGGTGATTACCTACCTTCCGCAGAGAGAATTTAGATAGGGAGAAGAAAGATGGGTTCAGAATGTAGCTCACAATACCACGTGATCAAAAAAACTGGCCAGGTTGATTTCCGGTTTCACGATTTTGTAACCGCCCCGAGAGGCGGGGTCATTATTTGAAATTTGGCTGGAAAACGTATTTGCAACGAATAAATTATGTCGTTTCTCTTGAGAGGTAAATATTTATCAACTATTTACACTGGAATATTAAAACTTCACTATAAAGTATGTTTAAAATATTTTTCGTTCAAAAAACTTTTTCGGTTAAAATAAAAAAACTTGGTTCGGAAACGAACAACCAATGACTGCCAAGAGAGATAAATTCTCTCTGCTGCCAATGAAAATAGAGAAATAAATTTGTTTTTAAGGTATTGTCACGTGACCGGAAGAAGACCTGGCCAGAAATTCGAGCAACGGCCGCTCGTAGGAGCGACATTATGGTTTGTACTAATAAAGGCTAGCCTTCTTCTCCCTATCTAAATTCTCTCTGCCTTCCGTCATCTTGGATTAAAAATGGCGTAGGACAAATGCGATGTATGAGTTAAGTCTAATGGTCAAGTCTCAGCCCTTGCAATATATGAAGCCGGGCCGCAATTTTTAAGTTTAAACCCCACCATTTTAGGAACAATGAGAGGATGGATTTTCTGGTTATTTGAATGGTGGTTTCAGACTATTTTTATATTCACATTCCAAAAGAAATAAGTTCTATTACAATTGGTTATAGGTCAAACCCTAAATTGGCTGAACCACATGGCCTAAGGTGGTGCCTTGGTTAATAGCCTAGATGAATCTTATTAGCTGATTTTATTATTAGTAGACAGGGTTGGCTGGTTTGAACCACACTGGCTTTTTTTCCTCCAAAATCCAATGTGTCCTCTTTTCGTTCTCGAGTTGTTACATTGCGAAACCTCTTGGGGGAAACCCCAGTTGAATTTGACCCTTATTGGTCAGCAACTGTTTCTTCGCGTTGTGAAACTATCCTTTCATTGTATCCATGCACTTTACCACCGCACTCATCGCGAGGGGGGTAAAATAACCAGCCAGAGAGTATTTCCTAGCCAGAATTTTATTTTAGGGTTCCAGGAAAAAGTACGGTTCCAAAAGATAACAGAACTGGTAAGTAGGTACCAAAACTGTTACAAACTGCTACCCCACTTCCGTCACCATGAAATAAAGTAAACGGGAACGAATGTGATTGCGTTAAAACATTTCTTAGTCGAACATTAAACACACTTCAATTTAGCTACTTTGAGCTCACACACAGTTTGCTTATCAGCAACGAGTTCTTTTTATTAGATAAACATTCGTAAAAAATAATGTAATGGTGCTAAGAAGAGTTCCATCTACCGGGATATGTTAGTATTACTTCATTGGCAACCCCGTTTTAAAAAAAAATACAACTCAGGACTAACGATTAGATTGGAAACGTTTATATTTTCTACGTAAATTAACATGACGATTTTTCCGCGCGAACTTGAGTGCAATATCGTAAGTTTTGAGATATAATATTTTTATCTGTGGGTGCTCTTATTTGAAAATTGCGCCGTTAAAAAACGGAAGATGACTAAGGCCATCTATGGATCGGATAATGAAGCTACTCAGATGTTTATTGATGTTAAATATTCGAGTATAATTTATGTTATTTCTGAATGTGCATCCCCCATTTCCCTCCCCCACGGGAAATAGACTTGAAGCCCTGGGTAAAAAATATTACTATTTGTAAGTCTACCCGGTATGAAGAGTTTCGTGGTCAAACAATACGTTTCTCTAAAATTTACACTTTCATACTTCTTGTCCCTCTTGTAGGTAGCAGGAATCCATACCTCTAGTGCTCGGCATTCGATTAATTTTTATCCATGAATAAAATAAGCTCGGCGATATTTAAATAATATTTATTAATTTAATAATTAAATTAATACCACTTTTATTCAAATAAATGCTTGGTTGCGTAAAAAAACATAATTAAATAAGTTAAAATGATATTCTTTTTACCAACGTTTTTTAAATAAATCGGAAAATTTGTGGATAATGAATAAACAATTCCGAGCACTACATACCTCTTCTTGGAATGCTTATCGCGGCAGATTTTCGTCTCGATGTGGCTGACGGGTTTTTTGACGTCACTATATTAACTTAACCAACAACAACGTGAGAGGGCCGGGAGTAGTGGCTCACTCCTGTAATCCCAGGCGTCCGGGAGGCAGAGTTTGTGGATGGCCGTGTGAGGACGACTACCAATCCCCCAACGGGTGGTCGGGATACTTCCGCCACGGGTGTCCCCACCCCTATCCCCACGTATCCCCCCGTTGGCGTGGCCGTTACACATATCTCACCCTGATTAATCAGTTATTGTGTGAGTGCTGGTGTCTAAGGCCTCGGGTCGACACCGATGTGTATCTCAAAAAAAAAAAAGCGCGCGCAGAGGGGATTTTATATCTCGTCAGACCTTGGAGGAATAAAACAAGTATACTTGTTTTATTCCTCCAAGGTCAGACGGTCAGAGTGATCTTAGCATATGCGATACGGCAGGATAAGCATTCCAAGTATGGATTCCTGTAGGTAGTTATTATAAATTTCCGCTTATAGGGGGATTTTTACATTGATGACGTTTAGTCGATTTAAAAATTAAAAGTCGTACGTCTGGAAATTTACAACATAAGTAACATTGTAAGTATGACACTTGTAGTCTTCCTCGTGCATATTTTCGTACTTCATCCTTTCTTCACCAAAGATAAATCAGTAGCAACTAACACTTCGTGATTTGATTTTTTCTATTGGTCATCCAAAAGGAGTCAGATATCAAATTCTGCCACTCTTATAGTACTCCAAAATTTTATTCTGTTCCGTAAATACGCGTTAAGCCTACAAATGGAGGTATTCAAAATCGTGCGACTGTCAACAGTAGGGTTCTGACCCAATGGTTAAAAAAGGCTTTTAAAAGTTTTAAAAAATCATGTATAGGGCAAATACATTTAAATAATTTTTTCCAGTCATTTTTATGGTGGTAATAGCATTTTTTATTTATAACCTCTAAAATCTTTTTACAATTAATTAGGTTGATAGTTTTTATAGATACGTAGAACAAGAACGACTCCTCACTTGTAAAATTAAGATTGGTAGCTTTAGCGATACATGAGCTTCAAATATAGCGGCCATTTTCCAAGATGGCGCACGATATCACTCGAATGAGGTCGAGTCACCAATTTGTTTCACTTAAGCCTGGTTTTCACTTGGCGGAAAATCACCGACAGAAAGTTTGACGTCGGCGATATGGTTTTCGACGTTTCGCTCACTGTCGGCGTTTTAGCATTTTCACTTGGCGTTTTTTTAGGGCGGAAATAAAGCGATTTTTTTCTGGCAGCGAGTTCGTCGGTTTTCGTCTGATAGTGGAGATTTAAGCCTAGGCCTAAAAATGGATGATTTATCTGATCATAATAGTGAACTATTGATTAAAGCTCATGTAAGCATTTTAAATTTAATGTTATTTTACATGATCTATCGTGTTCAAAGAAATATGAGTTATGAAAGATCGGTTTGGGTGAAAGAAACATGCTGGAAAAGAATGCAACAAGGGTATCAAGAAAAAAAAACACGTTCTAAAACACAGAAAAGCACGTGGCCGAGTTCCGGATGCAAGAAGCAGGAAATTAACCATCCCCCCTGACGTCACAGTCACCTTTCGAAAATAGTTTTTGATTGGTTGAAAAAGAGCGAAATCGCCCAACTGAGCGAAAAAAATAGAAATGAAAATCGCCACACAAAACCGAAAACCGACGGAATTTCCGCCCGGCGTCGACGGAAATTTTCCGCCCATTTTTCGTCGACGGGCCGGGAGTAGTGGCTCACTCCTGTAATCCCAGGCGTCCGGGAGGCAGAGTTTGTGGATGGCCGTGTGAGGACGACCACCAATCCCCCAACGGGTGGTCGGCATACTTCCGCCACGGGTGTCCCCGCCCCTGTCCCCCAGTTACCCCCCCGGTGGCGTGGCCGTTACACATATCTCGCCCTGATTAATCAGTTATTGAGTGCTGGTGTCTAAGGCCTTGGGTCGAAACCGATGTGTGGATGTCAAAAAAAAATAAAAATCCGTCGACGCCGGGCTTTTTCGCCCAAAAACCGCCAAGTGAAAACCAGGCTTAATCCTAATAGTACTTAATATTTCAAAACAGATACTGAAGGGATGTCGATAGCTAACGGTGATTACCTACCTTCCGCAGAGAGAATTTAGATAGGGAGAAGAAAGATGGGTTCAGAATGTAGCTCACAATACCACGTGATCAAAAAAACTGGCCAGGTTGATTTCCGGTTTCACGATTTTGTAACCGCCCCGAGAGGCGGGGTCATTATTTGAAATTTGGCTGGAAAACGTATTTGCAACGAATAAATTATGTCGTTTCTCTTGAGAGGTAAATATTTATCAACTATTTACACTGGAATATTAAAACTTCACTATAAAGTATGTTTAAAATATTTTTCGTTCAAAAAACTTTTTCGGTTAAAATAAAAAAACTTGGTTCGGAAACGAACAACCAATGACTGCCAAGAGAGATAAATTCTCTCTGCTGCCAATGAAAATAGAGAAATAAATTTGTTTTTAAGGTATTGTCACGTGACCGGAAGAAGACCTGGCCAGAAATTCGAGCAACGGCCGCTCGTAGGAGCGACATTATGGTTTGTACTAATAAAGGCTAGCCTTCTTCTCCCTATCTAAATTCTCTCTGCCTTCCGTCATCTTGGATTAAAAATGGCGTAGGACAAATGCGATGTATGAGTTAAGTCTAATGGTCAAGTCTCAGCCCTTGCAATATATGAAGCCGGGCCGCAATTTTTAAGTTTAAACCCCACCATTTTAGGAACAATGAGAGGATGGATTTTCTGGTTATTTGAATGGTGGTTTCAGACTATTTTTATATTCACATTCCAAAAGAAATAAGTTCTATTACAATTGGTTATAGGTCAAACCCTAAATTGGCTGAACCACATGGCCTAAGGTGGTGCCTTGGTTAATAGCCTAGATGAATCTTATTAGCTGATTTTATTATTAGTAGACAGGGTTGGCTGGTTTGAACCACACTGGCTTAAGCCATGGTTTAAATCAATGCTTTTTTCGAGGGGCTAAATCTGTACACCGGATTACGCTTAGATTACCGCTGCCAAAGGCAGGGACTTCAAAGATTACGCGTAATCCCATTAGTACAGTCAAAGGTACGGCTCTGTACACCGATTACGCGGAGTGATCAGCCCCTCGGCTTTTTTTAATATTTTTTTTAATTAAAGGAAAAGTACAGGTTGGGTAAAACTTGGGTCTATTTCAAAGATCATGTTTAAATAAACTCAAAAATATCAGTCGTAAAATCTTTTTTTAATGACGAGAAATTAATTTTTAAACGATCCAAATTTACCCGCCTAGCGATCTGCCATTTTGTTTCGCGGTGACATTTTAGGACTTTAATCACGCGCTGTTCGCGCTATAACAGCGCTCTGTTCCCTGCGCGCGCTTGCTCCGCGTGCAGTCTGCGAAAGGAAGGTGAAAGAAAATGGCAGTTCACTTGGCGGGTAAATTTCGCTCGTTTAAAAATTAATTTCTCGTCATTAAAAAAAATATTTTACGACTGATATTTTTGAGTGTATTTAAACATGACCTTTGAAATAGACCCAAGTTTTACCCAACCTGGACTTTTCCTTTAACTAAATATTATTCCAAAATGTTTGTACATTTTCTTACCGAAATGATTATATTTCTAAAACATTTACAATGTGACCACATTTCCTATATTTTCAATAGCTTCCTTTCGGTTTTCTCATGTAGTTTATAACCCGAAAACATTCCGTCGTCGTGTACCCTTCTTCATCCTATATTTAACTTTTTTTCAGTGGCGTCGCTAGGGTGTTTTAGGCTTGAGCCACCTGTAAAATTTCTGAAGCGCCACCTAAAATTTCCGAAAAGCGCCTCCTAAAATTCCTAATTTTTCCAATTCACTCGTTGAAAAGTTTCTTCAAACTTAAAAATGGGCATCAAAAATTTTATTTTTCCTAGTCGGCCTCAAAATTTCGACTTTACAAACCTTTTCGGGAGTTCCCCCTTCCCCATACCACTCACTAGGACGCCCCTGACCAGTGATTATGGCTTAAGCGTCACCAGTTTTGAAATCCTGGTTACGCCACTGCTTTTTTATCTACTGTTTTTCGGAAAGAATACTTATTTTTGCTTATGGTTTTTCCTATATTATCCTTTAATTCGCTGGAAAATTTCTTAATTTTTCAATAAAATTTTCGTGTCATTTTCTTGATCCCCCTGCATTTATACATAATCAAAAATGAACCTAAAACTTCGTTCCGGAGCGACTTTTAATATTCGGAACCAAAACTCAAACTTTTTTCTGATCTAGGCATATTTTTTATTACTCGTATTTATTTTTAGTTGATTGGTAATAAATACGCACGGTTAAAACAAAGCGAAAAATATATTAAAAGTTTAAAAAAGCAGTCTTTAAAAAAACCTGGTCCCAACCAAAAAAACCTGGTTTAAACCAACAATATACGGTTTTTTGGGTTGCTATTGACAAATCTGTTTTTTTTTTTCAACTCTGTTAGTAGATATAATTGAAACTTTTACTCCATTTTCGGAAATAACGCTTTCTGTGATATGAGCCCTTGAACGAAATACGCCCCACCCCCCCCGTGAAAAATGTAATCTTATTCAAGACCACAACAGTACTGCGGTCTGGCTTTCAAGCGCTGAATTTATCGAGAATATGTCGTAACGGTTCAGAGTTGCCCCCAACAATGTTTTCCCTCGTGTTTTCCACCGTTACCACGGTATTGAATTTAAATTCGCTGTAAAACAAGGGTTCAGTAGCCGAACGGCGTTTTTTTCACAAAAATTATAGACGTAACTAAAAGTAGAAAACGCCGGATTGCTTTCCAGCCTTTTTTTTTCGCGTTATATGGTTTCCGCATGCTGGCAGCCTTGCAGGCTATCAACGGTTCGTCCTTTGTACTCAGAATTATCTAGATGCTGCTTTGTCATTTTAAAACTACTCGGGACACCATGTGTCTACATGTCGGTGTCTTTAACAGTTAATGTGAGTCGCGTTTAACTTTAACTTAGCCCAAAACATAAAATCAGTTCTCAGAGTTAATTTTATTTAAGATTAATAAAGCGCAATACAGGTGACGCCGTCAAAAAGTATCGGCAAAAGAGTTTGACACAGTGCCCGAAACCCTTTGTCATTGCTGTCGTACGCATCAGGTAAAAAAGAATTTAATACAAGATTATTAGTTTTACCATGGGCCAAATAATTTATTTATCATTATTTGGCCCATGGTTTTACCATACGTATGATACTTCCTATTCACCCGATGCAGATTTTTTAATGATAGTCTGTTTCGACAATGACAACGAAAACCATTAAGTACTAGCATATGTAACATAATCACTCATAAGTATGCCATAAAAGCAATTTCGATAATGAAACCTTGTTCACGTGATATGACATAAATTACGTCACTACATCTCCGTGACGAAATATGCGTCATCAACTTTACTAATGGGAAACGGAAATTAGTGAGAATTCCTCGCGCGTTTCTGGTTTTGCCCATGTCAAGTTTAGCTCGTGCCTCGCGATCACATGATTTCATTTCCCTGGTAACCTTTTCAATAGCGCAAGGATTATAAGCATTTTTGCATTTTTGGGTCCGCTTAATGTAGGTTCCGCGTGATCAAGGTCTCATTGAATTTTTTTCAATGGAAATATTATACAGAGGCATACTTATGAGTAATTATGTTACATATGGTACTAGTATTAGGAAAATCGCCGACAGTCCGCCGGCAGCCTTTTCAACGGGCCAGCCAAGGCCTATTGAAAATTGAAATGGTTTCTCAAGTGTAGAGGACGTTTACTTTTGGAAAATAATGATGAGTGATTGAATCTGAAGATAAAAATAACTACTATAAACACTGGCTCTATTTCAGAAGTTAGTTATTTGTGAATTTCAAACCTAAACGCGTGTACGCTCGTATCGCCATCAAACTAACCAACTATTTTGCGAACGGAAAGAGTGGGAAGCAACTAGTTCGGAAACTTCCTATTTCGTAATCGTAATCACTCCACGACAGACTATCATTGACCGATTTCGTTTATTATGTTACTTATGGTTTTACTCAAAATGCCCTAGTTTTATAATTAAAAATCATAACATTAATTTCAGTTATTAAATAATACAGAAAAAAGCGTGGTATACGTTTCAAAAATCAAAAATGATGGCTTCCGGTGGCTGGTACTGTCTAAAACCAATCAGAAGGGTGCTGAACGCCGAGATATTTTTGTTGAATGCGGCAAGAAATGAACCGTTCATCGTCGGAAACGGGCTGGGATCGGATTTCTCCGTAAGAAACTCGGATATTTGCAGGCGTCAAGCTCAACTTAGGAAAACGCTAGAAGGTTGGTGTCTTAAAGATGTCTCCGATTATCGTTATTCTACCCGTATTAATTGGGAGGAGATTGATAAAAATACCGAGATTTGTATTAAGGAAGGAGACGTAATATCGTTTCTGAATATTAACGGACAATATCAATATTACTATTTGTATTCAAAGTACAACTTAACGGAATCGTTTAAAATAGGCGAGCTAACTATGGACGGTGTTTCGGTGGAAGGATTGTCTCGATTAACACTACATAGCGTGGTTAGAGCTTTGAAAGAAAACATTGAGTACTTGGGACAAGCTTTAAACGCAAAAAATAAGGAGATCAAAAGTCTTAAAAGTCACCACCGGGCCGAACTGGTTAAATTACGCGAGGAGCATTGGAAAAATAATAACGTTATCTCTTTAAAATTGCAATCGCAAACGCGTTTAAACGAAGGCTTAGTAAATGAAAACCGTAAATTATCTTCGACGCTAAATGAAAAAGCAATCAAAATGAAAATCCTACTAGAAAATTCGGCCAAGAGGAATAATATAATTGAAAACTACGAGAAAAGTTTGAGCGAGAAAGAAGAATCAATTGCCAATTTAACGAAACTAGTTAAAGAGTCCAAGCGAGAAAACGGTAAATTGCTTACATCTATAGACCTAAATAAACAAGTTGAGAAACAATTACGAACGCAGCTTGAGGGCGAGAGAATGTTCAATGTTGCGCAATTACAAAAGGAGCAGGAAGTACAAATATCTTTGAGGTGCCAACTCGTCGAAGAGAAGAGAGCGAAAGAAGCCTTAAAAACGGAAAACGAAAATGTAATTAAATCAGCGAAACAAAATTGGAAAGTTTACGAAAGTCGACACCTCGACGATCAAAGGGTTATTAGCGAAAGAGCCCGAGCGATCGAAGACTTGCAGCGCCAGTTTAAGGAAGTTGAAAATGCACTTTTCGATTCCCAATCTCTTACCGCGAAACTGAAGGAAGGCAATGATAAAATGAAGACAACGATTGACTTGAACGATCGGACAGAGAAACGACTGAGGCAAAATCTAGAAATCGAAATAAAGAAGAGAAATGAAGAGCAATTAAAGTTTCAATCTTTGGAGAAAGTAGCGAGCGACAACCACAACCGAGCCACAACCGCGGAAAAAGAAATCGAGAGTTTAAGAAAAATAAAAACTGAACCACATTTAACGGAAAAGCATTTTGAGGAACAAATAAAAGCCAAAGATGCGGAATTAAACAAATTTCAACAACAAGTTGTATTACTAAGAAACCAAGCGTCGCGATTCAAAGATATTTCAGACCAAGCGGAGGTTTCAAATCTAAAATCTGTAGTTCAAGAACAAGAAAAGGAAATTGAAGATTTAAAAGGATTAATCGTTCAACAACAGACAACGTTGGAAGAAGCCATCGCGAATTATAATAAAATGGTTGCTGAAAAAGAGCAACTTAAGAAACGGAACGAAGAGGAAATTAGGAAGTTAAATATGTCATTGCGGGAAAGCGAATTGAAATCTAAAATATCTGTTGAGAAGGTTTTGGAAAGTACGCGAGCCCAGGCTGAAGGGCACATTCCCGAGTCGCACCGACTGCTCCAACTCGAGAAAGAAAATAAGCAGCTTGGTAAAATGAAAAATGCATTGAAGAAAGGAATTCTGCAACTGCAATTGATATCGGACGAGAAAGAAGAACACGCTACGAAACAACTTGAAATAAAAGCGCGAGAAATTAACGAAATTCAACAAGCCCTCGCTAAAAACGAAACGTTTTACAGAGAAATTAAGAGTAATTTAAGGTGTCCCATTTGCACGGAGGTTTTCGACCAGGCTGTGGCTTTGAGTTGCTCTCATTCGTTTTGCGAGCGCTGCATCAACGCTTGGCGAAGAGCCAAGAACGAATGTCCCACGTGCAGGTGTGTCGTTGAACAACAGTTAGACGTGTTAGTTCTCAACCAAATAGTGGATATAGTTGTACCATTTACTTTTATTTAATTACAAATTTTGAACGAATGCAATTCTAAATTCTATCAGATTCAAGGAGAAGAGATTTCTTAACCATAACATTGAAACCACCGCTGACTGTGACTGCATTGTTCTACAAAGTAACTTTTACATAATCGCTTTTTTTTGGCAGTTCGAAGAATCTTACTTTTGATATTAACAAATGTGTCGTGTTAAGTACTTACAAAAAGTGTGATCTTACTTGTTAGTGTAAATAACATTTGTTCATTACCCCACTTCAATTTGTACCGAATTTTTCACGCACAGGGCTTTTGTACAAGATGTCACAACCTTTATCTTATTATGTTCAATAATACCTTAAGATAGGTAACCGATTTTTTCAAAGTAAATAAAAGTTTTGAACTTCTTTTACTTGATTGGCGTGAATAAAATCCAATTTTAAAGTAGGCATCTAAAATAATGTTCATTCATTAGTTTAGGCATAAGTTACAAATAAGCAGTACAGAATTTGCCTTCATAAATATTAATGACTTGTGTGGTACTCGGTTGAAATTTTACTCTGCTTTTAACTTTAGAAGCTGGTTTTCGTTCTGTATTTGCCCTGTTTCGAGAGCAATTAAAATGAGGTTTGCCAAATGCATTTAAACAATTAAATCAGTCCTGAATACGGGGTTACAGAATCGTATTTGTACGAGTTCCCTTCCGCCTAAGATTTTATTGTAGTTTTAAGTACATTTTTCTTGATTCATCAGGGTTCGTATGGAACCTGGGTATCCTGGAGAAGTCAGGGATTTTAAAATTGGGGAAAAAGTCATAGGATTTAAATAATCTCGTAAAAAGTCAGGGATTTCATTAATCAATAAACTCTGCATCGCAGAGAAAAATTAGGTATCTTCTCTTGGGCGTTCATGTCTGGCACCTTTTCCCGAACCTTTTCCCGAGAGAGGAGAGAGACACTCTCAGTATATTGTTATAAAATATAATTCAGTTTGTGATATTTAGAAAAAAATGTTTAACTTTGTACTATAAAATCATGAGAATTACCAGTAATATTACCAAAAAGGTCAGGGATATTGCCAAACAACGGTCAGGGATAACCTGGATAAGTTAGAGATTTGAAATCCGAAAATATCGTAAGAACCCTGTACATCCTTTCTTCACCAAAGATAAATCAGTAAAACGACTAGCCACTCGGTAACACGGAAGATTAACGCTCTTCGTGATTTGAATTTTTCTATTGGTCATGCAAAAGGTGTCAGAGTTCAAATTCTGCCAATCATATAGTACTCCAAAAAATTTAGTCTGTTGTGTAACCATAGTGTTGCCTACTATCATATGTAACATAATTACTCATAAGTATGCCATTGTACCTTTATTCCATTCAAAATCTTTACTAACTGTTTGTTTCACCACAAACCAGTAAAAAGGTGGACTACGTTAGATTTTAACCTTTTTATTCATCCTATTAATTTTGGGAGTCACACTATTGGCTACTAATATATGAATTTAAGCCAATGGAAAACCTCTAAATTGAGAAGGAATTTTTGGTGTCGGAATTTTAGTCAGCCCAATCACCCAATGTAGTTTTACTGGAATTTATAAACTCGCTCGGTTTGTGCGGATGAAGTTAAATAATGAGTAGTTTAGTAAAATAAAAGGTTGCGGAAAATGACCAGTAAGTGATCGCTTTCCGAAAATAGACCCATAACAAAAGAGGGGCCGCAGACGAGGCTTAAGTGAGACCTCTGGACGGAACATCCTGTTTGTGACGTTTTGAACCACGTGACCGCCATTGAAATATACAGACCGAAGTAAGGAAACGGATGTTCCGTCCAAATGCTGAGTTTCCAGGTAAAAATGTTCATTTTCGGCCCCCCAACTTTCAGCATGGGTCTATGGAACAAGTCGTCGAAGTGGGATATTCCACCAGCGTTATTAAAACCCATATCAAGCCTAGAAGAGTTAGGCCTAGGCTCAAAATCTTGTAGATGCCCCGGAGAAGCTCAACCGGAATTTCAACTATTTTTTCCAATAAACCTGCTTCTTTTATTTGACAATGCAAATTTATTTTAAAACGTGAGTCTCCGAGAACTTCATTAATTTGCAAATTAATTACATTAACAGAACTTGACACTAATTGTAGTTCATTATAGCTCATAAGCCTTGTTTGTTCAAACCGGTTTGTTTACTAAAATAATGGCCGTCGGTTTATCAGACGTAGAGCAAATTGTGTGACGGCATAATCGGCATTTGAGATTCGATGACGTCAAATATTACGTAGGGTACGGATGACGTCACGCAATATCTGTGAAACAAACCGTTAGTGAAGAAATAGAGCCAGTAGCATACTTATGAGTAATTATGTTACTTATGCTACAAGTAATCCCACACGACTGTAAGACGAAGAATGCCATGAGTCGTTGGAGGGCTGGTTGTCATACTTCCGCCACGGGTGTCCCGTCCCTATTAGTTTGTATTCCCCTTTGGCGAGGCCCTAGGCATGGCTATAGGTCCAATATTTTTAACTGGATTGATAGGACCAAGGGTTAACGACCCAAATTGCGTAATACGGTTTTTGGAAAGCATATCGAAATGATTTAAACCCAGCTCTGAATAACTTAAAAAGATATTATTTTGCCTAGTATTTGGGGTTAAGTTAATTTTTACCAATTTCCCCTTAGACGAAATGACTATTGAATTCGCTGATTTGTCATGAAAGCATACCTCTTCACTATGCCCTAGTCTTTCAATTATGTAAATAAATATTTTCAGAATCTCCCCTAAACAGTCACGTGAGGTTTTAATTCCAGGCGACGAGTTTTTGAAAGAAAAGTCGATTAATTGTAACACGCTATCGCCATCTCTGTTGAAAAAGACTCATTATTGAACCATAAACAAGTGGTTTTTTTAATTTTATTTGGATTCTTTATAAGACTAATACTGACTAGAAACAGTAATGATTATCAGTGAAATATTAATTTATCATTAAGACTGAATGTAATTATTTTCAGTTTTCTATTATTGTCAATAGATGGATGCAGCGGCGCTAAAAACGAACAACGAGCCAATTTATCAAGAATCTCTAGGGATTAATTCGCGGCTCTAGCTGAAAAAGGGTTGCGTTAATACGGGAATAAAGATATATATTTAGTTCATTTTGAACAAACTTACAATTGTTAGTGTCGCTGCAGTCGATATCTGAGACCCTCGTGTAGTTAAGTCTGTAGCTCGAATGGCGATAACTACCGACGAGTCTGAAAATTTATCATTTCCCAACATAAAAGTTCTTCAAAACTTTTTGTAATTAAAACATAATTATTATTATAATTCTGAACATTACAACGCATTTTGAAGTTTTAATTTTTAGTTTTCTCGAATAGGCGCTTCAATAAAACCACTTTAAGGAAATCGCCAAATGGTAACATATCCTAGAGCCAGGACCTGCAATTTTCTGTTAATTTGGTTGTTTTTGAAAAAAGGAATCTTTTCCACTTGTAATAAGAACGTTTTGTTTTTGCTAAGCCTTAATATGTCAAAAAAAGCTACCTGGTTACTATCATATCCCGGTAGATGGAACTCTTCTTAACACCATTACATTATTTTTTACGAATGTTTATCTAATAAAAAGAACTCGTTGCTGATAAGCAAACTGTGTGTGAGCTCAAAGTAGCTATATTGAAGTGTGTTTAATGTTCGACTAAGAAATGTTAACATTCGTTCCCGTTTACTTTATTTCATGGTGACGGAAGTGGGGTAGCAGTTTTTACTTTGAAACATGTTAAAGATATCTTTAATTAATTTGTTTTTTATGTGTTGACTGCACGTAATGTCTTCCTCGCGTTTTTGCGCACCAGATCACTTCGAACTTGAAAGTACCAATCGCGCGACCGAATGGGCTGAGTACCAAGGAACCTTCAGGATCTTTGCAACAAAATCTAAACTTTCAATGGAAACTGCTCAACGCAAGTAGCAATAGGGTGTTTCGGATAAACATGTCGTGAACTCGAGGTCGTGTTCTTTGGGTCCAGATGAGTCGAAAGTGTAAGACGAACATTGGTCCTACAGTGTTTCGTTTCAGAGATATGGGCCTTCTAAAAGTACCGTCTAAAATAACTAAAATCGCTCAAATGTACGAACGATATTCTGCCTTAAACCAAATTGTTTGCATTAAATAAGCATTTGTTTTTTATTGATGTAACGATCGAATTATTAAAAAGTGCCAAAAGTTGATAAGTTAACTTTTAGAATTATGTTTTGTTCAATAATGATGTTAGTAATGACAACCAAATTTAAATGACTCGATACCATTCAAAAACCAAGTAGTTAATTTTCTTTTTGCCAATCATTCATATGGTGCTAATTAAATTAATTAGATTTAAAGATACAATTACAATAATTGTTCAAAATAATCACCGCCGGCCACGAACTCTGGCAAAAATTCCTGGCGTGTATCCAATTGTCTCACACCCTTCAATTACGCGTTGTCGCAGGTCCTCAACGTCTCGTACTTCCGTCTTGTACACAAACAATTGTAAGTATTTCAAATGACCCCAGATAAAAAAAATCGTACGAATTTAAATCGGGTAAATTTTCCTGAAGAAAACGTAAGTAAGCATCTTGACCATTTAGACTAGGTGGTAAAAAATGAGGTCCAACATTGCCACACCAGACGTTTAGACTAAATGAGCTTTAACACTAGTCGTATGCGACTTTCTTTGGCTCCACTCGTGATTGTTACGCATATTAAGTTATCCGTCTCTTGAGAAATTTGCTTCATTTTATGTCAACATAATACTCGGGAACTGGAAGTAATTATCTACCCTGTTCACCAACCACTGACAAAAAACAATTCGCTGAGGGTAGTCCGCTTCGTTTAAGGCTTGAACCTTTTGAAAGTGGTATGGGTGAAACTGATGCCCATGTAAAATACGCCCGTCCAAAGAATGATTTACACCCAATTGCCGACCAATTCATCTGGTACTTATCCCAGGATCATCTTCGATAATGGTAAGTACTTACGGTGTTGAAATAATGTTGAGGAAAGTACTAATAATAAATGGTTTAAATATATGTTATTACCGATTCTTCAGTAGCTTGTGGAACGTCTTGCGCGCTCTCCGTCGATTACTTGCTGGTTGTACTTGCTCGTTTTCTCTTAGTCTACGATCAACATCTATGAACGTGCGACGATCTGGGAGCCTTCTTGCGGGAAACTGCACCTGGTACAACCTTCGATCTTCCACGCCATCTCCCCAAACGGAACTTTTTGTTTTAGCTAAGCCTTAATATGTCAAAAAAAGCTACCTGGTTAAAAGAAACACTTGTTGCATACCGTACATGTGAAAAGTTTCCATTATTTCAAAAAGCACCAAATAAACAGTACCTGTAACCTTGCAAGTTCCATTTCCCGCTCTCGGGTGCTCCGAGATCGCCTAAAACCGATCTGCCGATTTCGACAGTTCAACGGATCGAGATTGAGAGCGGAGCAAATTTTTGCGTATTCCTTTTAGATTTTTGGGCAAAATGGCAGACCAAGACGCAAAAATTCAAATTACTAGACGAAAAGCAACAAAGCACGGGAATATGTCAATGAACTGTTCCATTTGCGGTTTTACTTTAGTCGATTGGGGCGAGATCTATTACGTCAGAGACAGATTAGGAGCGAATCTCGAGCAATCAAATGAAAAAAAAAAATTAAGATTTTTTGGCAAAATGGCAGACCAAGATGCAAAAATTCAAATTACTAGGAGACTCAATACCGCAAAGCGCGGGAATATGCTAATAGAATGTTCCATTTGCGGTTTTACTCTAGTCGATTGGGGCGAGATCTATGACGTCAGTGACAGATTCGGAGCGAATCAAGCAATCAAATGGAAAACGCTATAATAAAACAACAGCTATATCTAGATTCGAAACTGATCCACTATTTAGCAGACGACAGTTTGTAGAATACAGGGAACTTTTTTTTTATAGTTCAGCGATTAATTTACGGATGGCGCTATTTTCGCGTCCGTCACATGTTAATCGCCACCATAGGGCGTTCTAAATGTTTGGGGGAAAGGTTTTTTTTTATAAATATTGATACCCAGACTTGGAAATAGTGATATTATTTACTGACTTTACACACATTTCGCCACCGAACTTTGGAGCCCCTTTAACTTTAAAACAAGCAAGTATATCATAATATCACACATAATCATGAAAAAGATCATCGAAATTGACTAGATTATTTCGAAGATAATCGCATTCGGAAATGTTGGCTTCAACCTCTACGCATACTTCTCGGTCGTAACTTTCAGCATCTTTTCCTTTTTCTCTTGACGTTGAGAAACCATCTGGAAAAACCAAAACTGGATCCAGATTTGTAACGCTAGATCCCGCTCTCGTATAGGGTAGGAAAACAGAGTTTCAATAACGGCGTACAAATCATGTTCCAGAAATTTCCGTAAAATGTTTAATAAATATTTTTTAATTAAATTGAGAGCCCCGGTGGCCCGCAACCCCCGTTCGAATGATTTATTTTAAGAGCCCACTGATTTTTATTAAGAGTCATTGGCCCCAAGACTCCCGCTAATTCCAAGTCTGTTTATACCCGAATAGGCATTTCGTTACGCAATACGTAGACGTTCAGTGCAGTTAGAGCTTAAAAACAGGGTGCCTCGTCGAATTTCCTCTTATGTCCAATGCTTTTCGTAGTAAAACTCAACAGCAACATCAAAACAGGAAGGCCAATGTTTCTTTCAAACCGTTTCGGTTACTATTGTTGAGTCATATGTAACAGGTCTAATTATTTATCTAATTGTATAAAGTATATTTAAAATTCGATTTTCAATATGGTTCACCTTTTCGTATCAAATATGCCATTTCTGAGAAGGTCAAACATCTCAAGTCATAAGGATACGAAGACCACTTAATTATTTAAGTTTCATTACAATAGAACCATCGATAAAATCGATACGCTAGGAAGTAGTAATACACAAAGTCTGGACGTGCAAGTAACTCTTGAGTTTAAACACTGCGAAGTCTAGTGTCGACGCAAAAAACCCACTGTGCTTAGTGTACACTAGCGCGCGTATCGGCACGTTTCTTAATTTTGGCACGTACAAATGGTTGCACATGCGTAAATAGAAATACATGATTATACTTTCTAGTAGAAACTAAGCTTAATGGGAATGTTTAGTAACATTTTCTACCTCCAGATGGGGTTAGGACTCCCTCAGCGTCACGCTGTATTGTTAGAGTAACGCTGAAAGAAATTGTTTCTAGTCCAAGGCGATTAAGAGTCTGCACGATTCGAACTATCGCACTTAATTATTTCATATCTTGGCCGCAAATAAATTAAAAAATAAATACGTGTTTAGAAGTATCGAAACTGTAATCAATAAAATATAAACAGAATCTATCGATCTAACTATGGTTCAAGTGTCACTTCAAGCTTGGTTTCCACCAGCGAGCGTCAAAAAGCGACACTCAGCTTTGAAACGTGCAAATGTTCTTACGCGCGACAAAAAATTAACATTATGACGCGCTCTTACGCGCGTTGGTGGAAACCAAGCTTTAATACGTCTATTTTAAATAACTAAATAACTAATAAATAATTAAGGGTTTAAATTGGAAATACGCCCTGAAAAGATTTTAAATTATTAATCATCTAAGAAAATAAAAAAAACCCATTACACCATTCTCGTAAAAAATTTATTTAAAAATTATCAAAATGTACTATTTTTAGCTGGTTGGTTAAGTTTAAAATTTATTTAAAAAATTTATCTCAACAAATTCTAGGATACATTTCATAGTTTTATCTAAAAAAAAAAAGAACTGTACTGGAAACCAATGTTAGCCGAGACAAGTAAAATGGTCGGCATTTAACATTAATAAACATTCTAATAACTTAATTATCTGATTAATAGATGACCTTAGTCCTCTACCGTTTCTTAAAGGCGCAATTTTCAAATAAGATCAATAATTATATCTCAACTTACGGACTTTGCACTCAAGCTAGCGCGGAAAAATCATCGTGTTAGTTTACGTAGAAACAATTCCAGTTTTCCGTCCAATCGTTAGTCCTTAGTTTGTAAAATCTTTTAAAATAGGGTTACCGTGGTCTTTTTAATGGCGGCGGTTGAGGTACTTAGATAATTTTTTAAATTCAATTTTTAAGTGGGAAAATATTTGAATGAAAATTCTAATATTCTTACAAGCCCTTCCAAGCTCTTACTTCATATTAGTGGCAGACAATACATTTCACCTAACTCTAATCTAATAATATTTCACAGAGATAACTTTATTTAGAGAATTATATTTCCGGCGGGGGCGAAAAATCCCGGCATTTGGTAGTGGCCGAAGGTAACAGTGATTTCGAGTACAGATATACGAAAAACGCGAGCTTCTGATCCCGGATAAATTTCGTTTGCGATTTGGACATTGTTTCATGAAAAAGCCGCCAATTTCTTGCTCTCTGGTGCTCCGATATCAGTGACTGATCAAATGGAATCGATTGCAGGTTTTGATTAAATTTGGAATTTATTAATTTGAAAATTGACGGATTTTATGGAAAATGAAGTCAGAATCCACCTACGTCATTAAAATGAAACATGTACAGTCCCGTTCAAAAGTTTCTGGCCGTTTTCTCTTGGCAGCCATTTTATTTCTATTTTAGGTAGAGAGCCGAATGAAGGCTTCTATGAAAGAATACCCTCACGAAAATAATATGCAGTGAAAATTAATGCACTAGCGCAATTAGGGCCATAGAAATTGAAATTAGACTAGAAGCACTGCCCTTTCCGCCAATCCCAAGGGAAACAGGCGAGCTAGAAGGCTGACATTAGGGTGGAATCGCGATGTACGCGCCATCTGACAAACGCATTAAACATTGTCGCCATGGCTACGACGCGGAAGAGGGGGGAAAAGGCGATCCACCGCGCATCACGTCGTGCGCAGTGGCGGTCTTTTCGTGTTTAAATTTTTGCGTCTAAAAGTATATCCGTAAAAATGGTTAAAAACTGCGCTTTTTCAAATTGTAAAGAAAGATCTGGGAAAGAAATAAAATTATCATTTCATAAGTATGTAATATTATAGTAAATATTTTATAATAATCTCGGAATAAGAGATTTTTTTTACACTAAGATTTCCTCTGAGAAATGATGAATTACTAGGAAAATGGGTTTTAGCGGTAAATCGCGAAAATTGGACTCCGCCTTCAATTACTTGATATGACTTTGTGTGTAGTAAACATTTACTGCCGGATGAAATTTACTTTCAAAATGGAAGGCATCATTGGAAGCAAATGCTGTACCTAAAGTTAAGTAAATTATGGACTAATCTACTTTTTCGCGTATTTTATCATCCAATGCTGTACCTACACAATTAAAATTTACCCTATACATTCTGAAATAAAAAACTAACTGAAATATGAATAAATTCTTTATTAAAACAAGAATTTGAAAGAGCTCCCAAAAATATCTATTCCAGAACAAAGCATATTTACATCTTCTAGAGTATGTCAATTTATTGATTTTAGTAATTGTTATTTAGTTTCCCTATTTATCAGAGGTTATTTCAGAAAACTTACGGAAAAAGTGAACTACCGCAAACCACTCAATTTTACTTGACTAATACTGATGATAGTTTAAAAGACACTGAAACCCAGATTTTGGAATCTCATGTAGGCATATTTTAAACCACACTGAAATAATTAAAATTTAGTTAAACTGTGATGATTTGTGGTATTTCAGAATTACAATGATTGCGCAAAGTAAACGTGTGACTTTAAGGGTAGATATAGTAGATTCTTGAGATTTTTATGATTTTCCTAAAGTAGGGATGCACCGATATATCGGTAACCGATATATCGGCTAATTTTTCAAATATCGGTATCGGCCAATATCGGCTTAAGCGAGGCCGATATTAGCCGATACTTCTGGTATTAGAAAAATATTTTCAGGAAAAACTTTAAAAAAAGGCGATACTCAACTAACTAATTAATGGAAAACATTTATTGCCACAACCTTAAAAAGGCCAGTTGATCGCTGTTGTAGGAAATAATTATTCGCGTCCAAAACGGTCAGGAATCATAAGTGGTTTTTCGACTCCAAATGCCATAGATCATATCATTTTTTAACAGGTGGTTACGAGAGTAAACAAAAAAGCATAATATTGTGATAGGTAACTTTGTTAATATCGGCCGATATATCGGCCGATATTATCGGCCACGATTATCCGATATATCGGCCGGCCGATATATCGGCTGTACCCATATCGGTGCATCCCTATCCTAAAGCTGTTTAAATAACTTAATATAATGTCAGATAAATAAAAAAAAGGTTTTAATACGTTGCCTACGATCTGTTTTATGTTATTCCACGTGACCATATTTACTTATTTAGTTTAAATTGTTTCTATGAGATGGCGCGACTATCGCGATTCCACTCTGATGGCAGCCTTCTAGCTGGTACGTCCCCGCCCAATCCAATCGTGCTTCTAGTCTAATTTCTATTTCTATATGATTAGGGCACGAGCAAAGCCGGAAATAGCCAAACCCCTTCAAAATGGCGTCATGAAAAAAGAAGTATAATTTTTCGTGTCTAAGCTTGTTCGAAGCGTCATAGTATCCGGAAACCAAATCTGGTTAAATTTTCAAATCGGATACGTCGTTGTAAAGTTATTGAAGAAATAGTGATGACGGAAAACATGAAAATTAACCCTTATTTAATTTTTAAGGGCTTTGTTTCACTTAAAAATTAACACTTTTTATACATGTATGCGTATATATTATTTTATAGATAGAGCTATTCCGCGGTCGCAAATTTCCCGTTGTAGTTCGCTCCAAATTTACAGAGTCTATTACTTCGCTTAAAGGTGTAAAATGTAAAAACTCCACCGCGTAGGGAAACCTACATATCGATTCAATATATTTTACCACGCACGATTCTTTCTTCCCAAACGTTTTTTTTTTTCAAAAATCAACGGGAGCATGTTACATGTTTCAAGCCAATAACAATTTCTAGAGGTCGGGGATGGTTAACTTTTATTCAATAGATAAAGCTCTCAAAATTATTCGTAAAATGTTTTGATCAAGTAATTTATATTTATATATTATCCGATTAATTTTTTGATAAATTTGTAAAATTAATCGGGAAAACGACGTTTTTTTCGATAAAAAGCTAAAATTTTACGAATAATACATGTTTTTTAATCATTTTCCGAAATATTAACCGGTAAATTTCTTTGTTTACATTTTTTTCCCGAAAAAATCAATTTAAACATGGATAATGATTAACCGTCCCCGACCTCTAACAATTTCTAGATCTGGTAACCGAGCAACCGGAAATCATTTTGTTTTTGGCTAAATGATGGAGGGTTCTAACGGAGCGTCTGCAACGGATCCAACACTTATCGAGGAAGCCTAGATGTGCTAAGTACTCTTAGCCAATTAGCCTTAAAGCGGTACCTAAAATAAGGCTAGTTTTCAAAAGGGCTAAAACGCCGCGACTGCCATAATTGACGCTAAAATATTGTGTTAGGCCTAACTAAACGTTTTTCCCATACACTTTCTGAAAAATGCACAGAAAAATCCAATATCTATTAAAAAATCCGAAAATAATTTCCTTTTTTTTAAATCCTGATTTTTTTTGACAAACGCACAATATCCACTGAAAATCCACAAAAAGCTCGACAAAATGCACCAATAAGCAAAATACCAGAGCAAAATCCACAAATCCACATATTTCAAAAGCGTTTTCCATTTGACTGCTCTCTTTCGCTCAAGATCGCTTTGATCAACTTGCCATGTGCCATTTGCGTGCTCATATCCGCTCCGATCAATTTTCGAGTGTTCCCTTTATTGCACTCGAGAGGTCTGAGATCACCCTGATCAACTTGCCATGTTCAATTTGCGTTCTCGTATCGCCTCAGATCAATTTTAGAGTGTTCCGTTTATTGCTCTCGAGCGGTCCGATATCGTTGGAAATTAACACATTCTAAGAGCAAAATGATCAAATCTACATATCCTAAGAGCAAAATTAAGAAATCCATATATTAAGTGCAAAATTAAGAAATCAACATATTACAAGAGCAAAATAAAAAAAACACATATTCTAAAAGCAAAATTAAATAAACCCACATATTCTAATAGCAAAATTCACAAATTCACACATTCTAATAGCAAAATTAAGAAATCCACATATTCTAAGTGCAAAATTAAGAAATCAACATATTCTAAGAGCAAAATTAAAAAAAACCCACATATTCTAGGAGCAAAATTCACAAATCCACACATTCTAAGAGAAAATTTCGTAAATCCCAAAAAAAAAACAATTTTTTTTCAAAAATCCGCGGATATAGGAAAAAATCAACAAATTAACATATTATAAGAGCAAAATCAACAAATAAGAAAAAAAATCGTATTTTTTTAAAAATCCGCAAATCCAGGTAAACATCCACTAAATTAGCAAATCCCACAATATTATCTAAATTTCCGAACCTTCGGGAGCTATAGGAAGATAAGCTTGGTTTGTCGGACTATTTTTCGGGTCCTTTGGCATCTTTGACGGATCCAACAATGCCCCTGCGAAGAGCGATGACGTCGGAAATGAGCTTCTGATAAAATCCAACCTGCCTGAAAAGACTCCTTAATTTCCTACAATAAAAAAAGCTCTGAAAACATTGAGGGTGCCGAATAAACCTACAGCTAAGCAATGTGCCATTTATGGTAAAATCCTTTTTTTTTGGTTGATCGAAATTTTTAATCTACCCAGTGTGGGGAGAATGAATATTCAATGTATTTAAGGAATACTTTCTCGGAAGACCTTTAATACTGGAACCATAAGTAACATAAAAAAGGATAAGTATTATACTAGATTAGGCTTTTTTGCTTTATGACCGAATGTTTTTTTTAACATTTATGTTGGTTAGAAATGAAAGCTAACTACATAATTTACCTTTAGTGGTTCATTAATAGACGAGGCTAATAATAGTTTAAAACTGTTAAAACGGCCAAACATTTTTTTGGATATTAAAGGATGTCCGGCAGCGCCCGTGCCCCCAAAGCAAAATATAAGGAAAGGCCTTAGTCCGGCCGCGCTTGTGCCCCTAAAGCAAAATATAAGGAAAGGCCTTAGTCCGGCCGCGCTTGTGCCCCTAAAGCAAAATATAAGGAAAGGCCTTAGTCCGGCCGCGCTTTTGCCCCCAAAGCAAAATATAAGGAAAGGCCTTAGTCCGGCCGCGCTTGTGCCCCAAAAGCAAAATATAGGGAAAGGCCTTAGTCCAGCCGCGCCCGTGGCCCGAAGCAAAATAAAATGAAAGGCCTTAGTTCGGCCGCGCTCGTGCCCCAAGCAAAATAAAAGGAAATGCCTTAGTCTGGCCACGCTCGTGCCCCCAAAGCAAAATAAAAGGAATGGCCTTAGCTCGACAGTGCCCGTGCCACAAGAAAAATAAAAGGAAATGTCTTAGTCCGGCAGCGCTCGTGACCCCAAAGCAAAATATAAGGAAAGGCCTTAGTCCGGCCGCGCTTGTGCCCCCAAAGCCAAATATAAGGAAAGGCCTTAGTCCGGCCGCGCTCGTGCCCCAAAGCAAAATATAAGGAAAGGCCTTAGTCCAGCCGCGCCCGTGGCCCGAAGCAAAATAAAACGAAAGGCCTTAGTTCGGCCGCGCTCGTGCCCCAAGCAAAATAAAAGGAAATGCCTTAGTCTGGCCACGCTCGTGCCCCCAAAGCAAAATATAAGGAAAAGCCTTAGTCCGGCAGCGTTCGTGACCCCAAAGCAAAATATAAGGAAAGGCCGCCCTCCTGCCTTCAAGCATTGCTTGAGCTGGCGGTTCCTAGTTACGGCCCTGATGAAGGAGAAAAAAAGATAATTTACTTCGAATAAATTTTAATTTAAATTTCTTATTTGTAAAACATGAGTTACTCAGATCAATAGGTCTTCGAGAATGGAACGAAGACGCGAAACTCAGACCAAATTAGTTTTAATTAAAATTAACGAGGGTTTTATGTTATAATTATAAACTTACGTTTTTGTACTTATTATTTTTCAATTCCCGCCTATTTTCAGTCGTTGATACAATGGCCTCTTTTCCTTCAAGCTGGAGGTTGAAATAACGTCGAGGTGCAAGTGGTCTGAAAAGAATTTCTAATGACTTAAGAGTCGGTTCGGAAAGTTCACTAGCGAAGTCTTCGCTTTTATTTCTATAGAAGGATCAGTTCTCATTTTGCCTTTATCCATTCTCTTCTATCTGGCTGGTTGGCGGGCCGAAGTTTTCGTGTTTTTTTACCGGGGTCCCTTTTTCGCTAGCCCTGATTTTCGACAGTGACCCTTCGGAAAAAAGGACCAGGGTGCTAGATCGAGCCAATTCAATTTAGGCTCGAAATTCTATTGAAAAGGCGGCGGGCCCATCTTCTGGGCTGCTACAATGCAGTTCAATCTGAAGGTTCGCAATCCTTATCTTGGTCGCTCGCAGCGTCGGTGTCGCCAGTATAAAAGGACTGATTGATGGCCTCACATTTATCAAAGTCGACCCCTTTTTAAGGGTGACACTCCGGAGCAATAGCCACCCGTCGCCATAGACGCCAATTTTCTTTTTTCTTCGTCCTTAGCATTTTTTTCAAGGGTTGCTACGTTTTTTTGGGATACAATGATACGGTGAGTTTTCATCTACGGTAAGACTATATAAATCTGGTAATTAAGTAAGTACGTATGATGGCATAACCTTAACCAATCATATTTTATGTTCCTTACCACAGGGGAACAAACATTTATTGGAAAGCCCTTCGAGGTTCAATTTTAATGCTTTTTATTAATACTAGATGACGCCAATTTCAACGTTTTGGTAGAAAGGGATTTATTAATGCACCTCAGGAAAAATTATCAGCAAAAAAATTTAAATGTTTTATATTTTTAGGTGTTTTTCCGATAATTTTATTTTTCTACGTGTACGACTTTGGTTATTTACAGCCTGTCTATAATGGCGTTACAAAGTTAAAAGACCGTCTTCATTTGGCTGTTCTACCAGGAGTATATAGTAAATCTCACTTGAGTCTTCGAATTTGAATCTCAATGAATCTACAAATATATATAAAATTTTAAAAATATACGAAATTGATTAACTAAGGTAAAGTTTAGATTAAAGTTAGGTACGGTTATTTAAAGTTAGGTTAAGTTAGGTTCAGGTAAAGGTTGGGTTTAATTAAAGGTTAAGGTAGGTTAGGTTAAAGATTAGGTTGGATTAAGATAAAGGTTAGGTTAGGTTAAAGGTTAGGATAGGTAAAGATTAGGTTGGATTAAGGTAAAGGTTAGGTTAGGTTATGTATATATAAAGGTTAGGTTAGGTTAGCTTCCGGTAAAGGTTAAGTTAATTTAAGTTAGGTTCAAGTAAAGGCTAAGTTAATTTAAGTTAGGTTCAAGTAAAGGCTAAGTTAATTTAAGTTAGGTTCAAGTAAAGGCTAAGTTAATTTAAGTTAGGTTCAAGTAAAGGCTAAGTTAATTTAAGTTAGGTTCAAGTAAAGGCTAAGTTAATTTAAGTAAGGTTCAAGTAAAGACTAAGTTAATTTAAGTTAGGTTCAAGTAAAGGCTAATTTAATTTAAGTTAGGTTCAAGTAAAGACTAAGTTCGTTTAAGTTAGGTTTAAGTAAAGACTTAGTTCATTTAAGTTAGGTTCAAGTAAAGACTAAGTTCATTTAAGTTAGGTTTAAGTAAAGGCTAAGTTAAGTTAGGTTTAAGTAAAGGCTAAGTTAAGTTAGGTTTAAGTAAAGGCTAAGTTAAGTTAGTTTTAGGTAAATATTAGGTTACGATACTATATAAATGGTAAAAAAGATCTTAGAAACGCAATCCTTGTTTTCTACTTCTCTGTTGCGTATTCTGCTTTATCGATAAATATAAGCATTCCATTATAAATAAACACATTAATGTTTTTACATTTTGTAAAGCCAGTTTTTACCTCTCTGAGGAGCTTATGTTCCCTTGGAGAGGTTTTACAATCACATTGTCTGTGTGTGTGTCTGTCTGGTTATGGAACTGTGTTCGGAGAGTTTCTTGAATTTAGGAAAAAGGTTTATTTTTATTAAAACGCCTGTATTCGAAATTGTAACGTTTATGTGTGCTGTGTGTTAGTGTGGTTACGTGTGTGTGCTGTGTGTTTGTGTGGTTACGTGTGTGGGTGTTGTGTTTGTGTTTTGTATGTATGGGGTTTCTTCTCCCAACTTCATTTTTTTACTTTTGGGATGGACCGAGGTCTTAGGGTTACGGTAAACGTCTAAGCATCCAAATGGCAGGGTTTCCACTAAATGTTCACGGTATTTGTCTTTTTATTAATTTTTTAAGACATCGTAAGGGTTCCGAACATGAGCCCTCCTGCATGACAGGCAGGCGTTCAACCATCATACACAATGCGGTTACTAATATTTATAAATTAAATTAAAATTAATTTAACATACGGTCATGGCCAAGAATTTTAGCAGGCGGATTGTTTGCCGCTGGGCCATTGACTTTCATGTCGCTCTATTAAAAATAAACAACGGGATTTACGAGAGCATTTCTGTGGGAGCCGCCATAAGATGTCGGCACGCCTTTTTCATTGGCTGACATTCCTTGTCGGTGCATAGAAGCCGGTAGCTTCCACAGCACTAGCCTCCAAAAAGGGGGCGGTTACCTCGTAAATTGCAGGCAAAACTCTTACGAGGAGAGGTATATTTTGGCTTGCCAACTTGTTCTGTATAATGGGCTAGCTTATTTTGCGTCGGAATATGTTGAATTTTCTGAAAAAATTTATATGCTTGAAAATTAGCAGTTAATTTGAATTTTTTAGCAATATTAGCTCAGAGCCCCAGCGATTCGAAACTTGGATTAATTGTTACATATGTATTTCAGATTGCCGTACGAAGTTTGATCTCCACCCCATTGCCTCCCTGCCACAAGCATTATCAAAAACGTCGTATTCTCAACCGAACTACTTTTTTTTTCGCCTGGACGCTTATGGTGTTGTGTAATAAACAACATTGATGCTCCCACAGTGACTTCTACTATCGTCTCTTCAATATTAAAAAAATAAACCTAAAAAAGTGTGCCACTCCATTTCTACTTGGCGTGCAAATTACGTCGATTACTTCTTTACTGAACGCAGATACGCCCGATAAGGGATATCAACAGACACGTAAAGAAACAGTTCCTAAAAAACAATCAACCCGAGGATATATAAAGACTGACATCATTCACACCGACCTCAGAGCCCCAGCGATTCGAAACTTGGATTAATCGTAACATATGTATTTCAGGTAATGAAAACTTTTAGATATATATTCTTTTCTAATCAAACAATCGCTGGTGCTTGCTCTGAAATCTCACTTAAGCTTCTATGGGAACTTTTTAAATTGTGTTAACTTTTATAATGGGTAGTGAAGTAACTCTATCGGCCATTCTACAAGAAATTAAAAATCTTCGAATTGAAAATAAAACTGAATTTGATAAACTAAATGCCATTAATCAGAATTTTAACGTAAAGCTGGATAAAATTTGCAAAAAAAAAATTAATGCACATGAAAATCGTCTAGAAAATCTAGAAGAAAAAATAACTGAAGTTGACAATATTAAATTCGATAATGATAATTTCCAAGAATCAATCAAACAAAAATTAGAGATCAAAGATAAACGGATATTGACCTTAGTGTCCCAAGTTGAATCTTTAGAGGCTGAAAATAGACGAAGTAATTTAACAATATCCGGATTCCCTGAGAAACCCGGAGAAGATCGTGCCCGATTAGCTTTGGATGTAAAAAATCTTATTAATGAATTACTTAATATAGAAATTAATCTACTACCACAACAAGTATATAGAAGGGGAGAACGTAAACGCATAATTGTAAAACTTGATAACTTGACTCTAAAATACGAAATAATGAAAAATGCTTATAAACTGAAAGGTTACAAAATTTTTATCGCCCACGATTACACGATCAAACAAGAAGTAGCCAGATATAACCTACGTCAGTTTATTAGATCCCCGGGGAATAATTCAGCTAAATTTAAAACACAATTTACTGTGATAAAAGACGACCAAATCTATTTCTATAACGAGTTAAAAAATTGTGTAGAGTTAAAAAATTAAAAGTAGTTTGTGTTTTTTTTTAAATATTTAATCTTATTGATTTTATTTATTTGTTATGAGCTTAATTTATACCAATATACGTAGCGCACATTGTAACTTTCCGCTACTTTATGCTAATCTATCAAGCCTGAATATTAACCCAGATATATTCGCGCTTACTGAAACATGGTTTAGGGATGACGTAATATTTTACCATACAGGATATAAATTTTGTGGTATAGGTGATAGATTAGGTGGTGGGGTTGGTTTCTATTACAGAAACGATATGCAAATCTCTACTATCCAACAAAACTGTCTATATAACAATGACATCGAAACCTACTCAATTAAGAATAATAAATCTAATTACCCCACTCCGCCAATATAAAGAACTTTTTTGGCTATTTAGAACAAATAATCGCTAGTTCAATTAAAATGTACGGCAATAATAAAATTATCGTGGCAGGGGATTTCAATATTGACTTATTGACTTCCACCCCATGTTCAAACGAACTCTTAGACATATTTCTTAGCTACAATTTCCAACAAAATATATTTCAACAAACTCGTAATTCCGGCAAATGTATAGATAATATATTCACAAATTTTAACCCAAATCTATCTGTTCTCGATTTAGATATTACTGACCATGTTACAATCCATTTAAAGGGAATGTACGAAGAAAATTATGATAAAAAAATCCAAATTAGAAATGTCAGTCAATATAACTTAAATAATTTACAAACAAATCGGGCTTACAAGTCAACAGTGACTTAGCCCGAAAAAACTTGTTAAAAAACCCTGAAAATATTAATAAAATAATTGAAATTTGAAATTGAACTTACAAGTGTTAGTATAGAGAAACCCAAAATTTTATTAACGCTTTAATTAATATTGGGACTATTAACGATGATTGGACGTTAACAAGAAACTGATACTAATTATTAGAATTTTAATTAAATGAGTTAATAATTAATAAAATAAAAATTATTTAATAAAATAAAATAGCTTTCAGGTACCTGCATGCATTCTTGGTACTATTGTACGTATCATAATAACACCAGTATGTCAATTACCAAAGACGATAATATACTACTCATTTCCATTGCGAGAGTGCCTGTGTTTCGTTAAGAAAATTTGCAATAAATCAATAGGAATTGCCATAATTATTGTTATTCTGTTAGTTATGGAATTATCGTTCTAGCCATAAAGTGGCCCAAAAACGTATCGCCTGTACGATAATTATCGTAAGTCTGGCAACTCTGGTTATGGCTTTCAGCGGTACTGCCGGAATATTATAATTACGGGTTGGCGATCGAGGAGCCAAACACCCCGGGCGAGGGTGACGGGGTCAAAAATGGCGTCACCTCAACGATGACTGTTTAAGCCTCGTCGTCTTGAATTTGATGAATTCATAATCGCGTCAAAGAAACGAGGATCAAAGGGAGAGTTTTGTAAAGCGATTCCCTTCGAGGCTCTCGCTGTGATAGATCGGGGACAGAACCGTTGACGGAGATCGAGATTATTCGCCACCACATCCTATTGGGGACGACATCGTCGCTACACGCCGGGTGTCCACCTCCGACGAAGTGTCTTTGGGAGCCGTCTGCGCGACGTCCCGCTGAGAGCCGAGGCATAAACCCAATGGCGCTGCTAAAGGATCTTCTTCTTGCAGCAGGAAGAAGAGCAAAAGCCCGTTCTTGATCTCCTTCCGAGGCCCGTAATGTATGCGCATTCGCTTAACTTTTTGCGTCTTCGGTGCCCGCGCGGGGTTCCGAAGAGTTATACGCGAATTTGCTCAATTTTTACCCTCCCACAGACTTTTTCCAACGAAAGTTACACCACAGTCCTTTGAGTTTATATCACCTAGCAAGCGGACTAAATATTTAAACAAAAACTACACTTCCGTTTGGATACGTCACCAAGTACTTATTTAGGTTATTGAGAACGTACTCGAGGATATTTAAGATCCTCCCTCAAACGGGAAACCTTTCATCTTTCCAATTCGATGCTGGCGAGTAGCGTCGTAGGCATGCGTCGTAACTAAGCCCCGCCTTAATACGGTTGCCACGTCATTTTTCAACGTCACAGATCACGAGGTAAAACACTTTACAATCCCGTTTGGAAAATAATCAGGTGACCACCATGAGCGCCCTAATGTCTTGGCCGATATACACTTGTTACCACGACAACGAAAATAGCCCACCAACAACGAGCAACCTACGAATTATATCGTGTTATTTGGTATCGGTCTTAAGAAACATTTCTGTACATTCATTAAGGAAAAGAGTCCACGAACTCTTACCATTGCTTTAGTATCGTCTAATCACATTTTTCTTCATCGTGTGTCCTGGTTTATCACAAAAACAAGCAAAGCGATTCCTTTAGCGTCATAAATACCCTAGTCTTGGTGTACTAGCGTACACACGAATCGCTTTGGAACTCGTAACTTGGCAGTTTGTTGAAGAAAATTGGTTAAGAAATAGTTAGTGAGTTTTAGGTGAAATTTTATGACGTTTTGTAATTAAATGTACTATTTTATCTTGTTATAAAAAAACCGTTTGTTATACATCCTGTAATAGTAAAATGTTGCTTCTCAAAAAAATAAAGCGTTAAAATATTCTTTTTTTTATTTTTTTTTGTTTCTTCTTTGAAATTTGGGATTTTTTTTTGTCCCGCACCCCGATACGGATGTAAGACAGTTTATTGATTTAAATTACGACTCGCGTCTGCGAAATTTGCGACTTTTCTTTGACATAAAAGCCCGCTGTTTTGGAAACGGAAATTCACCGAGTCTCTGCTTGTAATTTCCAGATGAAATATGTTCCAGCCCTCGAAATCTCAGCGTGATATCCAGCTAGGCTAGAGTTATTCGCAGTAGCGATATCCAAGAAAGAAGATGAATCCAAAATACCGTGGAGGGGAAACACACTACACAGAGTCACAAAGATTCACAGAAATAAACGAATAATTATTATGTACTGAAATCTTTCCAAATCGCTTATTTTATTATAAAATTCAAAAATTATTATTAGAGTTACTTAAGATTAGTTTAATATAAATAAAGCATACCTTAAAAATTCGAACATTTTATTGATCTATATGTAATTTTTCACCGAGACAAATATAAATATCTTGTTGGTAAATTTATAAAATATAAATAATCGAACGAGCAAACTTTTGAGTGGTATTCATTAAATGTTAAATTAGCAGCATAGATTGGTTTCGTGGTGCAAAAATAATTGAATAAGATTCAATTGACTGAGTGACCGCTGCCTATTGTATGATAATAAGGGTGTAATTAATCTAAAAATCACCAGGTCCTGTCTTTATTAATGTATCATCGAAAAATACGTCTAACTCTTGACTGGTCATGTATCCTGAGTAAAGAAAAAGAAATGAAATATCCAGTGGCGTACCTAGACCCTTTGACACCCGGGGCGGGTCACGAATTTGCCGCCCCTCCCAATTTCCAAAAGAGCCAAAACGCAATGTAAAGTATATAATATAATATAATATTATATTACTGTAAATAAGCGTACAATATTGTGCAAGCCTAACATTATGGTACGACCAAAATTTTAACCTAAGATTATTGTTTTGTACAATAATTATTGTACGTCTGGCAACGCTGATTTCAAGGCAGTCGAACAATGTAAGTTAATTTCTAAAATGCAAAAACTAAATTTTTTTTTATAAAAACTGACGAATTGATAAATTATTTCTAGTTTTTTTTGCATTTTGAATTTTTTAAATTTTTTAGAAAATTTTCCAAGCCCCATGTTATTTTCGGTAAGGAATTTTCCATTTTGAGTTGTCAAAAACATTTTTGGTTGCCATGGCAAAACTATTGCCCGTTGAAACTTTTCCTTTTGGGAATTTTCATGATTCATTAAGGCCTACTTAACCCCCGAGTTTGAACAAAATCGGTGTGTTACACCTCGGGTAGTCTACTTGTTAGCTAGAGCGACCTTTTGCTAGAGAGATAAAAAGAGCTAGCTTGTATGAGCTAGCAGTGTAAGGTATTAGGTCTTTCAATCAGAAAATCAAGGGATTATGTTTTATTGTTAATTAGATTTCTTAAACTAGAATTAAAATCAACGACGGATACTTCATGGTTAAAATATTTTTATTTTTAAAAATTTTGCTAGCTTTCGGGTATGACACCCCTTTAACCATGAAGTATCCGTCGTTGATTTTAATTTTAGTTTATAAAATTTTTAAAAATAAATATGTTTTAACCATGAAGTATCCGTCGTTGATTTTAATTTTAGTTTATACATCGAGACCATGGTCATAAAATTTAATTTATACGATTAGATTTCTTAAAACCTTCCATGGGCTGTGTCGAGCTAAATCGGAAGTTAGCCCGAAATCGGATAAGAATTAAAACCTTGCAAACGGCATTGGTGCAAAGCGTATTTCGGGTAGATACCAAGGAAATTAAAATTAAAAATGAATAATTTATGGTTTTAAAAACATTTAAATAAAAACTAGCGAGATTAGAAAATAAATTTAAAATACTTAAATGGAATGTTGCAAAATAAAGGAACTCAAGAATTTTGAATAAGCCATTCAGTAAATAGAAATTCCTAATTTTTTAATTAATCATAAATATGAAAATATCTGACCTGTTATAAATTATTGTGTGTCAAGAAATTGTATTTTAAAATTAGCGAATAAGTCGATTAGTCCATTATGAAAAGGGATAATAAAGCTAAAGCCTAAACAAATTTGAAGAAATTTAAAAACTTACTAATAGCTCGTACCAAGAATGTATTTATTTATACCTAGGGAGAATGTCTATGTCGAGACGGCTTTTAGCCTTTCTTTCAATCCACCCGTTGGTCCCCCCAGTACGCTCCTCCACTTTAAATAAAACGAATAGTCCCGGTATTTCATTGGCTGCTTAAAATTTACGTCACCTAACGCGATGGTAATCAAACGCCGGTGACGTTTTGTCTTTCCCCCCGCGCGAGACGGGGGAAAGGCATTCAACGTGCCCGGCGATTGTCACAACATAATCATTCTTCCTAAACCTAAATAAATACAATCTTGCTCGTACCGATAGGTCTTCGAGCTATTAGTAAGTTTTTAAATTTCTTCAAATTTGTTTAGGGTTTAGCTTTATTATCCCTTTTCATAATGAACTAATCTACTTATCCGCTAATTTTATCATATTTTACAATGCAGTCCATAGGTGGTTCCTTTTAATTGTATTTTAAGACAAGTTCCCCCACAGATGACATTGTGAGTTTCTGTCAGACCTAGCTCGTACTTCTTGATTCTGTAAACCTAGGAGCAACAAACACAAGGAGAACGCAGCTAGCCTTTAAACACGCTAACGCAAAGTTGTGTACAAATTTCATTGGACGAACCCTTTACGGTGAACGTTTTACGGGCGGCGGGGAAGAAAATTTCAGAATTTTCCCCTTCCGACAGCAGCAGGCACTAAAGCGTTTAACCAATGAAAACTGCTACACAAGAAAATCCACGACTTTTGACAGGTTGCGTTGTCCTTGTGTGGGGTGCTGTGTTTGTTGCTCCTAGTGTAAACATATCGACGAATTAAAAAAAAAAACATCCGCCACAAAGAAATTGGCGAAACTAATAAACGCAAATTGAGAAATTGAGTACCGAGTTACATTTATGATGGATTTTGTTACGTACGATAGTCGTGAAATTTCACACACCAACAAACCCATCGTCACCCTTTAGTAAAATGTTCATTTCCGCAAAAGGATGGTACCCTGGGACGGTCACCGCGCGCATCTGGGGCCAATAATAGATAGTCGTTAACTCTTTTAGTGAAAGGATTTAAAAGGCGCATCCAGCCTTGATACGTCCCGGAAGGGGAAGGAAGTAATTGAGCCTATGGGTTTGGGGACCAGGATCGAGCGTCCGAAATTGGTTAATGGCTTATAGGTGACTCATAAGCCTCGTGGTCATCGTCTCTTTGGAAACCCGTTCCAGCTGAGCGACGAAATGCCCTTCGAACGGGGTCAACGTAGGAGAGAGAGAGAGGTCAGAGTCCCCCTGGGGTGTTGCATTCGGGGTCCAAATATAATGTGAGGAAAAGATACGCTAGTGGGAGAGTTTGCCTGTGTGCATTTGACTGGCCCACCGATATCTAACGGGTAATTGCAGAAGGGTGCCCTTTCGAACTCAACAACTGCCTAAATCACAGTTTTGGTTTTCAATAGACTTTCAGATGCCATTTTTGCGTAGGACGAACGAGTTTACTTTTTTTATGGTTTTTTATTACTTTGTTGTTTTGTTTTGGTATTAAGATTTTATAATTGCAATGAACACATTTATTGTGGAAAAGCGTATTTAGTTCAGCTATCTAGGAGTTCTATAGTTGACTCGAAATGTTTTTGCGTGTTCGCGTGTTTTGCCTAAACGCCATAGCTCACGCTAAAAAAGATACATTTTATCAGAAGTATATAATGTATCTCCAAAAGTAAATAGGGGGAGAAAGTCTATCACTGCCTTCAGAGTTTACCTTCCACCATGCTTGACACCCTTTTTAAAGAGCTAGTGATCACGTGATATTTATAACCAATAAGGATAGCACATTACGCGCGAAGTAGTGCATTTGTGGTATTCCAATCCGCGCTCCAGATGAAAATTTTGAACCAATTAGTCCCATTCTCCACTCTTAGATGGCGCCACGCTCTCCACGATTTAAGTGAGCGTTATTCTAGTTACGGTTTATTTCTTTTCAAAAGTCGTGTTATTATTTTTAAAATGTCGCATTTTAGTTTCTATCATATATCTACTTTATTTAGGAACTAAATTAACCAAATTATCGAAAGCAAAAGTTTAATATTCGCGTATTTTATAGAGAATTATTTTTCATCGTGGCGGAGTACAACCGATACCTTTGTGTCCCTGTAAAGAGGCGAGGGGGAAGTCATTTCCGAAGCCCAAAAATTTTACCCCTCAAATAAGACGTCGTGCGGTTGGACCCAAGTGCCAGCCTTTCTCCCCCTATTTATTTTTGGTATATCTTACTAGAATTATTCATCTCTCTGTCCTCTTATTGTTATTCGCTTGAAATACGTCGTTCCCAGGTTCCTGTTGTTTTTTGTAGGGTGATAGCCGTCATATATTGATTCTCAAAACTATTTAATAGGGAAAATATGGTTTATTCAATAAGTAAATATCGCAACGCAGTGGAATTTATACACTTTACCCCTTTTTAAATACGTGTTGTAATAGTTAGTGTAGGGAGCTGTTGGCTCGCGTGGCTCGCAGGGCTTGACACCACCCTTCTACGCATTGTAACCCGGCCACCTGAATTAAAGGCTTTAAAAGTCGCTCGATGACTTAGGCCTAGGGTGGTGCCTTGGGTATTAGCCTAGCTGATTATTATTGAATCCTTACGCGGTTTACACATCCGTGATTTGGCGGGGACATTTCTCCCATAAGAGATATGTTATGAACTTCTGATTTTAGTAATATATCACTTGATATTATTAATACTTTTAGAAATTAGGTTGTTTTCATAATTTTATTTTATTACGTTAATTTATTTTTTGAATTTCTCCAATTATATTCTGTTTTCCGTATTTGTGCAACTACAATTATCACTTTCTCTGCTTGAAAATAAATTTCTGCTCTATTGTAAACAATTATTTAGACAAAAATTACTGCTGAAATTTTCCAGCAAAGTAGCTGCAACCATAAGTACATCTATCTTAGAGGTAAGTATCTATATTCGTATACCTCTAATGTTATTAAGTCATTTTTATAATTAAAACACTTTAATTATTTCAAACTTATTATAAAAGGAATAAAAATTTGTTTCAGGTAAAATTTGAGCCAAGTTCTTCAATGAAGCAAAGTTAAAGCCCCCTCCATAGCTATTGATTTGACGAATTTTATGGACAAACTTTCAACTGCTAATAGCCTGAGCCGCCCAGCATTTGAGATCACCAAGTGGAAAATGATTTCGTTGTATTTTTTAATTTTCTACTCAAAAGCTTAACAATTAAATATGGAAATATCAAAGGGATAAAGTAAATATCGATGGATTTCAGAATTACCTTCGATACATTTGAAACATACTAGAAATTAATCTAATCACTTAACAAGTGGAAACTGCAGGGTTGCCATACAATTTTACTTTTTCCGTATCATTTCGAACTAAAGTGTAGGGAGCTGTAATTGGCTCGGGTGGCATGAAAGGCTTGCCACTAACCTCCTAACCCGGCCACCTGTTTAAAGGCATTAAGACTTGGGCCTGAGGTGGTGCCTTGGATATTAGCCTAACTGATTATTGTTATTACTACTATACCTGAACTACCAAATATTTTCATATATTCGATTAATTGATCAGGAAAAACAAATATTCGACTATTTGACCTGTAAAAACGAATATTCCACTATTTGATCTGGAAAAACGAATATTGCACTATTTGATCTGGAGAAACGTATATTGCACTATTTGATCTGGAGAAACGAATATTCCACTATTTGATCTGGAGAAACGAATATTCCACTATTTGATCTGGAAAAACGAATATTGCACTATTTGATCTGGAGAAACGAATATTCCACTATTTGATCTGGAAAAACGAATATTGCACTATTTGATCTGGAGAAACGTATATTGCACTATTTGACCTGGAAAAACACATATTTTCCCATTATTTGATCTGGAGAAACGAATATTCCACTATTTGATCTGGAAAAACGAATATTGCACTATTTGATCTGGAGAAACGAATATTCCACTATTTGATCTGGAAAAACGAATATTCCACTATTTGATCTGGAGAAACGAATATTCCACTATTTGATCTGGAGAAACGAATATTCCACTATTTGATCTGGAAAACGAATATTATCGAAATTTTAAGTCAATTCGATTTGGTATTCGATCAAATTATTTAGTGTAACCAAATATTTTACACGGTGCCATCTTGTAGTAATATGGCATTTCAGTATTTATCATGCCGCCCTCTATGGCAGTTTTCGAAAGCCGAAACGATAGAAAATTAAACCGTGATGAATTTTAAAATATTAATGAAAATTAATTATATTTTTATCGTAAAAAAATCTCGATTTAATAAAATGCATTCTTATGGGAAAGATCAGCAAAAATACTTATTTGAAACAGAAATACGATAAATTTAGTTAAAATGTTTTTATTCTCAGGTAACGATAATATAGAAACCGCTATGTAGCTTGTCATGTTCATTAAAAGGGCTTTGAGCTTTGTCTGCATAGACAACTAAATCCGAGGTACTGGGGCTATCAAGGATCTCATTGTTGACGTTGATGGCTACAAATAAAAGCAGCCAACCGTTTGGGATTTTAAATTTTAAAACAATTACATTCGGAAACAAGATAATTTCTCCAATATATTGAAGCTTGTAGCCCCCTTTAAATAGAGTATAAAATACCATGATGTGTATTTTTCCTTTAAAGGGAGTTTACAATTCCATGAGATTTATAGCCTCTATAAAAAGAGTATAAAGAACTATGAGATTACAGTATCTATACAGGGGTATAAAGTTCTATGAGTTTACAGCCCCTTTAAAGGAATTATAAAATTCCACGCATGATGCGTATAGCCCTTTTAAAGGGAGTATAAAGTTTCTTGAGATTAATAGCTCCCTTTAAAAGGAGTATAAAGCTCCATGCATGATGTTTATAGCCCCTTTAAAGGGAGTATAAAGTTCCATGATATTTATAGTGCTTTTAGAGGGAGCATAAATCGGTGAGATCTACAGCCCCTTTAAAGGGAGTATAAAGTTCCTTCAGATTAATAGCCCCTTTAAAAGGAGTATAAAGTTCCATGCATGATGTTTATAGCCTCTTTAAAGGTAGTATAAAGTTCCTTGAGATTTATATCCATGAGATCTACAGCCCCTTTAAAGAGAGTATGAAGTTTCATGCATGATGTTTATAGCCCCTTTAAAGGGAGTATAAAGTTCCATGAACTTTATAGTGCTTTTAGAGGGAGCATAAATCCATGAAATCTACAGCCTTTTTAAAGGGAGTATCAAGTTAAACATTTATAGTGAACCACATAACCCCACATTTCCGCTAATTACGTTAACAACAAACCGTAACGCGTATTAACAGACAGTTTTTCGATTGATTGCATACTCCCTTTAAGTTTATCGTTGACAAATTAGATTATTTTGCAAGAAAAGATAAGTTATCCAACTTTGACACCGCACATTCGTTCGATTTATCCAAAATCGCGCACCAAAACAACACCCCGGTTTCTATTCGTAGAAATTCAGTTAAATTGAATCCAAATGAAGTATCGCGGTACCGTGGCAAAGTGTTACTGGCAGCGAAATATTCGCGGCTGCCCATCGCGTCCCGAGTTCAGTCCCGTAATGGAATGTTCATTTACTCTACTGAATTTGGAAAATATATTCTTCGAGAGATTGATCATGTATGTATTCATCGCGTTTATGCAACTGAATAAAAAATAAGTGAGAAATATAATATTCAATAACATCGCCTTGATAATACGTTTGGAAAGCGGATAAAACGTACGAGAAAGCTCGTGCCAGGCAGGCTTGGTTTTATGGCCTGCTAGTAATATAGTCAAAATGAAGACGAATTATACGAATTGACTGCCTCGGAACTGCTCGTAACTCCTTATCTTTGGCATTAAGTATAATTAAAATCTATTTAAATTAATGTCGAAGGAATGAATTATTTTAATATTAAAGTATACGTATACGTAGTTTTTCCATATTCTAAATTATACTTTCAAAATACTTATTCTGAAAATGGGCTTCAATTTCCTGCTCAAACTTATCCCAGCAAAAATGAGAAACATTTCGCTACCGTTGGAAATTAAAAACATACGTATGGTTTATTTAGGCACCGTGTCGGATTCACGTTGTTTATGAAGTTTGTTAAGTTAAGTAGAAGCGGAAGTAAATGATATAGGACTAATTAGAGAAGTATACTGCAAATTTCGAAAGCTTAAATCATTTATCTTTTCGCAGATTTACGTAAATTTTTAAATTTGTTTTGCAAGAAAAAATAGTGCAAGGTTGAACCATTACATCGAAAAAATATAATTTATAAGTAAGTAAATACTCCTATGTAGTTTAATATCTATCGTAAGGGTTTGATTGTAGTTCTGTGCGTGTTGACAATTGAAAGATAATAAAAATACTTCGTTAAATTTTCTGGTAACTTTAATTTTTTTTAAAGAGATAAGGTTTTAAGCCTTCGCTTTAAACAAATTAAATTATTATTATATTATATTTTAATTTATTATATGTAATTACCGTAAAGCTGAGTTATACAAACGGTAAATGTTTTGAACAGCTAGAGCTTGACCTGAAAACCAAACCAAGCACCTAGTGCTTGTAAAAGTAACTGGTCTCATTTTTATAGCCAAAATGGAAACTTATCTCTCGTAAGCCGTTTTTATATACTTCTGGTCGAAGTGAGTGTTCTGCAGGAGTACATTTAAAAGGGGAGTGACAAGTTTGATGTATCGTTTCTTCGGCGGAAACGGTTATTTCTGAGAAAAGGAACGGTTCTCGGCGTATTGTTTACTTACACGCAGAGTCTAGTGTTTCGTATTTGTTTCCAAAATCTTAATTTGGTTTTTTTTTGGGGTTGACGGGCTGCGTTCACGGTTTGGCTTTTGGCAATTAACGCACGCATTTACCGCGTCTTCATAAATCAATTGTTGAAATTGGCAAAGATCCAGTTCGCCAGACAATTTTAGGTCTATAGACTCAGTTTATTTACCGAAGATAAGTACAGGAAATTTAAATACCGGGTGTTTCAAAAGGTTATGCAAAAATTTGAAGGAGTTGATAGGGGTGAGTTGAGAAGTATGCCTGTTTTTTCCCCATTTTCCTACGATGAGTTAAAAGAGCGCCAGAGAGCTTCAAAGTGTGGCCGACTAGCCTCTGGAAAAACCAAGCAGCAGGGACTTTAAATACTGTTTAAGTTTACTTTTTTACGCTGGTTACCTCAATTTTTTTACAAAGTTCTTTTTTACCTATCACACGAACCCAAACCTTAATGTTCGCATTTCCCTTTGAAGCTCTCTGGCGCTCATTTAACTCATCGTAGGAAAATGAGAATAAACAGGCATACTTTTCAACTCACCCCCTACAACTTCTTAAAAATTTTGCATTACCTTTGAAACACCCTGTTTACACCAGTAATTATAATATGCTCAGAAGTATATATTTCACCTGTTACGAGAAAAGTATCTAGGAAATTAAAATGAAACATCTGCCATCGCAAGCTCGAGGTGTAGGAATATTTAGCTATTTATAATTCTTCATGATGTCTTTTTCTGCAGAAACACATTTTGAAAAATCAGCTGGAAACTGCGAAGCTACATGTTTCAATCGAATGACAATAGTGACTATAAAAGAGATATATTATATAGTTCTGATATTCTCCATAGTCTTAATCAATTCAATTAAATGAAACCAAAGACTAAAAATTTTAAATTAAAAGTCCATTGAAATATCAATTTAATTTTTATCTCTCATAAAACAGAGATATTAAATCATCGTATTAAATAATCAAATAATCTAAGGTAATTTAATGTTAACAATCGATTTTAGAGTTAATTATCGTGTCTCCAAAATAAATAAACTTTTACGCACACAGTGTAGGTGTTTAAAAAAAAATGCAAATATCGAAATGTTTTGGTGCACATTGATTTTCTTGTTCATTTTGGTCGGAAAATGACCCAGGAAAAATTTTACGTAAATTCATTAATATTTAGGACTGCCTCAACGAGCTAAAGTTTTACCATTATAAACAAACCCATTTATAAGCAAAAAATAATTATGTCACTCAAATACTTTAACTGAACGAAATATTTACTATTTATTACTTACTTAAGTTTACACAGGGTTTATTATAGTAATAAGTACCGGTACACAATAAAATAATTGGCAGAAATCCCCACAAAACCAGGTCCTAACTTGTGATTTTCAGCAGTTATGACCTGGTTTAGTGGGGCTTTCTGCCAAATATTTTATGGTGTACCGGTACTTATTTCTATAATAAACCTTGTAAAAACTTAAATAAGTAATAAATATTAAATTTTTCGTTCAAGTAAAGTAAATGAGTGACAAAACTGATTTTTGCTTATAAATGGGTTAGTTCATAGTGGTAAAACTTTACCTCGTTGAGGCAGTCCTAAATATTAATGAATTTACTTAAAATTTTTCGTGAGTCATGTTCTCATCAAAATGAACAAGAAAATCCATGTGCACCAAAACATTTCGATATTTGCATTTTTTTGAACCACCCTAGCACACACGGACACTCGAACCCAAATAATTTTTAGTCTAGTAGAAGAGCTTGCTTCGCTCGGTCAATTACACGAATTCATGTAAGAACTCATATATATATTAATTATTTTCTTTTCACGGTATCTATCAAAGGGTCGTGAGAATCGAAATAATTTTCCATTTTAATGACGTTTTCTTTCTCAAAACAATTAATTTGTGGCAATTGTTATTGCTTAATTTTTTATCTCTTAAGATCCGGGCAAAATTTTTAAAGTGTATTCCATTGTAGCAGGTGATATTTAATATAACGTGAAAAATTAAAATGGACGAATATGTATAAGTTCGTTTATTGGCGTCATCCTGTTCGACAGCATCGGAAATCACATTTAGCATCGCAAAGTGACCGTCTTAAAGCGAAATACACGTAACTTTTTTAATGGAAAATTTGCTGTTTATTGATTTCTGTATAATATGTACAATAAAAATGTATATAAAAATTACAGGGATCTGTACAATACCTAAAAAGTCCCTATTTTTCTTCAAGGTCCATAAACCACCCTAAAATGGGCACTTGGTTCCTAAAATACACTATTTTCTAAAAGGTTTAGTAGAAAAGCAGAATCAACTTAAAATATTTATATAACTAACTGTTAATTTGGTTTAACATTGGTTACTGTTTGGTTCCAATTTAAAAAATAGTTCCTATTTTCAAAGAAATTGGTTGCTATGTTAAAAAAATTGGTTCCTATTTTATAAAATTGGTGTATTTCTAAAATTTGTTTCTTATTTTCTAAAATTTCATTCGTATTTTCCAAAATTGGTTCCTATTTTCAAAGAACTTGGTTCCTATGTTCAAAAAAGTTAGTTCCTATTTTCAAAAAAATAGTTCCTATTTTATAAAAAAATTTTATTTCTAATTTTTTTTCTTATTTTCTAAAATTTGTTTCTCATTTACTAAAATTTCGTTCATATTTACCAAAATTGGCTCCTACTTTGAAATATTTCTTTCCCATTTTCCAAATTTGGTGCTAATTTTCGAAATTAGGTTACTTTTAGCCAAATTTGGTTCCTATTTTACCATATTTTTTAATCATGAAATCAGAAGTTGGTTTCTTCGGGAAAATTTGTGATAGAAGTTTGTGAATTTCTCCAATTGTCATCAGACTGCATCGTAGAAATTTGATTGAAATTTTATAGCGGAAAACCCCGTAATTCACGTTACCTTGTTTTTACTTTTAGGCGTCGATTACGTTTCTTTGAATTTTCCCGCGCTATTATTTCCGTCTTGAATATTCAAAAAGCAGCGGGATCGAAGCATTGCCCAAAATATGCGACTAAGAATAAGAAATAAAAAAACGTGAAATCGACGCTGGATGGCGCAACCGGTTCTTTCGCTGTGGAACAAAATATATTCCCCTTTTTACCAGTGCACTGGTCTCCCGCTGTTCATTTGCTGAGGTAAACTATTGGGAAACTCATGTTTATTCCATTAATAATAATTCGAAATGTTAAATTGCTAATTCCTCGAACTGAAACACTAAATATTTACGCGTAAGTTTTAGTTCTGAGAGCTGTATTAAAAAAACTTGTAGGCAGTCTTAAAGGTACTATAGCCCACTATTCCCCCATAGGTGTATCTACAGAAGGACGCCATAGCCGTGTCACATGTAACTTGTAGGCCGTCTCAAAGGGACTATAACCCACTATTCCCCCATGAGTGTATCTACAGGAGGACGCCATAGACGTGGTACATATGACTTGTATGCAGTGTTAAAGAGACTATAACCCACTATTTCCCTATAATTGTATCTACAGGAGGACGCCATAGCCGTGGTACAAGTAACTTGTAGGCAGTCTTAAAGGGACTATAGCCCACTATTCCCCCATAAGTGTATCTACAGGAGGACGCCATAGCCGTGGTACAAGTAACTTGTAGGCAGTCTTAAAGGGACTATAGCCCACTATTTCCCTATAAGTGTATCTACTGGCTAAGTTTAGGATTCAATCAAGCGCGTATTACCCCCCCCCCCCCCTTTAATGGATCAAGAGGGGGTGCTTAAAGTAACAATAATTTTCATTATCAAGGGGGGGGGGGTTGCAAGTCCTAAGATAATTTTAGATCTCAAAGGGGGGAAATTTAGAACCCCACCCGAAATAAAATCCTGGATACGCCCTTGGATTCAATGTACTGAATGAAACTCCAGCATAAAGCATGAAAACTCATAAGTTAATAAATATTAAAGCAGATGGCGCTTTTATTATCTTATACAATCAAAAAAATTATCCCAAGTCATCTAGCAGCTTTTAATGGCTTAAACAGGTGGCCGGGTTACAATGCGTAGGAGGATGGTGGCATGCCTAAGGTGGTGGCATGCCCTTCATGCCACGCGAGTCAACAGCTCCCTACACTAACTATTACCGTTAACCTCAACAAGTATTTATTTAATTAAGTACATTAAAAATATTTAATTAAGTACATTAAAAATATTTAATTAAGTACATTAAAAATATTTAATTAAGTACATTAAAAATATTTAATTAAGTACATAAATTTTTTTAATGAAGTACATTAAAATATTTAATTAAGTACATTAAAAATATTTAATTAAGTACATTAAAATATTTAATTAAGTACATTAAAATATTTAATTAAGTACATTAAAATATTTAATTAAGTACATTAAAATATTTAATTAAGTACATTAAAATATTTAATCTTCATGACTTCAGAAATACTTAAAGTGAATGATTAACGTCGTCTGTTCCGTCGTCGGCTGTCAAATTCTCCCAAGCTTAATTTTAACCCTCTGACCTTGGGAATCGAATATCGGCAAAGAATTGACAGACATTTCAAAGCAATACCAAATCAAGAAGAGATCTTTTTAAAACTGCAAAAATATTCACGTAAAAAATATTAGTATTAAAATTTGGCAATTAGTTCAAAATTTCAAAATCTAGGGGAAAATTTATAAATTAATGAAAAACATTTTAATCACCCATCAAATTTAGTTGGTCATAAGAAAATTTTATTGTCGCGAGGGTTGTGATACAATTTCTAAAATTGAAATAAAATTTTACAATATATAAATTTTTTGAGTGTAATTCTTGAGGTTTGAGTTTATTTTGGAATCTGTGAGTTTATTTTTGAGTTTATTTTGGAATCTTTGAGTTTATTTTTGAGTCTTTTATTTTATTGTTGAATATTTACTTCCTTTAATTAACTTCTGTTTTAATAGAAGAATATAAAATATATCGTTACGAGTGAAGTATTCATCTCCCGATGCTGCTAAGGTAATTCACTTAAAATATCTTCGTAGGGTCTTACTGATTTTTCAAAAGACGATTCGGAAAAGAACAAGTTGGCAAGCCAAAATATACCTCTCCTCGGAAGAATTGTCCCTAGTGGTATTAATTTCTCGAGATAACCCTTAAAGATATATCTCCGCAATTTAGAGTTATTTGTTAAAAATATTAACCCATTTCTATCCCGCCCGGTATAAAATTTTAATTATAATTAAAATAATTGAGACGAAACGACCAATTTTAATTTATTCAGAATATCATAAGTTAAGTAGTTACAACAGTAAGTTAGACGTACTATAACAATGCACAATTGAATTAAACCCTTTTACAGAACAAGTTTATCAGTTAAATATAATACGAAGCAAATTTTAATGAAAGAAATATCTACAGAGGCTTTTTGGAATTACTCTCTTACGAAATACTTGCCGCATCTTTAACGCTCATTTTATTTCAACACTCGCCCTTGATGAAGATACCGTAGATATCTGGTAGTGGACGACTCGTTCACTTCCTGTTGACGTTGTGACGCATACCACATGAAAAAGACCAATGCCGTCCAATTTCCAATATCATATAATGACTCGCACACCCAAGAAATCATTGACTGCGTTAGAAATCGTAGATATCCAAATATCCACACCAAATGTATTTACAAGAAGCAAAAACCTTACCATCAACAAAGCACAGAGAGCCACTTGACTAACCGCCAGCTCTTAAAGCAATTAACGTTAAATTATCTCCTTTGAATTAACAGAACTATATATAGGTCGTTAAAAAAGTGGACCACCCACAGGGTCTACCCTTTAACCCTCTAATCTCGGCTGACTGCGCTAAAACAAGATTTAACCTTTAAAAAATACCAGATTAGGCCTTCATAAATTCATTAATAAAAAAAGACTTTATTACCTATTATGCTTACGATGCCTGTCTTAACTTCAGTGAATCTAAGCAGCTATCGGTGGTTCTGTGGTAGAGCGCTCGACTGCCAAGCCGAATGGTCTGGGTTCGAAACCTGGGTGGCGCATTTGTTTTTAATCAATAGAGAAACGCTAAATTAGAATTTCTTCGATGCAATAATTTCAATTTCAATTCTATTTCAATTAAACCAAAATTTCGTACTCTATTAAATACGCTTCCGATAAAGCTGAAGGTCTAATTTTCAATAAGGCGTAACAATTGTCGGTGGTTCTGTGGTAGAACGTCCGACTGTCAATCAGGAGGTCTCGGGTTCAAATCCCGCCCGATGCGATCGCAAATTGATACTAAGACGAATACAGTGTACAACTGGTGGAAACCCTGCCATTGGACGTTGAGAGGTAGCATTACACTCAGCACTCGGTCCGTCCCAAAGTCATTAAGAAGAAGTTGGAGAGAAAACGCCCATATAAACACAACAGACTCAACATGCACAAACATCAGAACACAAACACAACAAATTCAACACTCACAACCTACGCATAAACATTACAAAAACGTAATACACCAAACCGTCACGACGGTGAGCGAAAAAACACCATCCAAACCAAACCGCAAATGCATCCGTTAACGCTCACCGTCACACGGTGGTTTTGCCAACCCTTTGAGAAACTGCGTACGCAGTGATTACACTTTGCACCGAAAATGCGAACGCGTTCGCAGTCCTGACAGACAGACAGACCCACCCACAGACCTACCTACAGACCCACCCACAGACCCACCCACAGACCCACCCACAGACCCACCCACAGACAGACACGGTCGTTGTATAACCCCTCCTAGGGGACTTTGTCCCCTCGGAGAGGTAAAAATAGTGCTAGGCGAAATAAATCGTAAGTTTTAAAATTATTGACGTCAAACAAATTTTGAACACATCCATTTTTTTGGCGTGAAATTCGCGCTCATTGGATTCTGAGTCAAACCTGCAAAGATACACGTTTCATTTTGAAAGCCTAGATGGTTAAAAAATAGTAGAGGTTAATGGTAATAGTTAGCGTAGGGAGCTGTTGGCTCGCGTGGCATGAAGGGCTTTCCACCGAGGGGCTAACCACTCTTAGAAAGTTTGTACACCGGATTACGCTTAGATTAGTACTGCCAAAGGCAGGGACTACAAAGATTACGTGAAATCCCATTAGTACAGTCAAAGGTACGGCTCTGTACACCGATTACGCGGAGTGATCAGCCCCTCGCTTTCCACTACCCTCCTACGCATTTTAACCCGGCCACCTGTTTAAAGGCATTGAAAGTCAGTAGGTAACTTAGGCCTAAGGTGGTGCCTTGGGTATTAGCCTAGCTGATTATTACTTCACTCTAAGAAAAACGATGTACAATCTTCTGGTTTGAACTATTTAGAGTTGTCTAAAGCCGAATCAATTCTCCCTCAGTCAATTTATCCCTGTTTTGTGTGTGTGAATGCGTAACTCCGGAAGTTTGAACTTTTGCATAAATTTTCTTTCCGCTTTCTGTGATTTTTTTCGTTCAGTGTGAGGAATCGTTGTCTCGCTTCTTTCCCCTCAATTGAATCCGTATAATACGGTCGCACGCCCCCTAGTAGTTGGCCTCCGAACGTCAAGTAGATGGCGTACCAATCCCTCAATGACTAATTCCCGCCACCCTCTCGGTACGCGTGTGTACGCTATTTTACTCTTCAACGTGTAAACGTATCGGGGGTCAATGGCTAGAGGTCATTTTGTTTTCCGCGGTTTATTTTCTCTCAACCCGAGTGATACGGCCCGCTGCTGTTCCCATGGAAATTTCGCCCAAACTGCGCTAATTGACGACAACGTTTTCCATTCGATTCGACCTGTTCTCCCGTTACCTCTGTCAAGAATGCGTTTATTTCTATATCTATTTTATCATTTTTAGCGTGGTAATCCAATCCCTTTCATGCTCGAAGAATAAGCTATTTCCTCGTAAAAGAATCAAATCAGCCTGGAATCTCATTGGTTGCTTTTAGGCGCGATTGAAGCATACGACGGTGACGTTTTTACTCCCCCCCCCCCCATTTCTTAGCAGAGAAAGTTCAAACATGATGACCGCGGGTCGTCTCAACATAAATAAATGCCACCACCCTCCTACGCATTATAACCCGGCCACCTGAATTAATGGCTTTAAAAGTCGCTTGATGACTTAGGCCTAAGGTGGTGCCTTGAGTATTAGCCTATAGGTAGTTATTATTATTAAATGCATTCTTGTTCTGTATTATAAGAGGTGGATTTTTTCGCCTATTCCGCCATTTTGGGGTAGAGTTAATGAAGTAACTACCGTAACCGTAGCCCTTTGACGTCATTTTACCCCGGCTCTGGTCTGGAGAGTAGTTGGCGTAAAGAAGCTGGGGTTAAAAAGATTCCTAAAGAATAAACATTAAAAGTCTTAATAGGATCCATTGTAAAAATAACAATTACTATTTTAACAGAGGAAACACATGGATGTTTTAAAAATAAATTTATTACAAATTTAAAAATCAGGTGAGCTTTGACATAAAGACCCACGGGTCGAAAGCTCAACTGATTTTTGAAACGTTCACGTGTTTTCTCCGTTAGAATTGTAATCATTTCTAAAGAATATTTTTGTTGATACCGTAAATAATAATTATCATCAACATCTAGGATAATACCCAAGGCACCACCTTAGGCCTAAGTTATCTAGCGATTTCAATGCCTGAAACAGGTGGCCGGGTTACAATGCGTAGGAGGGTGGTGGAAAGCTCTTCATGCCACGAGAGCCAACAGCAATGAGTATGACACAGCAGTTTTTTTTAAAGGGAAAAACGTGTCTAATTTAATATTTTTTGGATTTTCAATCGATATAGTTATTGCATAATTGCAATAATAAAATTCAAGCCAAAACAACTTTTTAAGCTCGTAAAAATTTAGGGGGAAGGGCAATGCCCCCTTTTGCCCTACCCAAATGACGTCCCTGGTATGTCACAGAATATTGTTTTAATGCTTATTTTCTTAACGAAAGTTTTTTCGACACTGACACTCCCGCACAGCTTCGACTTGGACTCGCAACAACAGAATTGAGCAAATTTTACCAGTGATTTTCCATCGGCGGTGGCGTTGAACCAAAATTTAGCAGCGGCGGTGGCGTGGCGTGGCGATTAAATGAAATTTAGTTTTCATTGTAGGACGTTTTAGCAATCCCTTTTCTAGGAGTTCAAGACGTTCGCGTAAACACCTACAAAATAAACTTTAAAATTATTTGCTCTAAACAAGGTAATAATTGAAATGTGACAGAGAAATAACTAAATTTTTGTTAAAGCTGCAACGGAAAATCTGGTAGCCCTGTTAAAACAATATTATAAACTGACAGTGGCGCAAAAAAAACGATCGGCGTCGGCGGCGGCGGGGTCTAGTATTTTATCGTACTCGCTAGTAGTTTATTTCAGCTAGGGAGTATTTCGACACTAGGGATTCTGTGCTGAATTAAGCTCTGATTGGTCAGTAATTCTGAAAATCATCTCGTCGGTAATTTTTTATAATTGTCGTACTTATTGGAATTACAATTATGAAGTTAAAATATATTTGTAAAGTTGTAATATGAATATGACTCTACCTATCATGTAAAGATGAGACGAAATTTAGATAAATATAAGAAAATAAATTCAGATCGACTATTCGCAACCATAGTTCCAAAATCGAGTACCTCGAAAAAGCTAGTTTTAGTAAATAAATATTTAAGTAAAAAATGGTATTACGCAATGCTTATTAAGAATAGCAAAAAATTCGATAACTTGAAAGCTTTATGGGCATTATTTTTGTTATTTTTTATATAAATGAAGCTTTAAATACCCTTTCGATAAACGCCAAAAAGTGAATTCACTTAAGTCGAGTTACATGATTTTGGACCTAAGGTAGAGAAATACGCTCTTAACATTGTATCGGTGACTTTAAATTTTACCCACAATCCACCGCAACAGAAATTAAATATGTTGGCTTATTTTAATATTTATAATTTTTAACGATGACGTCACCCGTTCGAAGTTGAATATTCCTATCATGATGAACTTCTGGTCGTGACAAAGCCATATATTTTAAATTAATTTTATCATGAGTAATTTCAGGTCAAATGTCATAAAGTGTTTAAAAATAATTAATTCATTGGTTGAATATTTTTAAATTTTGATTTTACGCTTTAGTATAGGAAACATCGTTTAAACTTACTTGTTAGTGAACTTTATGCCATAATTCAATAAGAGTAAGCTTTTTCTGAAATATAAATAAGCGATCTGAGGCATTCCATTCCCATTATTTGCCATTTGTAGTGCCACTGTGAAAAATTTTGTAGTAAACAATTTACCCTAGAGTCATACTTACGTTTAATATGTTACTTATGACGGTAATTTCAACATTTTCATTGATAAAAGACCAGGGTTGGCTGATTTAAATTACAATTTAATTCTTGTAATATACTTTAATGAATTATTTAGGAAAATGTTGAAAATAGTTCTTATATATTAATTTCTATGAAAAATAATCAATATAAGAAGTTTTATTTAAATTTAATTGATATTAATTTTATTAATCGAATAAGCACAAAACAAATGCTATTTAATGTTTAAAAATCAATTTATTAAATTCCTATTTTAAATAACATAATTGTTTTCAAATAATTTAAATTACTATTTAAACTTTAAAATATACATTAATGTATTATTTATGTTGCAAATAATTTTCATATATTAATTTAATTATAAATAAACAATATAAGAAGTTATATTTAAAATTAGTTGATATTAGTTGAATATCATGTATAATTTTACCAGGTTAACAATCAAATAAACACCCAACAAAGGACATCAAATGCTTAAAATCCATTTATTAAATTCATATTTTAAATCAATTTATGAGATTTGTGGAATTTCAAAGGCAGAAATAAAACTGCCAATAAACAATTTTGTCACGTAAAATTTAATAAGTAGCCATGAAGCAAATAAATGAAATTAAATTTTGAGGGACATGAGAGCGTTCAAGCGAAATAATTCCAATGTCTGGTAACGATGCCTAGATTTCCCCGTCTGAGTAAAAATTACCACTCATTGTTATTTGCCCATTTCATAATAAGGTAATTTCTCTTAAAAACTTCAACTACATGTTTTCTATAATCACTTATTGAAGTATGAAATTGTAGAAATCACGTAACTAACCAACAATGAAGAAAGATCTACCACACAAGTATCTCCTTTGGGTTATTTTAAAACCACCTGTAAATTGTGTGAGCAAACGATATTTTGCCATGAATCTATTTAACCCATGAATATTCAATTTTCACGCCACACGACTGATTTAGTTATTTAAGCCAATGAGAACGAATTTGGAAATGATGTCATTTTAGCGCAAGATAGTTTACGAAAGCAGAATAACCGCAAAATGAATTCTTACGGGCGGTTCGCGTAATTTTGTTAAAAATAAGGTTTGAAGTTATAAATATTTCAAGAACAAAATACGAAATGAATTAATGTAAATCCGATCTTTGGAAAGCGATTCTAACGAGTGCCTGTGAGGTTTTTAACCATTTAAACATACAAACTATCTCTGAAAATCAAAGCCACGGTGATACTTTGTAAAAAACTCTGAATCTAATTATATTGCAAATAGGAAACTTAACCATAACTCTAACTGCTTATAAATAACAGCCGAGTTCTACTTAAACTATGTTACTTGAAATTCCTGTCATAGCAGACGAATTTTGCACTTACACTAACGCCGTCTCTAGATTCTTTGTTGAACCAATATATAGCAGGCGACAGATTCCAGAGTCCCCAGAGCTTTTCTAATTAATTGATTCGTGGGATCGGCTTATTCATTAATTCGGAATAGTTCCATGAGTTTCAAAATTAATACTCTGTTCTATCGCCACGAAGCGGCGGAAATACGTGAGCTAATTGATGAAGTGTTAGACGTTTGAGCTTCAAGCTCGAGCAAGTGAAGCAAGTATAGACTCCCAAAAAGGTTATGCGTCAATTCTTCGCTGTGTAGTTTTTGGTGCAATTCTGTAACATATACTTTTTGAAACACCTAAACAATTATGTCTAAATAGGCACTGTCAAATATTTTGTTTTGTTCAAAAAATATACTTAAAATAATATTTTTTTTGAAACTTAATTAGTGTGACAAAATTTAAAAGATTTACTCCATGAGAAATATGTGGTTGACACTTAAATGACGTTTTCGGTAGTTGGAAAGAAAAATTAAATATTCTGATATTCTTTGATCTATTGAATATATAGTGTAGGGAGCTGTTGGCTCGCGTGGCATGAAGGGCTTGCCACCTACGCATTGTAACCCGGCCACCTGTTTAATGGCATTATAAGTCGCTAGATGATTTGGGCCTAAGGTGGTGCCTTGGGTATTAGCCTAGCTAGCTGATTTTAGCTGATTATTACCATGGAAACCAAATCTCGTGATCACGAAGCACGAGTAGATTGTCAAAGTTAGAAAGGCTGTAGAAATTCACCTCATTTTAAAAATCTGCTTCCCATATATACAGTTGTTGACGCATTTTTCGTCATATCCCGTGAATAAAGTTTCATTAAAGAAAATACCTTTAGTAATTATATTACGTATGATAATACCTTTTAAGGTAGGACAGTTAAATTCAGCGGAGTGGTTAGCACTTTCGCTTCGCAGCAAGATGAGCTGAGCTTGATCCCAACTAGTGGCACTGAGGTGAAAACTCGGAACAACTGTTTCTGCGTTGAGTTTGCAAGTTCTCTCCCCACTGGTTTAAGGTGTTTCCTCCCGAGCTATTCGGTTTCCCCTTCCATAAAAACTTGTTGAGGTTAACGGTAATAGTTAGTGTAGGGAGCTATTGGCTCGCGTGGCATGTAGGGCTAGCCACCAGGGCCGGCGTTAGGGGGGTAAGCGGGGCAAACGTACCCCGGGCCCGGGCCCCCGAAAGGGGCCGGTCAGCCCGGGTGCCTAACTAAAACTTTCTGACTATTTCCAAAAAACCAAATTTTTGAGTAAAAATTTGGGGGGGGGGGCAGGGGCCTGAGAACGCTTACCTGGGGCCCGAAAATCCTAGCGCCGGCCCTGCTTGCCACCACACCCGGTCACCTGAATTAATGGGTATTAGCCTATCCGATTATTAGTTAATTAAACTTTCAACATACATACATATTGCAAAGAAATTAGCAGAAAGGGGCAGAGTTGTTACGAGAGTCCGTATATTCTGCTGTGAAAATTGAATTCCAGAAACCTAGCCTGGACAAACGAATTGTAGAGTTTGTAGAATCATTTGTTGTCTTTGTAAAAGCGAAATTTTAAATTCACAATGCAGAAGAAACCTGCCCTCTTACCAAGAACGTATTTAGTTTACTGAGGCCTTACGAGTCTACCTTCCAGACCGGCTAGCATGATCTACTAGCTAAGCTCCTCCCTCAAACGGAAACCAGTGGTGGTGCCAAGATTTTAAGGGATATAGGCTAGCATTTTTATCTTTAAGACTTTTACAAAATTTGCAGCATGTAATTTAGCTTGAGGAGGTTTTTTAGGTGTAATTTAAAACCGAGTTTTGGGCCACCCGAATGGGGAAACCTCGCATTTCTCAAAATTTAAATCGGGCGTAAGAACGTTTTCTTTGTTACCAAAATGTTGGTAGATTTTAGTGTTGTTATTTTTCCGGAAAAATGAAATGCGGAAAATTTTCGGCAAATCGGAAAAATAAAAAATTGAAACATAAATTACTTTTTAAGGGTTTTTAATGTTTTTAACTTTTTATCGATATAAAATGTCTAATATTAGTTAACATACTAAAAAACATTAATAGTGCTACATTGTTAATCGTATTAAACTAGTCTAGAGGTTTAGTTTTACTTTTAGATTCGAAAAAATGAGGCGAAAATGCTGCTTTATTTCAATTTGCAAACAAAATATTAGACAAATCATGGAATGAAAACATTTTTGATTTTTTGCGGAAAAATACGGAAAATTTTCCGGAGAAAAGGCCTCGGTCATTTTCCGGAAAATTTTCCGACTTATAACACTAGTAGATTCTAAATTATTGTGGAAAGAAAAAATATTTTAAAACAAGTCCCATACAGATGGCGTTACTGTTTAAAGAATCGTTAATTTTTGAGCCTCCTTAATGACATATCTTCCCAAAGTACCACGATATTAGCTACGTTAACATTTTTACCTCTCCGAGGGGACTTTGTACCCTAGGAGGGGTTATACAACCACCGTGTCTGTCTGTCTGTCTGTGGGTCTGTCTGTCAGGCCTGCGAACGCGTTCGCATTTTCGGGGCAAAGGGTAATCGCTGCGTACGCAGTTTCTTAGAATCAGGGAAAAGGTTTTTCCAAAAAGGCCCGTTTTGGTTGTAGTATAAATATTTTTCAATTTGCGTTAGTACCGGGCGGGATTCGAACCCGAGCCCTCCTGCACGTCAGGTGAGCATTCTACCACAGAACCACGGATACATTGTACACTTCACTGAAAATTAGAAACTCTTCCGAGGAGAGGTATATTTTGGCTTGCCAACTTGTATATTTTTGTTCTTCTTGCTTCTGTAAACGGTCGATTCGCTCATTCTCGGGTAGCCTAAATACGCTCTTGCTCTAATCGATTACGTTGTAAGAACGACGTAAATATTTTTTTAAAGATATTTATATTTTTTTGGGGAAGAAAAAGGATTTTCTAACACATAGAGTCGTGTATTTCTCGCAGGTGCTGCGAGAGATGTCTGTTTAAGAAAGGAGGCCAAATAATTACCAAAATACATGACCATCTAACTCGACACAGCCAGCCATGGCACCTGTTTGGCCACGAGAGAGAGAACACAATTCCCAATACACAGGTATCGAGTTGAAAGACAACGTATCGGGCGAAATAATATTGAACCTCGATGGCGGCGCCGGGTTCTTGGGTCCTGGGGCGACGTGGGAGTGAACCTCCACGAGGGCTCGTCGTGACGGTCGTGACAGACAGGGGGCAACAGCCACGTTACTTTACTCTTTTCCATTTCACGCGCGCCAATTCCAGTTGCTATATATAGGGGTATGATAGATAGATGTAGATACCGGATGGGTATCTACTTCCCTGACTAGGACCTCAGCTCACCTCATACTTTGAGGTAAGGGACTTAGGGCTCGTCTCAGTGAACTAAATTGCTATGTTGTCGAGCACAAGGCTCATTAAATGATTAAAACTAAATCTACCAAAGTGAGGTTATCGGCTTTGGCTGTTGAAGTAGACAAAATATTTCACGTTTTAGCTCTGTCACAGGCAATTTAAGAAAATGTTGGAGATCGTGGATTAGTTTTTCAAGGACTCAGTCTCAAACTGGCGTTCGCGCTCAAATTTGAGTCGAGCTCGCGCAGCCTTGATAATAAGGGGGTATCGTAACGCCGCCTATCGTAGATTGAATTAACCCTGGCGGCGGTGACGGCGATCTTACCAATAAAAATACCCAACGAGGGGGAGTCGAACTTATGAGAACCGTATCTAAGACCTCCAAGAATTTCGCGTTTAAAATTGCTTTTTAAATAAATTTTACGGTGATATTATATCTGGCAATCTTCTTTCACGATTCCAAAAAATATATATATTTATTATTGTTAAATTATCTCTCATTCTCGGTGGTTAAAAGATTTTGTAATTACTTCAAAGGTAATGTTTCACTTGTAATGAGATATGAGGGATTGTGGAATTTTCTCATTGCTAATTACCGCCATCCATCGGGAGATTTTCACCATATTTTACACCTTTACGGTACCGCGGTAATTTAAACCACGATTTCACGTTTTCTTTTTCTCATAAAACCTGGACCGCAAATACTCCCACGTCACCACATGGACAGTCGAGTCAAGGTCACATTTCGTGGTTTCAGTATCGGTATTTGTACCTATGGACTGCATTGCGAAGGATGAAAAAATTAGCGAATAAGTAGATCTACTTATTCGCTAATTTATTCATCCTTTGCAATGCAGTCCAAAGGCGGTTCCTTTTAACGTTACATTTCGTATATACTATTCACCACCACCCTCCCCCTATTCGGCTTTCCGTTGCTACGCAACTCGTTTTTAAATTTTTATTGTTTAGGCTTAGTTTCTCTTTTCGGTTTAATAGTCGCGAGCCAGATTTCCCGCACGGTACTGACGAGTCCCAAATAGGACGAAACCGGTCTACCGTTGGAATTTCTGGCTATTTTATTTAATTTTATTTAGTTTTTAACTCGAAGATCTATTTGGTCCGAGTTTCGCGTCTTTTGTTTGCTCGAAGAATTATCGGTACGAGCTATGTAAGTTTTTAAATTTTCTTCAAATTTGTTTAGGGTTTAGCTTTTTTATCCCTTTTCATAATGGACTAATCTACTTATTCGCTAATTTTTTCATACTTCGGTATTGACCACATTTTTATTGTTTAAAACAGCTGATCGATACATATGATCAATCCCGATCTTTCAAAATGATGATCTCAATTTTTAAAATCAACCGGAACTATAAGCTGCAGTCCCAGGCAGGGCTGGACATAAGAATATTTTTTTAATAGTCAGCCTGACTAGTGAGCCTCCTACCTTAATTTATTTTAGTAGTCACTGACTAGTGGTTGTAAAAATGGGGGTATAAAAATAAGAAAGACAGCCAACATTTTGCTTTACCCGTCAGAATTAAAATAGGAGTTTATTATCACTTAAGTTACCTGAATTTGGTCCATCGAAATTTTTTTTAATTAAAATGAGAAAGATGAATGATGAACTTATAATACGCCATATTCGCCATTATTTATGAATATATATGTCATGAACTAAACGTATTTGATATTTTATACAAATTAATTTAAGCATGGGAAGAGGGAATCATAGGTAAACGCTTCAGTTCTCAGATAACCTAAATACGTTCTTGGCTATTCGTTTCAGAGTGACCAAAGATGTTTCGTATTCCAAATAGCTTCGGCACGAGCCGAGGATCCTTTTAGACACCTACATTCGTTGGCCAGCGAAAGCTCCCAGCTTCCCAGTTCCGACTAATCGCTTCTTAACTAGCCCGGAGTAAAATCGTGACTCATCAGTATGAAAATTAATTCCATAATCGCCCACTAGATCGCGCTACTTACCCGATTAAGATAGGGCTTATCAAAACGCCTAACTATAATCGTTCCCCCCTACTAGACAGTTTTTTTTGTAGACTAAGAACGCACGCGCCTTTAAATTAAATATTCCAGTTTCGTGGTACGAATTTATCAAAAAGTATTACTATTCCCGCGAAAAGTGGCTTTCAATTATATTATATTTTTTTACCCGTAACGAGTAATTTGAATTAAAATCGTTTAATTCTTTGATTAATAGTGGTTTTCTTTTTCTAGAGAAGGGGGCTCTAGCTACTATCGCACCCCGAACGCGTTTTGAATATAAAATACAAAACTTTGCGCTTTTTGAAAATAAGGTCATTTTTCCATTACAAATATTGCCAGACAAGCTTGTAAATATATCTGTTGTTACTATATGTTTCTTAGTTTTTTTCCGCAGTTTACGGAAATTACCTAGGTAATTGAAAAAAAATGTTACTTATTAATTTAGAGGTGAAAAGCGACTAAACGTAGCAAGGGTTCCCGATTTCATTAGATGCGCATTTCGTCATCGGGTTTCTATAAAGTTCGCAGATCGATTGCTAGGCCTAGTTTTTTCACAGGTTTTTTTAATTTATATTAGGTTAGAGTTATGTTAACTTTGAGGTTAGGTTAATTTAAGGTTAAATTAGAGTTAAGTTAAGTTGACTTTAAGGTTAGGTTAATTTAAGGTTAAGTTAGAGTTAAGTTAAGTTGACTTTAAGGTTAAGTTAATTTAAGGTTAAGTTAGGTTAAGGTAAGTCAAGTTAACTTTAAGGTTAAGCTAGGTTAAGTTAAGTTAACTTTAATGTTAAGTTAGGTTAGGGTAAGTTAAGTTAACTTAAAGGTTAGGTTAATTTACGGTTAAGTTAGGTTAAGGTAAATTAAGGTTAGGTTAATTTAAGATTAGGGAAATTAAGGTTAGGTTAATTTAAGGTTAAGGTAAGTTAATGTTAGGTTAATTTCAGGTAAGTAAAGTTTTGGATAATTTAAGGTAAGTCCAGGTTAGGTTAATTCAAGGTAAGTTAAGGTTAGGTGAATTTTAGATAACGGTTAGTTAAGATTTAGTTAATTTAAGGTTAAGTTAAGTTAAGGTTAGGTTAGGTTGTGGTGTGGTTAGGTTAGGTTATGGTTAGGTTATAGTTAGGTTGTGGTTAGGTTTGGTTATAGTATGGTTAGGTTAGGTTATTATATGGTTAGGTTAGGTTATGGTTAGGTTAAGTTAAGGTTAGAAATTAGAATACTAAATTCATATTGCTTTTGCTTTGAAAAATTACTTTGAACGAATCAAAATTGGAAACCGTTGCTTTGTTTAGTCACACGTGAAAGCTAATATACGCATGGTGTTATAGGTTAGATAATATGTAACATTAAAATGTACAAATGATTTCAGACAAGAAGTCCAGTAAACATCTTTGATAAAATTGGGTTTATAGTTTTATAAATACAAAGTTGTATGTTAATTTTATGTGCAATTTCAACACGATTTCTTACTTTTCGCATTTAAATTGTCGCTATAATCTATTGAACTATGTGGTTAGAAGTATTTTTATATCTGTTATTTATTTCTATCGTAATAGATAATTGATACTTCCATCGAAAGGTATTTTAGTTTTATTGATCGAAAGACATAATGGATGCTTGATCGAAATACATAATGGATACTTGATCGAAATACATAATGGATAATTGATCGATGATATAATGGATACTTGATCGAAAGATATAATGGATACTTGATCGAATGATATAATGGATACTTGATCGAAAGACATAATGGATATTTGATCGAAAAACATAATGGATACTTGATTGTAAGACATAATGGATAGTGCTATCGTAAGAGTTAATTTGATAGTGCTATGGTAAGACACAATGGATAGTGCTAGCGTAAGAAATAATTAATACTTTTTATAATAAGTGATAAAGGATAATTCTATCGTAATAGATATATCATGGACGAACTACTGTAGTTCGTCCATGGATAGTTTGGATACATCCTGAACGGACGCGAATTTCAAAACTTACACTTGGTATGAATACATATTTTTTTATATTTTTTGCTGATGTAATAATTTTAGAAAGTAATTAATTTAATTATGGATATTTTTCTTTAGTATTTCGAAAAGCTAAAGTATATTTTCAAGAAAATAACATTAAGAGCATAAAATGGAGACTAATTATATCTAAAAAAGGTTTTATACTTTTGGAAATATCGTTTCGATGTACAAAATTCCGATACCGCGTAAACCTGTGAAAGAAAATCTATAATTGGTCAATTGAATTTCGTGGTTTTATTAAAAATGTAAGTGGGGAGGCGTGAAAGGTTGTCCAAGTCAGTGTCTGTAAACGGGGGCGTCTGTTGAAGACGACTTCCTCAATTCCGCGATCAAAATTCAATTCTCAAAGCAAAAAACGTGAATGAATTTCAGAGAAACGTTCAATTTAAAGCGATAATAAATTATTAAGTGCATTGGCATCGCCGAAATAACACTGACGAAATAAACGGGTTTCATCTCAAACAAGGTGGACTAGGTCGCGATCGTAGTTTTTCGTTGAGGAAAACGCTTAAATTTTTATTCACTAGTCAACCGTTCTATTAAAGTGGCGGCAGTATCGTTTCAGTAGTTAAGTTGGAGGAGTAACATTGCAGTAGTATAATTGGGTTTATAATGTTTTAGTTGAAAGTTTGGGATAGAATATTTCGGTCGGTAATGTTTGGTAAAAAAATTTCAGTCCTAAAATAGGGGTGATTCGGTTTTGATCGTAAAGTTGGGGTAGTAATGTTTTGGTCGTTAAATATGAATAATAACTTATCTTTCGTAAAATAGGGATGGTTCGGTTTCGATCGTGAAGTTGGGGTAGTAATATTTTTGTCGTTTATTATGAATAATAACTTATCTTTCGTAAAATAGGGGTGGTTCGGTTTCGATCGTAAAGTTGGGGTAGTAATGTTTTTGTCGTTAAATATGAATAATAACTTATCTTTCGTAAAATAGGGGTGGTTCGGTTTCGATCGTAAAGTTGGGGTAGTAATGTTTTGGTCGTTAAATATGAATAATAACTTATCTTTCGTAAAATAGGAGTGGTTCGGTTTCGATCGTAAAGTTGGTGAAGTAATGTTTCGGTCGTAGAGTTCGGGTTGTAATGTTTTTCGTAGAATTGGGGTTTTATTGTTTTGGTCGTAGTGTTCGGGTTGTAAGGTTGTTTCGTAGAGTTGAAGTGTAATGTTTCGGTTGTTGCATTCGGGTGGTAATGTTTCGATCATACAGTTCGGGTTGTAAGGTTTTTTCGTAAGGTTGGGGTTGGTTATAATGTTTCGCTCGTAGAATTCGGGTGGTAATGTTTCGGCCGTAGATTTGGGGTTGTAATATATCGGTCGTAGAATTCGGATTGTACGGTTTTTTTCGTAGAGTTGGGGCTGTAATGTTTTTCGTAGAGTTAGGGTTGTAATGGTTTTTGTAGAACTGGGGCTGTAATTGGTTTTTGTAGAGTTGTGGTTGTAATGTTTCGGTCGTAGAGTTCGGGTTGTAATGTTTTTCGTAGAATTGGGGTTTTATTGTTTTGGTCGTAGAGTTGGGGTTGTAATGTTTCGGTCGTAGTGTTCGAGTTGTAAGGTTTTTTCGTAAAGTTGAGGTTGTAATGTTTCGGTTGTTGAATTCGGGTGGTAATGTTTCGATCATACAGTTCGGGTTGTAAGGGTTTTTCGTAAGGTTGGGGTTATAATGTTTCACTCGTAGAATTCGGGTGGTAATGTTTCGGCCGTAGATTTGGGGTTGTAAGGTTTTTTCGTACTCCCCCCTAAAACAGTCGTTCATTTAAGTAATTTGAATTTAAAAAGTCCCTATCAGTCCTATATATTCCTTAATAATCTTTAGAAGAAACAAACCAGCAAAAAAGGATTCGATCATTTGGTGGTAACATTTGAGAGAGATAAGGATTGTGGCACGGGCAGCGTGATTTCCGAATAAAACATCATTAGGGTTTGCATTCGCTCTTCCGTGAGCACCTACGATTCGTGGCTATTCCGCCTATTATCGAAACTTGGTTTTTGTTCAGTACATTACGAGAGAAATCTCAGATCTCGGTAGATAATGGGCTTTCGGTGAAACCGACCCCGCGGTCAACGGAGTAAGGTGTTAATGACCAAAAACTGAAATGGTAAACTAAGATTTTTTTACCATCTCTGAGAGCATTTGAACGTGATCTTCTTTCGGGTTTCCGCAATCCTTTCGTGAAGTATTAGAGTTGTGGATTATTGGTAATCAAGTGGCGCCCTCCGTCGAATACGAAGATGATGGAATACTCGGCGAAGCACGTTCGAATCTCATCACAGAGCCGCGCCGAGAGAGATCGAGGAATTATTATTTTCTCGCGCCAAATTTATCTCGGCCTGAAATCTCGGGCGAACGCAAATTGGTTGAACACGAATATTTGCCATATAGACGCGCAATATTGGCTTCACTCTCTACTTTCAAATCAACTGGAAAATGAAAGAATACGGATTTTAACTATAAGTAGCGCCATACTAATACGTATGAAAATTAGCCAAAAACTATCACCGAACTTATATGCAAAGTTATTTGCATTGAAAGATTTTCGAGTGGTTTCCAAATAAGCTTCGATTCAATATGGTATTTTATTTGGACGTCTGTAACAGTCAGCTTAAAAACAAGTTTGGAGTTGCTATATTGCTGTGTGGAAGCTGAATAGTTTAATTTAGAGTAAAATATTCAACTACCAAAGACGATAAGTTATTAAACAGTTCGTTTGCTTTTAAAACAATAGTAAGTGACACTTATTGTTATTATATTACTTATGTTTTAAAGAAATAAGCAGCTCTACTGCATTACACAAAAGGATCAATATATGTTGTTCTCAACAATGAGTCTGATTACTAAAGGCTGTAATCACAGTAATAATAATAATCAGCTAGGCTAATACCCAAGGCACCACCTTAGGCCTAAGTCATCATGCGACTTTTGAAGCCTTTAATTCAGGTGGCCGGGTTACAATGCGTAGGAGGGTGGTGGCAAGCCCTGCATGCCACGCGATCGAGCCAACAGCTCCCTACACTAACTATTACCGTTAACCTAGACAAGTTTTTATGGAAGGGTAAACCGAAGTACTCGGGGGAAAACCCCTTAAATTAGTGGGGAGAGAACTTGCAAACTCAACGCAGAAGGAGTTGTTCCGAGTTTTCGCCCAGTGCCACAAGCTGGGATCGAACCCGGCTCCTCTTGCTGCGAGGCGAAAGTGCTAACCACTAATAGGTGTACAGAGTAGTGCATTTAAATAAACCTTTCTACTTCAAGTGCTCAAGTACCACATTTATTACTCCACCTATCGCTGTAAGAGGTAAAAATTTATTTTTTCAATGAAATGTTGGGGTTGCAGTGCGGTTAGCACTGTCGCCTTGCAGCAAGAGGATCCGGGTTCGATTCCAGCTTTGAGTATACAAAGGATATTTCCCCGAGGTTAATGGTATTAGTACGTGTAGGGTAGCTGTTGGCTCGCGTGGCATGAAGGGTTTGCCACCACCCTCCTACGCATTGTAACCCGGCCACCTGATTTAAGGCATTAAAAGTCAGTAGGTAACTTGGGCCTAAGGTGGTGACTTGGGTATTAGCCCAGCTGATTATTAGCGGGATAGGTAAATCGATACTACTCTCGTTTAAGGTATTTAATACTTCTGGTCTAACCTAACAAGGCCTGATTGGTTACGATTTCCAAACACGACGTACAGGGCCTAAAAATGACCACTAGTATCAATGGTACAGTTTTTCTCTTTCGCGATGTGGTGGTTTTTCGACCGAGGCTTAAGCTACAGAATCGTTTTCGCAAATTGAGAGAAATATTTTTTCGATTGAACAAAATTAAGAAAAAAATATTAGAAAATGATCCACCTTTATTGGTCTTAGCTATCATATTTTGTAACTGATCATGTGTACTTAAAATAGTTACAAGTAATTAAAGACACCCATGTTATTTTACCATAGAGAAAAAACATTCTATTGATAATATTAGAGGTGTGATGTCATTGTCATGTGGAAATTGAGCTCTTCTTTCTAAAATACGAGGAATATTTTATAATGCCAAATATGCAAATATTGTACTTTGATTAGGTTTAATTAAAATTTTATTTATTTTGAGCTACCAGTAATTATTTCACTTAACTGACAAACTTATGGAATATAAGTGCTGATTACTGTACTTTCACTTGTAACTATTAATTTAATTAATTAAATTTAACTTAGGCTTAATTTACTTACAAGCAATGACAAAAAAGGGTACGTATTATTTAAATCAATAAAATCCCAAAATCCGATTTGAAAGTAAAATATTATTTATTTTTATTTTTATTAATTTAATAACGACTCACCAACCGCGCTTCCAAGTTAGCGTGACGAAACGTCACCTTGGCGCAACCCTAGTACCCTTGGAAACCTCTCTATTACCGCTATTTATCTATGAAAGCGGGTAGAGTTCGGCGTCCGTAGCGAGGGTACACGCGGGGAAATTATGGTCAATCCGTCAAGATCTAATGACCACGTGTCTTTTTCTCTTATAATATCGTCCTGGGGGTATCTTTCTCGAGAGAGGGGTGCCTGGTGGGCCTTTTTCTTTCTCGGATACGTTACCTTCTCCGTGCCCTGATTTGTATTCTAACGGAGTTTTGTTAATAGTTTTTTTTCCCTTCAAGAAGACCAGACGCCGAAAAATAACCCTCCTTCGAAGAAAAGAACTCTCAACTCATCTTCGTAAAAAGATGTTTAGCTATTTGGGAATTATCAGTTTTTGGTTTAACGTTCTATCAATGTCCAACAAAATATCATTTAAATATTATTTTGAAATGCTTTTTCAATAATATTTTGAACTGTTATTTCAATAACATTTTGAAATGTTATTTAAATAATATCTAGACATATTATGCAAATACTATTTAGACATATTATGCAAATACTATTTAGACATATTATGCAAATAATATTTAGACATATTATGCAAATACTATTTAGACATATTATGCAAATACTATTTAGACATTATTCGAAATAATATTTTTAAACTTTATTAAATAATATTTTTAAACTTTATTAAATAATATATTGAAACTTTATTAAATAATATTTTGAAACTTTATTAAATAATAATTTGAAATATTATTCTAGTAATAATTTGACATATTATTCTAGTAATAATTTGAAATATTATTCTAGTAATAATTTGAAATATTATTCTAGTAATAATTTGAAATACTATTCTAGTAATAATTTGAAATATTATTCTAGTAATAATTTGAAATATTATTCTAGTAATAATTTGAAATATTATTCTAGTAATATTTTGATATATTATTCTAGTAATAATGTGAAATATTATTCTAGTAATATTTTGATATATTATTCTAGTAATAATGTGAAATATTATTCTAGTAATATTTTGATATATTACTTAAATGATATTTTAAAATACTAATTAGGTAATATTTTTATACGAGTTATTAGTAAGTTTTCTTAATTTCTTCAAATTTGTTTAGGATTTAGCTATATTATCCCTTTTAATTATGGACTAATCTACTTTTTCGCGTATTTTATCAATATTTTTATATATTACTTAAATGATATTTTGAAATACTATTTAAGTAATATTTTGATATATCACTTAAATTATATTTTGAAATACTATTTGAGTAATTTTTTTATAAATTACTTAAATGATATTTTGAAATACTATTTGAGTAATTTTTTGATAAATTACTTAAATGATATTTTGAAATACTATTTAGGTAATATTTTGATATTTTGAAATACTATTTAGGTAATATTTTGAAATACTATTTAGGTAATATTTTGATATTTTGAAATACTATTTAGGTAATATTTTGATATTTTGAAATACTATTTAGGTAATATTTTCATATTTTGAAATACTATTTAGGTAATATTTTCATATTTTGAAATACTATTTAGGTAATATTTTGATATTTTGAAATACTATTTAGGTAATATTTTGAAATTTTGAAATACTATTTAGGTAATATTTTGATATTTTGAAATACTATTTAGGTAATATTTTGATATTTTGAAATACTATTTAGGTAATATTTTGATATTTTGAAATACTATTTAGGTAATATTTTGATATTTTGAAATACTATTTAGGTAATATTTTGATATTTTGAAATACTATTTAGGTAATATTTTGATATTTCGAAATACTATTTAAGTAATATTTTGATATATCACTTAAATGATATTTTGAAATACTATTTGTGTAATTTTTTTATAAATTACTTAAATGATATTTTGAAATACTATTTGAGTAATTTTTTGATAAATTACTTAAATGATATTTTGAAATACTATTTAGGTAATATTTTGATTTTTCGCAATGTTATTATCATTTTAACTTTAATTTCTAAGCTACGAATTTTTTAAATATTATTTGGAAATAGTATTTAAAAATAAATCGAAATATTGAAAGTCTTTAACGACTGTTTCGAATGTAAATTATCATTTTAATTTTAACTTCTAAGCTAGGAAATTATTTATATAATACTAAGAAATGGTATTTAAAATGTTTTGAAACTTATTTAAATCATATTTCGATGTATTGAAAGTTTTCAACGACTGTTATCTGTTATATTCATAAAATATAATTTAAAGAGCAATTTTTCTGTTATTAAACTATATAATTCAGTTTACAAAGGCAAAAATTAGAGCCATAATTAGATCAATACCAATTAATCCTTTTGTATTTGAATACAATTAGTTTCTTAGGTGAAATTTCCAATCGATGGTCATTAGTTTCTTAAGTGCAATTTCCATTCGATGGTCATTAGTTTCTTATGTACAAATTTCCATCGATGGCCATTTGTTTCTTAAGAGCAATTTTCTATCTATGACTATTAGTTTTTAAGTGCAATTTTCTATCGATGACCATTAGTTTCTTAGGTGTAATTTCCAATCGATGGTCATTAGTTTCTTAGGTGAAATTTACAATCGATGGTCATTAGTTTCTTAAGTGCAATTTCCATTCGATGGTCATTAGTTTCTTATGTACAAATTTCCATCGATGGCCATTTGTTTCTTAAGAGCAATTTTCCATCTATGACTATTAGTTTTTAAGTGCAATTTTCTATCGATGACCATTAGTTTCTTAGGTGTAATTTCCAATCGATGGTCATTAGTTTCTTAGGTGAAATTTACAATCGATGGTCATTAGTTTCTTAAGTGCAATTTCCATTCGATGGTCATTAGTTTCTTATGTACAAATTTCCATCGATGGCCATTAGTTTCTTAAGTGCAATTTTCCATCGATGGCCATTAGTTTCTTAAGTGCAAAATTCCATCGATGGAAATTAGTTTCTTAAGTGAAATTTACAATCGATGGTCATTAGTTTCTTAAGTGCAATTTCCATTCGATGGTCATTAGTTTCTTATGTACAAATTTCCATCGATGGCCATTAGTTTCTTAAGTGCAATTTTCCATCGATGGCCATTAGTTTCTTAAGTGCAAAATTCCATCGATGGAAATTAGTTTCTTAAGTGCAATTTTCCATCGATGGCTATTAGTTTCTTAAGTGCCATTTTCCATCGATGGCTATTAGTTTATTAAGTGCCATTTTCCATCGATGGCTATTAGTTTCTTATGTGCAAATTTACATCGATAGACACGTTTCTATGGTGCAAATTCGAATCGATCGCAATAAGTTTCATTCGTGTAACTATCCATCGATGATTGTTAGTAACCTAGCTTTTAACTCAAGATAATTTTATAAGTTTTGTGCTGACTTGATAGCTAATTTCAAAAAGGTGGAAATCAATTGATACACCATATTTTCTGTGATCGCTTTCGTGTAATTCTGATAAATGCTTTTTGAAAAACTTAAATGAAATATTTTAATGTAGATAGGCCACTCTAAAATGATCTGGTTTGTAAACAGATAACTTTTTATTAAGGAGTATTTTTTAAATTTATTAATTAAGCTTCTTTGTAATTTGCCTAAGATCAAAGTTAAGTTAAAAGGAACCACTTATGGACTGCATTGCAAAGGATGATAAAGTACGATAATTAGTAAAATAGTCCATAATGAAACAAATTTGAAGAAATTTGTAAGTTTTTAAATTTTTTCAAATTTGTTTAGGGTTCAGCTTTTTTTGGACTATTTTACTAATTCGCGTATTTTAAGATAAAAGTGTATTGATAATTAAAATTAGATCGATCTTTACGATAAATACTCGATCCGCCCAAATGCTGGTATCGTAGATTGAACGAAAAAGAAAATGACTTCTGGTTTTCATATTATTTTTGAAATATTGTTAAATAAAATATTTCTTTACCCGTACATTATATCATAATGTATATAAAATTTATATTATTAGAGGTAGAGTTCCGTAGGTATGTTAAAATGCTCCATTCTCGAAGAGAAAAAAAGGACGCACTCGAGAGAGCTTTCTCAAAAGGTGTAATTTTCTCAAGCGATTTTGGAGAAATAAGCGGTAAAGAATAAAAACCTATAATCAAAGGTGTCACAAAGGCTGCCTTCGCGTATCATCGCGGTGGTGTGAAAGAGGAATGACGCGGACATAACCCGTTGGTAATGCTTGAGGTGGTAAAGAGGTGTTCTTCACGTTCTAGCCGCCGTAACTTTACGAGGAAGTTAACAATTGTTATAATCGTAGAAATTTCCGTCGGGATATTCAATCGTTTGGAAGAAGTAGAAGAAGATATATATTTAAATGTGTTTAATTTAATTCCGACGGTGCGCGAAATTTACCTTTCTCAACGCTTATGGTCAAGGATAATGGACACATTTCGGGTAGGACACTTTGGATGCCCTTCAACAGTTTTGAAAGGCTATAGCTATTATTACGAACAGCGAAGCTTTCAAGGCGGTAATTACCAACCCATTCACCCATTGTTTAATTCTAAACGCGTCTTTCAACTCTGGGTATCTACTATTTTTCTCGCATTTTATTTCGCTTCTGAAAGCGCGTATTAATATCAGGAACTAGCTGCGAAAATGATTTATGAATTATTTACTATAGTACTGGTAGTGTGTTGATGGTTTGAAGCGTTAATAGAACAGGGTTGAGGTTACTTAAATATCAATATTTATTACGTAAAGTATAAACACCTGGGAATGTCCAAGTGAGATTCTTAAGGTATTAATTTTTTGAAAATAATGTTCCTCAATCAAATTTCTACAAGAATTATGAAGATAGTCTATTGAATATTTGTGGTTTTTCTCTATTCTAAAAATATTTCTATATAGATTCCAATGGTTGTAGAAAAATTAGGCAAGTTTCTATCGAAATTATTTGTATTATTCTGTTGAATTTCTATAACAATTTATTGTGAAAGCTTATGTACAGTTTTACTCGCTAGTTTATATCGGAATTTGTACCAACGAATATTAGAAATTACAAACAAAATCCCTTTTTTATGACAATAATAGACATAGATGATTCATTAAATAGATATCCAAATCGATATACAACTAGATAATAGAGGCACTGATTTTTGTCATGGTTTTACAGTAATAAGGTTTAATTACGGAGGACTCACGAAGCACATTAATTTTAATTGAAATTTATTAAAACAACTAGATAATTTAATATATTTTATTTTATTTTATTTTATTAATTATTATTTCATGTCATTTCACTTCAATTCATTTAGTCTAATTAATTTTCATTTTATTTCATTACATTTCACTTCAATTAAATTTCATTTTATTTTATTTCATTACATTTCACTTCAATTAAATTTCATTTTATTTTATTTCATTACATTTCACTTCAATTAAATTTCATTTTATTTTATTTCATTACATCTCACTTCAATTAAATTCATCTAATTTAATTTCATTTCATTTTATTTCACTTAAATTAATTTCCTCTTATTTAATTTTATTTCACTTCAATTCATTTCATCTTATTTAATTTTATTTCACTTCAATTCATTTCATCTAATTTTATTTTACTACAATTCATTTCCTCTTTTTTAATTTTATTTAACTTCATTCCATTTCATCTAATTTTATTTTACTACAATTCATTTCCTCTTTTTTAATTTTATTTAACTTCATTCCATTTCATCTAATTTCATTTTATTTCATTTATTTCATACTTTTTATTTATTTAAAATGTGCAATTATAATTATTCTTTACCATTGAAACGAAATGATCAATTTATGACCGTTCCACGGCAAATGTTTTGGTTCTATTAGGGGTGCGTTAAAATTTCTTTCCTGAGAAAGAAAAATACGAAATCTACCAAAAACGCGTCTAAAATTATAATACGAACAGAGCCCCTTCGAATTTCGCGCTAGTAGTAGCCGCAATTGTCCGTAGATGGCGGTAGCGTCTCAAGCATTCGACATAAAACGCGTTTTCTGTCGAGAGGGCGAGCGAGAAGGGAAGAGAGACTAGGGAAAAAGTACTCTCGAGTCTCGCCCGCGCAATGAATCGCGCTGAACTTGAAAGAAGGTCCTCATTTTATTATTCAATTTGACGCCAAGCAAGAAGGGTGTTTGAGGTCTCGTCAAATAAAAAGAGAAACCCTCTCCTCCCTCTTCCCGGTATAAATTTAAGCGCCCTTGCCCGCCATATAAGTGCGCGAATGAGAGAGAAAGAGCTTTGAATTCATTAAGCGGTTTAGCTAATCAGCATAATCAAAGAAGGAATCGCTCCACAAGTGGCCCAAGAAGCCGCTAAAAAGGGCTAGACATTGGCGCCCAATTTAAATTCAGCGTTCGCGTTACATCTGTCATTCCAAATCAAGCGGTTCTCCGTAAATCTTTTAACACTAACAATTGTAACACATATTTACGCTATGACGGATTTAATTTTACTATTTTAATTTAGAGCATACCACAATGACTCCCATCAGTGTTGCCAATTTTGTTATCGCGGCGTTTTCAGTCTTAAGGGGGCCCCGCGTATTTCGTACGTTTCATTTTTCCGAGTCCATTTATAATTGGCCCTTACTGGTTTTATAATTCCCCACCAAAAAAAAACAAAAACTTTTAAAAGAAAAAGAGATGAAAGCGAGTAGGTGTCTTCGGAGCGAGTCGCGAATACAGGTGTGCCCGCCCCGAAATTGCTCCTCCCCGATATCAGTAAGCCGGCAATTTCAGCCGGCCCTTTTTCTGCGGGCCAGACTTCCAAAGGCGCAAAAATAAGAGACAAGAAACTCGAAAATGTTTTTTTATGGGCGTTAAGCGGAATTCAACGAAGGCAGAAAAAAAAAGTAATTGTCGTTTTCTCCAATTTTAAAGCGTGGTAGAGAGAGAGTTTCTTAAAAGTCGCCAATTTGGAGATAAAATAATTCCTCCAGGGGGAGTCTGTCTCGCTGTTTCTCTGACCTTGTGTGTCGCGATACAGCGGCAGAGCGCGACTCAGGGCGCCTCGCGAGTAGCGGGCAGCCTGGAAAGAAAGAAAGAAAGAAAGAGAGAGAGAGAGAGAGAGAGAGAGAGAGAGAGAGAGAGAGAGAGAGAGAGAGAGAGAGAGAGAGAGAGAGAGAGAGAGAGGAACGTGCCGGGATGCCGTAGGTTTTTCGGCGCCGTAGTGTCGCATTCGGGGGCGCCGCAACCCCCGTTACCGAGCGCCGACGTCCAATGGAGTAGAGGATCGACTGACGCGAAAACCGGCGATCTCCTCCCCCGTCAGGCGGTGCTTAGTGACGCGGCCAGAAGCCAATGGGAAGCGATATGCGCGCTATCCAATGCGCACCAGCACCCCCTCGTGGTCGACGGCGAAGCTCTCGTAGTAATATCCGAAATAGGGGCTCGCCAAAAACGCGGGGAGGGAAAGGACGTTAGCAACCAGGGGGAGGGAGGGTTAGTGGTAGGGGGGGTGGGGAAACGTCACGCGCGTAAAGGACGGCTTCGAAGTCCGCTCACACACAGCTGATAGATCTTGGCGTGGCCGAGCGAAAACAGTCGAAGGAGAGAGCCTTCTCGCAAAGTGTCGATACGATTTTCCCCTTTTTTCCCAAAAGTTCCAAAAGCGACCCCTACGAGTTGGTTTTCTCCACCACCCCCGGCAGCCGCCTTTTCCCTCTTTCCCGACGGCTTTCGCGGCGAATTTTCCGCCGAGGAAGATAGGAACGACGTCGTAGAAAGCGAGAGAGAAGAGAGTTTCGCCAGAGCGAGCGATAGAGAGAGAGAAGAGTCGTTCAGCTTGGTCGTTTCGCCGGCGGAGAAGGAGCGTGGAACGGCGGCGTTTACGTCGACGGGGCGAAAGGGCGTTTTGCGTAGTCTGAGTCCTGCCCCCCTCAGCGTATATCCCCCTTTCAATGTCGGCGTCTTCATGGCTACGAGCACGTCCCTACCGTACGCGGCCACAAGCACGGTGTCTTCCCTGACGAGCGCACACGAGGACGACAGCAGCGGCATGCAGGTCGCCACCTCGCAGGCTGGTTACGCCCGCGAAGCTCCGGAGATTAAGTACATGCCGCCACAGCACCACCAGGGAGGCCACAACGGCCACGCGTTGGCCGCGGCAGCCGCGGCTGCCGCTGCGGCGGCGGCGGCGCCTCATCATCACCATCACCATCACCACCAGTGGGTGTCGGGCTTACCGCACCACGGCGACCCCGCCTGGCCGTCCAGCATGGCCCCTTCGAGCCTGCACGGCCAGGAGATGAAGCCTCATCAGCACTCGGCGGCTGAGCTGCACTCCTCGGCCGGCGGACCCTTGCATCACCGTCCTTCTCAGCACATGACGGCTTCCCACCCGTGGCACCCATCCTCCCTGGCCTCTTCCCACATGGGCATGGGCCCGCCGACAAACGGCACCTCGCCGCTGCAGCATCCGGCCTACGGGAGCATGAACGGCATGTTGTCACACGGGGGAGGGGCCGCGGGCCACCATCCCGCCATGAGAGAACTCAACCCGCACGAACAACATCATCACCATCTGGGCCACGACCCCACGCGCGACGCGGGCCACGGGGGCCGCAGCCTGGCCAGTCTGCAGGAGCAGAGGCACCACGCGGGGTCGGCGGGACCCGAAAGCGGAGAGGACGAGGCGCCCAGTTCGGACGATTTGGAACATTTCGCCAAGCAATTCAAGCAGAGGCGGATCAAACTGGGCTTCACGCAGGCGGACGTCGGGCTCGCCCTCGGAACGTTGTACGGGAACGTTTTCAGCCAGACGACCATCTGCCGATTCGAGGCGTTACAATTAAGTTTTAAAAACATGTGCAAACTGAAACCCTTGTTGGCCAAATGGCTCGAGGAAGCGGACAGTACGACGGGCTCGCCGACTAGCATCGACAAAATCGCCGCCCAGGGACGGAAGCGGAAAAAAAGGACCAGCATCGAGGTTTCCGTCAAGGGTGCCCTCGAAACCCATTTCCACAAGCAGCCAAAGCCCTCGGCTCAAGAAATCACCAGTTTAGCGGACAGTCTGCAACTAGAGAAAGAGGTTGTGCGCGTTTGGTTCTGCAATCGCCGGCAGAAAGAGAAGCGAATGACCCCTCCGGTAGGGCAGATGCCCGGGGGCCCCGGCAACGGGGACATGATGTTGGGACCCGACGGGAGCCTGGTGCACGGCGGCAGTCCGGGACAGATGCACGCCCACTCTCACAGCCCCCCTATGCTCCATTCTCCTCCGCCACCGCATACATCCTTGCCTTCGCATTCGGTGGGTCAATCGTTAACGGCCCATTGACCCTTAACCGCCTGGGAGCTACAGTGGTCCGACGACGGACTATGACACGTGGTACAATCCTTCGAAAATATTCGGGGTGAAGGCTTCTGGGCGGTGGGTGGCGCCACTATAGTAAACTAACCGAGAAATCGTTCCATAAAACATAATACGTAAAGGTAACATCTTCCTTTATATATTTTATTTTTCTCAAAAAAAGATCTCTCGGTTAAAAATACTTTCGCGTGGGGATAACTCTAAACGGAGTTTGGGGTGTCTTATCTTCCCGCGGGGGCTATCTCTCTTAGGCCTAGGTACGGCTCGGGCGCTCAATCGCCGGCGTTCCACATCACCCCTCCGGGTGCGGGGGAAATCCGTTTCGGCGTAAAAACGCGCCCATCCGAGGCGTACCCGGCTAAACCCCCCGCGGAAGGTAGGAAATAAACGAGAAAACCCAAACTCTCCCCGCTTTCGCGAGAAAAAATAGCCATCGTCAACCTGTCCCGAACCCCGAAGGAACCACTGTGACTCTCAGGTAGTTTCGTGTTGTTTGTTTCCGGACATACACAAAAAAAAAACGGAGAAAATGAAAACATTAAGCGAAAAAGCGGAGTTTTTTTAGCAGCCAACATTCTAGAACCCGCGCTCCTGTTTCGCGGGAGATCTCGCGCGCGCGTCGAAAAAGTTCACAACCAAAATAAAATCCGAAACGAAACGGACGATTTTGGAAAAAGGCGAGCAGTTAATATAATATAGTTTATAAATAAAATGGAGCTCTCGCACAAAAAAAAAGGTTTTTTTATTTGTTTCCAAAGGTGTATAAAAATTATTAAATTTCGCCATAATTCGTTCTATATATATATAAAAAAATATAATTTTTTCCGTTGAATCTGTAAATATAGGAGTAAAAGGTTTTTTCGACAAAAATCTTGTTTTTTAAAAAAGAGAGAAAGTTAAAGGGAGTGCCGAAATAATTAATCCTTAATAATGGAGACAGGAAACATAAAATGTGGATATGTATAGTAATAAATAAATCACAGTCCCTAATAAGTATTTAAATTCAGATTTCAAATGAATGTTTGGACCCGCAAACGATTTTATTTTTAAGTTATATCATTATATTTCGAATTCCGCCGTTATTCTAATTTCCAACGTTATCGGTTTTTTAATTTAGATTTAAACAAAAAAAACACCATCTGTTTACTAAAACGAAAAATACGTTAAATGTATTTAAACTTTTACGAAAAAAGTTTTGTTTTTTAAAAAGTTCAACGCGGCTACAACCCGACCAAAAACCCTAGTCACACTTTGGAAATAACTCTTAAAAAAATAATTCACCTCCTAAAATTGACAAAAGACAGTTAACGAAAAACCGACGGACAGTTTTACGCGCAGTACGGCAAAAATCTACATCATTCCGCGAAGAAGAACTTGGCTTCGAGTAAAATAATATAACGTAACGAGAACGCGCGACAGATAATTTCGAGCGACGCAAACGGCCTCGGCTTCGAGAGGCGGACGAAGCGACGCTGACAACAGGCCGCCGCCAGAACGACCGACTCCGAAACTGTTCGACCGACCGTTCGGCGGCCATTTCGCGGGCCGTCCCGCGTCGAAATTCCAAACATTGTAAGACCAACGCTACTTCACCGTGTTCCTCGTGCGTTCTACGGGTTTGAAGCCAAGACGGGGGTATATGCGACACAAACTAACCTGGGTATGTACTCATTACATTGACCATTTAATTCACGCGTAATTAGGCACTATTTCTATAACAATTGTTTTACGTTATTCAAAATAACCCTAAGGCCTAATTCGGACCGTACCGTTATGCGTATTCGTAATTTATCTATTTGAAAATTGCTTTAAATTTTAACGCGTCTTTCATTGGCAATTGATAACGAGTGGTCCGAAGATAGGTTTGAGGTTTCGAGATTTCAATAAGCCGTAAATATCTGATGCTAAGGTGGTTGATAATTTCGTCAGTGAAATATTATTAGACTGCGGTGGAGATAAAAAAATTCCAGTATAATTCAAAAAGCAATCTTTATTATTTGGTTGATGGGGCTAACCGCAGTTTATGCAAATGTTCTTATCAGATAATTATGGCTTCTTGATGTTAGATAGGCTTCTACGTCAATTTACTTGGTTTTCACTTGGTTTAACACTTCAAAAAGCGTTATAGACATTTTTCGCGCTACTAAAATTAATCAATCGTAAGTTTTCTTAAATTTTTGAATTTCAGTTTTACTTAAATGAGTGTATCGAAATTATGGTCAACGCATATACCCCCTTCGTAGAAGCGAATTAATTGTGCTAATACTATCGAAAGGTTTTGATTACATTTATTGTCAATTTATAAAAGGGTGATTCACCTACTGGTGCCATACTTAAAAAAGGTATCGTTTTTATAATTTATTGGTTTATTACGTACGTACAATTTAACCCAGAAAAAGCAGTTTTCAATTTTTAACTCGGGGATTTAAAAAAATGAAGCTTATTACCATCTCATTTTGTATTTATATCGCATGGGCTGTTACCGAAATTAAAATTTTTAATTGTTTACTAATTTCCTTTTATAATTTCGCCCATAATGAAAAAAGTGAAAAAAATTAAAATTGTACAGCTTAATTTGGTATAAAATTTTGTTCTCGGTTTAAAAACCAAAAACGATATTTAAAAAAAAACCAATCTCAATTATCTGTAAATGTTGAAGGTATGTGCGGATTTTGGAAGGAAAAACCAGTCTTGGTGTATGTTAAAATTTATAAATAGGACAAAAAAAGTTGTATATTATTGATAAAAAAGGACAATTAGTATCAGTCATTATTAAATGAATGAAAAATAAAAACAGTTTTTGTGATATAGAAATACTTAGATTCATATTTTTCACATATTCTCTCAATTTTGAATTAGAATAGTTAAATGTTTCGCAATTTAGTTAGCGCTGTATCCCTGACAATTTCAACTCGTATAAACAAGTCTTTTAATTTGTTACATATATTAGGCGGAAGAAAGATTTAGCTTCTTGACACATTTTTTTTAATTGGACTTTAGCCAGTCGGCTCGAATTTTAATTCCAATTTGAATTGCAAATAGCCAGAGCTGGCCATGACTTTCGACCGTGTTACCAAAGCTAAAAAGCTATTCTTGATAATTCGCCCCTAAATTCGAGAACTAATTGAAAAAAAAATTATTATAAATCGGATACGTTTTAATCGTTTTAAAGCCGTTCATCATTTTGTAACCGACGCGTTTGCGGTGAATATAAATCCAGTGTTACTTAAATAATACGAATTAGGTAAACAAAAAACCCACGCTTTTTTAATTAATTAATTATTCACCGCGATTTTAATTGTTGCTCATCAGTGGTTTAATGGGTGGTTATTAACGGGCATACTGGCCCTTATTTGTTCTATAGCAGCTTTAGTTCCTTTGCCAAGTAGACGGGCCGTTCCGTTCTAGGCCGTAACTTAGTTTCCGATATTTTACGGCCGGAAAAATCCGAAAAACCACCTTAGAACACCGGAGCGCTTAAACTAAAAAAAAACTCGCACATTTCTCTCCTGTTTTTTTTAAAGGCATATTTTTTTACACTTTCTCTGGAATAGAGTTTGATTTCACCTAGATTCGAGCCTCTCGGAACCTGACCCGTTTGGAAAAGGGGGGAGGGAGGGGGATTGCTACGGTGAAACAGAAGGCTTCTGGCAGTTCGCTGCTAAAAAAAAGCAAAAATTTCAGGGGGGAAACCAAGGGGGGGGGGCGAGGTAACCGCGCTAAAGAACCCAGATTTTTCAAGAACTTTAGGGAGAACGCAAGCCAGGCGCGTTAAGAAAAAAAAACCTGTATACAGGTAGAAACAAAAAAAAATACATGTTTGGCCTCCAAGTATTCTCTTTAAACAAAAAAAATCCTCTAGATTTTAACCAGCGTACGAAGCTTCTAAATTTTCTTCCTGGCGATAGAAAAATTAAATCCAACTATCGCGGAAAATCGTAACTTGGAGGTTTTCACGTTAAAAGTAATTCTCTCTCCGGTACGAAAACAGACTCCGTAGCGAGAGAACCGCTTGTGTCTGCGGGTATAAAGAGCGATTAGGCCTTGGCAAATTAGCAGTATTCGCCCCGTCTTTAGGCTTAGCGCTAGCGGTAATTTCGAGCGCGTAGGGTCGGTGGCAAAGGAAGCTCGAATCCCCGCCAAAGGAAGCGGACATCTCTCCAACGAAAAAACACGCAAAAGCCTAAGGGAAAACTGGGAGTCACTTTTTTTTCGTAGCCGGGAAAATGCTGGTTGAAAGACGCGAAAAATCTCTTAGGCCTAGCTAAGGTGGAGAGGCTATAATACCGAAGAAGTGGAGGGGTTCCAGCGCTTTGTACGGGGCTGCACTCGCTGAATGGGGAAAAGGTTATTGTCGATGGTAAAACGTTCCTCTTTCTAACCCAAGTTAAAGACGGGGGGCGGGGGAGGGGGGTAACGCTAACTGTTATATTTTCTTCTCTACTTTACGACGAAGAGTTTTAAAAACGAACAAAACCTCCAAAGGTTGAAATGTCGAAGGGCAACATGATTCAAACCCCGAATGAGAGGTTTTCTGGCCCACGACGGTCTCTCGCCCCTCCCCCCCCCCTTCCTCAAACTTTTACCTGCGAAGAGGAATGAAAAAAAAAAAGGCCCACGTGATAGGAGATAAGGCTAAAAACCACGAACATTTTCGCCAGGTAGGATAGACTTTTTACAAAATAAATCTGGATTTCTTAAATATCTCTTAAGAATGATGTAATCATTCGCATTCAAGCACGTTGTGATATGTTGCTATAAGGTTTCGCGACAAATTTGGATATTTGGTACTTGAGCAACTTGTGATAATTTGCTTTAAGGTTTTAGGGTAAATTTGGATATTTGGTACTTGAGCAACTTTTGATAATTTGCTTTAAGGTTTCAGGATAAATTTGGATATTTGGTACTTGAGCAACTTATATATTGCTAAAAGGTTTCGCGACAAATTTGGACATTTGGTACTTGAGCAACTTGTGAATTTTAGCTAAAAGGTTTCGCGACAAATTGGGACATTTGATACTTGATCAACTTGTGATTTTTAGCTAAAAGGTTTCGCGACAAATTGGACATTTGGTACTTGAGCAGCTTGTCATATTTTTCTATAAGATTTTACTATAAATTTGGTTATTTGGTTCTTGAGCAAATAGAGTAATATCGGCGTGACGTATGTCGACGTGACCCATGTTTTTTTTCTATAGATAAAAACTGCCCTCAAAATGGCGGCCATAGCCCAAAACTACAGAGTGATACTTTTCTATTGAGGTTGTGTAGTTTGGATAATTGGCTATTAGATTCCGCGATAAACTGAGACATTTGATAGTTGAGGAGCTTGTGATATTTAGCTTGAAAATTTTGCGATAATGTTTCGCGATAAATTTAAACATTTGGTACTCGAGAAAATTGCGATATTTAGCTTGGATATTTGGCTATAAGGTTTCGCTGAACATTTGGTATTTGAGCAAATGGTGATATTTAGCTTGGATATTTTGCTATATGGTTTCAGGATAAATTTGGATATTTGGTACTATAGCAACTAGTGATATTTAACTTCAACATTTTGCTATATAAGGTTTAAAGAGGAATTTTGACATCTGGTTCTTGAACAAATTAAGGTTGTTTAGCTTGTATAATTGGCTATTAGATTTAAAAAGAAATTTTGACATTTGGTACTTAAGCAACTCGTGATATTTAGCTTGGACATTTTGCTATTAGTTTTAACGAACAAATTTGGACATTTGGCACTAGAGCAAATGGTGACATTACCTTGGTCTTTTTGCTGTAAGGTTTCAGGAGCTATTTGTACACTTAGTTTGCACATTTTGCTATAAGAACCAACTTGTAAGTGTTGCCATCTGAATAAGATTTCACGAGATAGTTGGACATTTGGTACTTAAGCAAATCATGTTTTCAAATTCAACAGCTAATTTATTCGTGTAACTGCAGCTTCGAGTCATATCATTAATTAATAAACTTAAAATTAACGAGACTATTTTACATACTGTACGTGAAAGTTTAATATACACACTGAAAACCTAAGCACTATAATTTAGAAAATTTGTCAAATTTGGATTTTGGATTTCGTGTAAATATAAATAAAAAAGTTTAATGTTTCAAAGAAGAACCATAAATTATATACTAGACACTTTCTAATGTGAAAGTCAGTTGTTTAAAAACTATAATATTTTTCCTTGTTGGAATTAGCGAAGAGGGTATTTCGTGTCAAGCCAGGCGGAACTTCATTTAGGTTTTTGAAGAGTTCATCGGAGAGGGTCTGAAGGGGTCCTCCGCGATATTTCCGAATTACAGAATTGAGACCGCCGGCTTTCTTTCTCGTGACCCTACATTATAGACTTTTCGGAGGGGGGATTATTAAGTACCGATACTTTTAACCCCCCAAGATTAAAGCTTGAAAAATCAGATATTAAACTCACTCTTAAAGGTATAACATTTCGTTATTTTTCCTTAACATTTTTTATAGCTAATTTTTAATACGAACAATTATCGAAACATTTTTTTTTCTAAAATCTTTTTAAGTTGTGTTTTTTTTTGTAGTATTGGAATTAAAGTTTCTAGAAAATTGGCGCGCTTTAGGCTTAAAACTAATTACGTACCGGTATTTTTTTTCTCTCCTCGAAAAGGGACAAATATTCTATATTGCGAAATGTTCGATTTCCTGTTTCAAGCTTGTTGTGACCTCGGATGCCGGATCGCGATAACCACCAAATTGGCCTTTATTACGTTATACCTCTTATATATATTTTTTTCTTTCGGTAAATTCTATTTTCGAGACGTGTTAGAACCTCTTTTGAGGGTCATTTTTACCCGCTTTATTTTTCGGTTAATAGGAATTGAAAGGCAATTTTACGTACGTGAAATATTTTATCCACCTCGAAATTACCGCTTAACTACAAAAGTTAAATTTTTAACGTTTTCCTCAAATTACGAATTAATAAAAAAATAGCGATTAAATTAAGGAACTTATAAGTAATTATACGCATTTGGAATTGATAAATCTAATAGATATTATTGCGCTATGTTGTAATTTCATTTATTCAATTTTACGTGTTATCATAAGTTAATAATTATTTCTCGGTTTCGTCCTAGCGTCTTAAACTTAAATTTTTCTACGTCACCCTGACTATTTATATATTAAAATTTCGAATAGTAACTGACACACTTACGGAACGTAATGATGAACTTATGATATTGTTATAAGACTTCTTCCTGAATATATTACGTATTTTAATTCAATTTACTACGCGTATATAGTTACATAAATATATAATTAAAAACTAATTTTGCACGGCTCCGATATAATTCCATTAGAGTAACCTTTACAATTCCACATCAATTACTTCAGTGGCGACATTTACGGCGGTAATTCATAACTGTATTTCCACTCCTCCACAGGCGGAATTAACATTATAATTAGTGACTTTTTGAAATTCAAAGCCGTGACACTCAGCTGCCACCGTTATAACGGGCAATTAGGCGGACTTTACTTCGAGCCGTTACCTTTTAGTTGGTTGTCAGGTGAGGGCCGTTCAATTTAGAAACGCTTAAATTTTGTTTACCAAATGGTAGCTTATGAAAAAACGAAACTTTTATGGTTTTACTGTTTATAAATATAATCGGTCGAGTTAATATTTCGATCCGTCACTCAAGTTCTTATTTAACTCTTTTCCAAACAGAACCCTCTAGACTGGCTATTGTGTTTGCGTATTTGGGAGGAGTTGCAAAAGGTGGAATTTGGCGAGTGTGTTTCGTATTACGATTCCGTGCTCCGATAAGGCGGGACATTTCCATAATTTATTTTCGCTTCTTTTTTATAACCTTTCTCTTCCTAGCTCGCTCATTCTATGTTAGTAATCGTTACAAGATCAAGCGTGACATTCAAACCCTCGTTATAGTCTTTTAAAATGCTCCGATTTTTTTAAAATTTACTAGTGAAGGAAGTCTATAGATTAATGAACTTGGGTTTAAATATGGATTTGCTAGTTAATTTTATTCATAATCCTTACACAAGTATTATGTTCTATAAAGTCAAACGTTTTTCATATTCAATCAGGGCTCCCACCAGGTCCCTATAATACCTGAAGTCCCTATTTTTCTTCTATGTCCCTAATCTACCCTTAAATCGAGGTTTGGTCCCTAATCTAAAGTACCCTATTTTCATGTAATCCAGGGAATCCAACATAAATCTTAAAATATATTTATAAATCTGATCAATGACAGTTTACAAAATAATCAATGCTGAGGTTTAATGATGGAATTCTTCGAACATAGTACACAAGGTGGCGCCACAAACTAGGAAACATAATTAAATCCTAGGACCGAGTTTTGGAATTAAGTTGCAATAATTGTAGCCTATTTTGGTCGCGAAAAGTCCTTTTTTTCCCTAATTTAATTCCAGGTTTTGGTGTACTATAAATATTAATATAGTAAAATTTTTAGGATTTCTAATGTCCCTAGAAAAATTATCCAAATTTATAAACATTTTATAGAAATTTTTATACAGAATTCGGATTACATCTCAATAAAATTTCTATAGAAATGTAAGGGCTTGTAAGTCTACGTTTCTACTCTATATAAAATTCCTATAGAGGTGAATAGAAAGTAATATTTTTCTATAACCTATATAGGCTCCATATGAAAATCAATAAAATTTATAAACTTTTAAATGGCTATAGAAAGAGACCTAAATTTCTATAGAATATTTTAGAAATTTTCCATACTTAAAATTCTATAGAATTTCTATAGATGATTTAATATAAAAAGCCTTTCAACAAACGGATGAAAATCGGCTTTCAAGTATGGCCTTTTTCAGCTCGATCTTTAAGCGAAGTAATTTATTGTTTGAATTTAATTAAAAACCAATTTAATTCAAGGTAGGACATTACTAAAAACATTATAATTCAGAGGTGGTAACTGGAATCACTTAGGCAACTTTTATAATTTACAATTGGGAAATCTCAATAAAATCATACTCCGCCAAAAATTTAAATAATTTTTACATTTTAGAGGATTTTTGTCATCACACGCGGTTCATTATCGCGTAGATGGGCGGTGTATCGAAAATTATTTCAACTCAACAAAAAATAAATCATTAAAATAATTAAATGCTATAATTTAAACGTGATTAGCGGGTTCCACTCCCCCATAGGTACTCCGCTAAATGCTTTTTTTATTTTTCGCTGTCAAAGTAGGCAAGCTTTCTTTCAGCATTTTAAGTTTCATCCATATGCTTCAATAGCTTTATAATAGTAATCAAAGTGAACATTAAACCCCGCCTTCGGGGGTATATTGCTGAAAAAAAGAGGGTTACGGGTTCTTGGGCAGAGAGGATTTTTTTAACGCGAACTGGGTCCGTGAGGATGTCACACGAGCGTCGTTTAAGCGGGAGCAATGGGCCGTACCTTCAGAGCTACTTAGGCCCGCCGCGCACGACATCCTATATATACCTACAATAATAACAATGAATCGGAAATTATAGAAGGATGGCCTTGAGAATTTCACCAAAAATATCAAAAATGGCGGCCGTTACCAGAAAAAAATGAAAACCTCGATAAAGAAACCTTAAAACCACGTCGCTTATCTCTTACGACCCGAAAGACGATCCGATGGTGTTCATTTTCTACCGCCTTCAACTTTTATAAGGAGATTCTCTGAATATATTATAACGAGAAGGACGACTATAGGATTTATCAGACAGTCGAAGTTTTCTGAAACTGAATCTCTTCCGCTTGCCGATAAGCGATTTTGGACTAGGCCGACTTTTCGAGACTTAACGTAACATTGTTGGGGATTTTTTTATTTCTGATCGGGAGTTTTAAAACCGGTGCTATACGCGATTCAATCGAGCAAATCCGGGCTCTGAAAATAAATTTATCTAAAAATTAAAATCTGGGGTGAGAAATTAGCATAGCCAAGGGTGACGGATTTAATTGGATGATTTTAGTGAAATCGATCCTCGGGGAATCCAAGGTTAGAAAAAGATTTTAATTTAAAGGAATTGATTTGGGGCTTTTTTTCGTGTATTTTTTTGGTGTTAATTTGGTAAATTAGGAAACTAAACCACATATCGCGTTTAGGTATTTTCAATTCTGTTATTTTTTCGTATTTAAATTTAAGTATTATAATCATGGGTAAAAATTTTATTGTATTGGCTCCATGCATTTCATACTATGAAATTCATAATTTCTCGAGATAATTAATTTTGATGCTGTTTTTCCCTTGTCTAATTGTTAACATACACTAAAATTTAACGTTGCTTGAAGACTTAGGCTTAAAGTGGTGCCTTGGGTATTAGCCTAGCTGATTATTATTATTATTAATATTAATAATAATTTTGCACATTTTAATAAATTTATTATTGAAGTACATTATTTGACTCAAATCGATGATGGTTTAAATTGGCTTCTATATCCGATTTCATTCAGAATGAACTGTTATACTCTTGTGTTATCTCTTAAGGTCTATAGATTCTATAGAAATTTTGATAATTTTTTATAGTATTCAGATTACAATTCTATAGAAATTTTGATAGAGAACGTTCATAATTTTTACATAACTGTAGATAAGGCTTTAAAAATATCCCCTTATTTTACAAAATTATATTAAGTAGAATTTTTCGGTGCTGATAAATAGTCATCACACTATAGACCAGGGGTCGGTAAGAATTCTATCAATAACTTAATTTCTGGAAACGATAAGAAAGTTACTAATCTCGCGAGATTTCTGACAAAATTGACGAGCTTCGCAGGGTGATCAGACCTATATTTTATAATTTTTACTACATTTTCAACTATTTATAATTACACTACTTTCTTATTTTTCCTCTTTTGATATCAAAATCTACGAAGTTAGAAAGAATTTTGTAAATATTTGAAATTTTCACTCGCTCAATCAATTATTACACTAAATTCCACCATAAAACGATGGATTTTCACTTATAATGTATAATTCCCTGTAATTTTATTGGAATTTATCCTCTATTTTCCTTCATTTGGAAAAACAATCCCTCCTATGCAATCCTATAAATCGACTGCAAACTATTTTTCCTATAAGATTTTTCCTTGTTGTATATGGTCACCTTGGCTTCGTAATATTCTTTTTCTCCTTTAGAAAAAATTGTTTTTGTGTTTTTCTCAGTTTTAATTTCATTTTCGTTTCCAGTTATACGTTTTTTTTGCGCGAAATAGTTTGAATTAAATATTTTAGTTCGGCACGAAAAGGAGATAAATCGTGTCAGTGTCAAGCGCAAAAGAGCCCGCTTCCACAGAGGGGGCCACCTTTCATATACACTATTTTCTTCTGCGTGGCACGAGAGATAGATACTAGTTGTGGGTTACTCTGATCTTCGGCAAAGAGAGAGACGGTTCGAGAGAGAAAAATAAAAACAGACCAGGTAGCTGATATTGAATACAGAGTGCTGCTTAGTTATCGGTCGTTGTGTGGTGTAAGGCGACGATATGAACGGGAACATATTTTTTGTAGAGTAATTTCAGTTTTTAGGTTGGATAAGTAAAGTTTTAATTTAAATGTTTTAGATCAATATAATTTTTTAGTTTTATTAATTTTCTAGTCTTATAATTAAATGGTTTAATTTAAATATTTACTGTGATAAAACTGACGTTTTAAATAGTTAGTCTGGCAGTTGACAATTTAGTAACTTGTCGAGGCTGGAAGTTGACAATTTAGTAACTTGTCGAGGCTGGAAGTTGACAACTTAGTAACTTATCGAGCCTGACAGTTGACAACTTGGTAAATTATCGAGCCTGGCAGTTGACAACTTGGTAAATTATCGAGCCTGGCAGTTGACAACTTGGTAAATTATCGAGCCTGGCAGTTGACAGTGTAACTCATTATAGTCTTAACCTGACAGTTGACAGTGTATCGCATTACCGAGTATGAGCCTGACATTTGACAGTTGAGTAAATTATCGAGCATGAGCCTAGCATTTGACAGTTTAGTAAATTATCGAGCATGAGCCTAGCATTTGACAGTTTAGTAAATTATCGAACTTGACACTCGATACGCAGAAGTACGGAATGGTAGTACAAGGCAAGCACCCTGTACATAAGTGAGCCGCGCATTCGATTCAAAAACGTTTTTGCGAAAAGAGGCTCGCTTTAAACTCCTATAGAAAAGTCTATATAGTTGCAGCCCGCGGTACGTATAAACGCCTATTTATTACATAAAAGGACCCCCAAAAAATGATCTTTTTGTGTCTCTAATAGAAGGCGAGTAAACGGCCCCCTCGCCGGGAGACCCTTGTGTTTATTCTGGAACCGCCGCCAGTTGAAAAGAATACAAAAGAAATATTTTGCCACTGAGACAGACGATCAACTAGAGTTCAATCAATCTTGATGCCATGCTGGTGTGTTTATATCTATATAATCATTTTCACAGAATTCCAACCGCTAGTAAAATAAGGCTTTTGCTGAATTTTGACTTGAAAACTCATTTTTTTAAACATAAATTAACCCCAAAATGTGTTCGCCGCCATTTTGAACTTACGATGACTTGATTTCATGGTTATTTGTAGTATTGTTAATTTTGCGGAAAAATGAAATGCGGAAAAATTTCCAGAAATTTTCCGCAAATTGGAAAAATAAAAAATTGAAACAAATTACTTTTTAGGGTTTTAAATGTTTTTATCGATATAAACGTCTAATATCAGTACACATACTACAAAACATTAAAAGTGTTACATTGGTAATCAGTTTTACTAGAGGTTTTACTTTTAGATTCGAAAAAATGAGGCGAAAAAGCCGCTTTATTTAAATTTGCAAACAATATTAGACTAATCATGGAATGAAACCTTTTTTTATTTTTTTCGGAAAAATGCGGAAAATTTTCCGGAAAAAGGCCTCGGTCATTTTCCCGAAAATTTTCCGAGCGGGAAATTTTCCGACTTACAACATTAGTTATTTGTTAGTAAGCAATAAAGTCGCTAGATGACTTGGGCCTAGGGTGGTGCCTTGGGCCTAGCTGATTATTAGTATTATTTTTATTATTATTGTTATTAATATTAAAATTATAAAAAATCACAATTTACTTCTTTGATTTGTTATTTACTAAATCGTCAGAAGATAATGTTTTTGTATTTAGCTATAATGTAGCGTACGTGAAGAGGGTATATTTTCAAAATTTAACTATTTTAAAAGGAATATTATTTACACAATCAGTGAAATACCATTATTTCACTGGTTTTTTTTAATTTAAATTCGAAGTCTTATCGTATTTGAAATCTAATCAAAAGGAGGAAAACATTCTGGCTGAAGCCTGTAGGTTTATTGTAGGTTCTGTTCTTGGCGATTGATACTGCTAGGTAACTTTTTCACAATACTTGTAATCAGATCGAGAAGTAATCGTGAACACTTCATTTGCTTATTTTAGAATATTTATCTTTGATTTATCTAATTTTTTCTGGGTTTTAAGTAATTTCTAAGTTTTGTGATTAAATAGTTTTTTTTTGTGATTTATCTCATTTTTGTTGTTTCATATATTTTTTGAGTCATGACATTTTGTGATTTCGTAAATTTTCTTGGGTTTTTTAACATTTTGCGATTTCATAAATTTTCTTCTGATTTATAACATTTTGCGATTTCCAATAACTTCTCAATTCTTTCAGATTTCCAATTATATCTCACTGATTTTCAGCTATTTCAGTAGGAATTTGTACACCTGGTCATTCGGTGTTTAAAGAACCGTTCATCGACGTAACTCTACCATCATGTAGAAACTTCCAACTTTCTGTAATATCGGTTGCCAATTATACCGTCTACTTATTTATCCGCGCTTAACACACCCTTATACTGGCAGCGCGTTCAATTAACTATAACGGTATTATTATAACAGCAATTGTATTTGGAAATAAAATAATAGATATATTCTACTGTTAATGGTTCAAATAGACGAACCCGAACCCTCATTGTAATGTTAAAGGCACATCACTGCGGGCTGCGTGTTACAAAATTCAATGTCCGAAACGTTGAACGTTTCCCATATATATATATATATATACACCATTCAACAATCGCTTGGTAAAACCGTACTTTTGATGCGCATCTCCAATATCTCTTTAAAAGGATACCCACCCTACATCATTTTAAACGTCTGTTATTACGTTTATTTTCCCCCCAAAGTTAGGAGAGAAAAAAATCTAGCAAAGACTCGTCTGGGCTATATCATGTTATTTGCCATCCGCCCAGTACTTCAAAATGGCAGCGCGAATATGGTAGATATACGTAGAATCAGCGTCGATCAGTTCTGGCTTAAAGGCAAGCTCTAATTTTCTTCCCTGCCAATACGTCTTAGCAGCCGAAAACTATAATGTTAGGCTGCGCGACACGTATGAAAAGAACTAGAAAAAACCCGTAGAAAGTTTTAAGGTTTTTTTTTACCGCCCTTTAGGTATTCTGCAGTCAAAAATGTTTCAGCGGTATTATTTTCACCGAAAACGGTAACAAAATGTAGCCCTCCCCTCCTTAGGGGTGTTATCTAAAGTGTCTTCCTGGACAAAGCGGTTTGCTTTTATTATTATAGGTAACGTGCCAATTTTTCCACATAATTTCGTGTCTGAGCATTTGGTTAGCTAGTTATTATTCAATTTAAATAACAAGGCTATTTTTCCCAAATCGTAACATTGACAATTCCGCGGCTTGTGTTGAATTTTATACCGTGTCAGTTGTCAGCTCGAGCAAAACTAAACGATGGAAGGTACACGCTGCACTGTAATAACTTGAAGATTAAAAGACTTAGTGACTTTATATATTTATAATTTATGCACTAATTGAAGGCGGTAATCTATGCGCGTTTTTTGAAGTGAGAGCGAAAGTAACCTTTAACGGCTTGTTTTGCGGTTGTGCCAATCTCGAGAGATTGTAAATACCGTCAAGCGGTTTTGAAGGCTATTTCGACGCGACTTTTTAAGATTTGATGCCTTCCAATAGCTGCCGTTACTCGTAATCTATTTGTGGAAAACGTGAATGTTAACCTAATTTACAATCGCTTGTTGAAAGGAATTAAATTAGCTTTTTTATTGCCTTTCACTTTCTCGATAATCGTAAGTGTTATCAAATAATATATTCATGGATACGCGATAATTTTTTACGTGGAATTTTTATGGATAGTGTAATGGTACTGTCATAGAAACCCACGTTTTCGATGGATTAGACTGATTTTGTGTACATGTGTGGTTTTTGCAGATGGTCACCCGTAATCCGATTGAAAAATTATATAAATTTCTATAGTATATTTAGAAATTTAGGATATTTTCTACTGACATTTAAAAAGCAAATTGTGAATTTTTTATATACTACAGAATTGTAATCGTAATCCTGTAGCAAAGTTCCCATATTTTTAATTGAATCTCTAGACATTTTTGGTGATTTTTCTGTATACATTAAAAAAAAACTAGAATCCTTTCTTTAGAAAAGTTTCTATATAATCTTTAGTTTGGTAATTTTTCTAAGGATATTGAAAAACTAGTCCTATTTCTATAGGAATATAAGCTAAATTTAATTGGAATCCTATAGAAAAATTACAGATTTTATAGAATCTCTAGAAATTAAGAAATTTTTGTATAGAAATTTAAAAAAAAATGAATTTTAAGGCTTTTTTATAAAACAAAATAGCGCACTCTATAAGCTTAGACATTCAATAGACTTTTATAAGTGTTTCTAAAAAGTTTAAGATCTTCACTCAGATCTATTTGATCCGAGTTTCGCGTCTTTTTGTTTGCTCGAAGACCTATCGGTACGAGCTATTTGTAAGTTTTTAATGTTCTTCAAATTTGTTTAGGGTTTAGCTTTTTTATCCCTTTTCATAATGGACTAATCTACTTATTCGCTAATTTTTTCATCCTTTGCATTGCAGTCCATAGGTGGTTTTTAACTAAGCTAAAATTTGCCAGGAGAGTTTTAGAGATAGTTAATGGAACTGTTCCAAAATTAGAAAACGTAAATTGAGTCCATCAAATGGTAAACGAAACATTGGCGCTAATTGGGTTTATTCTTTAAACCCAGACACACGGGGTGCTACCTCCGTCTTAGTGAAGGCTCGGAGACCATTAAAAACCCCAAGAATTATTAGTTTCGCTCCCCCCACCCCCTGGCAGATAACTTACGAGCCCCTTGACGAGGTAATAACCCAGGTATCAGCAAAGCCAAAAAAGTCTGCAGGGGGGGGGCAACGACTCCCGTTCCCCGCGACCGGCACCGCGCGCGCGCGCGCACTAAGCACCTCCGAGACCCTTAATAGGGTTCGAAGCCGTCGATCAGCTGGGCTTTTCTGACTTCCCATCTGCTATTAGCGAGCCCGCAACTGTCTTCCGGAACCTGATGATCCTACTATCACGTTGAAGAAAATTTAGACACGGAAATTGCAAGTAGTAACTGGTCTTGGACCATTCCGATGGATTCTACCTTTTTCATCCCTTACAAACGTTATGTAAACCTATAAATAGTTTTCAAAAATTATTTTAAGCAGCCGACACTTTCCTCACCAGCATTTTCTATAAATATTGATAGAACTCTCAAATTGAAATCCTATCGAAAAATTATCCCAATTTCTATAGAAATTTGTGTAGATTTTCTGTTGACATTGAAAAACCTCAGAAATCTAGTTGTTTTCTATAAAAATATTTATAAAGCACTCTATAGAACACAATGAACGTTAGACTTCTATAGACTTTTTATAAGGGTACATTTTGAGGTCATTTTTAAATTGTATTGGGCATATGAAATTCCTAGCCTTTCTCTTCAGTACAGTACAATTAAAATGGGCATAGAGTAGGTTATTCTATTTATTAATAAAAGCGGTATATACTAAATCTAAAAATAGTCTGCTAACACGAGTTACGACATTTTCCAGTAATGGCAGAAACTTTAATAAAGGGATCCCTTATAAATGTAAAACCACTAGTGTATTGATAAACGACAATCACCAATAAGAAAACAGGCTGATTTGGTTCGAGCATTAGCGTGATTGGGAGTATAATTTTAACAATTGTCTCATTCTTCTTAAGTTGAAATGAATACATTATTAGTAGAATTTTATTCTTTAAATAGTTGTTCCAATAGTCACTTCAATCTGAGCTCTACCCCTACTAGATTCGCCTGGCTAGTCAAAGAAGCGAATTGGAATACATGGTCAAATGAAACCAAGTCAACAAGGATCGAAGGTTAACGCTTAAGTCTATCAGCGTATTAAAATTAACGTTATAAATTTCTTAAATGGTTATATTGAAATGCCTATTCAATACGATTAATAGTAAAACATCGGTTATGTAATAATTATTATCAGTTAAGGAAGCCAATTATCGGTGACCGGGTTAAAGCATAAGCTGGGATCGAACCCGGGTCCTCTTGCTGCGAGGTGAGAGTACCAACCAACTTACTACTAATCATCAAAAATGTATTTTATTCTTACCAAGAATATTGCGTTTTCCAACAACTAATAGCGTCTTTCTAGCCTTTACGCGAACAGTTTTTAAACGTTGTCTTTCTCTTAAATTTAAATTGAACCGCGAAATATCTCAGCAGCTGTCAATTTGTATAGCCCAGTAATTTTCTATTTAAATCTCTTTACCTTCTATAAAATCTGATGTTTATGAAAAATAAATTAAAGCTAATTTATCGAATGTCATCAAGCATTTTTTACTGTCATTTATAATCTCTAAATTTGAACAAAAAATGCGTTTAATATTACGTTTGTTTCCTCTTTAAGAAATTTAATAATCCCGGATAAATTTCGTAAGAGATAAAATATTCAACTGCGAAATTAAGATGGATCATTTTCGTCGCGTTGTCTGATATCGTAATTGAATACTAAACTAACGATATAGCGTTAGTGGAATAATAAAACGGTTAACTTTTATTATTATTATTACGCCTAATGAAACCGTCAAGATTTGTGTTAACAGTTTAGTAACGTGGTGCTAGTAACTAAAACGCTAACTCGATATGAATTATGCATGAACTATTCCTTTTTCCATATTGCGCCGTGTTTATATTCGCGTACAAAAGAAGGCGTGTGATATTGGAAGTCAATGTAATTATTATGTGTTGGGTTTATAATAAAACAACGCCTCTTAATTTTTCCGAAATAAGGAAATTATCGGTTTGTTTAAGGGCTGGTCAAGCAAATTATATCTGGAATAAAATAAATCAGACTGTTTCTAAATAAAACGCTGAACGATAAACTTAATTTGCATATTTAAACACGAGCAAGTCATCACGCGATTCCACACTTACGACAAATTTGGGCCATTTTTCTCCATTTTATCTCTATGAAAAGTTCGATCATTGTGGAAACTATAACTACAAACTTAGCAAACATCAACCTGTAAGTTACTGTTTGGTTTGTTTTATCGATAGTATTCACCTTAAAACCATTCCAGAAAAAATTAATTATTACAATAGGTCTACCAAAATTAAATGTTTCGTTGCCGAGAATACAGTTATTTTTTCAAATAATTTTTACTCCGAATAGAATTGGAGTAAAATGACTACAATAGGTACTCAATAGCAGCGGTTCCCATTTTTTTTGTTGCTATGGAACCCTAAATTATTCACCTAATTCTGGCGGAACCCCAACTAATTGTTTTTACTTATCTTAAAAAACTCTTGACACAAACAAAGATGGCAGCGCTGCGAATTCTCGGAACCCCTGTGACCTTTCCACGGAACCCCAGGGTTCGGTGGAACACCTTTTGGGAACCGCTGCTCTAAACAGAACAGAAACCTCAGCACAGTCCAAGAGTAAGCGTTTAAGATGCCAGTTCACTAACACCACTGGATCATTATAAAAATATTAAGACCATTTAGCAAATCCCAACGGAAGTATTTCTAATTCCCTTTGATTTTAATTATCAGTACCTCTCAACGGCTCAGGGGGGTGGCACCGGAATGGGGGGTGGTTGAAGATTCTTTCACTCGGAAAGAATGGCAGGTAACCCCCGGATAGGTGGAAACTAAACACCCCTTAGTTGTCAAACGACGGAGGAAGTAATAATGTCAGAAGTGTATTATTGAAGGAAGTATGCATCGACCTTTAACTGCTATTAGATGGTAAAGCGCAGGCTACTGCTGATTTTTAGACGTTAATTATAGTTATTTTTAGAGGCCTTTTTTTCTGGAAAATTTTCAGTATTTTTAGTCTAATATTTTTTGCAAATTTAAATAAAGCGGAATTTTCTCCTCATGTTTTCGAATCTAAAAATAAAACTAAACCCCTAGACTAGTTTAAGCTTATTAACAATGTAACACTATTTAATTATTTGTAGTATGTTTACTTTTATAAAACATTTTATATATCGTAAAAAGTTAAAAACATTAAAACAAATTTTTTATTTTTCCGATTTGCGTAAACTTTTCCGCATTTTTTTAAGGAAAATTAACCACTCTAGTTATTTTATTAAAAAAATTCCTTGCAAAAAAAATGGATGGCTTAAAGCCCGCGAAAGAACACGCATAATGTTTTCCATCCTAGATGGATACTTTTGTCGTAAGAGTATATTTTATATACTGCTGGTAACGCGTTTTCTTCCTCTTCCTCTCGCCTGTCAAATGTCTTCGCGATATTATTAAAAACGTAGAACGTAAATCCGACGATCGGCTATTTCATGTGTTGCCCTTTTACGGTACCTTAACTCACGGGGTCATCTCATCTCGGCTCTCATCAAATAGCTAAAGGCGCTCGTGATTCGAATGTAGATTTTTTCTCTCTTTAACCAGCAGGGCTTCGCCGTTGGACTGCTAATTACCCAAGCGTACTCTGTGTAAAGCAACCCCGCTCTTCATTGTGGATAGTCTTTGAGTCTCTTGGAACCAATTTCACTTACTTTATTCACTTTTTTGTTCATTACGCTGAAGCTCCTTATTTTATTTAGGGTATGGTGCGTCAATTCGGGTAACGTATTTTACAAATGACTTTTTAACTATTTTTAAGAAAAAGTTGAAATTGGATTTAGAAGCATTCTTAAAACACAATCCCTTAACTTTTATTGGTATTTGGCCCATCGTAATATTTCTGATGGCCTGTCGTTTTGGCCAGCAAAAATGGACAATTTTTACAGTCATTTAGTGTAGTACTGTCTAAAATAATTTGGTTTATCGCGAGTCCTAGTTTAGATAAAAGTATTTTAATAATTCGAAAGAATTGGTTATTTTTCGTCGAATTCCAGAAAGCCTTTTACGATTTGTGACTAGCTACCAACTAGTAATATAAAGTACTGACACTGTGTTTGTAACTAGCATACTGACGGACTTCGCACTACTAATAGTACTGACACTGTGACGTCACAGGACGTCATCCATGATTTTCCCTATAAAATTCCTCCCGAAATGTCAATTATAAGAGGTAAACGTGGATAAAGCAAGCGCGTAAACCCCCGGGGAGATTTTTTAACCACGAATTTGCGTGAAAACATTATAAAGTATATCCAATTTTTGATGAGGTGTTTGCATTCAAAATTATATCGTATTACACGAAAATTGCATCTCCAATTACTTTTAAGGTATTTAAAAGTGTGTTTCGAACCCATTTTGTATTATGTTACCGAAATGATACGTCTTAAAATAGATTGAAAGATGAACTCCTTTTGAAATATTTTCCAAATTGAGGCTTTCGTGGCAGATAAGAGATTAAGCCGGCCTTAGAAAACTTAATATTTCGCATAACGCGAGTTTTAAATTTGAACGGCTAACTACCACCAAGAACGTAATTAGGTTACTACGAGAATATGTCTGCCTTCCAGGCTCTAGAACCGTGATCTACTACCTACACTATTCCTCAAGAGTGAACCCTCTAATTTTATATTTGCGTAGCACCATATTTTATGAGAACGTGTATAATTAGTAACGAGTAAAATGGATTTAACTATTAAATTAGTTTTTGCAACTTTAATAAATGAAATTTCACGATTTAATTAGTATAACCTTCCTTTTAATTTAAAAGTTTATTTAAATAAATTCCATAAATAATTAATAGTTGGTAGCTTATCAATTATGGCGCTAAGAACAATATTTAAATCCCCCGTCAGAGGTTGTTAGTTTCATTTTGAATGACAATTTAAAATTGGCACATGCGAGTCGAAACAGTCAATGGATAGACGATAAAAAAGGCGAACTTTTTGTGCTTGAGCAACATTATTTAATAGGATAAATGTTAAATGAGGGATAAAATTCACTTCTGAGTAGTTCTTCTTTTCACTTCCAAAACCGCCAGAGTAGCTTCTCAAAGGGAGATAATAAAAAATATTCGCGGAGGGGTGTATTTGAAAAACTACGCGGAGTGAAGATGGCTTTTTCCTCGTTCAAACTAATCTGTGCAGAGCGAAAGTGAGTAGCTCTTAAGGTTCCCAGGTACGTTACGTTCCGACGTGGTTCGAGACTTTTCCCGCTAGGGGAAAACGTTCGCTTTTTAGCCGCGCGCTATATTCAATGGAGTGGAATTTGCAGGCGGGGTGACGATAGTTAATCTTAGCCTAACACTCTTTTAAGAGAAGACTGCCGCGAAAAAATAAAACTAAATTGAACTGGGAGAAGAAAAGTTTGCCGGGTTTTTTTTTTAAATATTTTGCGTGCTTTTTAGTCAATGAGATAGAGGTATATTGAGGTACCCAAAAACTTACCGAAAATCGTGAAACGAGACTTTGAAAAAGTTAGGTTTCTTTTTTTTATTTATTTGAAAGAAGGGACTGGTGCAGCTTCGTCGTCGGACGGTTTCTGGTTTTCTAAACACGCGGAACAACTTGTCAAGTCTTTCGATACGTCATTTTTCTATTTTAAACACTTTTTTTTTAGATTTTCGGCGGCCAGTAATGGACGACCATATTTGTTACGGGACTCATCGTGAAAAATTATATTTATAGAGTAGGCTCACTTCGTAGTCTTGTTTATTTCTCTATTGTGACGTCGAGTCACGTGAGACTGCAATTACTCTAATGATAAAAACTAAGCAGATTCTAGTTTATTTCGTACAAACGAGGCGGCGTTGCAGTTGAATACGAAAGCGTTACGCCCAACAAATAGGGGTTCAACGAACAGCAGCTTTTCTGTTTTCTAGCCCACGCTCTACCGTGTCGTTAAAATGGTGACTCGTCCTTCGATAGCCTTCTTGGTCCATGGGATGACTAACCACAGTCTCGTTATTTTGAGGATCTGTATACCAAAGTAGTGACGTATCACGTACATCCTGTATTTCAAATCTATCACAAATCGTTTATTGAAATTAGCTTAATGACAATTTTATTGTTAGTTTTCAGCGAAATTTCTAGCTGTAGCTAACACCTCTTTCTCGCGAAGTTTTCAATGAAATCTTTCCCACTTTCGGTTTAAACCCATGTGTTTCAGAGTTTTAGTGCAACGAAATGTTTTGCAATCACACTTTTGTTTACATTTAAAAATATATATATTTTTTAATTATTAAAATGGTTTTCCAGAAATATCGTCCCTGTTTTGGGAAATTTTGTGTGGAAAAATTATTTCGGAAAATGAAATCACCTCGTGGGTATATTTCTTAGTTTGAGTTTATCATTTTCCATTACGAAAAAGTCGAGGTTTAAATTTAACGTTTTCTCAATATTTATAAAAAAAAACTACCTCGAAATCCAGTTAGAAACACTGAAATAAAAGTCAATCCAGTCCTTATCGATAAAAATAAAATAAAATGGAATGGTTGGTCAACCTTGAACGGTTTTTGGAATTGATCCACGGAAGCTGATGGATAGATATATATATATATATATATATAAATGTTGTTTATATATAACTTCTATACATGTATAAATCTTTGGGGAATCCTATGGAAAGGTTGCGGCAATTTCTATAGAAATTATGGTAAGGTTGCGGCAATTTCTATAGAAATTATGGTAAGGTTGCGGCAATTTCTATAGAAATTATGGTAAGGTTGCGGCAATTTCTATAGAAATTATGGTAAGGTTGCGGCAATTTCTATAGAAATTATGGTAAGGTTGCGGCAATTTCTATAGAAATTATGGTAAGGTTGCGGCAATTTCTATAGAAATTATGGTAAGGTTGCGGCAATTTCTATAGAAATTATGGTAAGGTTGCGGCAATTTCTATAGAAATTATGGTAAGGTTGCGGCAATTTCTATAGAAATTATGGTAAGGTTGCGGCAATTTCTATAGAAATTATGGTAAGGTTGCGGCAATTTCTATAGAAATTATGGTAAGGTTGCGGCAATTTCTATAGAAATTATGGTAAGGTTGCGGCAATTTCTATAGAAATTATGGTAAGGTTGCGGCAATTTCTATAGAAATTATGGTAAGGTTGCGGCAATTTCTATAGAAATTATGGTAAGGTTGCGGCAATTTCTATAGAAATTATGGTAAGGTTGCGGCAATTTCTATAGAAATTATGGTAAGGTTGCGGCAATTTCTATAGAAATTATGGTAAGGTTGCGGCAATTTCTATAGAAATTATGGTAAGGTTGCGGCAATTTCTATAGAAATTATGGTAAGGTTGCGGCAATTTCTATAGAAATTATGGTGAGGTTGCGGCAATTTCTATAGAAATTATGGTGAGGTTGCGGCAATTTCTATAGAAATTATGGTGAGGTTGCGGCAATTTCTATAGAAATTATGGTGAGGTTGCGGCAATTTCTATAGAAATTATGGTGAGGTTGCGGCAATTTCTATAGAAATTATGGTGAGGTTGCGGCAATTTCTATAGAAATTATGGTGAGGTTGCGGCAATTTCTATAGAAATTATGGTGAGGTTGCGGCAATTTCTATAGAAATTATGGTGAGGTTGCGGCAATTTCTATAGAAATTATGGTGAGGTTGCGGCAATTTCTATAGAAATTATGGTGAGGTTGCGGCAATTTCTATAGAAATTATGGTGAGGTTGCGGCAATTTCTATAGAAATTATGGTGAGGTTGCGGCAATTTCTATAGAAATTATGGTGAGGTTGCGGCAATTTCTATAGAAATTATGGTGAGGTTGCGGCAATTTCTATAGAAATTATGGTGAGGTTGCGGCAATTTCTATAGAAATTATGGTGAGGTTGCGGCAATTTCTATAGAAATTATGGTAAGGTTGCGGCAATTTCTATAGAAATTATGGTAAGGTTGCGGCAATTTCTATAGAAATTATGGTAAGGTTGCGGCAATTTCCAAAGAAATTATGGTAAGGTTGCGGCAATTTCTATGGCCATTGGAATAACGTTGTGTTTTCAAATATAAATAAGGTTTTCTATATTTATGGTGCTAAAATATTATGGTTTTCTATAGACTTCTATAAAATTTTATAGTAACTCCATAGACACATTTTGTAAGGGAATATAATAAATACTTAAACGCGTAGAAACTACATTAAACGCGCTTTAAAATCCGGAAAAACGATAAATTATTTCTGGCTATGATAAACTTTGGTTTCAATACGAATCAGGTAAAAAGTATACATACGGGTGAACCAAAAAATTATAAAATGGGTAATATTTTTTATCCACTTGTTCGCGTTCGTGTATCGATGTCAAGGGCGAAGCGTGAAGGGTCGTTCCCGACGAATGTAGGCCACGTGTGCCTGTATGGCGGCACTGCTTACCCGACGAATGCAACGGAGAAAAAAGTCATCTTTCAAATCATAGCGAAACTCTTAAACAGAATTACCAGATTTTTTAAAAACTGGTCTCTCCGCGACTGACCAAGAATGTGAGTCAGGTGAATGGAGAATGAAGCACCAACTATACTCTGTTTTAGTGATTTCCGGAAGATATTCTACGCCTACACGGGCAGAGTATGTCATAGTACCGGGAGTGTCATACTCGTCTTCGGTGGAAAAGAGGCAAAGATTACGCGATCGAAGGAGGGGCGTGGTTTTCTTCCGGGGCATCAAGCGGCGAATTGATCGCTGCTAGCTAGATGCTACGCAGCTAGACTTTGTGTACAAATTTCATTGGACGAGCCTTTACGCTGAACGTTTTACGGAAAGGGGGAAGACAATTTCCGAATTTTCCCCTTCCGACGGCAGCAAGCGCTAAAGCGACTAACCAATGGAAAATGTACGCAAGAAAATGCATGACTTTTGACGGATTGTGTTCACCTTGTGTCTGTTGCTCCAAGTGGCAACTAGGAGCAACAAACACAAGGGGAACGCAGCTAGCCTTAAACTCCCCAACGCAGTGTTGTGTACATATTTCATTGGACGAACCTTTACGCTGAACGTTTTACCGAAAGGGGGAAGACAATTTCCGGATTTTCCCCTTCCGCCCGCAGCAATAGCGTCTAACCAATGAAAAATGTACGCAAGAAAATGCACGACTTTTGACGGGTTGCGTTCTCCTTGTGTGGGGCGCTGTGTTTGTTGCTCTTAGCTGCTAGCGTATTCTCCTTTAACCCGGGTACATTCTTGGAGTGACTGAAATCTACGTCATCTTTTCGAATCGAGAGAAAGAAACCCTCTCGTTTTCAAGGATTTTTGCAAAATCTTTTATTTTATCTCTCTCTCTCTCTCTGGCACTTTTCTCGCTACGAACGAAACACGTCCATTTATTTACTTTTTTTTTCTCAAAACGATCGAGGTTGAAATAATATCTCGGAAGGTATCTCTTAACCTTCTCTATCTTTCTCCTTTTTTTAATTGTAGACCCAATTAAACGGATAGAATTTTATATCCTGACTCTTTCGTTGAAATCACAAACTGTAGAGAGCGACTGTTACGTAAAGAAGGGGGAACAGTTCTTAGATCACGTTACGCCGTCAGGGTTATTGGAAAATTTCCAACGACAGTCTTTCTTCATCGACTCCTCCGGTTTTGAGAGATCTTAATCAGTTTCACCCGAGTTCCTACGTAACAAGGCTGCCCGATAAAGAAAAGCGGAAATATTTCCCTAAATACCGGGAAAATTATTGTTATTTTTAGAAGTTAAATTTCCCCCGTACCGTGATCAGCGAATTTTGTGTTTTTGCCACCTAGGAGCAACAAACACAGCACCCCACACAAGGAGAACGCAGCGCCGTCAGAAGTCGTGCATTTTCTTGCGTACATTTTTCATTGGCTTGACGCTTTAGCGCCTGCTGCCGTTGGAAGGGAAAAATTCGGAAATTGTCTCCCCCCCCTTTCCATAAAAATTGATCAATTTGGGTTAAATTTTAACAAAACTTGGGTAACCGAGAAAATCCCATGCTTTTTTAAATGGAGAGGTCAAACACATTTTGGGTTGCCATAGGAAAACTAAAGCCCATTGCAACTTTTCCCTTTGGCAATTGTCATACTACCATAAGGTCTACCGAACCCCCGCGTTTCAATCGGTGATAACCACCTCGGGTAGTCTCCTTGTTAGTGGCAATCGAGTTGCTACGGAATCCTAGTGCGATGTTTTTTTTGTAATTTATATATTATTTTTTGATTAGTATCAATTAAAATGGGTGCAACGACCAAAATCATCTCAACATAGTCCCATTCTCCCAAAACTAGAAATAAATTCTTGGTTATACAGAAGATTAGATTTTTTTTTAGAATTTGAAATAAAATCTCCAAGGTTTAAAATGTCAATCTGTAAATTTAAAATCCCGGTTAAAATTTCGTTCTGGTTCAGGATGGCCCCAAGAATCGATATAGTTTTTTGGTTCGTATGAGACCATACTAAAATTACCTTCCGAAAGTGTATAAATAATCCGCTCTATAGGAATAAACGTTTTGGTAATTCTATACCGAAAAAGCTCGTAAATATAGCATGGCCTACTTTTGCATATGTTAATTTGCATGAAAACTAGATCCATTCAGCGCAACACGACAAGTATATTTGAATATGGACTATTCTCCAAAGAGAAGATCGAGAGAGAGAGAGAGTGAGAGTTCTGAAGAGAAAGAAACGGGTTAAAGTTCATCATCATATTTTCACCATTACGTTTAGCTCCGTTCGCATCTGGAAAATTGTTGATCCCAATCAAGTTTTTTTATTAATTTAATATTAGCTATAAAATAATTAAAGTGTCAGGACAAAATTATTTAAGGAATCTAGTTGAAGATTTTATTTCCTACAGAGACCCCTAGCGAATAGTTTTCTCCCTTTTTTAATACTTTCTAGAAATACTTATAGAAGTCTATCGAATGTCTACGCTTTTATATAGATTAAAGAATTCTCTGAAATATCTCTATAGAAAATCTCGATATCTATAAATTTTCAATCTCCATAGAAAAATCACCTAATATTCTATAGAATCAAAATAACTTTTTGTACTTTTTACCGGAATCCCATTACAGTTCTATTAGAAAATTATATATAGAATTTTTATAGAATATTTGGAGAAAGTGTCAGTTTGCTTAGGGATTAATAATCTCTAAGCAAACTGACGATAATTTTTAGCGAACAACATTTGCTACTCATCTCGCTCTAGGTCATAAAAAATGGCGCTCGAGGCATCTATCGAATCCAGAAATGTTTATTGGTGGTAAAAGTAGCGGAAAATTGATATCTGATAAAGTGAGCCCGGGGCGTCCTAGAGGCATACTCGCGATAAATGTTTTATTATTCCGCACGTTTTTTGGTCAAGATCGCAATCGTGAATGCGATTTCGTCCCGCGTCCCTTAGACCCTATATATGTCGGAACGGAAACGCGGCGAAAGGAAAGCGTTTCAACGTTGAGAAATAGGAAAAAAAACCAAACGAAGTCTCGATACGCCTGCGTAGAAAGAAATAAAGCAAGCAGAAACCCTTTCGATCTTATTTTCCAGATGGGCCGGAAAGACTGAGGGTCGCGTTCCCATTAGCGTCGCGGACGCCATCGAGAGGCGTTGACCATTAAGGGACTGGCTTTCCCATTCACGGCGGTATTAATTACCTCATTTGTCGATTAACTCGACTACAATGGTGGCCGCCTATGAATAAGATTTTTCCGAGAAACGAATTCGCTTGATGGTTCTTCGGCTTTGGCTTAATTATAGGAATTCCGGGTGTTGAGCTCGCTACCGTTTACGCTTGATGGTGGTGGTGTCCTCCAATTCCAGTCGAAGAAGACAGAGGCGGATCGAAGTCGAATACACCGTTACCGCGTGGTGGCGCGTTTTTTTTTCCATCTGACTTATTACACGGCCATTGGTAAAGCGCAAATAAGGCGTTATTTTTCCAAATTAGATTCTCGGAAATGCCCCTGTATATCGTAACGCGACGGTTATTCTTCAATTGGCGTTTAATTACTATAATATTATGCCGCTTACAACGACGGGTATTTATGCTAATGAATCGTTGCTGCCGCTGCGTTTAAAATTATACCACTCGACGACGAGCTTTTGGATATTTTCATTGTTACGTATTTAATTAACGGGCCGGTTCGTGTACCCGTTTCTTTTAAATCCACCGGAGAACGCCTTCCCCGACTTAAAGCGTTTTTCGTGGTTTGGTAATTTTACAAAACGCGGTAGCGTGGGATCTTGGACTCGCATTGTTGGTGTTTATTTACAGACTGGGCAGGAAAAGACGTTTTATTGTTCAGACACCGAAGCTGGTGTCCAGTAGAATCTGCTCCGAAATAGTGCGGTTGTTCATATTCCAGGGCGAATTTAAACCACGTAGGACCCATACTGTAGCCAACATCACAAGTTACAAATTGAAAACGGTATCAATGGTAGCATATAGAACATAACTATGACACTACCTTTATTCCATTAAAAAATCTTCACTAACGGTGTTTTTTGCGTCGGAATTTTAGTCAGCCCAATGTAGCTTTATTGAAATTCCTAAACTCGCTCGGTTTGTGCGGATGAAGCTAAATAATGAGTAGTTCAGAAAAGAAAAGGTTGGGGAAAATGACCAATACGGTTCGATTCAGTGATCGCTTTCCGAAAATGGAACAAGTCGTCGAAGTGGGATATTCCACCAGCGTTATTTAAACCCATGCCTAGAATAGTTAAGCCTAGCATCTAAAGAATCCGCAAAGACTCCAACCTTGAAGATGCCCCAGAAAAGCTCAACCTGAATTTAAACTATTTTTCCAATAAACCTGTGTCTTTTATTTTACAATGCAAATTTATTTTTAAACCTGAGTCTCCGAAAACTTCATTAATCTGCAAATTTGTTGCATTAACAGCACTTGACACAGTGACGTAGCTGAGAACTCAAAGGCCTCCCCGCCAATATCTCTATGGGGGCCCCTTTTCAATTTTGTTTATGGTCAGTGGGGCCCCTTGAAGCTCGCCCCCCCCACGCTGTGGGCCCTGTGGACCATCAGTTATACGCCACTGACTTGACAGTGTATTGTAGTTCATTTTAGCTCCTAAGCCTTGGTCGTTCAATCAGGTTTGTTTACTAAAATAATGGCCGTCGGTTTATCATACGTAGAGCTAATTGTGCGACGGCATAATCGGCATTTGAGATTCGATGACGTCAAAATATGACATCGAATATGACGTCAAATATTACATACGGTACGGATGACGCAATATTTGTGAAACAAACCGTTAGTGAAATAGAGCTAGTGGCATACTTATGAGTAATTATATTACATATGATGATGCATTAAGTAGTAATAAGAATGACTAATTTGATTTTTAAGGGGGAAGAGCTTTTCTATAAAGTCATTACCCTAGTCGAACTGGTTTTAATGTATCGCTTTCGTCACGATATACGTAGGAGTTAGTTCAGTTTTGAAGTCTAGATTTTTATTAAAGGGCAACTCGTCGAATTTTAATTCGTGTCTTTTTCAACTTGTTAAAATGTTCCACGCGCTCTTTAATATTTTAGCGTAAAAGCCTCGCGCATTTTTTATTTCAAGGAGCACGCGCGAAATCACTCGAAGCCCATTTACGCTAAAATATCAAGACGCGCGTGAAACTTTTAAACAAGTTGAATGAGACATAAAACGAGGTTATGCTAGTGTCTATTGGCTATCATAGTGAAACGTCACTTCTACGTCACGAGTGACGCGCCCGATACATTTAAACAAGAAGGTCAATGTTACTTCATAGAAAGGCCTATTGGGATCGTGTATCGCTGGAATTGCATAAAAATTGTCATCCACCTAAAAATAAATAAATACATTCTTGATAACAAATAATATTGTTCAAAATGGCCTTCTAAAATGGTTTGGGTATTAGAAGACAATATACTAACAATGTAAGCATTAACTGGAGCTCTAGTGGTTTTGTAGTATCGTCCAATCAGTTTATTCTTGGCGTGTATCCTGGTTTTTGCGAATCTGTTTGTAACTTGGCAACTGGTTTTGTCACACGATGACAAAAATCACCTTAAGCCGCATTTTCACACTCGCTAGTAGCGGGTAAGAATACTAGGCGAAGTAGTGGACCATTTCAAATTTAACGGGTTTTCCAAGCGGAAGCGGAAAATAAATTCTTTCAGCGGAAGCGGATTTTAACTATTTTTACCCACTACTAGTGAGAGTGAAAATGCGGCTTAATGCGGCTTAAGGCCCAAGTCATCTAGCGACTTTTAATGCTTTGAAATCAGGTGGCTACTAAAGCCACGTCCATTCAACAATTACAACCCAAATACCAATTTACAGACTTGGATCATAATGTGATCAAAACTAAAATATGTAACAATTAGATTTTAATTAAATACACCTTTATTCTGAATTCCAACAATTTTCATAACTTTGAATAATAAACTTAAAAAAAGTCGACGTTTGAAATATTGCGGGCTATCTGATAAAAACAATTAACCAGCGTAGAAGCAAACTTTCTTCAATTTTTGTAAAAGTTGCGCAATAAAATAAGAGTTGGAAATGGGCTTCGGTGAAAAACTCGATTTCTTGGTTGGCGGAGGGAGCTAGACCTTTCCCGATAAGGGGCTATACACCGAGGGCAGGAACTCACGCAGCCAAAGTCACCTGCACGAAAACCAAATTTCGTAGGCCTGGCTGGCTGGTCTCGAGGATATCGTAGCCCTCAGCGTGTCCTTAGAGCCCATTACACACAGACAAAGCACGTGCCCTATGAGTTAATGAGAACTCGTTCGCATTTTTCAAAACTCGAAGAGGGGCGTTCGTCTAAGCGACGTATAACGTCACGGAGTACGGCCGCTAACGCTAATGGGAACGGGCCCATCTGCTATTATCTTATACAGTCAGACTTGGCCTGAAAGAACGAGCGTTGTACGTGATCCAAGAAGGTGGCAGGTGCCCGCATGCAATGTTGTCTATACCGTATCCCTTACTGCCGCCTCCACTCCTCACCACCCGCTCTCTCTCGAAAGAGACTCGACTTTTTAAAAAGCAAAAATAATGCCTACTCGCCCTTAAATGCTCAGGGAAAGAAAGACCCTGTCGTTTTGGATGGCGCTGACGGCTCGACCTTAGCTCTTTCTGCTCCCTAGGACGTTTTACATTTATTTGATAATCTCTTATTTGGTTTTAAATATTTTTAAATATTTTTTAAATTCTTATCAAATTCTTTTGGTTTTATTTAAATATTTTTTAAATTGTTATCAAATTATTTTTGTTTTATTTAATTTTTAAATTGTTATTAAATTCGTTTTGTTTTATTTAAATATTTTTAAATAATTGTTAGATTCTTTTTAAATATTTGTAATTTGGGTAGTCTTGATAACCAGAAAGATTTCCTTTTTTTCCTGATAAATAATTATTAATTATGAATATATCTTTTATTCCAAAGATAAATAATCAGTGTGCAAAATTTCATAGTTTTCTATTATTTAAAGATTTTTTAATTAAATTTTTTTAAATAAAAGAACTATTATTTAAAAAAAAAGCATTTGTACAATTGATCTTATCGCGGATTCGTGAGTTTGGGTGTTACGTACGTATCGTGCAAAATCTGTGTTAAAATATACGTATTCGAAACTTGTGCAAACTGAAATAAATTTAGGAACCAAAATAACCTCTATTACCCTAAATGTTTGATTGCCTGCTATACAAATAAACATAAATTAATGTAGACCACCTTAATGTTGTTTAATTTTAATATAATAACCTTGACTATAAATAAAACGGAAAAACGTTAACGATTATATTGGAAAATTTAATTTGTAAAGTTTCGCCTTATGAAAGACGGTTTATAAAAAGAAGTTCATTTACATCTCGGAGACGGCAATTTCGTAACCCGATTAGGACGGGTGCATTGTCATTACCAACGACTTCAATATCACTCGTTTCCAGACGTTACTATAAAGTCAGTCCTATTCAATTTCTCCCAACGACCGATAACGATATGCAAATCAGACGCGACAAATAAAAATAAAACACGGCGACCGCGAAAAAAAATAAATATTAAAAATTGGTTAATAACGAACGCGATATTACTATTTCGTCATGAAAATGTAGACTCAGACACCACGCGTTGGGGAATAAAATCTACGATAACCATTTCCCAGTATAAGACACTGACATTGCTATACGGATGGGATAAAAAAACGTCAACATTTCTTATCAGTAGACATATTTCGATACAAATGACATAGACACACCTCGAGATAAAAGTTCCCTCCGCGAAAGCTCAACTACCCCAATAAACTCTCGATTTTTCTTGTTTTCACTGATAAAGAGCGATTGTCTACCGTTTAAGAATATACGTGCACTTATAGACAATATAATTTTACGTAGTCAGTATGCAATATCAAATGAACTCATGATTGACTAAGGGAGTTTATTCGGTGTAATTTTGTGGAGTAACATGACCCGTTGTTTACGGGGGGGGGGGGAATAATTCCTTTTTAATTTCACGACGGGAAAAAATTTTGGGGGCGCAGACGGTCAAAATGTTGGAACGTTTTTATGACTGAAATATGCTTAGGGCTGTTTAGATACGTTTTGATATGAAGTATGTACGGTACCAGACGGAGTTCTAGACGAATGTTGATGTCTAGCAAAAAAGGGGTGAATTACAGGACTGCCATGCACGTGTTCAGAGAAACGTATCCCGTTATTTCAAAAGTTATCGTCTAGTCAAAAAATACACAACCTTTATGTGACATTGCCTACCCGTTAAAGGCGTATAGACAGAAGTTTATAACATCTCTTATTAGTGCCTCCTTCCAAGATTGCACTGCCAAATATTTAATAAAATTTTAGTCTATAATTTTGAAAATATATTCGACTTAAACTGGGTAAATGAGAAAAACTCAAAAGCAATTTAATCCCTTTTAGGTATTGAGTGGTAATGTAGGGTATACGACGACAGCAATATTAACAAATGGATTTAAATATTCATTTTACTTTTGTACCTCACCAAATATTTTCAATTTTAATATCAAGTGAATTACCTCACCTAACGATGTGAATGTAAAAATTTAACTGCGTTACGATATGTACTAATAAATACATATAGTTATTACATATATGGAATAGGGTATAGCATAAATTGCGAAGTATACTGGGTAAAATTTCTTTCGGGAAACATTTGAGCGCCATCAAACGGTAAAAACCTTTAAAAAATAGTAATGTGTTTATAAAATTGCTTAGACCTTTAGACTAGAATACTTTTTAACCTAGGCTTAGTGAAGCAGTAACTAATATGTTTTGAGCACGGCTAACCTCGATCGCGGAAGGGCGTTACAAAAGTTGGCAGTGCTATGAAGAATTTCCGGGAACATTTCAACAAGTTAGCTAAGACCAAAACAATTTATGCTATAGCCTATTGAATATTTATCCTTAGTCCTAACAAATACTGTCAACCAGTGGCGTAGCCAGGATTTTGTTTCGGGGGGGGGGGGCATCATTGAAATAAAGTAAAAAAATAAAAATATTTGTACGTACGACCATACGTTTCGGGGGGGCATGTGCCCCCTGTGCCCCCCCCCCCTGGCTACGCCACTGCTGTCAACTTTCAAGAGTCCTTGGCTATCTTAGATGATATTTTTATCTTTATCCAAGTAAACGTCATTGGTTCAGAGCTGGAAAACGAAAATCGGATATATTATTGGCAAGAACGTATTTAGGTTATAGAGGATGGGACAGTGTGTCAGAATTTATAGCCCGGTGTACCTAGTAACAAAGACCATACCACTGGAGGTCTATCATCATAGTGCCCTACCTAGCCCGGACAGGTGACAAATCCAGAACAGGTAGAAGAACCCTACTACTGATAGTCGCACCTATGACGCGAGCCACACAACCCAGCAGAAGGTGCTGCAATGGGCGGACAGAAGTACTATACCTAATCTTGACTGAAAATCTGTTGGCGGACTTGTTTTAAATTATTTTTTTCTGGACACAATAATTGATAATAAAGCCACTCTTTTATTTATGATTTATAAATTTTTTAATTTAGCTTTTATTAAACTTGAACGAACTAAATTAAGATTCCAATTGATATTTTCCTTCATAAATTATAAAACTTTTATTAGAAAGATGTTTTTAAGATTGATACAAGATGGCGCTTTACGATTAGGAAAAGTGATGGTTTCTGCTAGAGTAGCTGATGTAGGAGAACGTGTTAGCGAGAGTGGAATGAAAGACGTCTATGTTCTCAGTCATTTGAACAAGTTCTTGTTATTGGCTACTAGGCTCAAATTGAAATAAAATGTGAATGGTGAACAAATAATTATTTCCATCAGATTGAACAAAACGATGAAGATGGTAATTTTTGGAAAAAAATCGTCGTACTTTGCCAATAAAATCATCTTTTTGCAAAAGCGTGAAAAACAATTTATTTTTGATTGGTTGCTCTCTGGTTTCACAATAGTTTGTTGAACCTTCGCAGCTAGTCAGCATTCGATGCCGGCGAGAACGTACTCGTCCTAAATGAATATTATCTGCCAAATTAATATTGTTTTATTTTTTTTTGCGCTCTCATAACTGTTTACAGCAGCAACTCCGTAGTGGCTTTTTTGTTGAAAAACTAGGAACTGTTTTGCATATCAGTCGGCGAAATGCTAATTCCCACAAACTGATAACGCGCCGATTGCATTGGAAAATAAAACTTTTATTTTACTATTCATAAGGGAAGAGCACTTGATACACGAACCGAGAGAGGTTGAAGGTTTTCCAGGTCAAATGTTTCGCTGTTTTCTAAATAGAAATCTCCTCGTATCAAAGCATGAGGAGTTTTGGGAGAAAGTTGAGAAGGTTAGGAGAAACTATTCTCAGTTGTAGCCTTAGAAGGGGTTAAGTTATTGTAGTGATAAGCGTGTGGATATTGGACAGGTTAAGCGTGTCAGGGAACTTGGGTGATTGTAGACGTGGCTTTATTCTCTACAATCTATGATCCTACAAGTTTCAATTAACCTGATTATTATTATTTTGTATTAATATTATTATCTATTGAGTTTTCATGACATCGTATAGAATTTCTTAGGTTTTCTATATCCTACAGAGTGCACCATGTTTTTCTTTAGAAATGTCTAATATTTTTAATTTGTATTTAAAAATGCAAAAAAAATTAGGAAAATATATAGAATTACAATTACAGATCTATAGGAAATATATAGAATTACAATTACAGATATATAGGAAATATATAGAATTACAATTACAGATCTATAGGAAATATATAGAATTACAATTACAGATCTATAGGAAATATATAGAATTACAATTACAGATCTATAGGAAATATATAGAATTACAATTACAGATCTATAGGAAATATATAGAATTACAATTACAGATCTATAGGAAATATATAGAATTACAATTACAAATCTATAGAAAATATAATTCGATTTACAGTATTATAGAAAATGTATAGAATTTGAATTGGAGATTTGTAGAAAATGTGTAGAATTTGAATTGGAGATTTGTAGAAAATATATAGAATTCTAAATAGAAAATATATAATCAAATTAACAGTAATATAGAAAATGTATAGAGTTAGAATTAGTTCTTCAGAAAATATACAGAGTTCAAATTACAGTACTTCAGAAAATATACAGAGTTCAAATTACAGTTCTTCAGAAAATATAGAGTTCAAATTACAGTTCTTCAGAAAATATACAGAGTTCAAATTACAGTTCAATAGAAAACAAATTAGCCAATAAGTGATAAAAACAGTGAATATAAGTATTTTCAATCAATATTAATGGGTAATTTTTAGGCCTAAAAGAGAAATGTAGGCTCAAGTTCTGTTCTCTGAATCCAAGGTTGCTAGATAACAGGTGTGTAAATCTAATCCAAAATATGGAAATGTGCACTCTGAATGTAATATTGTTTTTATGATATTTCAAAATATTTCCATTCGATAATTTTTTATAACTTTAAAATGTTATGTAATTAACAATTTTTCACTGGTAATGAGATACCACGATTAGGTACAATTAATAAATATATCGTCCAAATTCAAAATTGGGGGAGTGAGAGATAATTTGTACTAGAATTAAGTTACTTCTAATATTGAAACGAGTATAGGGAAACGTATACTCAAAGTTTTATCTTTGACAGAATATTTTGTCTTTCCAATAAAGCGGAGGCAATTTAAAAAATTCAAATAATGGCTTAATAATATTGTAATCGGGTCAATGATTTAATGAAAATAAAAATCCAAGCGTTTGTACCCCAAGTTCAATATCATCCGCGTGCTTTCTTCGGCCTTCGAGCTAAAAAATGCAAATGCCGTAGTCTTAATTAGGTGGCGAAATCTCATATGCTGATGGAATTCCCAATAGCCCCATGGATACTCGTGATCGCGTCACCGCGCGCGCCTAAATAATTTATTATCCGTATAATGTTTTTACGAGGTTATGCTAATTAAGCCGCAAAAATAATTGTGTGTGTTTTTTAAACGTATTCATTCTAGAGATAAGATAATTTATCTAGAATATGTTGGTGTAATTTCGTGTAACTACAATTATTATTGAATTTTTATTCTAATGTATTCAGTTTATCACGCGTCTTATTACGAAACCGTTCAACAAGTGTATACAACTCGTGTAGTGATTATTGGCGTGTTTATATATGTTACGAAGTTTGAATAATTTATACATTTGAAATACTTTGTACGCTTCCGGTTAAGTTAAGTTAACATTACGTAAGATTTTTTAGTTTTGTATTTGTTCTATTACGTAATATTATATTCCCGAAATATTGCAATTTGTTTCGTCGGTTTAATTTGTCACGTGTCGAATAAATCTTTTTAAATTTTATCGATTGGCTACACTTATACTTCTGATATTATATGTAATTTATCAAAAATAAATTTGGCATGGTATGACAGTCTGGTAATCGTAAACAATTCTGTAATTTTGTTACCGATATAGTCATTTTAGCGTAACTTATACTGGTCTCATATCGCATGTGCCCATCATAAATATGAAATCTCTGAAAGAAGGAAATAAATAATTTATGGAATTATTTTATTTCGCGCTTAGTGATATTATCCTTGATATTATACAATATTTTTTTCGCATGAAGTTAGCAACTAACAGACACTGTAAAGTCTGTCGTAGACCATTTTGAGTATAAGTGTACTTTGGGATTATTACGTACGTAGGCTGTTAATGGTAAAATATCCCATCATGTCGGTTATTTGAAACACTTGTGATTCGAATCGCTGACTCGTAGACTCGCGTGTCGGATTTCTGTGTAGCCGTGTATCGGCCATTATTATATTACGAATTGTAGAGGGCGTGCATGTCGAGATAAAAATGTAAATTATCTTCTCACTTATATATAACTGTAGATTTCGCCTCGTCATGTGTAAAAACGCGTTTAAGTTGCCTAATTTGACGAATGACGCCCAGTTTTTTGGCAGATGCGGAGGCATTATATAGGTTATTAATTTTGAAACGAATCTCGAAGTTGGTTATGTTATTCTGGTCACATCGACGCGGGAAATTAACCTGTTAGCGTTTTGCCATATATAAACGGTAGATTTTGCTTTTTCGATTTTTTTTTACATAAAACAAATATAACACTTGCCCAACAACAAAATTAAAATCTGAAGTATATGAATACTGGATCCATATCCGTATAGTGCTCACGTGTACGTTCGCTTATAACGTGTACGTTCGCTTATAACGTGTACGTTCGCTTATAACGTGTACGTTCGCTTATAACGTGTACGTTCGCTTATAACGTGTACGTTCGCTTATAACGTGTACGTTCGCTTATAACGTGTACGTTCGCTTATAACGTGTACGTTCGCTTATAACGTGTACGTTCGCTTATAACGTGTACGTTCGCTTATAACGTGTACGTTCGCTTATAACGTGTACGTTCGCTTATAACGTGTACGTTCGCTTATAACGTGTACGTTCGCTTATAACGTGTACGTTCGCTTATAACGTGTACGTTCGCTTATAACGTGTACGTTCGCTTATAACGTGTACGTTCGCTTATAACGTGTACGTTCGCTTATAACGTGTACGTTCGCTTATAACGTGTACGTTCGCTTATAACGTGTACGTTCGCTTATGACGTGTACGTTCGCTTATGACGTGTACGTTCGCTTATGACGTGTACGTTCGCTTATGACGTGTACGTTCGCTTATGACGTGTACGTTCGCTTATAACGTGTACGTTCGCTTATAACGTGTACGTTCGCTTATAACGTGTACGTTCGCTTATAACGTGTACGTTCGCTTATAACGTGTACGTTCGCTTATAACGTGTACGTTCGCTTATAACGTGTACGTTCGCTTATAACGTGTACGTTCGCTTATAACGTGTACGTTCGCTTATAACGTGTACGTTCGCTTATGACGTGTACGTTCGCTTATGAAGTGTACGTTCGCTTATGACGTGTACGTTCGCTTATGACGTGTACGTTCGCTTATGACGTGTACGTTCGCTTATGACGTGTACGTTCGCTTATAACGTGTACGTTCGCTTATAACGTGTACGTTCGCTTATAACGTGTACGTTCGCTTATAACGTGTACGTTCGCTTATAACGTGTACGTTCGCTTATAACGTGTACGTTCGCTTATAACGTGTACGTTCGCTTATAACGTGTACGTTCGCTTATAACGTGTACGTTCGCTTATAACGTGTACGTTCGCTAATATTTTCAAAATACGTTTATAAAAACTGAACAATAGTGAATAACAAATGTGGTTCATTTATAAATAAAATATACCAACATCGTTTTCTTTCTACATTTTAATTGTTAGTCAAAGTAGTACTGGCGGGAAATATTGAGTCGTAATGCGGTATAAACTTCCTTGATTTGGCTGGAAATTCGCTGCCATTGGAAACTGTTTGAAACCTGCAAAGGTACATGTTTCGTATTTATGGCCTAGATGGACACTTCGCTTTATACGAGATATAACATAACTTTGTGTTTTTATTTCATTAAATTACCATTTAGTTTACAATACTAATATTAAACGTTTTCGTAATAGATTTCGAATTGGACGAATTGGCCGTAACGTCTGTTTTGGGATGTAACGCAATTTAACAGTAAGCTTTTTTTCAAATCTTTTCATTCCTTTAAGTTATCAATATTTAATTAAACGTTAAAAAACGTTTGCCTATAACGTAAGAAAAATCGAACTACATAAATTTAGAGGGAAATCGGGTAAAGATTGAGAATGTGGTGACATCTCTCGGGTGAAAGTGACATGAAATTATCATTTGTTTATCTAAGGAATGAACTATCCCATACTAGTAAGCTTATAAGAATATAGTTTTCGAGATCAACGTTACCGGTTAGCACTGACAAAAGCGGATAATTCTCAATATCCGTCGGAAACATTAGTTCAGTGATAAAGTTATTGGTTTCTAATTAGATACTGTTTAACATCATTACGACCTAAGACATTTTGAATTTTAAATATTTCATTTTTCTATGATGAGAAAGAGCATCGTAAATTAAGCCTTTAACGATTAAAAGAGCACGGCAAAGTAAACCTTTAACGATTAAAAGAGCAAGACAAATTAAGTCTTTAACGATGAAAAGAGCACGGTAAATTAAACCTCTAACGATTAAAAGAGCGTGGCATATTAAGCCTCTAACGATTAAAAGAGCGTGGCATATTAAGCCTCTAACGATTAAAAGAGCGTAGCAAGTTAAGCCTTTAACGATTAAATGAACACGGCAAATTAAGCCTTTAACGATTAAAATCCGTAGTTAATTGAAATAATCTACTTGGTGCCGTATTCTGACTTGCTAGTGAATTAATTGTTATTAAATTAATAATTCCAATAATTAAATGCTATTTTAGAAGTCATCATTGACGAACTTTCGCGTTATTTAAAATAAATAAAAAAGAAAATGTTAGAGATTGAATAAGTCCATAAATATACGTATGGTTGATAATCCTTTAGTCGTAATCACAGACATGAACCACGGGAGATATACGGTCCTACCATCACCCCCTTATTATAAAGCTAGCCCTCAAAAAATTCCAATAAAAAATACTATTCTTATGTATATAAAATATAAAGAGTTCTTTTTGTAACGCGCAGAGATTAGGAAAAAATTAGGCCACTTAAATTTTTTTTTCTCCTCGGAAGGAAGAGGGTGACCCCTAGCGATGGCCCTAACAAATGATCGGCTTGTGTATAATACCGACGGGGCCTTTAGTTATGGAGCATAGGGTTAGCAGTTTTATCGGCTATTCTAATCATTCTTATAAAATGTAGAGAGAGAGAGTGAAAAAGTGGCAGTGGGGGACATTCATTGTGTTGGCTCTGAGATAGGGTTGCGAGATCGTGTCCTCGCATTGAAAAGGACGAACAGGGAGGAGAATAAGTCCTACTTTGTTACTCTATGGGTGTATTCTACCTCTATTCACTCGAGCCAATACAAAAACAATTTCCCTATTATCAGAAAGATCATTTTTTGATTTTATTTTTGTTGAAAAGACTTTGATTTGGTTATAGCTAAGCTACGCGTACGAAGAAGAACGAAGATATCAAGAAATCAACCCAATTTACCTTTTACCGAAATATTCTATAGACTTTCTATAGACAATATCACTTACAAAACTTTCTATAGAAAGTTACCACTTATTGAAACGACTTTGATTTGGTGGTAACTAAACTACGCGTACGAAGAAGTACGAAGATATCAAGAAATCAACCCAAAAGATTCTATAGACTTTCTAATAACAATTTAATTTACAAAACTTTCTATAGCAAAATATACTATTTAATTTTTGTTGAAACCCCTTTTTATTATACGGCTTAATTTTATATATAAACTACGCGTACAGATATGTCAAGAAATAAACCCAAATTAACCCTTACGAAAATAGTCTATAGAAAATTTAACTTACCAAACCTTTTTATAGAAAAAGACCCTTTTCTATTTTATTTTTACTAAAACGATTTTGGTATCGTTTACACGTAAGCTATGTTGAAAGATCTAAATAAATCAGCCTAATTTTCCTTAAAAAAATATTTCTATAGAAAATTCACCTCGTTTGTAATCAAGTAAATTTAAGGTTTAAGGTTTTCCATGTCCTATTCAGTACCGTATTAATATTTCTATAGCAAAACCTCGAAATTATTAGGTCATTTTCTTTAATAGAATTCATTAAACCTTGGGATAATTTTTCTATCGGATTCCGATTATATAGAATATATTTTTGAAATGTTTATAAGTTTATAAGTGATCAAACTGACGATAGATTTTGCGATGCGATTATAAGACTAATGTTTTGAAGTGCATAGAAAAATTCTAAAAATTTGGCTCGAGTGACCATATTTTTGTAACACATCAGTGATGTTGGTTTGAAATAGTTTTTTATATTTGATAAGTTTTAATCTAAAGCCAATTTCGTATTGTAAGGGTATCTATAAAAATATTTATATGGAAACCTAATTGAAACTTTAAGGTCAATCTATAAGAAATTAGGTTATTATTCAATAGTTATTGAAATCACCCGACAAATTCTGATTTTATTTTATAGAAATATTTATTGTTTACGGTATATACAAATCTTTATATTTTCTAAAAATTTCCATAAGATTATATAGAAAGTCTATAGAAATTTGTTTTTAAGGAATACGAACTCTCTACTTCGAAACACTAATAACTATACTTCGGGGAAGGGGGGATGCCATAAAATATTATTGAAATAAATTTATAATGTTTATTTTTGAAGTTTCTCGAAGGGAAAGCGTATAATTTAGTCCAACTACATTTGATATTTCCGAAAGTCGCAAAAATAAAGAGGAAATCGTCGAAACTGGATCAGGTATGGCGTGTAATATATATCAGACAGCTGAATCGTCAATGCGTGCCTTAATGGCCCCAGTTTTCGGTTCGAGAAAAGAGAAAAAATCCGAGGGAGATTCATGCATTTATGCATAAGGCCAATTATGAAGTTCGGAAAAGTAGCATTCAGTCTAGCTCGGGATCCCCAATTAAAGGCGAGGAATGTCATCCACACCGGCTTGTTTGCTGTCCCGATACAAGATCACAACGGGGCAGATGCAACCTGGCCCAAGCTTTCTCGGTAAGATAGATTCTATAAGTTCCCAGCCCCTACCTCGAAATTTTGGGAGCGGTCCGCGATGGATAAGTCCACTCTCTTGATCTCTTCTCCATGTAGATTTAATAGCTTAAGGGGTCAAACTTATTTTTCGTTTCGTGGCTTTGTCTTCTAACGTGTCACTGTCTTCCTCGGAAAAATATCGTTCGCTTTCTAACCGGGGATTTTTAAGAAACATTTTGGACCCGCGTAAAAACATTAATAGGTGAGTCGGGTCTGATAAGAGGGTCCAGATATATTTTCGGGAGAGTGGGATGACCAAAGATGGCCCGAGGACGAAATCCGTATCATGCACGTACTGGAAAAAAAGCTAAGGTTCGTCTAATTCTCGCTTGCCTATAGCAGGGGCGTGGGCAATGGGCTAGAGAAATCATTACTTACAATTTTTTTTTTGAGAACCGCGGTACTGATGGGAGAAAACATATTGTGTAAGAAGGGGAAACGTATGGACTGGCCCCAACAACTCCCATAGCGTGGGACCGCAGACCAGCCCAGTCTGCCAAATATTTTTTGTTGTTTTTTTTTGGGCCTTGTTTTTGATGGAAGATGTCGATAAGGTGTGTCCACGTTACGGTATTATATTACTTTGGCTGCAAAGTGGATGAGCCGTATCATTACGGAGAAAGTTTATCGCTTTGTTGTTCGATACTTCTGCACTATAGTGCACCCAAATTTAATTCGTTGCGAGACGAATTGGATAGGGTGAAAGTTATTAACGTTTACCGAAAAAAATGTTGACAAATTCCAAATGTGGGCTATGACTTTTGATATTGAGAAAAATTATTTTAACAATTTTTAGAATGGACCGTTCACACTACTTATCTAAAGGTTGCGGTTTGTCTTATCAACATTTGTCGTTACAACTTGAATATTTTGTGGGTCAAAGGAACGATTTGAATCCTAAAAATATCCATAAAATTACACCTCACGGTCCTACTTGATCAACCGTACCAAAAACATTCTATAGAAATTCTATAATATCAGTAAAATCCAACAGAAAATGACGCGCAATTCTATAAAATCCTACGGAAAATGACGCGCATTTCTATAAACGCCTATAGAAAAATGACGCGCAATTCTATAAACGCCTATAGAAAATGACGCGCAATTCTATAAACGCCTATAGAAAAATGACGCGCAATTCTATAAACGCCTATATAAAAATTGCGCGCAGTTCTATAGAAATAAAAAGTTTCTTCTATAGAATTTATGTATAGAGAATTTTATAATATATAAAAATGCCTGGACGTTTTATAGAACATCATTTTATAGAATATAAATAGTTCAATAGAAATATATCATAGTTATAATTTCTATACAAACCAAGGTAATTTTCGACGAGTTTAATTGGTTTTTCCTCAAGCCAAACCTTAGAGAGTTAGCGGTGATAGCTATAGTGTCTTCTGATATAATGGGCCTGGCATTTTTTGTCTGGGAGGTGTAGAAAGAAAATTGCTCGGTTCGGATGATGGCGAACAAAATATTTTAGGGTTCGAATTTGGTAGAAAAGTCGGGGAGTGAACGCGCGCGTTATTTCTCTTGATATAATAAGAAAGCGTTGGGTATAACCTTGGCAAGGGGGAGGGGCCAAGGGGTCGCGGCGGACGGCCCGCTCAAATTAAGGCCCGCGGAGAGAAACAACTATTATGGAAGATCAGCTAGTTTTCGAAGCCGAGTGTTTTTTTCGAGCCGCAGAATGTCTCCCCGCGCTGATGAAAGATGGGGCCGCCGCCGACTTTCCAGTTTTCCCTCTCGCCAGTTCTTCATCCACCTCTCCTCCTTATAAATGCCATACCGCGCCAAACCCGAAAGATTGAGCAGTTCGGTTAATTTAAAATTAATACCGACGGGGGTAGGCACTTCATATTCGCTGGAAATCACCCAAAAGATAAGGAAAAAATCATGGATATAGCCAATGGAAAGCCAAATTATTGGGTCATGTCACAGAAATATTGCTTTAAAATAATAGATATTATTGAAATATTTCGGGGAAATCGTAGAAATATTTCAGGGAACTCGTAAAATTATTGCCGGGAAATGTATAGAAATATTGCAGGGAAATCTATAGAAATATTGCCGGGAAAATCTTTAGAAATATTGCCGGGAAATCTTTAGAAATATTGCCGGGAAATCTATAGAAATATTGCCGGGAAATCTATAGAAATATTGCCGGGAAATCTATAGAAATATTGCCGAGAAATCTTTATAAATATTGCCGAGAAATCTTTATAAATATTGCCGAGAAATCTTTATAAATATTGCCGGGAAATCTTTATAAATATTGCCGGGAAATCTTTATAAATATTGCCGGGAAATCTATAGAAATATTGCCGAAAAAGTTATAGAAATATTGCCGAGAAATCTATAGAAATATTGACGAGAAATCTATAGAAATATTGCCGAGAAATCTTTATAAATATTGCCGGGAAATCTTTATAAATATTGCCGGGAAATCTTTATAAATATTGCCGGGAAATCTTTATAAATATTGCCGGGAAATCTTTATAAATATTGCCGAAATATTTATAAATATTGCCGAAATATTTATAGAAATATTGCCGAGAAATCTATAGAAATATTGCGGGGAAATCTATAGAAATATTGCGGGGAAATCTATAGAAATGTACCGGGGAAATCTATAGAAATGTTGCCGGGGAAATCTATAGAAATGTTGCCGGGGAAATCTATAGAAATGTTGCCGGGGAAATCTATAGAAATGTTGCCGGGGAAATCTATAGAAATGTTGCCGGGGAAATCTATAGAAATGTTGCCGGGGAAATCTATAGAAATGTTGCCGGGGAAATCTATAGAAATGTTGCCGGGGAAATCTATAGAAATGTTGCCGGGGAAATCTATAGAAATGTTGCCGGGGAAATCTATAGAAATGTTTCCGAGAAATTATAGAAACGATATTGCGAAGATTTTAGATATACAGACTTCGCAAAACATTCAATTATTAAGTAATGACATTTTGTGCAATTTTATAGTACAGAAACTAATTCTATTTTTCAAAAGCTTATTTAGAAAATTCACGGTTTCAAATATACTTACAGAATTTCTCAAAATATTATCCATAATTTAAATATTAATGATATTTTTTAACAATCTAAATAGACTCGTTAAAACTACGAATTGTCAAATATAGGGCTCGCTCGAAGTAAAATAATTCATTAACATGTAATTTAACACTTCGAAATCGAAAGGTTTCATCGTGATCGAGAAAAATTAATTGAAATTTTTTGACATTGTATTATTGCAAATCTATCTATTTTATTTATTAATATAATAATTAATTTATTATTATTATTATTATTATTATTATTATTATTATTATTATTATTATTATTATTATTATTATTATTATTATTATTATTATTATTATTATTATTATTATTATTATTATTATTTTTAATTTATATATTTATTTGCTGATGATATGATGTGAAATAACTGACCTCAAAACTAATTTCAATAGTTAATTAGTTTTAATGTATTACCTAATAAACTAAACTATTAAGTACAGTACTAGATAAACGTTTTATGTTTAGTATTTGGATGTAAATGTTTAAGATCTGGGTCTAGAATTGGAAAACCATTAAGTGGTTGAGTTTTATATGTAAAACTTTGGTAAACAATTTTTATAGAAATTTTATAGAACTAGAATGGTATACTGAAAACAAAAATGTCTATATATTCCAAATGTATGCCATTTTTTAAATAATGGTTTTATATTTCATATTTCTATATAGAAAAATTGTTTAAAAAATGGCATATATTTGGAATATATAGAAATTTTGGTTTTTAGTATATCATTCGGATTACAGTTCTATAAAATTTCTATAAAAATTGTTAACCAAAATTTTACATATAAAACCATTAAGTGGTTGATAATTATATTTCATATTTCTATAGAAAAATTTATAAATTTAATTTATATTAAAGAAACCCTTAGTTTTTCTATAGCAATCTGAAAGATTTTCATAGAAAACCTATAGAAATATTTTAAAGGTTTGATAAAACTTGAAAATAGGTTTAAATTTGTGGAAATTTTAAATAATCCCTTTATGAATAAAACGCTAAATGAGCGTTTTATTCAATAGCCACTACGTTAATTTAGGCTCGCGGTTGCGGTCCCAGGACGGCGATTGTACCCGTAAAAAAGATGTTTGCGTAATAATAAGCGCTGATAAAAGCGCAGACATAACAAACACGGCGGGGATGGGCTCGTAAACATTTTCTTAATTGATGCGGCAGCAAAAACGAAATAATAACCAGTTAACGTCAGAAACGCGCGCGCATTTCAATTAAAGCCATATCAATTACTTAAAAGGATGAGACGGGCATTGTAATGACGCGCCTATATTCTCGCGGCCCCTGACAGTCTGCCTAGACGCGTCGGAATCCGTCCATCCTCGCGTCGGTGTCACTACCAGGAAAGTGCGCGTCTCTATCAAGCAAATGGACGCGTCACGATATTTTGGTAACCCGACTAATAATATCCCCCGCGATTGGCGGAGACGTCAAACGAACCCGACACCCCGAAAAGAAAGTCGGGTACTCGCACTCGGACTAATGTATATTACATCTAATGGTCTCTAATGTATTTAATATCAGAAGTCTATTATATCTTTACTACGAAAGAGCCTAAGTATAGGCTAGAGGCATTTTCGATGTTAAACTGCTGATTTGTATAACGCATTCCGGTTGAAAATTTAACGCTTATTAATGTAAAAAATAAACTGACGTCGTGAGTATAGGGATATTTACTAACTTATAGACCATATTTTACTGATTAAATAGTTTTAGTAAATAAATATATGGAGTATTTTACGAAGCACTATTTGTATTACTCCGCCTGACGATGTAAAATGTAGAAATTAAACTGCGTAGGGATATTTACTTCCTTATAGACCATATTTTACTGATGAAATAGTTTTAGTAAATGAGTATTTGGTGCATTTTACGAAGCACTATTTGTAGTACTCCGCCTGACGATGTAAAATGTAGAAATTAAACTGAGTAGGGATATTTAGTTACTTATAGACCATATTTTACCAATGAAATAGTTTTAGTAAATTAATATATGGAGTATTTTACGAAGCACTATTTGTATTACTCCGCCTGATGATGTAAAATGTAGAAATTTAAATGCGTAGGGATAATTAGTTACTTATAGACCATGATGAAATAGTTTTAGTAAAATCAGCGGTAGCCTGCGAAGGTATACAAGCAAATATTATTAACAATATAGGATGATGGATACTTTTCTCTATGATATATATATTATATACCTCTGATAATATCTAATGGTTCGTATATGCATTTGATACATCCGTATATGGTGTCGTCGAAGATACCACAGTCGACGGAGATGGCGATATTGTCCCCCGGGAATCCGGACCGCGTCACTCGGTTCTCGAATGGCGTGACAGTCATCCATTCGCGTCGTTAGTGCAAGGCGTAAAAAAATATAATCCCCCCCCCCTTATTCTATCCATTTTATATCCCTTTTTTATTATTCTACGAGATGGCGTAAAAAGAAGCTCACTTATAAGCCACACCTTTTCACGAAATCGACATCCGAGGCGCTTATCAATTACTGACATATCATTCTTAACCGCGTGGTATTATCCGTATAGCGACATTCCGTATCAAAGACGTTCCATATAATTAAGTCGCGATTTTGCTGATTAATATTAGCATTTTTCGCTGAGACTTTACGGAATCGTGTCCGAAGTAAATTAAAAAAAAAACGTTGTATGCCAAATTTCCTTTTGTACATTGTCTGATTATTGTAATCTCGTATGGAAATGTGCTAATTCCATAATGCTTTTTTGTGTAAATTGCGCTTTTTGGGCGCTGTCCGTCATATCGACAATCCCCCTGAAACTCATTATTCGTTTAATATCTTTATTTCTTTTAGTTTTCAAGCGTGATTTTGTTCAACTGTAGAAAATATTTTTCAGCTTTTTTGTGGGACACATTTTAGTATCGTTAATATGACAAACGGTAGTTCCGAACAGAAAATTCGTCACTTCCAAACTCTGTTGGGCGGAATCACTGCCATGCACGTTAGTTTGATATCACTCAAAGCACGTTTAGGTTTAAAATGTAAAAAATTACTACCTTTTGAAGTGAAGATAGTGTTTAACTTACAAAAGGAGACGACCCGAGGTGTAACGCACCGATTTTGTTCAAACTCGGGTGTTTTGTAGACTTTCATGTAACTTGAAAAACCCTAAAGGGAAAGGTCTCCATAGGCAATCGTTTTGCCATGATAACCAAAAATGTTTTTGACAACACCAAATGGAAATTTTCCCAACACCAAATGGAAATTTTCCCCTTGAATATAACATTGGAACCTGTCCAATTTTAAGGGTTACCCCCCCCTGTAAAAATTTTAATCAATTTCGAACTTTTTAATTTTTTTTTATTTACATTTTTGTTTTTAGCATTATAATTTTTAAATTTTTATAGGGGGTGGTACCCTTAAAATTGATCAGATTCCCATGTTATAATCAACGGTAAAATTTCCATTTGGTGTTGTGAAAAACATTTTTGGTTGCCATGGCAAAACGGTTGCCTATAGAGACATTTCCCTTTAGGGTTTTTGAAGTAACATGAAGGTCTACCAAACCTCCGAGTTTGAACAAAATCGGTGTGTTAAACTTCGGGTCGTCTCCTTAGTAAATTTGGTGTTCAGATTCCATAATTCATCATTTATGTGGCGTTATTTTTACTTTTGAATCTTCTGTAAGCCTTGTCAAAGGCTGACTTTGTCGATTTCTCGAGCGTGGTTAGACTACTCTGCCGTGCAAAGCACAAAAGCATTAACGACCAAAACCAAAATATGGAGAAAACCCGCGAAATTCAAACTTTCTTCGCCTTAAGATACCGCAACTTACTTCTTTCAAGTTTATATAGAAGTCTTGGATTTTTCAACTCAAATTATATTCTGGTACTAAACAATTTACAGGCCAAACAATATTTCAAAAATATCATTAAAACCATGTCTTAAAACGCGAAAAAAATGCGTTTTGATTTGACTTTTAAAGAAAATAAACACAATAATGCGTTTTTGGTTTGAAAATAATGCAAAAACCTAAAATAATGCGTTTTGCAACAAGTCATTTCTCTAAGAACAAAAATTTTAAATTCGAAAATTAGTTCAAGATTGAACTGAACGTATAAAATAAGGAGAAATAAAACCAAAATCTGTAAATCGAAAATTTGGTCGTTTATGCTTTTGTGCTTTGCACGGCAGTACTAATAATTCGTGTAGAATCACATTCCATAGTCAGGTTATAATTTAAACGGTTATTGGCGTAACAGATTATCATTAAAAATTTAGTTTTTAAATGCATAATTATCATATTGTACGATTGCTAGGAATAATTAAAATAAAGATTTTGAGCTTAGATTATAGTAAATATTAAGTTAGAAACCTACAAACTACTTCATTGTATACTTCACAGATACTAGCTATTTTGGTTTAGCACGACCTCAATATTTAGGAACTGTTCGCTCAAGCTCGTTCTTTAAGAATTAAGTGTAAATTAATATTAAAATTCAACCGATTACTGTCCCATTTTATAGTCGTTTTTACATGAGGACCAATCTCCTATTTAACAGATACGTTTTTGAAAATGCATAGCAGTTTTAAACCCAATTATACAGGGTTTTTCAAAATATTATGCGCAAAACCATGCAGCAGGGAAATGCGAACATTATGGTTTGAGTTCGTGTGATTAGAAAAAAAGGGACTTTGTAAAAAAATCGAGGTAACCAGCGTAAAAAGGTAAACTTAAACAGTATTTAAAGTCCCTGCTGCATAGTTTGGCGCTTGTTGCAGCCTACTTCCAGGGGCTAGTAGGCCACACTTTGAATCTCTCTGGCGCTCTTTTCACTCATCGTAGGAAAATGAAAAAAAAAAACAGGAATACTTCTCAACTCACCCCCTATAACTCCTTAAAATCATTGCGTAACCTTTTTAAACATCCTGTATTTAATAATGATTTTACTTTGTGCACTTAAGAATGTCAGTAGATCTTTTCGAGAATAATTTGATAGGTTTCGAAATATTCTTTTTCAAATTGTTAGCTCCCGAAAATATAAAAATTCTGACAACATTGTCAATTTTTGGAAATCAAGAGAATCAAAATTAGCAAAGAAACGCGATAATTTGACAAAACCGACGGAACGAGTGTCGCGAACGTCAGCCCTAAAAAAAGGGAGACACCGTCTCAAATTTGGCGTGGGTTTCCTGGTTCCTAATTAGGGGCATAGAGAGGACAAACTTCTAAGTATACCGGTAATACCATTTTACCCAAAAAGAAGGTACCTCCCTTCGGATGGAGCTTTATAAGTTCCGAGAATTTACGCGGAAGATATTTCTTGTTCGCTCTTTCTGGCGCGTTTCGAAGTCTTTCACGGTTTTTTTCTCACGGTATATTTTGTCGAAGATGACGTTCGGAAAAAGAAATGGTAGTTTTCGGTGATCGCCGTAATGTTTGGCATGAAAGTACGTAATGATAGCTCACGGAGCAAAAGTCGTAAATGGCGGGTGTAACTTTTCACACCCTACCATCCACTTACGAAGGGGCTGATTTCTCTTGGTTTTGGCTATAGCGAAAGGGCCGAGTTGCACCCTGGCCCCCCTGAGCACGACACGGTGCGCGCTTCGTACGATGTGAAATGGCCGTAGCCGTCACTTCTGGTATTGGGAAATGTCAATGACTACATTGTTTCCAAATCTTGGGGCATTATATTTAACGAAGCCAAAATTCTCCGTCGTTTCAAACTAAAATAACGCTTCGTAGCTTTAAAGAGGGAATGCACGCTAGATTTTGCCTACTTCAAATCTTCTTTCAGTATATCCAGAAGCATATAATGGTGGGGTGGCGAAGTGGCTAGAACTTTCACCTCGCAGCTAGAGGAGCCGGGTTCGATCTCAATTTGTGGAACTGTGTGGAAACTCGGAACAACTCCTTCCGCGTTGAGTTTGCAAGTTGTCTATTCGCTGGTTATTGGGTTTTTCCTGAGTTCTTCTATTTCCCCTTTCCATAAAAACTTTTTGAGGTTAACGGTAATAGTTAGTGTAGGGAGCTGTTGGCTCGCGTGGCATTAAAGGCTCGCCACTACCCTCTTATACGCATTGTAACCCGGTCTCCTGAATTATCGCTCGATGACTTGGGCCTAAGGTGGTCCCTTGGGTATTAGCCTAGCTGATTGTTATAAAGATTCCACCAACGGTCACAGCAGACGAAATTTTGTAATGATACCAGCGTCATGTCTAGATTCTTGGATGAACCATCATTTAGCAGATGACAGTTTCTAGAATCCTGAGAGCTTTGCTAATTAATAATTAATCATTGAATATGAGGATGACGGATTTGTTTCGTCTGCCGCGAGCTAGTTTCCATGACAGGTTGGGATAGGCTTATTTGTTAAAACTTAAAGCCAAACAACGTGAGCTAATGAAGCGACATCTGACTGAAGTCGCTCGGAACTATCTTCTAACTAGTGAACTTAAAACATCAAAACTTTCTTAATTGTATATCAACTGAATCCGAGCTATTTGTAAAAGCCAGAAGCCACTTGCTCGAAAATTTAAATATTTTTTCTTAACACAATATTTTATAATCTATCGACTATTTTGAGATTATTTTAATTAAATAGTTAAAATAAGCTGTTATAAAGGTTTTAATAAGTTCTCAATCTAATTTATCGCGAATTTATGCTCAATAACCCTGCTAACTACGTTCAAATTACACGTATTCAAAATTTACCTTTTTATATTATAGTCCATAAAGAATTGATATTCAATACTTTAAAAACTCTTAACGTTAGCTATATATTTTCTATATTCCCATTTGGTTTAGTTTTAATTTATTTCTCGGATTTAATTTGCATGTCGGCATTAACTAAACGTTAATAATATTATCTCGCTTCTATTATTCCGCTTGCAAGCAAAAATGACCTTTAAAAAACCTTCTTTATGCGCGAAGAGAAATTTTTTCATTGGCAATCTGGACTAATTTTTATACCTTTCATTCATATATGCCGAACAATGGCGCGATAATAGCCGAATGTTGGTGTGCAAATTTATGCGGTGAAATCTGAACAGCGCACAATCGAGCAAACCCACAATATATTTAAATCGTTCAGACGGTAGGTAGGGATGGCATTATTAAAAAGGAGAATTTCGCCATGAGAAAAGAACTAAATTTAAAGTTGAAGCGAGGCGTGGCCGCTATTAAATTCCCTAAACGAACTATATACACTTTAATTCGTGAAGAATTACTCTCCCGACTATAAAAGGCAAAAAAAAATATCTTTTGGTATAGTCGCTATAGTTTCTTTGTGTTGCAATACCGCGTACTATCATATTTTATAACCGTCCAGGAAGGAAAATTTACTGGAACCATTTAACAAATCTATTTAAACGAACCTTGACTCCTTCGTACATGAAAACTTACTTTTTTTGTTTTTTTAAAAAACCAGCTAAAATATATTTCATTTTTTAAAAATTCGGTTAAAGTTTGTTTCCCGAAAATTTAAAAGAAAATGCAAGCCGACCGTTAATAAAGCGCGAGACCGCCGATAGCGCGGGCCCTATAAGAGCTAGCTGTTTATTACTGGATATAACTAACAAGGAGACTATCCGAGGTGTAACACACCGATTTTGTTAAAACTCGGTTTTTAAGTAGGCCTTAATGAATCATGAAAATTCCCAAAAGGAAAAGTTTCAACGAGCATTAGTTTTGCCATGGAAACCGAAAATGTTTTTGACAACACAAAATGGAAAATTCCTTACCGAAAAAACCATGGGATTTTGATAATTTGATCAATTTAATTTTTTCGTCAATTTTGATAAATCTTTTCTAGTTTTCGCATTTTAAATTTTTTAATTTTTTGGGAAATCCCATGTTATTTTCGGTAAGGAATTTTCCATTTTGTGTTGTCAAAAACATTTTCAGTTGCCATGGCAAAACTATTGCCCGTTGAAACTTTTCCTTTTGGGAATTTTCACGATTCATTATGGCCTACTTAACCCCCGAGTTTGAACAAAATCGGTGTGTTACACCTCGGGTAGTCTCCTTTGTAAGATTTCAAGCTTTCAAAAAATATTGAAATTTTATTGCCAAAATCTGATTTTCAGGCTTATTGAGGCAACTTCATTTATCCGAAATCTTACCTTTAAAAACCATAAAATATATCTTAACAGACAATAAATAATTTGTTACATTTCTTTATTCGTATCAACTTGCATATTTCAGTATAAAGGCCATTTTGATTGTTACGTTATTTCCCGGTTTATTAAGATTTTTTTCATTATTATTATTACTTCCTAATCGGGGCCCTAACTTAATTAGGGTCTAACGATCGGTTGGTTTAACAAACTAGATAATGCAATTTAAAATGGACAAAATCATTATTATTATAACGCCGAATATGGCTTCTTTTGTTAGGAACGGCAGAACAGTTTTGCAATTTAGAAAAATGAATTTCAATGAGGATAAAGCATTTACATGGAAAATAAAACTCAATTTACATTTATATGAAGACAGGCGAAACTGTTGCTTGGCGAGTTTGACGTACGGGGAAAAAAAGATTTCGTTTGGTTGTAAATATAGGAAGAACGGTACAATTGAGATTTCTGTATAGCTTCGAATTACTTCATTATGGGATCAGCCAATCTTATTTCTTCTACCTAATGGCCGAGCGTGCTTCGTAATTGGTCTTAGTGGGTCAAACTTCGGAGTATCCGGTACTTTTCAAATGTCTATCCCAACTAGCGAGATAAGGAAAAAATCAAAATTAATCGGGTTTACGCGTGAAGCAGGGGCGTAGGAAAATATTGACTGATCTAATTGCTCCCTCCAAATTTTGGTCATACAAATTTTCAAATTGACGAGTTCAAATCATACTACGAAAGTTTGATCTTCCTGCGCGTCTTTAGAATAACCATTTATGTAAAACTATACTTGAGATTTACTGAAATTTACCTTAATTTATTGTATTTTTTTATCTTAACTTTCTTAAAATTTCCAAATAGTAAAATATTTAATTTTAAGTTGTTTTTTAGCTTTGAAAAAAGGTGACCTTATCTCGTCCAACTTATATTTTTATTTTATTTAGTTGGTTTATAAAGTTTACTTACAAGGAGACATCCCGAGTTGTTTATCCCCGATTTTTTTCAAACTCGAGGGTTAAGTAGATCTTCATTTACCTTGAATGTTCATAAAGGGAAAAGTTTCAATGGCCATTCGTTTTGCCATGACAACCAAAAATGTTTATCACAACTCCAATTTAAACTTTCTCTACGTAAAATAGCATGGGAAAATCACGGCTTGTAAGGCTCCTTTTTCAAAATCGATAAATATGGGTAAAATCAATTACCCAAATTTATCGATTTTACCCAATTGTTTTTCCCAAAAATTTTAATATATTTTTTTTAAAATTACAATTCGTGATTTTGCCATGCTATTTTACGTAGAGAAAGTTTGAAAAACATTTTTGGTGGTCAAAACGAATGACCATTGAAACTTTTCCCTTTAGGAGCTTTCAAGGTAAATGAAGATCTACTTAACCCCCGAGTTTAAACAAAATCGGGGAGAAACGCCTCGGGTACTTTCCTTGTTAGTCACGCAGGGCTTTTTCGCAAACATATGGTAAATAAAAAAAGTAATATAGTTTAAGATGGAATAAATCTAGGTACAAACAGTGTAGGAAATTGGTTTTATGTAAAGGTCGAAAAAAGGTCATAAAGGTAACATAGAACAAAGAGATATTGGCTTTGAAAATTAATAGTTGGCTTACATCAAAAGGCAGAGTGCTTTCTTATAGATATTTAGCTGGTTTATCGACGTTTATAGATCGATATTTCATTGAGAGAATTTAATCACTGTAAATTAAATTACATTTTTATTTAGAGGAATTGTAGTAATTAGTTAAAATAATAAATTAAAGGAACATTTATATAAAAAAATTGTTACGTAAGTAGCCCATTTTTTTATTTACTATTCGTCATACTGACGAATAGTAAATAAACCTTTGAAATTAAAAAATAAGTCTATTTAGGAATTTTTGTTAATAAGATTTTTGATGATTCATATTAAATTAATATTTAGTTAAAATATTAAATATTTTACGAATTATTATGAATTATTACTATAATATTATAATATAATAATAATATTTAAAAGGTCCCTTAAAAGTTTACGTTAACGGACAAATGATGGCGCCACCAAAATGAATCCACAGTAGTGTGACGTTACGAGTACATTTCGATGTATATAGTGCTAGCTTAGACTATAGTCATTTCACTTGTCAACCTAGCTTAAATACCTCTAGTTGAAACGTATATTCTGAGCTAATTGAATCTGGAAGTCATTTCGGAAATAACTCAATTTAGTCTTCTAAATATCGAAACAGTCCTCGATATCAGTCGCTAATATTCTCGAATCGGATTTGCGGTTTAACCTTTGGACATTTCTTTTTGGTAAATCTGAGATTTCCACGAAGATGGGGGGAAAATGATAAAAACATTAATATGTCTAATATAATTATACAGTGAGGTAGGGGCCCACCGCCCCCCCCCCCCTTTACCGGCAAAGGCTTCGCGAGGCCTAGCTTTTATATCTATAGATGGCTATCTATATAGGTATATTTTTAAGGAGAACCAAATCATTTTTCTTTTGATTTATATTTCGAAGGAGTAAAGTTCAAAGCACCGCTGACAGAGATAAGGGACTGCAACTCGCAGCGGGCCTAATCATAAATAAATAGTTTTATCCACGAAATTCGCGGGTTTAAAAAATCATAATTCATTTGGTCGCCTGGAGGGTCCTTCGCTCCCGATAGGGTCCAAAATAATATTCAATTCAGGCCACCACCTTTTCTATTCTCCCTCTCTCGTTATTAATCTGCGCGCCGTGTCCCCTCCCTGTATTGATAAAGAACCCCTGATATCAAAGACCAATCAATCCACCCGAATACTAGCTCTGCTGATTATTATCTCGTAATTATTAAGAAACTTCGCTTATTTTGGCCCGAATCTGAGTTGATCTTTTTGTGGTTTCGAAACGCTGTTAAGATAGAAGGGTACCTGTCACCTGAGTTCAGCTTTTTATGACATCGAAACGTTGTTAAAAGTGGAGGGTACCTGTGATATGAGTTAAGCTTTTTAGGACTTCGAAACGCTTTTTAAAGTGGAAAGTACCTGTGATATGAATTGATCGTTTTGTGAGTTTGAAATTGTGTTAAGATAGAAGTGTACTCTGAAAAGGGTTTTTCCATTCGGGGTTTCAAAACACTGTTAAGATAGGAGGGTACCTGTGATATGAGTTCAGCTTTTTATGACTTCGAAACGCTTTTTAAAGTGGAGGGTACCGGTGATATAAACTGATCTTTTTGTGATTTTGAAATTGTGTTAAGATAGAAGTGTACTCTGATAAGGGTTGATCTGTTCGTGGTTTCGATACGCTGTTTAGATAGAAGGGTACCTGTGATATGACTTCGAAATGCTTTTACCTGTGATATGAGTTGAACATTTCGTGGCTATGAAACGCTTTTCAGATAGTACAGTACTGTGATATGAGTTAATCGTTTTATGACTTCGAAACGCTTTTAACAATGGAGGGTACCTGCGATATGAGTTGATCTGTTCGTGGCTATGAAACGCTGTTAAGATAGTACTGTGATATGAGTTGATCTTTTTATGACTTCGACACGCTTTTAACAATGGAGGGTACCTGTGATATGAGTTGATCTGTTCGTGGCTATGAAACGCTTTTAAGATAGTAGAGTACTATGATATGAGTTATAATTTTTATGGGTTTGAAACGCTGTTAAGATAGAAGGGTTCTGTGATATGAATGAAAGGTAGCGCAACCCCGGTTAAAAATAATTCCAGGCTCCAGGAGAGCGATCATTATTTAAGATAACTATACGTATTGGGGTGATATTGGTTTAAATCCCGGGCCCCTCCGCCTGCACGGGCCCAAAACATTTGTACCGTTTCGTTGATCCTGGTTTAGCGGATAATGGTATAATTATCTTTAGAACCGGAATTTATCTTTAACTAAATGTATTTAACTTTCATTGATCGTTTTACGACGTTACATTTATGAACGATCGGAATAGATTGGTGAAAACTACGAAATTTCAAATGAAGTTATCGATTGTTTGCTATCGTTACGTTTTAACGATAGGAGTGTAAGAAAAAAATGTTAATATGTTCATCAAGATTAAATTTATTTATCGAATGCTTTCATCTGGAAAATATGCGATAAATCTGATTTCAGTCTAAGCGAAACGGCCAAGGGAAACGCTTCAAATGAACCCGCGACAATCAACCAAGTTGTTCGTATTGGTGCCAGGCGTACGAGAACTTATATTCTTTGAAACGGGGTTATTGTATTTGCAGTACGAGTACCGCGTTTTCGTGTTTTTAAAATATATTTTAAATTCTAAAAACTTATTTGGACGTATTTAATATAGGGTCAATGGAGGTATAAGTGTGATCAAAATATTTCTTTGGGAGTTTACTTGAAATTACTCTTAAACTAAAAATAGCACCCGCTTAAGAATTGGTACCATTAATACGGCCACTTTATCCTACACAACCACGCAATCAAATATACTATCAATTAAATAGTGATATAAATATTAATTATTTCATGTAACTCTGTTAGTGATCACACTTACCCCTAAAATGCGGGGCCAGTGTGATAGGGGGGTGGGGTCATTGTGATCACTTGAAATCCTTGACCAATCGCAATGAATTTGCATACAGAGGTTAAAAATGGTGTCCCAATAAAGCTTAATTTTTTTCGTAGCTGTAAAATAATATCTTCGTGTGGTCACACTTACCCCGCACTGCAAATTTTGAAAGACTTTTTCAGATTAAATTTTGAAAAGCTCAAAATATTAGCAAAAGCACCAAAGTTTCCTAGCAGGTAAAAGGTTAAGCAGGCTACAAAATACCAAAATGTAAAACCGGTTCGTCATTTAGAAAAAAAATTACAGAACTTTTCTTTGGGCATAAAATCTCTAAACACGAGTAGAAGAGTATGACATTTTTTTAACTAAAATTTTTAAAAACTAAATTTAATTTAAATTCATATTGTAAATATACAAAATGTGTATAATTAAGTATATTTCAATATCCATTCATCAAATATTTTGTTATAATAATATTTGGGGAAATAATAAGGGGTGATCACACTTACCTCCATTGACCCTATTGCTTAAAATAATGACAATTTTAAATTGAACAGTTCAATAGTATTAAAGTAAACCCCATAAGCTTTAAAACTTGATTATCGCCAAACTAGTCTAATAAACTAAAAAATTTTAAACATTAGTATTTTTATTTATAAACCATATTTTTTCCTCTGTAGTAGTTTTAGAAAATAATTACGTGATATGTTGAGCAGTATTTTTTCTTTCGAAATTTAGTTAATAAAATAGGGAGATTAATGCTTCTGTCGAAAGAGATGTATTAAATTTTCCCTATTCCCTCTGACCAATGGTTTTATTATTTAGCCCCACAACTACAAAAAAGTTGGAATATCCTACCTGAAAATAGTTTGAAAATTATAAAGTGCAAAATCCGTCGACTTTATAGATTTTTATCGCGCCAGGCAGCTGATTATACAATGACTTACGGTTGTAAATATTCGTTTCCGTGAAAAAAATAAATATAAAAGAGAAAAAGCCTGTTTGAAGTTTGGATTTAAAATAAGACCCGTTTGACTCGGTTCCGGATATACAGGGCCCAAATTGAGTCGTATGTGGGTGAGGAACGGAGCTAGCTTCTCACTCAGTCACAATAGGAGAAATATTACCGGCAGAGATATTTACTGTTTACTCGGAGCTAGAAACCTCATCAATTTGGATTCACTTTCCACGTGAAGGATCCATTTACCGCTATACGCTTCTGTTGAAGCGCCAAAAGCTGTCAGGTTCAGTGACAGGCTGACAGATGAGTTCCCAGGCGAGCTCCCAGGCTACCTCCCAGGCCACCTTTGCGAGAAAGAGGAAAAACACCCTCGACTCCCGAATTTATGAGATGATATCGCCTTGTATACGAAGTAACGCATCCGCAGAAATAACAAATTAGCCAATTCGGACAACTTTTAAACGGCTTAAGGTTTACTAGCACGATTAAAGTGATACTTACGTCATAGTTTCGAATTTATATGTACGTAAATCTACTCAAACAAATGATACGGGAAAAATTATGCTTTTTGGCTACAGTATTTTTATGTTTGCAGCTTAGTTAAGACTCAATGAAACAGGTTGAATATATGCCACAGTTTAATAACACTCAATAAAACAGGCCGGATATATGCCACAGTTTAGTAGCACTCAATTAAACAGGCCTAAAACAACTGTTTAGTTAGACGCTATAAAATAGGCTGGAAACATGCCGCAGTTTATTAAGACTCACTGAAACAGGTTGAAAATATGCCGCAATTTATTAAGACTCACCAGAGGTTCATAATAAACTCCTTCGGGGGAAGTATTCCATTTCTCATTGAACCCTGCATGTTACTTTGATGATAGATCATTCTGCGACAGTTCAAAAACCGCGGGCGCTTTCCATTGGTTCTTAGTATTATGACGTATTTTGTAAAAAAAAAAAAAGTAGTACCAGAGGTAGTCACCGGGTGGCTTCAGGGCTTTAAAAATAAAATGGCGTCTTTAGACCGAGCTGGAGGCGACAATTATAAATTGATTTACTGTTTTTCCTTATAAATTAAATTTAATGTAATATAATTTTTACGTTAAAGGCTGTTTAACTAATTAAGTTAAAAAATAAATATGAAACAATGACAGGAATCTTTGTAAGAAATAAACTTGAGTCTGCAGTCTTGAGGATAAAGTTTGTAATTTTTTAGCTTTGGCTGCATGTATTATATTACTAATTTTAATTGGTTTTCATTATAAAATTCGATAAATTTATTGTCTAAGAAATAAATATTATTGTTGAAGACTGTTTCGAAAAAGTACCATCAACTGAAGAGAAATAAATTAACAATATTGCACAACCTGAGACTAAGTCTTCTGTCTGACTAAGACCTGTTTCTGTTTTCTATCCAGAATAATGACAATAATACTCTAATAGTGGATATATATTTAAAAACATTAATTAAAATAGTATAAATATTATACATGGCATGAAGTCAATAACTAAACACTTAAGTATTCTTCAAATTTTTTCCAAAAGTCACTTACCTTCCTCTCATGTAGCGATTATTTGGAGCATGGATTAATTAATCCATGATTGGAGTGTTATTTTGTTGGAAAAATGTTGAACACATAAATGATAAGTTAATTGTATAATATTGTGAAGCTTTAGATAATGTTTTTCTATAAAATATAATCATGATAGAGCTGTTTTTGAAGGCTATGAAAATTTTAGTCATAACTGTAAAGAACAAAAATAGATATTATCATGCTGAAGCTCTAGCCAATTAAAAATAAATAGGAAATAATTTTGAAGTGTATATGATTTAAGTCTATTTTACTTTCAATACAATTATTTAAAACCAAAATTTATTTTTTAATATAACTTCTAATTTATTAGAAAACAACTAATGTAAGGCATGAAATCCTATGTTTAAAGTTACTTCCATGGGCATTTTTTTCATTGTTTTATGTTACATAAATTTAATATTTTTATTAAACAAATAGATAAACCAATAAATTTAAGGTTTATATCTTTATCACAGTTGTTCTAGTAAGATAATAAACGTTTGTACACACTAAGTTTTAAATATATAATTCAACTCGTATTTAATATAATTTTCTCAGATGCATTTTCAATCCTGGATGTTACTTATTCACATTAGAAATCTTGGAATTATTTACCTTGTCAATTCTTTCACTTATGATTCTTTGTAGAATTCCTATAAACTGTATGTCATCATAAGGTGAAGTTTTCAGAAAAACAACCAAATTATTTCAACAATATTTTGAAATACATTTTCCATTCACACTCTTTTTTATTTTCAAAGATATTAAATATTTAATTTCCTCTATTATTTTAACTTATTAAAAAGTATACCTTTCATAATTTTATCAGCGATGTTAAACGTCATCCAAGACACGTTATTTAAAGCTCTTTACGTATGCCGACCGCAGACAACGGGCGGCGAACCCGCGTATGGTGTAGGATTATTACCATCCGCGAGTAGGACTCGTTTGTATTACGCGGCGTTAAAGTAGAGCCCGTGAGTGCCGCGGAATGATTTATCATGAATAAACCGAAGTGGAATACTTCCCCCGAAGGGGTTTATTATGAACTTCTGGACTCACTGAAACAGGTCGAAAATATGAAGCAGTTTAGTAGCACTCAATTTAACACGGCTAATATATGCAGCTGTTTCGTTAGACGCAATAAAACCGGCCGGAAATATGCCGCATATTATTAGGATTCAATAAACAAGGACAAATATATGCCAGTTTATTAAGACTCAGTAAAACAGGGCAAAAATATGCAACAGTTAATTATTATTCAATAAAACGGGTGAGAAATATGCAGCAGTTGGACACAATAAACAAGCCGAAAAATGCAGCGAAACAGGCAGAAAATATTCTGCACCTTTTCCAAAAATTAAACTAGAATATTAAATAAAACTTGTTATTAAGTACTACGATTTCCAATGGAAACCGTTTAAAGACTTGCATGGAAATCTATAGAATATCTATAGTTCATAATATTCAATAAAGTTCTATATTCTATTAATCTATAGATCAAATATCGTTTTAGGTTTTTTCAATATCTATATAAATATGATAACATTTCTATAGACTACAGTAATTTGGGTAATTTTTTCTAAGTGATTCTGTTTACATAAAGTATTTTTGCAGTGGAGTTCGGTAGACTTAGATTGAGTAGAAAATGTGATTGGTTTAAAAAGAAAAATAATTAATTAAAAATATTTTTTATTACCCACACCAAGAACTGAACATTTGTAAATAAACATTTATCTTTTATCGTTGCAGGTGACAAAGATGGAAGAGGTGTTTTTCATCAAGTGAGAGTACAAAAATCAAAATGGACGCCGCAGAGAGGGGTCAGCTTTTAACCTCATTCGTTGTTTAGAAACTAAAAACGGCACTCCCCGCGGCTCAAACATTTCATTTTAGTTCTGTCTAAACATCATTTCTTCGTATATTTGGTCAAATTTGTACAGAAAGAGAAATAAACATGCCACTTCATACGTGTATTAAAAATAGTTCCATCTTTTTAATTGCACTTACATTTCTAATTAAGTTTTGGGTATACCCCGAAAACAGTTTTTAAAATATTTCAGAAAAATATGTATTTTTTATTTTGGTCTATTTGAACATAATAGATACATTTTCGTGAATAACGTTAATTTTGTGCAGAGCTTGATGTTCATGCGTTTTTATTCTTGCTATTCCCCTGCTATAGCTATTTTTTCCCATGCAAAATTTCATCCATGGTCAGTAGGATTGTCTATGCTAATTACTGTCGATTGCCATTAGGTTTATCCATGCTAATTGCTATCGATTGCCATTAGGTTTATCCATGCTAATTGGTATCGATTACCATTAGGTTTATCCATGCTAATTGGTATCGATGACCATTAGGTTTATCCATGATAATTGCTATCGATGACCATTAGGTTTATCCATGCTAATTGCTATCGATGACCATTAGGTTTATCCATGCTAATTGCTATCGATGACCATTTGGTTTATCCATGCTAATTGATATCGATGACCATTAGGTTTATCCATGCTAATTGCAATTGATGACCATCAGGTTTATCCATGCTAATTGCTATCGATGACCATTAGGTTTATCCATGCTAATTTCTATCGATGACCATTAGGTTTATCCATGCTAATTGCTATCGATGACCATTAGGTTTATCCATGCTAATTGCAATTGATGACCATTAGGTTTATCCATGCTAATTGCTATCGATGACCATTAGGTTTATCCATGCTAATTGCTATCGATGGCCGTTAGGTTTATCCATGCTAATTTTCTATCGATGACCATTAGCTTTCTCCATAATAATTTTGTATCGATGATCATTAGTTTCTTCCCTGAATTTTTGTATCGATGGTGTGCAGTAAATAGCTTGGGAGAACTGGGGGTGGCAGAAACGGGGCTACTGACTTAAAAAATAGTTCTCTAAAATCACGAACTTCCGAACTACGTAGCTAAAATCGAAGTGTAGTTGCACTCGCTAATTAAAATAAACAAGACTTAAGAAATTTAAAGAAACGACGCTTGAAGGACAGATGACAAAATACAAAGCTCGGGCCTTTAATACCTCAGATTTGTAATTGCAATTCGGGGTGACAAGTGGTCAACTCGTAAATGGTTAGGGTCCGCGTTGAATTCCTACAGGAGTTTCACAATATGGGCCACGATGGAAAATTATTATTTTAACAATGTATAAGGGAGGTTTCTTTTGGCAAGGAAATAAAATATAATCATTAAAGGGTTAGGTGTAAAACTACATACGAATTATAATAAAATACAAAGGAATTAAATCTTAAATTAATACATTGGCTGTTAATTAAATTACGTCACTCCGAGAATGATTTAACAATGGTCGTTAGTTTCTTCCCTGTAATTTTCTTTCGATGTCCATTAGCTACTTCCCTGCAATCGCTGTCCATTTACCTCTTCCCTTTAATTTTCTATCGAAGTCCATTTGCCTCTTCCCTTTAATTTTCTATCGAAGTCCATTTGCCTCTTCCCCGCAATTTTCTATCGAAGTCCATTTGCCTCTTCCCTGCAATTTTCTATCGATGTCCATTAGCCTCTTCCCTGCATTTTTCTATCGATGTCTATTTGCCTCTTCCCTGCATTTTTCTATCGATGTCCATTAGCCTCTTCCCTGCAATTTTCTATCGATGTCCATTAGCCTCTTCCCTGCATTTTTCTATCGATGTCTATTTGCCTCTTCCCTGCATTTTTCTATCGATGTCCATTAGCCTCTTCCCTGCAATTTTCTCACGGTGTCTATTAGCCTCTTCCCTGCAATTTTCTATCGATGTCTATTTGCCTCTTCCCTGCATTTTTCTATCGATGTCCATTAGCCTCTTCCCTGCAATTTTCTCACGGTGTCTATTAGCCTCTTCCCTGCAATTTTCTATCGATGTTCATTAGCCTCTTCTCTGCATTTTTCTGTCGATGTCCATTTGCCTTTTCCCTGCAATTTTCTGTCGATGTCCATTTGCCTTTTCCCTGCAATTTTCTGTCGAAGTCCATTTGCCTCTTCCCTGCAATTTTCTATCGAAGTCTATTTGCCTCTTCCCTGCAATTTTCTATCGATGTCCATTAGCCTCTTCCCTGCATGTAATTTTCCATTTCAAATTAAATTATTTAAAATATACGTTCAAAGAGCTTACTCTAAAGTAAAATTCCTTAAATTGTTAAAATAAAATAACAGATTTTACCGTCAAATATCAATCACACACACGGCGTATGCCTGCCTTCGAATGCAATGAAAACACAATGCATCTCTACGCCTTTAGTTTCGGCGGTCGGGTGAAGACACGTGGTAAAGTAGGTACTCGGACCAGCAACTCCGGCCGGACTCACGGAACGCCTGCAAACTGAAGGTAAGTCTCAGTTATATCTTGAATTTATGTCTTTAGGGTATTTGGCCGTCAATTTTGAAAGAGAGGGTGAAAGTCGAGGTAGTTGGTAAGCGCTCCTTCTATAAGAGCCGGTCACGGTCGGTTGGGCTCGCTGCGATGGCTAATAGAGAAAGTGGTCACGCAACGTAGAGCCGCATGGTTAGACGCCGGCCGCAATTTTCCTCGCTGCAAGAACCATAAGAAAAATCTCGGCTTTATTTGGGAGACTTCTCGTCAAGGGGGACACTGAGAGGTACAAATATTTTCAGGGTCGCCGCTGTATCCGAGTGTTCAAACGGGAATCATCAACCAGAATTAGGTTTCGAAAATTATATTCAAGGTTTGCTAAACCCTAAGTCTTTTTAAGAACTGTATGATGTTGTATTCAAATGAGATTCTCGTTTGTTCTACCAAAAAGGAGCGATTTATATCGGTTGTAACCCGGCCACCTGAATTAATGGCTTTAAAAGTCGCTTGATGACTTAGGCCTAAGGTGGTATTATTATTATTATTATTAATAACAATGGAATCTCTTCAAAATTTAATTTTCCATCAAAATTTAATTTAATTCCAGGATTTTTAAAGTAATGAAAGTTTTTTTTAATTAAGAAATAAAAACACATTTGCAAGCAAATATTTATTTTATAACATATACATTCCTCCATCTCAAAAACTTTGTAATACGTTAAACGATCTTTGAATATGGATTGGTTTGTAGTGAATATATGTTCCAATCGAATCGTATCTTCCGCGTACTCGAATTGTTAGTTTTACGATTAAAAATTAAATTTCCACACAGGTTATTTCTCTTTTTGGTGGCTAATCTTATCCGAGGTCATACTTGTATTATATTTTTTTATATTACATTTCCTGTATTCTAAAATAAAATAATAATAAGTCCTTATCATTTACCATTATGTATTGTTTTGGGTGGTTTTTATCACATTTACTCCCAGCTTGACTTCCAGATGGTTCCACCATATGTGTTATCCGAGAACAAAATATGCAAATGGCCCATCCAAACAATTACGTTAACAATTTTCACGCTAGCAACAGTTTCAATTCCTGATGTGTTTTCTCTTTCATTCTAGAGGCCGAACTTTACAAAAATATAGAAATTCTATTTCTATAGGAATATTGTAGAAATTCAATCGCAATCCTATAGAAAAATTAATGGCTATAAAAGTCGCTTGATGACTTAGGCCTAAGCTGGTGCCTTGGGTATAAGCCTAGCTGATTATTAATACAAAAATTGCATAGAAGCTATAGAGATTTTGCGATTTTCCTATAAATATGAAAAATCTAAATATTTTGAGGTATTTATAGAACATATAGAAAATAGTCAACTTTACTCTACTCTTTCTGTATACTACTTAATAAAAGACATTTTAAACTGTCTATTCTATTAAAATAATTGGGATTTTTATGGCTGTTTTAAATGTTTTGAGCCTTAGTAGAAAGATTGTGAACTTTTGAGGCACAATCCAAATATTTATCAGAATATATGGTATTGAGAACAGTCCAGAACTCATCATAACACCAGTTTGTAAGTTTACATATAATATCAAACCACAGAGATGCGGAAAATGAAAAAAAAATAAGAGCTTTTTCCTTTACGAAAGGATAGACCAAAATTTTAATTCCACTCACAGCTCGTTGCGTGAGAACACAAAAGCGTGGCAGGAGACCACACAACTCAGGTAAAAAACGACAAAGAAATTGATCAAATTCGTTTCTTCAATATTTACATAACATAGTTGACTAATAATAAACTAAATTGTTTTATTTTATTTGAAATATACACACACATACAATTAAATTTCATCACAAAAGCGTTTCTGACTCGTAGTTATATTCGTAATTTAACAAATCATTAAAAAATCATTGAGATGATTAAGTATACGGTATATTATCATTTTATAAAATACGCCCAGTTTTTTAGATTTTTTTCTTCAAAACTAGCTGAGTGGGGTGCGCGGGTAACTTATGGAATTGAACTTGGTAGTTCTGACGATACGGATAACGTTTTTTTTTATATATATAAAATAATATTTACATCTTCCGCATGGGGGAGCAACACGTGGTAGCGCTGCTTGCTTGACGCTTCGGAGAAGAAATTTATCCGGATTTGCGTAATGCATTCCGCCCCTTTTTTTTCGTATAGCTTAATAGAATTCTTTAGCATAATTTATCGGCCGTTTCTAGATCTTCCAATGTCTGCCGTAGACTCGCTACTTTTAAACAGCAATGAGCGTCCTAATTTTATTGATGACCATGTATCATATTGAAATCTTTACCTTTAAAAAGATAAAGGAGAATAAAGTGAAATTTTGCCGTTAGGAAATTGAGATCATAGTATCATTATTTATATCAGAAGGATATAACGTTAATAGTTAGTGTAGGGTGCTGTTGGCTCGCGTGGCATGAAAGGATTGCCACCACCCTCCTACGCAATGTAACCCAGCCATCTGAATTAATGGCCTTAAAAGTCACTTGATGACTTAGGCTTAAGGTGGTGCCTTGGGTATTAGCCTAGCTGATTATTATTTATTTATTTATTTATTTACCCTACAAAATAAGTATTTAATTTTCTTAAAACAAGCCCCTTTCGTTAGTTCCCGTTTATTTTTTGGAAAAAACAAACTTGTGATTTTCCAAAACTATTAGAGAATGAAAATATGATTTTTAAATATATAAATATTTTTAGTCAGTTGATTTTTATCGTTTATTTTGCCGTAAAATTTCAACCGTAATGCTGGTATATTCTCCCATTTCATTTGTACGGCGCGGATGGCCACTTCACACGTTAGAGTTATATTATTAACTTCTGATAATATATAAACGGAAATTTTAAATTTCGTGGGTTTTTTTGGTCTTGGGGATATTCCGAAATACGAAAGCGATGTCTTTTGGTCCGACGAAACCCGAGACAGGCTGGGGTATACGCTGCCTGGTTGTATTGGTTAAAATTGGGGCTGGATATATCGTTAATATTATACGGCAGCTATTATTCATTTATTCACGGAGAGAGAGAGAGGATGGGGACGAGAAGCATTAAGAGCTTCGCTGCTTTAATACTTGACCGGGCCGCTTCGGAAACCCGCGTTCGCATTACAATTTCAAAGTAGCCCGGGACCCTTCCTCGCCGCCGTTTCATATCTACATAAAACTTCGGGACGCGGCGGCAATATTTTTACAACACCGTCGCCTTACCCACGGTACCATCCCGGGCAAGATATGTCCTCCTAGTGGTGCCGGTTCGAGGGGATTATGCCCCCTCCCTTTGGCGAAGCTAGCCAGGAATAGAAATGATGGAAAAAGATGAAGTAGGGTTTTAAAAATACGCTTTAGTAGGAATGGCTAATATACATTTGTAAAGGCGGTGGTGGTGGTGGTGGTGGTGGTGGTGGTATAGTGTATTTCGTTATTGAGGATTTTTTTCTCTCTATCTCGCTCCGTCTTTAGGTTTAAGGCTCCGTTAGTGGAAGAGCGTCAAAATTTATTCGTAGAAGCCCCATTGTTCAGCGTAGCGCGTCCCTTTCGCCGTGTCCCGTTTGGGAAGAGCTCAGCGGGCTGAAGCGATATCCTTAAAAAAGGCGCGCTTGCATAATAGAATAGGACAACATTTACATACGGCTCGACTCGAGGTTTTTACCTCGTTAACATGCAAGCAGTGAACACATTTGCCTCCTCTCTGCCCAACCACCACCACTACCACCACCACGACCACCGCGCCGCTATCCTTTTCACCAGAGAGCGACCAGCATTTCGTCGGAGACGGTCGTCGTACGCTGACTCGTTCCCCAAAAATACCGGACGAAAGAAATTTTCACAACGTTTAAACCGAACGTGGGTTCGTCCATATACCGTTAATTATCGTTAAATTTAACGATTGTCGAAGTCAGTGTATTAATACTATCGAAATACCATGTTCCGGAAGCTACGGGTGATCATTTTTCGCTGCAGAAAGGAGAACCGAAAGTGGCGACTGTCGTTACGAGCGCGGGGAGTGTCCCCAACGAGAATCGTGACTGTAACCCTTTGAATGTATGCAGACAGATCTAGAGAGAGAGAGAGAGAGAGAGAGAGAGAGAGAGAGAGAGAGAGAGAGAGAGAGAGAGAGAGAGAGAGAGAGAGAGAGAGAGAGAGAGTTGATGTATGGTCCCGAGCCACGTTGGGACTTGGAGAGATGGATTTTTTTGTCGCGCGCGAGGCCGTGGTGTTCGGTGCACGTGACTTTACGGGGTGATAATGCGATGGCGGACAAGGCTTAACTAGCAGTTCATTTCGACGCGGAGAAAAAAAAATAGTGTGTTCCAATAAAAGGAGAGGAAAGTTGCGAAGGTATGATTGTATTATTTTTTCACTAAAATATTAAATTGTTAAAATGGTGAGATTGGAGGGCTTAATTTATATGGCGCCATCTGTGAGAGGTGGACGATGAAAGTCGAAATATTTTTTATTGTATCATAAAGGGTAAATTATGAAAGCGTGTAACGGGTTTTTCGGTTGTAGCCCTGACAAAATGTCCCTAAAGATATTCTTTATAGTTTTAATTGGAATCCCGTAAAATAAAGACGCAAATTTCAATTGAATCTATAGCCAATTTGGTGTAATTTTTCTACAGACTTTGGAAAAGGTTACAGATTTTTAGGGTTTTCAATAGAAATAGGTAAAGGGTATAAACATCTTATATTTTCTATATTTTTCTATATGGTTTTATAGAAAATCTATAATGAAACTTTTTACGAGGGAATTTCTAGAATATAAACCTTAAGAACGTTTTCCTTTTAAGAAACTCCTCGTAATGTTTTAAATTTTAAGTAATAGCAGAATTATATAATTAATCGCATAGGAGATAAGTATCCGTCATTTTTCAAAATATGTTTCAGAAAAATCATTTCCAAAAGTTAAATATAATTAAGAAAATATACATATACAGTGCATTGTTTACATTTCACATCGTAAGACGGGGTTGTTAATACAAGTGATAAATTCCGATATTTACTGAGGAAATGTATCCCACTTAAATTTTCATAGCCTAAATGGAAAATTATCACGTAGGAAGTATGTTATGCACTTCTGGTAATAATTAATGACAACATTTAAAAGCATTTTAGAGGTTTGTAAGGCTATATTCGATTCGTATTTACTGTATTGTAGTTATAGAAGTCTATAGAAAGCGTTTGATATTGCAAACAAATTGATATTATTTGATGTATTAGTACAGTTGGTAGTCTATGCAAATAATGAGCCTCAATTGTCTGCTTTCCATATTGTATACAATTTAGGTGACAATTGTGGTTAACCAACTTTATGTACAGCGATTCGTTATACCACTAAACAAAAGAAACGAGTAGCTTACAGTTTTAAAAGTGGAATGTGTTATTAGAGCAAATGGTGTTAGGAGAAATTGAAATTCGTATAGCTACCACTCGCGATATATATGTAAATTCCATGTTTGCTCATTCTGCGAAGGTTGTCATTTACGCCTATGTATAAATAAATATATAGCCATCACTGGAAACGTCTCAATCAGCCACGTGGAATATATTTTCCGCGCGCGTCATTCCACTTTATAAATATCCAGATGAAATATGCTTTTTTTGTTTTAGATTTTAGCCAGCGATGGCACCTTCCGCGCGAAACCATCCATTTTAACAGTCATAAATTCTTCTGTTGAACCCTTTCTGTGGATTTCTGTAGTAACCCTTTGAAACGGAGAGCTGGTTTCGGGTTCGGATACAGCTGTGACAGAACAAACCAATAGATTTTTTTCACCTGCTGAATTATTATTTAGACCCTATAGTGAATATCAATCGTTTAAAATAATTTCCCCAACGAGTATAAAGCGTCACCGCGCTATGAATTTGTTTAAAGCACTATCTAAAGATAATAAAATAATTTGAATTTGAAAAAAAAAATTCAATTTAGTCTTTGATCGGCATTTGGATCCAAAAAATATTTTATATTTCATTCAATTACAATGCGTAGATTTCAACTTTGAATTGATCAAAAATATTTGATTCCAAACAGAATTTCGAGTATCTTTATTCCATTTGGATCCAAATTTGGACATAAAATGGATCAAGTTATTTTCATAAGGGTGATTATTTTAGTATAAATCTAAAAGTCGTACATGCTCATAAATTATCCAATAATAAAAGATATTAAATGTAAAATCTATCTTGAAATCTTTAACTTAAATTAATAATTAAAAAATACGTTATCTCAAAAAACCATTTGTAAAATTTAAAATAGAACCACGAAATCGTATAAGTCTCAGATTTATAAAAGTCGGTTTTGGGATCAAAAAATAGACAAGTGTTCATGTTGAAAAATTCGACGCAAGCAAATTAACTGTATAACGGAAATAGAATACGCGATAAATTTGGCAAAATTGCTGATAAATCGTCTATAGGAGGCGCTCCCTAAATTAATAAGATTAAGGGTGTTTTACTTTCACGGTTGTACGCTAAAGCCCTCTTTAAATTTGATGAGCGAATAGATTATGGTATATTTGGTTATCATGCGCGATGAATAATATAGATATAATACACTTAGTAGGTTTCCGAATTAAAGATGGTTACTCACGAAGCGAAGGCAGCCGCCAATTTAAACACTCGTGAAGAGATGTTTATCAGGAGAAAATGGCGGCCTGCAGCCTGGAATTCAACGGCTGCTCAAGTCGCGCTTCAGCGAATACGTTCAAATTTTTGGCATTCAAACTCTGACCATTGGACTATATATATGCGGAAAAACCTTTCGACGGTTGGAAGACGTGGTACCAACTGTAAACGGTACGCGTTCATTTGGTATTCCGGCAACTGCGCTGCTTTCATACAGTATATGAATTAAACATTAGCCCAGACAAGATGCATCATATTTGCGACAAATGTTTGACGTTAAGTGAATGATATATCGTCGACGAATTAAGGTAATTTTCCAATTTGCGTCTCTGAGCATTACTGGGCCAGAACGGTGTTCACACCTTCTTAAAAATTACGTTCGTTTTGCTTTAAGTCTGCGTACGGAACGGATAACGGGTTGTTCGTCAAAGTGTCATGGTCCCGCAACATAATTTAATGGTGAGGGCTTGTTGATGAACATATTACTCAACCTGCTGGACTTGAGGTTTGATTCTTTGATAGTTTTATAAAGCTAAATAGATTCTGGGTAAGATCTTTTTAAGGCCTTCGTAAGCTTTTGTCAAAAGGCGTCAAAAATACAAAATGTTGCCGTAATTTACTAACATTGAAGACTTTTAAAGTTAAAATTAGTTAAGTTACGGGTATCCTTAGAATATAACTTTCAGCCTAGCTCTAGTCAGATAGTCTAGTATCTAAATAATCTACGGGTGTTGGTTGGTATTTTAAGTAATTACAATTGTAAAAGATCGAACTTTTAGGAAGTATAACCCGTACAAAACCTTTTTCTTATATAAATTCTATAGAATCCTTTAGATTTCTAAAGAGAGTTTATGGGGCTCTAGAGACTTTAGAATAATCTATAGAGAAAGTCACTCCAAAAGGGTTTCTTAAATAACATCTGTTATTTTAAAAAGTATTCATATTGTCATGCCAATGATTTTGGAAAAAATAACCTATTCTAAAGGTATTCTATAGCTATAGTTTTGGAATAATATTTTATCTTACGGGAAAGCGATACATAAAGTATATCAATTGAATAGTTAGTGAATCAGGTTCAATGGTTAGCTGTTTCGTTATTAGAAGTGCAATGTTGATCGTCAGTTGCAAAAATAAAATTTCGTCGAGTGTGAGACTATAGGCTAATGCACAAACGTATACCATACAATGGATTTATCATGAGCCAAAACAGGACTTTAATAATCAGGACAATCGAGACACGAAGCACAAGAAAATTGACGTACACGATTTAGTAACGGGAACTTGTCATCCCTAATTCGATTCTGTTCAATTGTGTTTTCCTGACCTGTAAATACAGGTTATACAACAGATTTTCGTAGAATTACAAGTTTACATTAAGATTTTAGTCTTGAACAAAGCATGCGTCAAAACGATCAAAAATCGTTACTAATGAAAGATATCAAACAAATAGTTCTAATCTTATTAATAAATAAAATTTTACAGTTAAACAAAACATGTACATAAATACAATAGAAAATATTTGAAACAATTTGTTCTAGTTTTATTAACCATTAAAATTAAAATTAAACAAAATATGTACATAAATGCAATTGAAAAGATACCAAACAAATTGTTCTAGTATTGTTAACAATTTCTAAAACGGGTGAAGAGTAACAGATTTGAAACCGTCGCTAAATTGAAACAACAAAGATTACACTGCCTATATATAAAAACAGAAACATCGCGTTTTACGCTGTTATTAAAATGAAACTTAATTATGGGTATGAAAAATTCGCTTTATGTATGCAAATAACAGTGTGCGGAGTTAAAAATTATATACCGGTCTACCGAGAGTAATTTAATTTACCTCTTTTACAACTTCATGCTGGATAACGAACGAATTAGCTATAAAAACATTGCCTGTTAAATTTGGCTAGCTTTTGATTTTTGCGCTTATAATTGGATTTTTACAAACAATTCCAAAATGTATTTGTTTTATTCACCCTTTTACCAAGAACTAATATAAGGTTTTATAAGAACAAGCAATATTTAATTAGTGGCAAGTTATAACTTGCCACTAATTAAATATTGCTTTGTTTTTATTTTATGGGTGGATCTTAGTCGCCATTTATTGTAGAAAGTTTGAACTTAGTACAAGTTGGTGGTTACTGACAATGGCGTGAAGAAATATATTATTGCTAAATGCTAATAACAAGACATCATTAAGGCGATTTGTCGATTAGTCGCTATTAGGGATGCACAAAATAATTTTTTACAAAGTTTTAGTGGTTTGGAAGGTTATAAAAATATAATTTTTTAGAGAAGAGTTATACCTTATTTAGATTCTTACCTTTTAGGCCTTTGTTATTATTAGTTCACTATTGATCCGAGAAAAAAATGTGTGGACCACACGAACACTTTTGTTGGTCATGTTTTTAATAGCGGTCTTTTTTATGACCGAGGCTTAGCTTCGAATATTTAAATAAAATATTTTTCGTACAAATCCTTTTGTTAAGCAAAACTAAATGACAATTTTAAAATTAAATATCTTTATTTAATGCAAATTGACATATTTTGTTGTATTATGTGATTTGCTTTTAATAGTTACTTGTAATATTCTTTTTTTTGCGATATTGAGTCGAAAATTGTTTGAAAATTTTGGCCGTGTTAAATTCGTTCGAAATAGCTGCTTTTATTCTAATCCAAGGCGTAACAATCTACCGATTTCGTACTTATTTTATATTTTAAGATTTTGTTCCATAATAAAGTTCACTTTTATTAAACTTGCGTGAATAAAGTATTTATTGAGGTTATAGAGGTTGAGATCAAAGTTTGATAAGTAAAATGGAATAAATAATAAATGTGATTAAACTGTATAGATACCAGGTTAATGTTTTTTAACTTATATGTGATTTTTTACGTAATTAATTTATAATTCGAAGCTCCACTAAATAAATATTTATCTGTAAATAAATGTGTATAATATTTGTTAAGTGTAATTTATACGGGACAAAATATTGAAATAGAATATTCATAGGGCAATTTATTTCGCATAAACAGCTGTAACCTTGTAAAACGTCAAATACCAATATACGCGTTTTTCCCCCGTGTTTATAATATATTCTCCGTTTAATTGTACGCGTGCGTTTGTGAACCACTGAATTATAGTCAAAATTTAAACTTCCTGTTTTAGGACGACTATTTGTCGTGGTACAATTAACTTTCCATTAAAAATATTTACCCAATAGATAGTTTTGACACCGTATTTTAGAGAGATTAACCGAACACGAACAATACACCTTATAAAATATTTCTATAGACATTCAATATAATTGAAATCGGAATCGTATATTAAAAAACACATTTTTCTAAAGAATCTATAAAACATTTTTATATTTTATTTTTAATTGAAAAAGGTACGAGGATCATAGAAATATTTAGATCTTTTATAGGAATATAGAAAACTTTAGATTTACTTCAAACTTTTATAAGATTTTATAGAAAGTCCGTAGAAATTTTTTAATCAAAGCTAACTTCTTCTACATTTTGAAGGTGGCACTTAAAATAGTCTCATATCATAACGAATAAAGGAGCAATCAGAACAACAACATCCATCTATTTTCTAGCGCGCCAAGCATTTTCTATACGCACTTAAATCTCTGAAATATTTACTACTCTAAGATATTTTTTACAATTGCACTGGCTGGACCTGTCTATTATAGTAAATATTTTGAAATATATCGTATGCAAATCTTAATTCTTTCAGCCGATATAAAAACCAGGCACGATTTTGACGAGCATTACTTCGGAAAATGTGTAGAATTTCCTTATGAAATAAAATATAAAAAGTGATGTCGAAATATAAACGTTACGACGTTATTTTAAATTTCTAGAAAATAAACAGTCTCTTCTGAAAATCGTCCCATAAACAAGCAAATTAAGCGTTGAATGTCATAGATTTATCGTTATCGAAATCGCGATTTGACAACTGACAAATAATAATAAAAATATTTCCTTTATTATAATGGGCGAAAGCGTTATCTTTTAAAAGCGAAACACGTTTGTAGTAGAATTCTTCGCGCATTAGGTACGCGAATAAAAATCGTGGCAATGATATTCCGGAATATTAATGTCATTTTGAGTATACTCGAAATAATTCTTCGCATAATGCATTTTTCGGGTATCATTATATAGGTAACGTTCGTAATCGCCCATGGGCAGCCGTTCTATTTCAGCCGTAGAAGAAGCCACGCATACGCGTATAATATTAGGCGGGAGATTCGTCAAAAATACTTAGTCTGGGAATGGCGTTTTGAATATTAATGCTGGTAGCCTCGCCGAGAGAAACCAATTACGTATGTATGTAAACGCGAACTGGTTTTCTCGGTGAAATACTCAAATGAGAAGATTTCCATTTGAGGCTCTTATCTTCGCGTTGCCGCCACGTCCAAATGCGCGTTGGACCACCGACTTTTATTTTACCGTTTCGGCGTCCGCCACCGACGAAACTTTTATATCGCTCCGAGATTGTCTCTTTCTCATGTATATTCAGGTACGACCTTTTACAGCGCGTGCCGCCAAAGTAAGATGTCAAGGTGTCGGTGAATGATACCCAGAAGTTCTCCGTAGACTCTCAGAGAGTTCCCAAAATGACTACGGAAACACTTTGTCGAGAAATACCGCGAACTCTCCATCCATTGGCGAGGCGTCCATATTCGCGCAACCCGACCCGAGAAGAGTTGCCAGGGTTTGAGGAATCCGAAGAACTCGGCGAAAATAGTTTTATGGTAATTTTAATACTTTGACGACTTTTCTTCTAGTTCAATCTCATTCGCGAAGCTACTCTTCTACCCAGCAGCACCTTATAGCTCTTAGGCCTAGGTGACTTTCTCGTATAAAACTAAATAGAAAATACGTAAGAAACTTTTATAATTGAGTATATATACAAAGTCTTTGTCTTTCTGTTTTCGAAGTTCATTCTTTGTCCATTCTTGTTACGGAAAATGTCCGTCCGTGTAATTGAAATAGTTTTGAGAATTTTACCACAAAATACCGAATTTCGTTCGCCGCAATTGGCGAAGTTTTCGAAGTTAAAATTAGTTTTGATAATGGCGTTATTAAACGACATTTAGAAGTTCAGGTGTTTTTATCCCATCACAATGTTTGTAATTAAAGATATTTGTGTTTTAGGTATCTTGTCTTCAGGCAGCGAACGCTATCCCAAAGTAATTCGCTCAACTAATTTGGAAACTATGCTGATAACGAAATAAAGTGCTTGATGGATAACTTTAATTCCAACCGTTTGGTAAAAGAACTGTCATTTGAAAAGGAGTTTACTGTGAGTGTTTATTTAAATATATATTCAATTAGATATCTGTTGATTTTTTATTCATTCCTTTTATGGATAGCTTAAACGTTAGGGATATAAACTTAGAATTGTAGTTAGAAATTTGTGATAACTTTCACGTAGACATTGATAATTTTTCAATATAAATATTTATAGTACAATCTACAGGTTATAGAAAATCTTAGATATTTTATAGACTTTTAAAAGAATTTATAGTGTTTATAGATATTTTTTGTAAAGGAAATTGTCCAATGAGATGCTGATCACTTCTAGTAATTTATGAACAAGCTAAAAGTTTTGATCGTACTAAAGTGACTAAGTAACTGATTACAGATTTAGAATAACTATTACTCTAATCGGATTAAAAAATTTTGGGCAGTGGTTATAGCACCTCACTATTCGATCAACGTCGAATTTAACTCAGTCTCAGATCACAAACTAAAAAGGGAAATGTTATCTGTCAATTCTTCGAGAGAGTAACATAAAAACGCCATTAGCAATTGTTAGACAAATTTAAATCCCATTTTTTCAATAAAGTATAATATTACGTTTTTAAAATGGATGTTTAAATTGACAGAAAACGATCTTTGTTGATTCAGAAACTGACAACCATAAACAGGATTCTTCATGGTAGACCTATCTCACGCCATCTCGAACCATCAACAACAACTCAACTCAAACGTAAGTTTTTTTACGCCATAAATGGCATTTTCCGAGGTATTAGCATAAGAAAGCGCTCAAGTTTCGAGAATAAATGTAGGCTAAATTTAAGCGGACCTTTTAGTTTAGCAATTTGAAAGATACCACGCAATTACCGCGGTAGTTCTTATTTTCTTCTGGAGTACTTATTAAGAAAAAATACTTATTTGCGTGTCCGCTCTTCGACGAGCCAAAAGCGACTTTCTATCATCGGAGTAAACTTGGCCTTGTCTCAAACTATTTCATGATTATTATTTTCGGCTTTGTGCCGGCAGATTTAGAGCCAGCGTATAAGGCCGCCGGCTTCCGAACCCCTCTAGATACTCTATACTTTATGGACGTATAACGAACAACCCTCGGAATAATTTATTCTTGAATACATTATAAGGATGATAGAAAAAACGCCATAACGATACCATTAAACATCGCGGGGCTCTGAAGAATCGGAGAATGGACCTTTAGGCTAAAGAATGTATTCGCACTTGTTCCAGAGGAACCTCATATTTGACAAATTGCTCGAAAGAATATGCTATAGACTTTATTTTGAAATACAGTATTCGTTTACGTTTAACTATTAATTACTAAAATAACTTAACTCTTTAATTTAAAATGTACGGCTTTGGTTTTAAATTATATAGAAAATTAAAATATGCATCGAATTTATAAACATTAGATTTAACTTATCAATTAATGTTTAAATATATTATTAGAAAATTAATTTACTTTCTTTGAAATATATTGATTTAACAAATAATAACTTAAATATCTTGGAATTTATAAATATTAGATTTAATTATCAATTAGTGTTTAAATATATTATTTGAAAATTTATTTACTTTCTTGGAAAATATTGTATTTAAATATTAATTACTTATATTGCTTATTGAAAAATTACGCTCATTATTTAATTTTAAAGAATTGTCAGTAGAGCTTTGGTTTTTAAATTATATAGAAAATTAATATATGCCTGGAAATTTCTTAACTTTTAAACATAGTAAATTGAACTATCAACTAGCGCAATCTTAAATATAACATTTAAAATCTATTTAAAAATAAAAACAACAGTATTTTAAAAGCGAAGATACTTCATGGTTAAAATTTTTTTTGTTTATTTACATTGGCGAGCTTTCGGACCGCGGTCCCTTTTCAAGTCGAGAGTTACAATAAATAACTTGTAACTCTCGGCTTGAAAAGGGACCGCGGTCCGAAAGCTCGCCAATGTAAATAAACAAAAAAAAATTAACCATGAAGTATCTTGTCTTTTAAAATACTGTTGTTTTTATTTTTAAATTCTAACGCCATGGTTTATCAAACCTTTAAAATTAATGATTAAAATCTATTTACTTTCTGGCAAAATAGGTTTGGTTTTTAAACAACGTAAAATTCATTTTTTATTAATATATATTTGACAATTTAGCCATTTTCTAAATATTAAATTTAACTATTAAATGAGCTTATTCATTTAAAGCGGATTTATTTTTAAGCTAAGTTAAACTAAGTTAAGATTTATAAAGCTATCAAAAAATAAATTGCTAATTAAAAATATGCGTACAGTATTGAAAGCGAATCAACTAATATAACCTTTTGAAGTTATAGTTTGAAGAATCGAAAAAAAAGCGGGGATTACATCATAACTATCTAAACTATTACAGAATACGATTTTCCCACTAAAATAATCTAATCTAAACTATTACACATGAAAAATATGATTGATAAATTAGTAAACATCCCTAAATACGGGCGGTATATTTTGACCCATGAAGCGCGTACAAACTCGCGGTTTTGCGGGAAATTATCTCCCATTGAATTACATTTTAATAGCCTAGATAGATCATTTTCTCTGGTAAAATTTAACAATATATAAAGTCCACGTGGAGAAATAGGCCTAGAGATATAGTGCAAACAAAATTAAACTTCAAACGGATCAAAAATATTTTTTAAAAGTCCATAATATTAAACTTCCTCCGGAGGTAAAAAAAGGTGTGTCGTATAAAGGAGCCGAAGCATTATCACGAAGCAAATTGGCAGTCCTTAGGCACGCTATACATGTACCTCGACGAATTTAAAAGAACCACGGTAGCTTAACAGGGGCTCCCGCGCGGTATTATATACACATTTTTTATTATATTAAGCAAAACCTCTAAATATAGACGCGCGCAGAGTATACCAGACTAGAGTTGGCCGGGGCAAAACCCCTACGAGGGGAATCTTTCCGCGCGGGTTACACCTGGCTGAAGAGCCCAAAAATGCAAAGTAGGCCCTACCTGCTTATCACTCGTGAAAGGCCCCTCTCTAGTTACGGGCGATTACGTGACGAAATTTATTCCGAAATGGGGCCCTCTCAAGACAGAAGAAAACGAACCATCGAGACGTTTTTTGGGGGTGCCGAAATGGTAACCGAGAGGTTGCCCTCCCAAAAAAATAGACATTTGCATAGAAGGTGCTCCCGGGTTAGCATTAATGCGCGGATTTTCAACGAAACCAGCGCTCCCTGAACGGGCCTACTTCAGTCTACATTGTGCCACGGCAGTTCCACGTTACCCAGACTAATAATAATGTATAATAGACCGTGGAACAGATTGAAAGAACTCTCTCTTTAAAATTTCGATGTTTTGGTGGCGTGCAGGTGCTGAAGCTCAAACTGTGTATTCTTGTTTTCGTCACTTTCTATATCAATGTTTTAAACAATTTCGTCACGGTGCAATTTAGGCTGAGTAAATAAGTTTGAAATACTTGTTATACGAAAAACCATCTACCGTGTTTAAAGATGAATTTAAGCTTAAGGGGATAGCAACGAGCGGTTAACGTTTCGATATTGCTATTTTAAACGATTGAATAACTAGTTTGTACTAGTTAATATGAATTTATTCAAAGTAGTTAACAAGAGCCTTAGAAAACCAGTAGTATTCTTTGAGATGGCCTTTTAATATTTGTTAACTACAGCAGGGTACACGACGACGAAATAGTAAGCGTCGACTACAGTCCCACGGGCTTTTTCCTTTGCTGTAGTATCGTTCAATCCCCTTTTTCTTCTTCGTGTGTCCCGGTTTGTCACAAAAGCTAGCGAGTTAGGGCTTTATCTGGCAGAACTATAGTAGCTAACCATTCTTCAAGTTGCTTCGAGAACCAGGTCGGTTTGTACCATGCAACTTGACCATTGGTTTTGATCCCACGACGACAGATATCGGTTACGAACTAGCTAGGGCGTTGTAGCTGTGATCGTGGCTGTTATTTTGACGTATGAAATAAGACTTACTTGTATAGTTTATTGATTTTTATACACAAAATTTACGCTCCACCGTGTCTAAAAGAAAAGTCGTCACTAGTTGTTAGTCATCTCTTTCTAAATACGAACGCCTAAATAGTTCATATTACCCGAACTTTTAATTTCATAGGATCAAGTTAGATAAATCTAAACCAGGACTCAACAAAATGTTTTATTTAAAATCAATCGAGGGAGGCTATAATCAGCTAGGCTAAATACCCAAGACCCCACCTTGTACCGAAATCAGCGAGTGACCTTTAATTAGTCCTTTCAAACCGATTTTCATATAACCGTTGCGTTATCTGAACCGATGAAATTATTGCTATAAATCAAATATTAAATTATCCCCATTGACGCTAAGATATTATCAGATATTATTATGGTGGTGCCTTGAGTATTAGCTTAGCTGATTATTATTATTATTATTATGGGTTAAAATGCCAACCAGATAGTTTCGCCCAAAACTTCTCTAAATTCATTGTAAGCTGACAGATAGAATGTGAACAGATTTAGATGCATCACTATTTAAAGGTTTAAAGGTTAATTATTAAGCCGTACAAATGTACACCTTTTGGAACAGGGCGGCTCCAAAAGGCGCACAGCAGATATAGTTTACAATTTTAAAACGAGTTCGTAATGATCAAATAAAACAAAATAAGATAAAATAAATACAAAATCACAAATAATAAAGGTAATGTTGGTAAGACACTTTTGGGAAATACTTCCAGATATTTCAGTTTTCAGGTACAAAATATTAGACTAGTTAATATTGCAGCGCTTTTTCTTTATTTGCCAAGTGTCAAGGGTTTTCTTAACATCATCGATACGCCACTTTTCACCAGTAAGAACGAGTACCTTTTCGATTGGCTCACCAAAATGCTCTGCTCTCATTCTGCTGCTGCATTCTAACAGTACATCATCGACCTGGCCACAAAGTTTGCAAAGCGGAGAACGAGAATCAGGCCCCAACAATTCAGTCTTACGGACACCTGTAAGGAGAGCTCCTGTACGGGCCTGGAGAGCCAAGCCAGTACCCCAGGAACCATCATAACAAGCCTCTTTCGCTGGCTGTTTTTTGGCCTTGTAATAACTCAGACTTTTCTATTGCTGGACCTCAGCTTTCCACCTATAAAATAGATTTTACATGTCCGCCGAATAAATTCCTTTCGAAATTTTAATTTGTTTTTCAGCTGTACGGTTCAATTTCCTAAGCAATGTTAAATAAGTGGTAAAATTTTAAATTCAGCCTTCAATATAACTCTCCAATGATAGATATTTTATTTGAAATATCTTTTAGTGGATGACATTGGTAACGGAGGTTAAATTTATTGTTCTTATTATGTTTAATAAAGAGAATTACTATGTTGAGATGATTTTTAGCGTTGATGGTAAACCACCTCATGCTCTATAAAAGTAAGCACCTTCCGCTTAAACAAAATCCAATAATCTCATTGGCCGCTTGTAAAGCACTCGTTGATGACGTTTTTCCTTCAACTTTCATGATATTTAAGATCATGATGCCCTCGGATCGTGTCAACATAGTAATTCTCCCAGATAGCTGTTCAGCTTAATTAATTATAGCCCATCAGTTCAGATCGATTACTTGGGGTAATGAATAAGATACAATCTAAGATCAGATGCACTGATTATCTTCAGATATCTGAAAATCACTACCTGATTCGCCTGTTCAGATAGCCTTTCAGCTAACTGAATGTGATGAGATTAATTACAACAGATCAATTCAGATTTATTAGTTGGGATAATGAATCAGATACAATTGAAGGTCAGATTACAGGGTGAGAGAAACGTAACAGATCAACAGATTACTACTTGATTATCCTATAGTGACTTTTGGTGCCTATTATTTGAGGTGGCCGAGTTACTATGTGAGTCTTCGTAGTTTCACCTATAAAGCTTTGAAATTTTCAACGTAGTTTCTGAACAAGATGTAGACGAGTCCCTGGAAATTTTTGTATCAATCAAACGGTAATTAACGATAAATATAAGAATAACTGAAGTAGTTTGCATCTAACCTTGCTCAGCCTTAGAACTGCATCCTAGTTTTATCTTAGAGGCCTTTACCCTATTTGTATAGCAGGTAAACAAACATTCAAGGGAATAGCCCATCTGGTGTAAGCAGACCGTTTTTTACACACAATCCTAAGGATTTGTGTGTATTAGTGTAGCCGTTGCCGATGCCGCCGATGCCGCCGTGTCACGCCTACCTCTTCAACGGTTAGGGCTAGAAGAGTCAATGATATCTCGTTCGAATCTACCGACATCGCCATTGATAGCCTTTCATAAAGTTTTCAAATCGGAGCCCAAGAAGTTGGGCATTTGCCCAATTTACTATTTTCGGTGATTTCCTTTATGTGGTAGATATTTTCTTTAAAATTAAGTCCGATAACGTTAAAAAAAATATTATTGGATAGGTTAGGATTCACTTGAAATACAACTTCGGTTATATCAGTAAATATTAAATTTAAGTATAGTTTTCGGGGTTATTTACCGGACCCCAATGTTCGTGGTTTTATATTTCCGCCTGAAAGTCGACATAACGTTCCTTAATTGAAGTCCGATTTTCATGAAAGTTATATTTTTGAATAGCTGTGGTTTACACTTAACCTAGAATTGCAAATACGTTCCTTAAATTTAATTCTAAGTAAGGTTTTTTGGGCAGCGTATACGGACCCCCGCAATTTCCAACATTGTAAATCCGCGTGTTTATAGAGGTCTACGCGCCCGTTTCCCTCTGGCGTTTTTCAAGGCGCTTTCAACATATGAGCAGAAGTAACAATTAAGTATGACACTGAACGGACTAGTCTTCGGCGTATGACCAGAAGTAACAAATAAGTGTGATCAGAAGTAACAATTAAGTGTGATCAGAAGTAACAATTAAGTGTGATCAGAAGTAACTAATAAGTTACTAGAAGAAATAAGTGTGACACTCAACGGCTGACTAGTAGTAACAAATAAGTGTGATCAGAAGTAAAAAATAAAAGTGACACTGATCGAAGAAATTTTCGATGCTTTCAAAGTATGACTAGAAGTAACAAATAAGTGTAAATATGTTTATATGTGTGACCGTGGATATATTTTGGTTGCGATACCGGCGTTGCAGGTTGCTGTGAATAGCTCAAACAAACTTAACACATTAGAAGGATTGTGTGTATTCCGACCGTCGTACGTCTTGTTTTTGTTTAACAAAGATCTCATTAGAAACTTAGTGACCGAATATCGCTATGTTAATTTTAATTGCAGAAGATTTCAAATTTTAGTCTGAGTTACGCGTTATTGCTTGCCGGTGTAAATTCTGCAAACTACAATAATGACTCTAAATTGGACTGAAAAATACAGATTTTTCTATATCAATTCACGTGAAATTGGTTTCGTGTAGTCGTTGTTAGACAGATTTCGCGTTTTAACATTAACGTACTTACTCAAAGTGTGACGGTTGTTTCGTTAAAATCTTAGCACTATATGTAAATAACGCTTTATAGACATCACTTTGATCATATTTCAAATCAGCATCAATCGCGTGTGAAAGTGTCATGAACAACTGCAACATACGTTTTTGTTATTTCGTCATTTTAATAATAATATCAAATTTACAAAGTATTTAACACACAGTTGACGTTTATGGTCACTCAATTACAAACGTCATATTTACAAATGATCGTTCTAATGCCACCTTTATGGAAATGAGAACGAAAACAAAAACCAGCTTTATATGTATCAAGATTTATTCCGAAAATAATGTTTATTCAGCCTAATGGAACGCCCAAAAACGATGCAATTCCATTTAGTAAAAAGATAAAAAAGGTAAAAGACGAATTAAAGAGTTAATCAGATTTCGCTCCAAAACATAGCGTGTATAAATAACTATAATTGATTTTAAGACGAAAAATTTGTTTTAAGCTATATTATTACTCAACCAATTTTAATAAAAGTACAATTAGTATACAAATGGTTACATCATATACATAATTAAACCATATAAGGACAGTTATAGTTATTATAGTGCATTTTTAAAGTATCGTATTTGACTGAAATGCATGGGACTCTGTAGCAACGCTAATACCAATATACTTTTTTCACCCTAATTATCTTTCGTTAATAGATTATTTAATGTATCAAAAAGGTTTAATAGAACTCTATTATTGTTTAACGTATGCTATAGAGCTCCATTTTCTTTCGATAGAGGGGCTATTTCTAAACTGTTCTTGAAACTGTCTATAAGCGTTTTTTAGGAAGTTTAAAGAATAGTTTTTTAAGGATATTCTCGAATTTAATAAAAGTCTGTTGACTTCTTCAGCTATATAAAATGTTTGCTAATTTCGAAAGGTTTTATAGAAGAGATTTTTCAACACGATTCCAATTTCAGTTTTATGGAATTCTATTGGATTCCAATTGCCCTTATATGGAATTTATTTATAGGATTCCAATTGCACATATATGGAATATTAATGGTATTCCAATTGCAGTTCTATGGAATATTTATGGTATTCCAATTGCACTTCTATGGAATATTTTTGTTATTCCAATTGCAGTTCTATGGAATTTCTAAGTAGTAAATATTTCTGAGGGCCGTCCGTCTTTAGTACCCTTTACCTTTACGATAATACAAAGATATAATGGTAAATTTGAGTTGGTGGTATTTTTCTTATTAGTTAGTGTAGGGAGCTACTGGCTCGCGTGGCATGTAGGGTTGCCAACACCCTCCTACGCATTGTAACCCGGCCACATGAATTAATGGCTTCAAAATTCGCCTGATGACTTGGGCCTCTAAGAGGGTGCCTAGCTGATTATTATTATTACTATTATTATTATTATTATTATTATTAAATACAATCCTTGATTACTACCAGCCTGAAATGGCCGATTAAACCGATCAGAAAATGTCATTTAACTCCTATACTGATCTTATCGATTGATAAACATTACATTACAATTCATTTAATTACAGATTCACCAGTTGTATTTCTCTTCGTGGATTGAACCGCTCATAGATAATAGAATCAATCAGAGAGAAAAGAACCGATCACATAGAATGGAATCGATCACAGAGAAATTAACCGATCAAAAATAATAGAAGCAAGAAGTTAGATTTTACCTCGTATCGTCACGCGCTGTACCGTTCAATTTCCTAAGCAATGTTAAATAAGTGGTAACATTTTAAATTGAGCCTTCAATATAACTATCCAATGATAGATATTTTATTTGAAATATCTTTTAGTGCATGACATTGGTAACGGAGGTTAAATTTATTGTTCTTATTATGTTTAATAAAGAGAATTACTATGTTGAGATGATTTTTAGCGTTGATCGTAAACCACCTCATGCTCTACATGTATAACAGTAAGCTACTTCCGCCTAAACAAAATCCAATAATCTCATTGGACGCTTGTAAAGCACTCGTTGATGACGTTTTTCCTTCAACTTTCATGATATTTAAGATCATGATGCCCTCGGATCGTGTCAACATAGTAATTCTCCCAAATTAGAAATAAATTCAGAGCAAATCAAGTCTTTAGTCAATAATTTAAAATTTTGTAGTATTGGTCGCGAGTCTATCCCAAACATGGAAGAACTATAAGAAATCAAAGTTTTGAAATGCGTAATCCACTAGCTTCGGCACGAAAAAAAAATAGCAATATCATCTTGTATCTCGGCGGTCTTACAGATCATCGACAATACTAACCAATCAAAAGCTAACGGAAGCAGTTATTATGATCCCGATTTGGTCAGCTTTCTCATGTACATTATCCACGAAGTGAAATGGCTGAGACGAAAAGCGGCCAGTAATTGGTGGCTGGTGATCTCTGCATAGGCCTAAAATACGATAAAGATAAAAGCCAAAAAGGTAAAAAAGAGGAAGGTTTCGGGCAGGGGGGGCTGACGGATTTGAAATGAGAAAAAGGGGGGGGGGTCTGGGGGGGGGTGGCGTCGAAGGAGGCGACACAAAGACGACGTGAGTGGAATTTGCGATCAAAAATACGCTTACTTTTCTCTCGTCGACTTTCTCTCTAGCTAGCTCGAAAATTACAGAAAAAAAATAAAAGTTTTTCTCCGTACGTGTGGTTTTTCTGATTTTTATTCAGCGCCACATCTTGAGCCCAGAAAGAATATATTCAACAAGTACAGCACGCCTATAATAATAACAACCGAGCTCTCCCGAATCCCTACACAATCACGTCAATAGCACTCATTTCCAGCTTTTCCTAAAATTTAACGGGTTTAGTGGAATTATATTTGGATATTACGCTTACAAATTCTTAAACATAACGATATCTAGCGTGCACAGTATTAAAAACATCTGAAAACAATTATTTTGTTGTGCACAATATTAGAAGCATTTGAAAACATTTGTTTTTGTTGTGCACAATATTATACATATTTGAAAATAACGATATATTTTGCGCACAATGTTAAATACGTTTGGATACAATGATTTTTGTTGTGCACAACATTAGAAACATCCAAAAACAATGGTGTTTATTGGGCACAATATTAGAAACATTTTAAAACCATAGTTATTTTTGTACAAAATATTATAAAAATTAAAAGTCTAAAAACCTCTGTATTTGTTGTGCAATATATTAGAAACATCCAAAAACAAGGGTTTTTATTGTGCACAATATTAGAAACATCTAAAAACTATGGTTTTTATTGTGCACAATATTAAAAATATCCCTAAACAATGGTTTATGTTGTGCAAAATATTATAAACATGTAATTTGTTGCGCACAATATTAAAAGCATTTTAATACAAAAACAAGGGTTTTTGTTGTTCACAATATTAGAAACATCCAAAAACTATGATTTTTATTGTGCACAATATAAGAAACATTCCAAAACAATGGTTTATGTTGTGCAAAATGTATATACATGTAAAAACCACAGTATTTGTTGTGTACAATATTAAAATCATTTTAATACAACTATATTTGTTGTGCAAAATATAATAAAAATAAAACAATGATATTTATTGGTCTGAGTATGAAAGGGAGTATAAAATTGCATGTTTATGTTGGACTACCGAATTTGGAATTTCTTACAAGCTTCAACCAAAGCTAGGTTCCACATTTTAAATCGTTATTTTTATACTCAAGTACTAGTAGATATATTGGGCAAAAATTAAATTTGAAAACCCTTGAAAACCAATGAGCAAAATTTTATGGTACGTTAACTAACTCTACGTCATAATTTGATGGTCGACTTTTTAACTGGATCCTTAAAGGGCTACATTTCAAATGATAATATTTATTTTGCATAAAGTTTTAAGTGCATTAATGTAAGTTTAGCAACTTCGAAAAAAAATTTAGGACGATCCACAGTGTCGAATTCCCCCCCCCCCTCCCCGGCGCGAGTGAGGGGGGAAGTAAAAACTGCACCGGAATGCTCTTCAATCGAGTCGGTTGACGTCGGTTTTAGGGAACCAACGAGTTACCTGGGTGCTTTGATTGTGTTTAAAGGGTAGAAGCATACGTTCTTAGTGAAACTATGAAAATGTGTATTAGACCATTTCGTCGCTATTGCAATTTTTTCTCCGTGTTACACTCCGTTTCAAAGAATACTTGACCTCATCCACCTTGGATTTTTTAATCCCTTCCCATTCGACCAAATAAAATTTGCATATTTTATTCGTTAATGACACCCAAAGATTGTTTAAATTGCGATAAATATAAACAGCTTACAAACGGGCATCGTAAATCTCGTATAGATTGAAGGGACACACAAGCCTTATATTTGATTACCCGGGGGTCGGGGTGGGGGGGGGGGGGAGGTCTTTAGCGATTTTGGTCTCAGTGGGATCCAGGTACGTGCCAGTCGGAGGACCCCAATGCTTCATGATGTGTCCGTTCCAAGACCAAAGTCCAGTTCTCCCCTCCCCTTCCTTTTTCACCCCGTATTAACTCCTACAACCTCTGCCTAAGGGGGGGGGCGGTAGATTAAATGGAAGTGGGAGGGGGGTACCACACCCGCGCGTGGTTCTAGAGCCCCAATTTAAGTCCCCACGTATTTCTTCTATATAAGTCGGATGCCTTTCGCGGTGTAAATCGTAAAGGGGGGGGGTAGATAGATTCGGACGCCCCCCCCCTCCCCGCCTTTATTTTTTTGGGGTAGATTTATTGGAGGAAAAATCACACGCTATAGCGAGCGACGGCCGGGTGGTGTAGCTAGAAAATACGTGCTCGGAATCGACAATTTTTCGACGATACAACTGTAAAACTTAGTCCCCCCCCCCTCCGGGCACAAACCGTGTGCAGCCTCCCCCCCCCCCCCTGCGTTTTGGTTTTCTGTACTTCTGACACCACGTGACGCGGTCCCTCCGTTTTTCGATAATTATCACTAATCGGTCTTTTGGTCGCTTCTTTTCGCGGACTTTTACATTTTCTTATTTTACCTTATAACGCTTTTCGCCTCTCGGACTCTCCGTAGTTGGATTCGCACTCGACGACAAAATATGACGGCGAACGGCAAAAATTTTGACGCAGAGCGGAAATTTTCTTTGAGATCGAAATCAGTGTGCTCGCGACTACTTTCAAAAGAACGATGTTTTGGACCTTCGTTAAATAAAGTGGACGTTCTTAAAGTAATATTAGATTAGAGATACAGGTGAAGCCGGCCCCCGAATTCGTGTAGGGTGAACTTGTAAGAGTGTAGACGTACCTCTGTGTGTACAGCCTGCACCCCCTATAAGTTTGACCTTACAGGTTTTGTGGTGCTGACTTAACCTGTCTATTGTCTGAGATTAGTGGCTAATTAACTTTAACTTGGGCCCCTATGCATGAGTTTTGTTAGGGTGCCCCTGACCTCGCCGGTGACCCTCTACCTCTTGGCTTGTTCTGGGCCCCTAGGCATGAGCTTTGTTACGGTGCCCCTGACCTCGCCGGTGGCCCTCTACCTCTTGGCTTGTTCTGGGCCCCTAGGCATGAGTTTTGTTAGGGTGCCCCTGACATCGCCGGTGGCCCTCTACCTCTTGGCTTGTTCTGGGCCCCTAGGCATGAGTTTTGTTAGGGTGCCCCTAACATCGCCGGTGGCCCTCTACCTCTTGGCTTGTTCTGGGCCCCTAGGCATGAGTTTTGTTAGGGTGCCCCTGACATCGCCGGTGGCCCTCTACCTCTTGGCTTGTTCTGGGCCCCTAGGCATGAGTTTTGTTAGGGTGCCCCTGACATCGCCGGTGGCCTTCTACCTCTTGGCTTGTTCTGGGTCCCTCGGCATGAGCTTTGTTAGGGCGCCCCTCACCTCGAATGTGGCCCCCTACCTCTTGACAAGTTCTGGGTCCCTAGGCATGAGCTTTGTTAGGGTGCCCCTCACCTCGAATGTGGCCCCTGCCTCTTGGCAAGTTCTGGGTCCCTAGGCATGAGCTTTGTTAGGGTGCCCCTCACCTCGCCTGTGGCCCCCTACCTTTTGGCAAGTTTAGGGCCCATAGACTTAAGCCTATCAGCCTATTTTTTAATCTGACACTGTGATAGACTATTATGAACTAAAACCTTAAATGCATTTTTGAAATATTAAGAACATTTTATTGAATTTCAAATTTGAAGTTTAAAGTATCGACTTTTACAACAGCCGATTCGACAATTCAACGAGTATGCCAACGCTTCATTTTTCTTTGCGAGCTTGAGTGCTAAGTCCGATCTGACCACCTGCTGTTCCCCGCGGAATTTCTCCAATGTTTATCATGGGTTTTATTGGTGGTCATCTGTCTTCATTTCAAAGTTGAAGTATAGCCGCTACGGAAGAAAAAAATTGTTTTTACCCTCCCCCCTCCGAAAACATTTTTTATCGCAATTTTCGTGTAAAACTTAAAAAAGAATTGCATAATCATTCTTTTGTAGTTGATCTAGTAGCCAGCGACGGCTAGTGGTCTCAACACATCATTTTTTTTTCAAAATCCTTAATTTTACTTATTAAGTAGTCGCTTTGCCAATTAATTAGGTACTTAATAAATTAATTTGCAAAACGATTAAAATTCCGACGGTGTTGTTTCAATAGTCTCTGAAAATTCGAAATGGGAATTTCTAACTTTTTATAGAAAAACCTCTTTAATGTTTTATAAGGTCTAAATAATCAATCCATTTCATAAAGTTCTTTAATAATATGAGATTTACAAATAAATTATTCTAAATTTGGGGAAACCGATAGTTTCGATATTAAGAGGGAAAATATTTGAAAACTTTCAGTTTTAATATTACATTAATTAATTAAGAATATTAGAAGATAAAAATGGATTTTGTTTAAATTTTTGACATGGCAATAGAACGGATAATATTTGTGCACAAAGCGGCGAAATGATAATTTTATTGTTAGTTTAAAATTCATGTTGCCGTTGCCACGTGAGATTATGTGGTACACTCGTAACTTGAAAATACTTTTACATTATTGAATCTGACTAAATAAAACCTGAAATGAAAAATTTCAACAAAAATTAACGAACGAAAAGGTGATTATTATTATATTATTAATAATTGATAAGCACTTTATTGAAAACAAAGAAACTCAATATTTGATCTGTGAACAGTACATACTTCGCTCGAGGAAAGGTACGTCTCAATTAATTTTATGAAACCCTTGTGATATCCGAATAGCAATTTCCGTTTTTGTAATTTTAATTAAAATTAAAACTTAAGTCTTGACACATTTATCTTGAGTTTCTACAAAACCCTTAATTTCAAATAGTGTACATTTTACAGGAGTTTTTTTAACTGTGGTTGTACACTTTAAGAATATAAAAATTTCAGCATTCATCTTAATATTACCATAATTTACGTAAGTAGACCTAAGTATGACAATGAAAGTACTCAATTAATGGTGCTCTGTCGCAGAGTGATTACGTCAGTGACAGTGAAGATTTATCGAGGCATCGTTACCTAGTAGTTCCAAAAGCTAAAAAAAATTCCAACTTGTTTTGATAGTTTCTAATCTATAATTGTTTTTACCATTTTTTTTAAAAGTATTGTGGAATAATATTTGTAATATTTCAACTAAATTAATTTTTTTTGGAGATTTGGTCGTCATTAAAACGTTAGCGTTGGGAGAATAAAAAATGCCATACTTATGTTTACTATGTTACTTATGGTACGTACTGAAATATGATATGATACGTTCTCATTGTTAAAAAAAAATTATCGTTTGCATAATAGAACGTGTTACACTATAAGGGTAAAAATTTGTAATATATAAGTGTGACACTTCCTATTCTTCACATGCAAAAGTTTCACTGAGAGCTATTCACAAGACAAACTGCATTACGGGCTTCGTCGCCGTTCTGCGTCACACGTTGCCCTTGACAGCGCCTCACTAGAGGGCGATTTTCTTCTTGTGATGACGTCAGTCCGTTACTAGCTCTCAGTAATAGTGGGGTGCGGAGTTGTTAGCCCTTTCGCCTTGCAGTAAGAAGAGCCGGATTCAATCCCAGCTTGTGGCCCTGGGTGAAAACTCGGAACAACTCCTTCCGCGTTGAGTTTGCAAGTTCTATCCCCACTGGTTCGAGGGGTTTTCCCTCGAGTTCTTCGGTTTCCACTTTCATAAAAAGGTTAACGGTAATAGTTAGTGTAGGGAGCTGTTCACATGAAGGGCTTGTCACCACCCTCCTACGCATTGTAACCCGGCCATCTGAATTAATGGTTTTAAAGTCTCATGATGACTTAGGCCTAAGGTGGTGCCTATAGCTGATTATTATCATTATTATTATAAAATATTCCCCAAAGTGACAATCTAATGGAACAATATTGTAGACTTATGGTTATACTAATAATTATGTTACGAACGTGTTACATACGTAACTTATGGTACAAACTTTGATTACAATAACATCAGCATCTATAAGCTTTTAACCTAATTTTTTTGTTTAAAAAATAAAAAAAATTTGAAGATTTTTCATAAATATTTGAAAAGGCGCAATTGATTATTATCCTAAATGAAATAGAAAAGAGTTGAATAACGACGTCACCGTAATGCTAAGTATAGAAAAAAGGCGGCCGGGTGTTTGGATGGTGCTGAATCGACGATGACCTTTTGTTGGGCTCTTTCGCAGAATCGCTTTTCTTTGCGGATAGTTTCAGCGCGCTCAGCAAAATTCTGGCTCTGCGCGCGAATCTGTCAATCAGAATCTGATCGATAGGGCGCGCTGTATAGTTGATAGATGGTAAAGGCCCTTACGACAGCCAAATCATGTCTTATAGGTATCCGTATGACTTGGAAATCTAATATTTCGAGGGAAATAAGACCTAAACATTATTGAGAATAAAAAAATAAATATTTTGATGTATGACCCGTTTCAATAGTCAATGTCAACAGAAGTATATAGCATACTATATAATAAGTATCTATCTAGGCCATTTTTCGAAGGAGCAACTTAGTATGTATTTTAATTCTACGCTAACGTTGCAAAATTTAACCAGTACACATAAGGTGGGGTGGCGAAGTGGTTAGCACTTTCACCTCGCAGCTAGCTTGTGGCTCGGAACAACTCCTTCCGCGTTGAGTTTGCAAGTTCTCTCCCCAATGGTTCAAGGGGTTTTCCCCCGAGCTCTTCAGTTTCACCTTCCATAAAAACTTGTTGAGGTTAACAGTAATAGTTAGTGTAGGGAGCTGTGGGCTCACGTGGCTTGCAGGGCTTGCCACCACCCTCCTCGCATTGTAACCCGGCCACCTGAATTAAAGGCTTTAAAAGTGGCTCGATGACTTAGGCCTAAGGTGGTGCCTTGGGTATTAGCCTAGCTGATTATTATTAGGGATTGTACTTATTTATCAATCATATTTTCAAGATGTAATGACTTTTGTGATGAATCATAGTATTTTATCTATCGAAATACCTTCTCAAATATCAACGGGAGCCTGGGACGGTAAATTCTGTCATCAACAAGACTTGGCAATAAAACGAACGTTAAGACATGCAAAAAATTTATTCGCAAAGCTGCCGAATGATAATTTTAAAATTGATGTTGCCAAGTGAGATTATGTAGAAACACGTGCCTAAATGGTCTTTACACGCTTAAGTCGAAAATACTTTTACATTAATATTGAATTATTGTAAAATTTCGACAAAAATAAACGCCCGAAAAGGTGATCATTTTAAAGGGACTCTAAACCATGAATTTTCTATTTCACACACACGCAAAATGAAATTGGAGCTGTGTATAACTAACGAGAATCAGGAGTTCATGAAATAATGATAAATAATTTAACGGGAACATAATAATGACTAAAGATAATTATTTTGAAATTTGAGTTTTTACTTCCATTTAGCCACATCAACTTAATCTGACTGTCATTTTGTTTAAAGTTTACAATATTATGTAGGATTATTTCTATAGAATTTGTGTGTTTTCAATGTCTTTAGTAAAATAATTATATCTTCTTTAGATTCTATAGCAATTTGGTACATTTATCTTTAGAATTTCGATCACAGTTTTATAGAATTTCTAGGTATTTTTCAATGTCTATAGAAAAATTAAGCAAAATTCTATAAATTATATAGGAATCTTAAAATAGGAATCTTTTTTTAATTTCTATAGAATATTTCTGTAAGTTATTTTGGTAAGGAAATTATTTGCATTTTCAGTTCGAATCGAAAGAACAAATAATTGTAGTTTGGTTAGTCATAAAAGGAGGAACTTCTTTTTCTTAAACCCTTAATTGTGTTGAACGAAGATCGGTTTTCGAACGATACTTTTCAATTTAGTTGGAAATTAGCAGGTGTACGCGAAGGAAGACGTTGAGTCCAATAATCGTGCAGGAATTTTGCTGTTTATAGGTTCGACGCGCGAAGTTAAAAGATCGCGGATGGTTTCGAGAACTTGGCGAAAGATCGTCCGGGTTATGATAGTGTCTCGGGTGCTTTATGGCCACGATCACGATTCTATTAATTCATTTTTTGTGGAATATCCAAGCTTTCTAATTTAGCCTTTTGCGCCGTACGAAGGTCTTCTGCCCCTTTCCAAAACAAATTTCAAGTTCTTGCTTTAAATTGAAGACTATTTTTTGATCATTCTGTCCTTTAAGGGCTTATGGTAATGGCTGCTATCGGTTCAAAGACCCGTTGTAAACCCGTATTACGTAGAAACAGAAGTAAATCGTATATTATTTACTAAGAGTAACCATCTCCCTCTACTGCTAATTTTATTAGCTCGAAACGTGTATAACTTCGCAGGCTTTCGGGAAAAGATGGCTTATACGAAGGCACATCCCTTACAAACCCTTTCTTTAGAGATTTCTATAAAGCGGTTTTATAGAATATTAGTATATAAATTGTGAAAAAAGGCTTTAGAATATTTAGTAAAGATTTCATAGATTGTCTTTAGCATATGTATCATTTTTCCGAAATATGACTTTAGAATTTCTTTAGAACAGCTTAAGATATTTGTATAGATTCCAAAAATAGTTTCTCTAAAATCTAGAAAGTTTTCTATAGGTCGTAAAGAACAGTTTCTATAAACATTTAGGCCATAAAGAACAGTTTCTATAAACATTTAGGCCATAAAGAACAGTTTCTATAAACATTTAGGCCGTAAAGAACAGTTTCTATAAACATTTAGGCCGTAAAGAACAGTTTCTATAAACATTTAGGCCGCAATGAACAGTTTCTATAAACATTTAGGCCATTTTATTTTAATTTTTTGTAGGTTTTTCTTAATTTCTAAAGTAATATTTTCTTAAAGTCTCTTTTTTCAGAATTTCGGATTTTTTATTTAAAATTTAAGCTAATAGGTGATTATGAAAAATATCGGTGGTCACGTGATTTGGTTAAGTACTACCAAGTTGAAAGTATCAAAATTGGCCCTTTTTGTAAATTTGTCTGGCTAGTTGGGCAAGGGTTTCATTGTTCAAGTTTTCCTTTTTCGTTTTGAGAGAAGTTTGCAAAGTCGTTAAATTAAGGTAATTGATTTATTAAATGAAATATTTTTAAATTCTATCCAAATTGATTTTAATTCATTTTCAGGAATAATGGAAACATGTATGTAAATATAACCTTGTGTCTTCTATTAAAATTGGGCTTGTTTCTTTATCAATACTTGGTCTAGAACTATAAGAAATAAAAAAAATATATAATAAATTTGTTAACTTAATGTATTTTAAATAATTTTAAAAAATACTAACTTTTCAAACAATCAATCCATGGTTGGTGCTTTTTACTAAACGCGGACGGCCGCGGGCCTCGGTAGGGGCAGACGAATTTAAGCAGCCGACGCTTTGTCAAAAAATAACCAACTCCCGTGAGCCTCTCCGCGCAATTCTTTTTCATAATCACCTATTCTTAGTAAAATTTGTTACCGACCTTACAACCAGTTTTTCTATAGAGCACTCTATAGACTATAGAACCCCATTCACCCTCTATAGAGCTCTAAACGATCGCGTAGAGATTGGATACGAAGTGTTTTACGGGATGTTTCATTATTGTAGACTGAATGCATACTTCTGATAAAGTTCTAACCACACATTTCTTAAAACCTAAACTCTTGAGTAATCAAAGAATATTTAATTGTAGAAATTAACTCAACCGGGTATAATTACCTTTATAGCTAATAACTTTAAAATATTTTCTATAGACTTTCTATGGAAAATTATATAAACGTCTACAGAAAATACCTCGAAATCTCTAGGTTTAAGCAGTCTTTAGAAAAATGGAACATACTTCAATCAATTCAATAGAAATTCTACAGAATCTTTGGTAAGGGATAGTTCTATAGAAACATTTCTACAGCAACTACCTCATTTTTTTATATTTCGTTGAAAGCTTCAGGAATATGTCCCAAATTTCAATAAATTCTACTGAAATTCTATAGAATCTTTTGTAAGGTTTAGTTATTAAAAGAAGGCGGCATATTAACTACTTAATATCCGTAAATTAAATTATATGTTGTACTAATTATTACTTTGTACAAGTGGAATATCGCTTCCGTGAATAAACTGAATTAGTTTTCACGTTGCTAGTCACCTTTAATGACCAGTTAACGGTTAACTTCCGTGATTTAATTAGACTACTAAATATTAGAAACTTTATCGTCGTTTTGTTCTTAATCAAAGTTAGCGTAACAAAAATGTGTCGCAATTCGTATCACGCGGTTATCTCTTTAAACGATATATGTAAATGGCCAGAAAGTATTTGTTTGGCTTCAAGTATGACGAATATTTCAAGGTTGAGTTCTAATTTTGTTTCGGGGAAATGAATATCTTTACGTAACGAGACACACTCGAAAGAGAGGTCGATGCTCATACGAAATTCAAATTTAGCAGACAAGGCGAAAAGCCACAGCTTGCCGCGTACACGGCGAATACTAAATTGGGAATCCCTCGTTTCGTAGTCCAGTGCCATCTGAAGGGTATGCGCCAAAACGAAATGCGTCAATATTTCATTTTAGTATTCTAATTAAAATAATATGTATTTTTAATAAAAATTGTATAGCTTGGACGAAACCCTACATTGTAGCGGAAATATCTACATGTTTAATTCATTAACGATTATTAACAGATGAAATGTAGAATTTATCGTGAGCTTTTTATCGAAATACGTTTTGCATAAATTAAACAAGTGTTACCTACACGATATTTCAAAAGATAAAGCTAACAATTTCTAAATTAACAGCAGGTTTTACGAAACTAAGTAAATGTAACGGAATATTTTCTAAATAGATAATTCAATAATTAATTAAATTAAAGTAAATTACAGATTTAACTGTTGTAAATTTATAGAAAAGGATACAAATATTAAAAAAAAATTAACGGTGAATTGGGTTAAATTGCCTTTGGAATTATCAACAAATCCGAAAAGTTCAGTATTTCAGTCGACTAAAGCTTGGTCTATTTAATTTTTTGGAAGTAAATGCTTTTTGAAATATGGTAAAATATATTATACCAACTTTCCCTTTGCAAATACTACTGTTGGATCTTATTCGAAAACCTGAGACGCTATTTTTAATACTGGTAGACTTAAATTGCTGTAGACTTATTACATTATGAACGTTGACCTCGAATATCTCAGATTAGAATTCGAAAACCAAAATTGAACCTTCGTTAGGACGAGGAAGCTTGTTAGTGCTGTAGGTGACGTCAAATTATATTTGGTCACTGTCAATCAACATTTTTTGATCTCCCGGTTTTATTCCTGATTTTGGATCATAAGTACAATATTAATTTAAAATAATAATAATAAATATCCCTAAAGGAAATTCATTAAATAAAGAGTTTCCCTGGCTCATATTAAAAGTTATTCTGTAGAGTATAATTGAAATGAAGGTATTCTAAAACAAATACATTTATAAAATAGTTTTTCTGTAAAGAGATTGTCCAAATAAAAAACTTTAGAATATTGCAAGTTGTTTATTAGAAAAGTGCTGTGCCACCTTGAACATGCTACAAATTATAAAGTTATTTCATAAATTTTTTCTACATTAAAAAATATTGTATTGAACGTTTTTTAACACCTTGAACCCGCACAAAAATGTTTGATAGCAATTCTATAGATTTTTTTCTATAGAGTATTTTTTGTACGGAATAAAATAAAGTAAGGTTACGTTATATTCGCAAAATTAGCTACTAAAGCACATCGTCGTTTATCCTGATCAAACCTCCTCAACTGGCGTATTTGGCCCATCGAATGGTTGAGGAGCCGGTTTCATAAATTATAAAAGAGAAATGAGAGCCGATTGGTTCTTAATGTCAAGTTGGGAAGAAAAAAAGCTCTTCCCCCTCCTCTGGTTTCGGCAGATAACAATAGCGACTGGTTTCAAAAGAGGGAGATAGAAATTTGCGTTTTCCGATCACGTTCGCTATAACGACTCTACGCTGGGCCGGTTTCAAAATAAGCGACCAAAAAATTGATTCATTCCAGCGCTGTACTTTATACACATTTTTGCCGGGCTAACGAGAAAATAATAAGCGCCAGGGTTAATCTAATAATGCTTTCTACATTTCTTTTTAATTCTTTCTCTTTGGCGAATTATAAAATAAAACTATACCAGCCACCTTGCTGCGCCTTGTTGCTATAGCTAAAGCTAATAAACGTTTACTTCATTTGAAGCTTGCCTATTCTCTAAAACCACGGACGTCATTTATATCGAAATGACAAAATGAATAGTTACTGTAAAAATTAAATAACAAAATAAGATTTCTAGGTGATTTCCTCAATGCACTGATGTGAGCGCAGGTTTTTAAACTATTTTTTAAAAAAATTTAAAATTATAAAAAAAGTAATAATAGTTATTAAGATATTTTTTTACAATTTAATAACATTTATTTATTTGATTCTTATAATCTTTAAACACTCCTTTAGAGCTTTACAAATAATTTCTTAGGCTTAATTTTATTATATTATTCATAGAGTTTACGTAATCTTAATGGCAAATATCTTTACAAAATGACTGTAGATAATTTATGTCTTCAGAAACAACTAAGCAATTTATTTAGATGATTGTGCGATGCATTTTTGGGTTTCTTTACACTTTCTTATTGAAGTTTAAATAATGTCTAAGGATGTGTATATCATTAACTGCTCTCTATAATTTTTCCTAACACCTAAAAATAGATTAAGATTGTACAGAAAATTTCCATATTTTTCTATGGAAATAGTGGCAAATTTTTCAATGGGATTTTAATTACAGTTCTATAGAAAAATTATCACTTCCGGAAAATTTTAAACAACCCTTTTCTAATTACTATACCATTTTCAATTACTAATTCCTCCAATTAATCTAATTCCTCCAATTAATCTATTTAATGGAAATATTCTTTTAAGAAAACCTAAATTCTGAAAATAATCTCTATCGAATCTCGAAACGTCAATGGAAATTAAACTCGGTAATTAATATTACTTCACTAATAACAATATTATCTGGTATATTTTTTAATTTCGATTTCTGTTATTTCGTAGTGCAAAAGCACCCATTACAAAATTTGGCCACAATTACTGGAAGACGCTGAGAACTCAGTCCAGTGGGGGTCACGTGGAGGGGGGGGTGAAGTTAAAACTAGTCGGAGAAATATCGTAGTCGTAGCTTCGAGGAATGGGAGGGTACCTTCAATAGATGCGCGGCCGCTCCCAGAAAACACCTGAGGGAAATGATGCGGGTGCGAGCGAATTTGCCAGACAATTCTCTCCCAAATCGACGGGAAAAAATACAGCCTAGTAAAGGCCGGGCTGAAAAACATTAGATCTACCATCCGTAGACTTCGTATAACAGCGTTAAACTAGCTACGACATCACCTAGTAGTTAAGTCAAACGAAATGGGCCACCGGTAAAGTCTGCTAAGTTGATTCTCGTTCGTTATACGCCGGTGATACTCTATAAGCAACAGACTCCTCCATGAGGGTCAGCCAAGGGCGCTGTCTTCGGTGCTTTACGCTCTTTTACCTTCGCGCCCACGGGGGGAGGGGGGAACGCGGAGGGGGAGAGTAAATTAGTAAAAGCGGGCCTAGAATGAGGGGGCAGAGAAGTACCTTAAGCATCAATCCACCACCACCAAAAAAAGAGAGAAAACATCTTCTAATGACAGAAAATTGAGCCTAAACTTAGGCGTTTTGTCTGTCCTATGATTTGGAGTTTTCGGGTTCTGATCGTTCCGCGCGTTTAACAGTACTTAAAGGGGACGAAAATAGTTCCGCGAGAAGGATAAATGTCCCGTTTAAGGAGCCAGGAATTTGAGTAAATGGTACCAGAGAGGGAAAACAAATTATTCTTCTTTTCAAATCCTCACTAGGAACGGGTGCTTGTCCCATACCGAAATTCCACCTTCAAAAACGAGAGACACAAACAACAAATACACTCGAAATAAACCCGTAGATGAGACTCTCGCCCTTAATAAATTCACCGAGATCTACTTATTTGTAAATTAATGGAAATTATACGTTAGCCCTTAGGTCAGATATTTTTTGCCACGACCCAAAAAAAATTACAATAAATAGTCTTAACGGGAAAAAATGTACCCATAGAGACATAACTGACATACCGATGCTCGGGGACTGCCCCGTCGCTGACCTTACACTCTTAAATTCATCGTCGTAAAGTTTACCCCTCCCAAAATCTGCCCAAAAAAATAACAAGCTCCAAATTTATTCAAAAATTAGCATCAGAGAATAATTTTCTGTTGGAAAAGCACCGAAATTAACTCTAATGAAGGCTGACTCTTTACTCGTAACCTTTTCAAATATTTTGTTGTTTACGACACCACCTCGCGGAAAATTTCAAACTGTAAAAACAAATTAATTAAAATAAAAGGAATGAAATAAAATAAAATTAATTAAATTTAAATGTTAAATTGAAATGTTAAATGAAGATAGCCCCTCACAGTTTTAGAATGTTAAATTGATAATTGCTAACGTTTTTAAAATGTTAACTCTCTTACTAAACGTTTCTATAAAACAGTAATCGAAATCAAATAGGAAAAGGGTTTAAAATGTCTGAAGAATTCATTCACACCCATTTTAAAAAAAATTATAGAATTAGGTAAGGTACTGCAAATGATTTTTGTAAAAGCTTGGTTGTTCAATTTCCAAATTGTATTTGTAATTCCTTTAGTATTTATGATATTATTTGTGTTAAAATTGTGGTCATTTTAAAATATAAGAAAAAATATTTACCACTACTCCGTAAAGTCAGTTTCAGTTTTAAATATTACGTTGATATTTATAGTACACTTTAAAGAAATAACGATACGTTTGCATTAGGGCCATGGTCCCTAAATTTTTTCATTGCTTCAAAACAAATTGGTTCGAATTTAAAGGTAGCATATTAATCTTAAAAATTAACTAATTTATATTAAAAAATATAGATTATTTTTAATTATTTCAAATTTTTGGGAATAATTATCTGTAATGGCTGCGTTATCTAAAAATTAAATATTCCATGTTTGTTTAGTATGTCGCTAACATATCTAATTTCAAAGTGCTTTTTACCAACTTAAACTGACTCGAGGTAAAGTTAATATTAGGCCAAAACTATTCGCTCGCTTTGGGACGAAAAGAGTACACCTTTTACCCCAAACTACCAACTTCTTCCATACAATAACAGCCAAACTGTATATTGAAGTTGGTCGCTATTTCCTAAAAATTACTCCAAAACTAGTACCAGAATAATTATAAGTTTGACACTTGTTACGTTGTTCCTACAGGTTATTACGAACCTTTCTTCGTTACTGACCATTGGCAGAAGAGGTTTATTCCGTAAGACCAGTGGGTGAAATTCCCCTTCCTCCTATTAGAGGAAAGAAATTTCCTCCTACTGATTTCGGATTCAACCTCATAAGGATTAGCGAATCTATAATCGATCAATCTATTAGCCTTTTTGGCTTAATTTTTTTTGTCCAATAGATAGATCAATTTAAAATTCCGTTAATGGACATTAATAAAAATAATAATAATAATAAGGCAATACCATAGGCCTAAGTCATCATGTGACTTTTGAAGCCATTAATTCAGGTGGCCGGGTTACAATGCGCAGGAGGGTGGTGGCAAGCCCTGCAAGCCACGCGTTCGAGCCAACAGCTCCCTACACTAAATATTACCGTTAACCTCAATAAGTTTTTGTGGAAGGGGAAACCGAAGGTCTCGGGGGAAACCCCCTTAAACCAGTGGGGGAGATAACTTGCAAACTCTACGCAGAAGGAGTTGTTCCGAGTTTTCATCCAGTGACACAAGCTGGGATCGAACCCGGCTCCTCTTGCTGCGAGGCGAAAGTGCTAACCACTCCACCACCCCACATTACAGTAAAATAATCCTCGATTGTCTTGCACCACTTACGAGCAGTCAGAACTTTGAAAAGATAACACTCTCAGAAGCCATAGACAAAACGGTTGTATGTCTTGTGATGGTAACCCAAACTGACTCTATATTTCACTTTGACGACGATTTTATCTACTGCATTTGCTAACAACGTAGTAATTGATGCCCGCATTTTGTATTTCAGATTGGAGGTAAAGAAAAAGACGTTAAAAACTGATTCTGAAGGTAATCGTTCCAGTATGTCACGACTGAAGGACCTCGCGATGATAGACACAGAATACTCGCCACTGGAAGAGCTTGAATCCGGTATGGTTCGGCTGTAATTATCGAAATAGTATGGTGTTAGACAAACGGTTGACTAAGTTAACTACCTTCCGTTCACGCTACTTACTTGTAAGTACTTAAACTCAAAAACTAGTGTTGTAAGTATTTTTTTAGAAAAAAAAAATTCACTCCATAATTAGTCTAACATTGTTGGCAAATTTAATTTTCGCCTAATTTTTTCAAATCTAAAAGTAAATCTAAACCTCTAGACTTGTTTAAACGGATTAACAATGTAACCTCGAATGTAACACTATTAATGTTTTGCAGTAAATTTACTGATATTAGACATTTTATATCGCATAAAAAGTTTAAGACATTAAAAACCCTTAAAAAGTAATTTATGTTTCAATTTTTATTTTTCCGATTCACGGAAATTTTTCCGCATTTTATTTTTCCGGAAGATAAACAACACTACAAAAAACTAACCGATTTTTTTACTTTAATAGATTAAGCCATCAACTCGGTGGATAAAATTCTTAGACACTGCAGGTCATCAAGTTATACAGTTACAAAGATTTTTGTATAACTCTGGGACAAAAATTTAGAGAAACGTAAATAAAACTGAAGTAATTTGTACTAAAAATATTATTTTATATAAAACATTTTCAATTTAATTATAAGCTTCTTCGTCTTTTGGTAACATATTTCACCTGTAACATAGCAAGGGTAGAGTCGTCATATCTGACTGCAAGGTTATTTTTTTATGTATTCCGGAATGACTTGTAACTAGTGTTCTTTATAGATAATATTCATAGTTATTCAAAATAGTATTAAATTTCCCAATAATAGGGAAGAATGTTTTATATTATTCGTGCATTCGAATTTTCCAGTGTTTCCTTTGATTTTGACAAGACAGTTAATTTAGGGATTGTAATTTAATCTAAAATTAAGATAACTTGATAGATTAGAGAATAAAGATAAATTTACCTTAGTTTTATGAAAGTTGCTCAGCGGAATTTAAACTTCTATGCATGAACTACAATTAATAAAATTTATTCAGTCCACAGAAGATACACATTTAAAAAGAAAATTATATAATAAAATTGAATCGCAATTTTTGACTTTGACTATGTTTGTTTAAGATTTCATAGAATTCTATTGACAGTGTGATGAAATAAAGTTAATTTAATATCACGAGAAAGGTCAACCCAAAATACTCGATTAATAATTAATTAACTATAAAAATTCTAAAAATGTATAATTCTTCATATTTTGACGCCCCTCGAGTAAAACCTATTTAAGAGAGTTGTGAATTACAGTCAGATGTACCGAATTCACTCAAAAAAAACCCGTATTAAATCAACTCTTTTAAACGATACCAATTATTTATAGTCCTTTTTTTAAAGGTCAGCGGGCCATTTTCGCGAGTGACTAAACCCCGGGTGCGAGATATCCTAGCAAATAAACAAAACCGAAACTGTCACAGCTCGCTAAAGCGTGGGTGATTGATGACTTTAGTTTCCATGGAAACGGGATTTTTCCCGATACGCGTTGCAGGTACGAGAAATGTAAAGCTAGGGTTAGAGGCGATGGGCCATGAGAAGCAAAGGATTCGCGGAGGACCAAAGGGAGGGGGAGATTTCAACCCAAATTTCGAGGCGCTCACGCACACGTTTACGGCGAATTTATTTTTATGAAAAGGATCAGCGACGGCTCTAGTAGGAATGATGAATTAGCGAAGAACTCCTTCCGAGGCGCCACTGGAAAACCGACAGCTTTTAACCGTAGTAAAATCCCAGCGAGTCCGCCTCGGCAAAAATACATCATACTTTTCCCAAAAACAAAACGAAACGTATTGGCTTTCTTACCAAAGCCATACGCTTTCTTTTGACAATTTTCAGCTCACTAGATAAAATCAAGTTGTTTTACGTATGAAATACATTTATGACCGATTTGAACAAACGAAAATTTGCGTGATTTCTTCCATCACTTTGTCCATTAATTATACAATTACAAGTAACAATAAAAAAATACCAAGGTAATAAATATTATCAAATACATTTTGTAATTTATAAATAGATATGTTCAGTACACCGTTTAGTAAAGCTAACACCGGTTTCAAATTGAACGTTTTTTCGCGATTCAGGTTTGACGTAGCGCTGCTCATTGAAGTCATCTGCTGGAGAAGTCGTTTTTACCGATGAGTTACTGTTGACTGAGGTATTATAACATTGTTTTTTTAATGAACTGACCTAGTACTAGCGTTATTTTAGAATATAGCTCTAATTGTGATACGTATAGTTACTTTACAAACATACTGTGCAAAAAAAAGTTTGAGCTATTTAACATAGACTACCTTAGAGAAATTCAAAAAATCTACCTACTGACTAACAAAAGTGTTAACGCTTAACTAGTATGATGTTAACGCTTCTAGTATGATGTTAATCTTGGTTTCATTAAGCCTTGAAAAGTCAATTTAAAATATAATTATACTCTAAATATATAGAATACTCTAAATATATAGAATACTCTAAATATAAAGAATACTTTAAATATATAGAATACTCCAAATATATTGAATACTCTAAATATATTGAATACTCTAAATATATTGAATACTCTAAATATATATAGAAGGCTCTTAAATATATAGAATACTCTAAATATATAGAATACTCAGAAATATATATAGAAGGCTCTTAAATATATAGAATGATCCTAAATATGTAGAACGCTAATAAATATACAGAATACTCCTAAATATATAGAATACTCCTAAATATATAGAATACTCCTAAATATATAGAATACTCCTAAATATATAGAATACTCCTAAATATATAGAATACTCCTAAATATATAGAATACTCCTAAATATATAGAATACTCCTAAATATATAGATTACTCCTAAATATATAGAATACTCCTAAATATATAGAATACTCCTAAATATATAGAATACTCCTAAATATATAGAATACTCCTAAATATATAGAATACTCCTAAATATATAGAATACTCCTAAATATATAGAATACTCCTAAATATATAGAATACTCCTAAATATATAGAATACTCCTAAATATATAGAATACTCCTAAATATATAGATTACTCCTAAATATATAGAATACTCCTAAATATATAGAATACTCCTAAATATATAGAATACTCCTAAATATATAGAATACTCCTAAATATATAGAATACTCCTAAATATATAGATTACTCCTAAATATATAGAATACTCCTAAATATATAGAATACTCCTAAATATATAGAATACTCCTAAATATATAGAATACTCCTAAATATATAGAATACTCCTAAATATATATAGAAGGCTCTTAAATATATAGAATGATCCTAAATATGTAGAACGCTAATAAATATATAGAATACTCCTAAATATATTTCTTAGCCGTTTCTATAGACCGACTCTGTAAAATAGAATACTTTTAGAATGGATCACCATTTTTCTTAAGGGGAAAGAATACAGTAAAAGCCTCTTTTTCGTTCAAGTTGAACGTTTCTGTTTTAAAAATGACATAATTGAATTATATTTTTCTTATTAGGCTGAACCTTCCTCTAGTGCTTAAAATAATTTTGATAATTCTAATATTAATAGTTAACGAGATATAATTTCTACTACTAAAGGGTAGTTTCGGCGCTTGCCCAACTTGTTTAGCTCCGGGGGTCCGAATTAAAACGTAATAACTTAATTATTTTAAAATTTAAAATTGTCAAAATTATTTTAAGCACTAAACAAGAGGCTGTTCTACACTTAAATATTAATTTTATAAGTTAAAATACAAAATTAAAAGAGTTCAACTTGAAATAGCGCGAAAGTCGACAATGGCCACTGTAGTCTTCCCCCTTAAGGTATTGCTTTTATGATGCCATTAGAGAATATCTTAGCTATTAATTATCGAAACCCTTTAGAGAATAATAATCAATGCACCACCTTAGGCCTAAGTCATTAAGCGACTTTTGAAGCCATTAATTCAGGTGGCCGGATTACAATGCGCAGGAGGGTGGTGGCAAGCCCTGCATGCCACGCGTTCGAGCCAACAGCTCCCTTCACTAACTATTACCGTTAACCTCAACAAGGTTTTATGGAAGGGGAAACCGAAGAGCTTGGGAGAAAACTCAACGCAGAAGGAGTTGTTCCGAGTTTTCACCCAGGGCCACAAGGTGGGATTGAACCCAGCTCATCTTGCTTCGAGGCGAAAGTGCTAACCACTCTGCCACCCCACTTTATAGTGTCTTAGCTATTATTTATTGAAACCATTTAGATAAATAACTTTAGAGAATATATTCACTATTATTTATCGAAACCCTTTAGAGAAATAATTTAAGAGAATATCTTAGCTATTGGTTATCGAAACCCTTTAGAGAAATAATTTTAGAAAATATTTTAGCTATTAGTTATCGAAACCCTTTCTAGAAACAGCTTTAGAGAATATCTTAGGTCTATTAGTCATCGAAACCCTTTAGAGAAATACCTTTAGAGAATATCTTAGCGATTATTTATCGAAACCCTTTAGAGAAATACCCTAAGAGAGTATCCTAGTTATTATTTATCGAAACCCTTTAAAGAAATAACTTTAGAGAATATATTCACTATTATTTATCGAAATCCTTTAGACAAATACCCTAAGAGAGTATCCTAGCTATTATTTATCGAAACCCTTTAGAGAAATAATTTTAGAGAATATCTTAGCTATTGGTTAGGTATGTTCCCATTTAACCCAATTTGACCTTCTCCCAAAGTTATCAGTTCTCCCAAAAACATGGTGTCCCATTTGTCCCAATTCCATTTCTCCGAACCGGAGTTCATTTAACCCAAAAATATGTATTCCCATTTTCCCAACGATCAAGTTTCCCAAAAAAATTGATTCCCATTTCTCCCAACGATCAATATTCCCAAAAATATGGATTCCCCTTTCTCCCAATCATTATTTTCCAAATATATGGTAATTGCGCGGTTTTAGATCTCATCGGTACGAGTCGATATTTCGAAAAAAATACAGCGTAACATTTTGACGGCATTATATTTTTTGACGACATTGTCTAATAAAATAGGAAGGGGCCCATATGTGAATTGACTTGGCGTTAGGTTAGGTTAGGTTAGGTTGGGACAAATGGGATTTGGGATAACTATTTTGGGACAAATGGGATTGGGACGAATAGGATTGGGGGAAATGGGATTGGGAGAAATGGGAATTGGGATAAATGGGATTGGGAGAAATGGGAATTGGGAGAAATGGGATTGGGAGAAATTGGAATTGGGAGAACTATTATGGGCGAAATGGGGGTAAAACATTGGTTACCGAAACCCTTTCGAGAAACAACTTTTGAGAATATCTTAGCTATTAGTTATCGAAACCCTTTCGAGAAACAACTTTTGAGAATATCTTAGCTTTTAGTTATCGAAACCCTTTCGAGAAACAACTTTTGAGAATATCTTAGCTTTTAGTTATCGAAACCCTTTCGAGAAACAACTTTTGAGAATATCTTAGCTATTAGTTATCGAAACCCTTTCGAGAAACAACTTTTGAGAATATCTTAGCTTTTAGTTATCGAAACCCTTTCGAGAAACAACTTTTGAGAATATCTTAGCTATTAGTTATCGAAACCCTTTCGAGAAACAACTTTTGAGAATATCTTAGCTTTTAGTTATCGAAACCCTTTCGAGAAACAACTTTTGAGAATATCTTAGCTTTTAGTTATCGAAACCCTTTCGAGAAACAACTTTTGAGAATATCTTAGCTTTTAGTTATCGAAACCCTTTCGAGAAACAACTTTTGAGAATATCTTAGCTATTAGTTATCGAAACCCTTTCGAGAAACAACTTTTGAGAATATCTTAGCTATTAGTTATCGAAACCCTTTCGAGAAACAACTTTAGATAATATTTTTTCTATTTTTTTGCTCCTTTAGAGCAATTATGTTTTTAGAATAAATTGGTTGTTATCGATTGAAACCTTTTAAAAAGACTTTCTTTATGGTGATTCTTTTGAAATATTTCTGGCATCATAAAGTATATATGAAAGATAATATCCTTAGACTAGATAATTTTCTATTTTATTTGCTCTTAAAATAACTTTAGAGCAAAAATTATTTTTAGAATAAATTGGTTGTTTTCTATTGAAACCCTTTAGAAATATTTTATCTAGATTTTTTTTAATTAATATCTATTTAATACTCTATGGGATACAGAGCACCATAAAGTATCTAAAATGATAATAAAATGCTAAATAATAATTAAAGGGCAATGCACCTAGAATGGCGGAAATGTGATCGACTAAATGGGGTGATGCAGATAAACGACTTTTTTTAGGGTCATTGTCCAGGCAATTTTCTACGATTATTCCCATTCGACCGAAATCCCATTCGACCGAATCCCATTCGATCGAAAGAATTTTAAAATGTAGCCCAATTGGCGGGGTGCTTTGGTATTTTATTTATAAGGTATGTACTATCGAAGATCCATGTTTAGGTTAGGTTAGGTTAGGTTAGGTTAGAGTTGGTTAAGTTTACTATTTCAGTTTTGGTTCAGTTACTTTTCTTGACTAGGTGAAGATAAAAATATAATTCATGCTGATTCCAAAAGCCAATTTATATAGCAGCGTTCGGTCGAATGGGACACATAAAAGCGTTCGGTCGAATGGGACAAATAAAAACCGCACGTTTCGGCGGAATTCGGTCGAATGGGACACCTCAAAAACCACCTTCGGTCGAATGGGATTTCGGTCAAATGGGACTAAAGCATTTTCTATAAAAGGTTTCTAACGGTAATAGTTAGTGTAGGGAGCTGTTGGCTCACGCGGCACCACCCTCCTACTCATTGTAGCCCGACCACCTGTTTAAAGGCAATATAAGTCGTTATATGACTTGGGCCTAAGGTGGTGCCTTGGGTATTAGCCTAGCTGATTATTATTATTATTATTTTTTATTAAATGACATGTTTTATTGTACATTTTATAATCTTTGTAATATCAGTACAGTTCAAGGTTCGTAGAAGAACTTATCGCAATAGGAGTGCAGGTAAATATTTTTTACGAATGACGGTATTTTTAATCAGTGACAGGAAACGTATGCTTCAGATATTTTGTAAAACCACCCTAAAAGTTTGGTTTCCCATTGAGACAATGAATGACTACTTTCCTTCGTATTTTGGGCTTAAAACTACGATACTGATCGTATCAGTTTCATCTTCGGTACGCGCCTTTCCGGTGTATCTCTCTAAACCGGAAGAACGCCATAACGGCGTGCTTCGATAATGATGGGAAAAAGTCGACGAAAATCACCTTAGCGAAATGATCTAACATTGAAATCTTGCGCGATTTTTACGAATGGGGAGAGGTAGAAGTGTGCATAATCAAATAAAAAAAAGCTAAACCCTAAACCAAATTTAAAGTAATTACAGAACTTACGGATTACTCGTACTAATAGATCTTCGAGCTTAATATAAAGACGCGAAACTCGAAACAAATAGATCTTCGAATCAAAATGAAATTAAAATAGCCAGAATCAACAACGGTAGACCGGTTTCGCCCTGTTTGGAGCTCATCGTACCGTGCAGGGAATCTGAAACCGAAAAGAGAAGCTAAGCCTAAACATTCTTCGCATTACAGTATTTAGGTTGTTCTTATTGACCTAATCTTTCGAATCGGAACATCAAAGGTTCTATTAAGTGTATTTCCAATAGTTACGGTAACCTTCATGATCATAGTCTAAAATTTAGCGATATTTGTTTCGTAGACGTTTTAGCTCGTGGCTTCCACTTACTCGAAAACCAACAGGTAAATTTTATCCAAAATGTCGGCCTTCAAAAAGATCATTTCGCAGATTCATAAAGTGTTTTGCATTTTTCATTTATTTTAAATATCAATCGTATTTATTAATGAATCCCTTTTATTTTGGAACAATTTTTCTTACAGACCTTTTTTTGCTTTTTTACTGACCAAAATTAAATTTAAGCTTTGGCTATAAATACACGAATATCCATTCTGTTATTAACATGGTTGATCCAATCCTATATGTATTAAAATCACTTAAAATATAATCAAAAATAAAAACCACTAATGCATACTACATAGTAACGTTTACTCTGCAATAGTGGTTTTTAATTTTTTATTATATTTTTAGTAACTATATATTCTATTAGTGAAGTGTGCAATAAAATAATAATACTAATTGAACCACACTTCCGATACACTGAATAACAAGAACGTAACCACTAGTTTCCTTTGATAAAATAATAATCAACTAGGCTAATACCCAAGGCACCACCTTTGGCCCAAGTCATCTAGCGACTTCTAATGTCTTAAACAGGTGGCCGTGTTACATTGCGTAGGAGAGTGGTATCAAGCCCTTCATGCCACGCGAGCCAACAGCTCCCTACACTTACTATTACCGTGAATGAACAAATAAGAATGCGATCAACTTGATCATGAGTGGTACACAGACTACGTAACTTAACACGGCACAAGTCGTCATCCATGTACTTGTTTATCTCACCTTCGTCAAGCAGTTTTGATTTCTAGCAGTATGTACGGTTCTTTTCAACATAACCTTAACAACGTAGCACCACTTTACGGGAGAGTCGATACAGCTTCGTCTTCGCTACCGACAAACCATGAAATTATAGAAAATCCGTGGTAAAGATGGAATTCCTGAAGGAAAAGCCAAGCAGTCTAGTAGAACTGACGCGATGGGGAGATTCCCGAAACAGTTTATTACGGCGTATACTACGCCTAATATAGCCACCAGGGGGCTCGTAACTATATGGAATCCCCTTTGGCATAGTTACTTAATAAGAAGAGGAAACGGTCACCCCTTTCGACTAAGACCCAGGGAGCTATGACGTCACGCGTGTTAGATTTTCGGAAGGGAAAACGCGCTCCTGAAATGTCACGAGCGGGGTAAATTACCTTTCCCGAAAAGCCGCCCGCGAAAGTTAATAACTGATAAACTATTAGAGTCCATTCCATTGTGTATAAAACGGGGCCCGGCGAAGATAGCAGACTGGAATCTTTCCCGCTAAACGCGCTATGATCGTTAGCCAAAGCGCTCGCCGAGTAATCACAATTTTTCACGGTCTTCAATTCGAAGAATGTGGCTCCACTCTTTATTATATGTCGTGACGGCGAAAATGTGGAATGGCGTTGTACCTCCTATAATAGAATCGGAGGACACCTACGAGCGAGAATGACAGTCAAGGCGAATACGGGTGACATTTTCCACGCTGGGGTAATGAATCATTTGTTGCTCTCGCTCTCTCTCGACTGCTGTCCTCGGATTTATTCGGTGACTCTGCCTATAAACTGTCGGACAGAATTTTAGAAGGCTGCTCGGCTGATTTATGAAGTCTTTCCTCACATCCTCTTGCCCCGAACTTTTAAATATTCTTGAAGAATGAGAAAATATTTCAGAACGAGACTCGAGGTGACGAACCAATTGTAAATATACCTGAAACAAGAATGTATTTATTTATAGTTAGGGTGAATGATGACCATGCTGAAACGATTTTTAGGCATGTTCCCAATCCAATTCGCAGTCTGCTTGCATGCTCCTCCCCTTGAGATTCAATCAAATCTTCCTGGTATCTCATTGGTTCCCTAAAACGTACGTCTACCGACGCGACTGAAGCTCACTCTGGTGACGTTTTTCTTTTCGACTACAATATAACAGATTTCTGATTTGGTGAATTGCGTAATTGAGATTTGAAATTAAGCTACTGCCTCTTCAATAGGCGAAACTATACAGTAAATTTGGTCTTAACCAACTTGTTCAAATGGGAAAACAAAATCACGTGACTACCTTTTCACAGCCAACTTCGATTCGGTAACTCGTGTTCATAGTTGGCCGTGCGACGGTAAAGAAAAAAATTATTCCTTCCAGATACGGTAGACAGCTAATTAACTTACACCCTTCTATTACAATTTTTTTTAAATAATAATAATAATTATATAATTTAGATGAATCGATCGAAATTTAAACCATTGTTAGCAAAATAAAATGAATAATAGTTCGTATTTCTTAGGATAGATGGCGCTGCAGTTCTCCACAAAATCACATGACTACCATCTTTTCAGCCCCCCTGGACTTTATAGTTTCGCCTATTACTAAACCCAGTTTTCAAAACACTGTCACTATACTTTAAGATGTCCTAATAATCCTGATACAATTAATAAAATTTAATAATGTTTTAACAATTTTAATTAGGATTTAATCATTTGAATTACGATTTCATTATTTCAATTTAATTTTAATCTTTTAACTTGGATTTAATGATTGAATCATGATTTAATTTATATAACCATTATGTAATCATTTTCAACATTACGTAATAATTTTAACATTATGTAATCATTTTAATAATTATGTAATAATTTTAACATTATGTAATCATTTTAATAATTATGTAATCATTTTTAACATTGTGTAATCATTTTCATCATTATGTAATAATTTTAGTCATTATGTAATAATTTTAATCATTATGTAATCATTATGTAATCATAACCATTTTAATCATTATGTAACCATTTTAATCATTATGTAACCATTTAAATCATTATGTAATCATAACCATTTTAATCATTATGTAACCATTTTAATCATTATGTAACCATTTTAATCATTATGTAACCATTTTAATCATTATGTAACCATTTTAATCATTATGTAACCATTTTAATCATGATGTAATGATTTTAATCATGATGTAATGATTTTAATCATTATGTAATTATTTTAATCACGATGTAATTATTTTAATCACGATGTAATGATTTTATTCACGATGAAATAATTTTAATCATGATGAAATCATTTTAATCATGATGAAATAATTTTAACCATGATGTAATAATTTTAATCATGATGAAATAATTTTATTCATGTTGTAATAATTTTATTCAAGATGAAATAATTTTAATCATAAAGTAATAATTTTAATCAATATGTAATAATTCTAATCAATATGTAATAATTCTAATCAATATATAATAATTCTAATCAATATATAATAATTCTAATCAATATATAATAATTCTAATCAATATTTTAATAATTATGCAATAATAGAAACCATGATTTAATAATAATAATCCATCGAATCATTTCGGAATAATTTTATTCATAATGTAGTCTTCACGATAGTGGCGTTCCCTTCGTTTCTACTCCCTTGAAATATAAATTAAGTACAGCAAAATCGTGAACAGCTAAATGAAAACCAAGATGCGTAATATCATCCCCGATACCAACATTACGCGGCATATATTCCGTGACTCTTTGTAGAAAACGGGAAATGTATTTTTTTGGGATGTATGGCTGGACGAGACGAAGCGGGGCACGTGGCCAGTCGGACGTATTTAAGCGTAGCTCCCGCGTGCATGTATCCGAATAAAAATACAAGAAGGATGATACCCGTATAGCGGTACACAAAGCAAACGTTGATAAACGAGCCATATTTCCTCGCAAATATCCAACGACCGGGATAAAATATATAAAAAAGCGAGAACCAAAGCGGGTTTCACTTTTCCCACGACCGTCGTACCACCGAACACGCAGAAATGGATCTGGCAGTCTGGCAGTGAGCGCTGGTCTATGAGACGCTTACGACGACGATTCTCGAGCGAACAAATTCTCCAGAAATTCATCGCTGCAATCCGGAAGAATGGTGGATGGACGAAACTTCACGCTAATAAAAAGTCATCCTCGGACCATTTTTTAACTCTTGACAACTTATTCGCCGACGAACAATACCTCGGTACAAGATTCGGGGTAGTGATTCCTTTAAGCCAGCCTGACTCCTCTCGCCGCGTGTTAGAATAACCTCCGATCGCTGCTAAACCGGCAAAGCGTTACGCTAGGAACCCGATGGTGTTCCCCCAACCCGACTTGTTCGATACCGGGGGTGCTACGAAGTACAAAGAGGCACCCGAGCTGTTTAAAAGGGGGTTGTTGGTCCCCCCCGAATCGATCAGTCATCAGCGCTACTCGCTGGTTCACGATGGTCCTTTTAGGCTTAGCTAATGAGTCGACGGGACGCGTGGCTCTTTTAGGCCAAGGCGCGCAACCTCCGGATATGATCAGCGGGTGACGTAGAACTCGAGACGGGAAAGGACGTCGTTGGGGACATTGCCGGGGCTGCTGGGTGTTACGCTGTAAAACATTCACTCTTCATAGATAAGAGCCCGACTTGGAACTGTGTATGTGTGTCGCGCGCGCGTTCTACTAGTCTTGGGGGATAGATTTCCAAAAGAGCTTCAATGACCCGTATCCCATTGACTTGGAAAATTTCATGCCAAAAAATGAACAGGGAGCGCAGAGATGATATATGCCTCTTCTTGGAGCGAGGAAGGAGACACAGAGTGAAAAATGTTTCCCCTTTTTATTTGAGATCCACTCTAAAGTTGGCAACGGAAAATGTCTTAAAAAAATTCAACATAAAAGTATTTCGAATATTATATAACAATGAGAGATGAAAACTTAGGCTATTATGGGAATTGTTTTAACATTTGAAGATAATGAGAATAAATAAATTAATAGAGGCACGTGGGGAAAAAAGTGAATTGCTAGAAGAGAGCTGAAACACTCTTTTAACTGAGCTAAAAGTGAATTGCTAGAAGAGAGCTGAAACACTCTTTTAACTGAGCAAAAAGTGAATTGCTAGAAGAGAGCTGAAACACTCTTTTAACTGAGCTAAAAGTGAATTGCTAGAAGAGAGCTGAAACACTCTTTTAACTGAGCTAAAAGTGAATTGCTAGAAGAGAGCTGAAACACTCTTTTAACTGAGCTAAAAGTGAATTGCTAGAAGAGAGCTGAAACACTCTTTTAACTGAGCAAAAAGTGAATTGCTAGAAGAGAGCTGAAACACTCTTTTAACTGAGCTAAAAGTGAATTGCTAGAAGAGAGCTGAAACACTCTTTTAACTGAGCTAAAAGTGAATTGCTAGAAGAGAGCTGAAACACTCTTTTAACTGAGCTAAAAGTGAATTGCTAGAAGAGAGCTAAAACACTCTTTTAACTGAGCAAAAATTGAATTGCTAGAAGAGAGCTGAAACACTCTTTTAACTGAGCAAAAAGTGAATTGCTAGAAGAGAGCTGAAACACTCTTTTAACTGAGCAAAAAGTGAATTGCTAGAAGAGAGCTGAAACACTCTTTTAACTGAGCTAAAAGTTAATGGCTAGAATAGAGCTGAAACACTCTTTCAACTGAGCTAAAACTAGAGGCTAAACAGGGCTATATTTTGTTTTGCTAACTTTTTATATTTCTAACAAATTAATTAATTATCTCGATGTAAACTAAATATACCGAGGGCTATAAGTCGCAGAATGACTTGGCCCGATCGCTCCAATATGTAAAATTGTAAAAATAAAATGATTTGATTTGAAAAAAAAAATAAAAAATTTACCAATGAACATCTAAATAATAGTTTTAAAAAATAACCATTTATTCAAAAAGACAACTCTCAACTTGGTTTTTTAAATTTTTATAGCCAAAACAATCCCACGTGAGAAGTACTTGAATTGGTTCACTCTACAAAAGCTGGGCTGTTGACAAAAACCGACCCGACACTAATCGCTCACGGATCGATCAATAATCGGGTTCTGATCAGAAGAAACTTGGCTCGGGTAGACAGTTCTCGCTGTCCAACTAGTAGGACCGATTTTAGTCGAAGATAAATCGTATAGCAAAAATCGTGTATAGTGTGAAAGGGGTTTTAAAAGCTTAATATCGATTTGATACTTAGAGGTAGTAAAAGTTCCCATATTGGCGGTGGCTCACCTACAGTGCTTCCAGTGGCCAACTGATCAGATGATTCGGGTTATAATTTTTCAGTTGTTGGAACATCAAATAAAAAATAGCTAGCGTGAATAAGGGTAAATTGTAATCTTTAATTTAACTTCGAAAAGCATTTAACTTTTCTCAAAGAGTAATTCGGAACTTAAGTAACCGCTTTGTTTATATCCGGATTTATTTCATTTAATATTGTTTATATTAGTCTATACTTCATCTGAACAGATTCAGTTAGCTGACTTATACATTTAGTATATATAATCTTGTGGAAAGCAAATCAAAGTAAACAGAATTTTAAATTTAGAATGGAATTTAATCGAAGGATATTTAAAATCATTTAACTGTAAGGCATCTCAAATTTGCTCATTATTTGGGTTGCAATTTTCATTTCGAATATCAACTGATTTGACAGATAGTACCTGAACGTAAATGCGGATAATCTGATAGATCTCTGATCAATCGTAATTATTTAATCGATTCAAATAACGCAACTGTTATCCTCAAGCACGTAGATATAGAAAGTCTAAGGGGGGGGGGACGGGTTATAACACAACTAGATGAAATCGCGAGCGCAGCGAGCTCGAAATTTTTCGTTAGCAATAACGCATATTTAAAGTACTGGCTAGACTCGGGACGAGTGACAATGACATTTCCGCACGTGTATCAAACGAAGTTTTTTAATACATTTGCGAGAAAATGATAATATTAATGATCCTATTAATATATTTAATATATTTTACTGTGCTGCGTTTCGGATATTTCAATTCATTTTTACGTCTTCCTGTTTATTTCTTAATGTTGCGCTCCTTTCGTAAGAAAGGAATCGAGTCCTAAGGGGGGTGTTTGAACCCCCTAAACCCCCCCTTATATACGTCCTTGGTTATCCTAGATTTGGTTGGAAGCACTAATCACCTAATTTCACATTTCTGCGACCAGGTTGAAGGTAAAGGTAAATGGCGCTAGTTGTATTAAAACAAGTTTCGATGTAGAATGTACTCTCTTTAAGCCCTATTATTTACGCGATACGACGATGCGGTTGTGCTGTATAATATTGTAGTCAAGAGGTGGTTAAATTCAATGAAGAACTTATTTAGACAACTGAGAACGTAGGTGTCAACCCGTCATCCATCGGGGAGCTTGCTTTAAAGACACCATAATACCTTGGATAAATAAAAGTATTTCCTACCTGGATATATCACTTGGAAAAAATCTGACCAGAAAATGGATTTTGCGAGAGCAGCGCCGCTTCGGCGAAGTTAACGGATAATTTCCGAAACTCCCGTAACACGTAGCCTTCTACAAGGCAGAACCCGTAACAAACACTTAGCAAATGCACACGTAATACCAACTGGTTTACTGTTTATGATTAATTAAACAAATAAATTCGTGAAATTCATTTATATTTTTGTTGACTAATAAAATAATTATACATCTTTGAAAAATTTTCTTACGACCTCTACCAGATGGCTCTATACAATTTTCCATTTGATAGAGTAGACTTGTACGTTCTCCCGAAGCTTAATAGGTTCTTGGTTGAATAACGTCAGCGTGGAGGGGGGGGGGGTTGAGGGATAAATGGAGTTAGGCGCGAAAGGTCGTCGTTTCCAAGTCAAAGCTCAATTAGTTGGCGAATCTGCGCGACACACACCCTTCATTGACTATACTTGATTTCTACGCTGGGGCCGAGGCCTAGGGGTAATGCGTGGGAAGGAGGGATTCTTTCGATCCTCGCGGTGCATCTTGGGAGGTTCACGCATGCATGTTGAGCGTTAATGAAGTTCCGACGTCAGCCATCGCATCGGGAGCTTTCACGCGGTTTTGCGTTCCGTAGCTTCGATTAACTAAATGATACGACGCGAAGGCGCGCTTCTTAATGGGGGCGGGGGGAAATTGGCTGACTTCATACAAATCTCTGGTGCACTTGTTAATACACTTGTCGAAAGAACTCTCCACAGAAATGTAAAGCCAACATTACAACGTAAATGATCGATTACATTACAGAATGTCTGAAATTTTCTAAAGCCTATTTTCTATGTATAACATTTTGATAAGGAAATAATATGATGGAGTAATTTTTTTAATAAGTCAATAAACTTTTTATCAAATATTAGGTATATATAGTTTGGGGTTTTCTAACTGGGGAACACCGCAAGATATGCCTATGGCTTAATTTTAATTATGGTTATACTATTTCTAACTAGCTTTTTGAAATTATTAAATTTAGGCTTAATAATTTAAACTTGTTTGCCATGCAATGCTGCGATTTTAGTTCTCATTAAAAATACGATCTTCTCAAAGAAATTTGTCTTTTATTTCTGTGGTTTTCTCTATAGAAAAACTAAATAAATTTCTAGCATTTATCCATATTTGTAGAATGCTAAATCTATATAATAAATTCTATAAAATTTCAAATACAATCCGTATAGCATTTCGATCAGTTCATTATGTATACTAATATTCTTTATTATTCTATATAGAATTCCTATAAAAAAATTACGCATTCTAATTTTCTACAGACATTTTTTGAAACAGCTAAGATATATCTTTAGAGTTTCCCCTTAAATTTTTTTTCACAAAATGTATAGTTCGACGTTACAATATAACTTTGGTAGCGGTTTGGAAAAATTGTTATGCGTAGGTATTTTTTGATGAACCACTGTCCATGAAGTACTATTATTAGTAAATACAGGTTTTTACTATCTATCCAAAGATTTTGAAATATTTCTTACAATTCACCATTATATTGGTAAACAAATATTTATTTCTGTTTACAAATACATTTTTAAACAAAATATTGAGTTTCTGTTTACAAATACCTTTTTAAACAAAATATTGAGTTTCTGTTTACTAATACATTTTTAAACAAAATATTGAGTTTCTGTTTACTAATACATTTTTAAACAAAATATTGAGTTTCTGTTTACTAATACATTTTTAAACAAAATATTGATTTTCTGTTTACAAATACATTTTTAAACAAAATGTTGAGTTTCTGATATAAATTTGAATTAGTAAATATTTGGTGGTAATATATTATCTCACCCTATTTACTAACAAGGAGAGTACCAGAGGTGTTTATTTCCGATTTTGTTCAAAGTCGGGCGTAATTTAGACCTATATGAGATGTGAAATTTCCGAAAAGGAGACGTTTCACTACCCATTCGATTTGCTATAGCAACCGAAAATGGTTTTGACCACTTAAAGCAAAAATAAGATTTTTTCCTTATTTTACCCAAAAATTGTTACAATTTTACCCCTAAAATGTTCTAATATACCCAAACTTTATGACATTTATCTAATTGTGGTCCAAATTACCCCTTTCGTGATTTTAATTCTTTTTAAATTTTTGTAGCTAGGACCCTGTGAAACCGAGAAAATCCCATGCTTTTTTAAATGGAGACTTTTTGGTTTTAAGTCGTCAAAAACATTTTCGGTTGCCATAGCAAATCGAATGAGTAGTGCAAAGTCTCCTTTTGGGAAATTTTATAGCTCATATAGGTCTACATAAAAAAAAATCAAACAAAATCGGCAATAAACACCGCGAGTACTCTCCTTGTAAGTCATCGTTACGTAAGCCACAATGATAGGTATTTAAATTTGTTTGGTATAACGAGATAGGGTATAAAACTGAAAAACAGACATTGCCGATTTGTTGGATAAAGTTTTCGAAAACGTGGTTGACAATCCGTGTCCTATATAAAAACCGGTAGTATCTACTTTTTCCCATTGTTACTGAGTAAAGTAATTGCTGGTACGTACAACTCACGTCAATCGGCGATGCGACAAAGTAATTACGTCGCAACGAGAGCAGGAATAACATGGAGCTCTTACTTTATCTGACTGGTGGATCTGGGCTCGAAGGTTTAGTTCTTTTCGATACGAATGATTAGCAACGTTCGAAAAATGATAACTCGATAGCTTTTAATCAGCAGTCAGTGAGTGATCTATTTAAAAGCGAATGGGAGCTTCGACGGAGAGAAATATCAGTCTTGTTTATGGGTGGCGTCTCTACTAAACCTTGTTCCCTAAGAATGGATAGGTATCGTTGCTGGAAACGTTTCCCAGCGTAAGGGGAAAAAAACGAAACAAGCTCCTTTTCGTCAGGAAATTTCGACTCAAAGCATTAGAAGCGGAGCACGTTTTGTCATCAGACGTCCAAAAATACAACGAAACTTCGAGAATATTGGTAAGTGCTTACTACCTATTTCCACATTATGTTTAGAAATATGGGGCCGTTTTTTGATGCAGTTCTTAATTCTTTGCAACCATGTTCTACTCGGTACAACTTAATAATTCGTATTTTGAAGTATACAGCGATCTAATTGCGCACGAAATACCATAAGTTTATAATTGTCTTCCCTAAGTGTGTAAGCTAGTCGCGATAGTTACTGTTAACGATTTCTAGAGTTGGGTGGAATTAGCGTCAACTTACCAGGAGCTGATGGTGTCAGCTGAGATATTGTTGATATTTTACTTTTGCGTGTTCGCGGATAGTTGATGCAATTTTGGATGAAGAGTAAAATTAAATTTTAACATAAGTGTGCAATAAATATCTTACGATATTAATGCCATAAAAATGAAACATGAACCTTCGCAGGTAGGTTTTATTGACAGCGAATTTACTGCTTTAATCGCGGAAGCGTACGCTGAGTTAAAGATTGTATCACACCATCATAAATCAATAATTATATTCAATAAGTGTGCCCGTTAATTCAAATAAAATTGAGCAGCTTAAATATATTGTCGTGCTCAGGTCCCAAGCCTCGGCACGGGTTCACCATGACTAGGATTCGAAGATAGACCTATAATGCTTTCGTCCCATTCAACCGAAATCACATTCGATCGAAAGCGATTAACATTGATTCCCTTTTGATCAAAAATAGCCCAATTGTGCGTTTTAAATTCATATTAACTTTTACGTTTTTCTTTTCTTTTTATAATACATCGAACTTAGACGGATACTTTTGATAACTGTTTTTAAAATTGGTTTTCCCTATTACATAAGTTGTGAGGTTCAAATTGAATCTTTCAATAACAAGAGGTTGTTAAAGATAAGACTTAGTCTGAATTAAGAAAAATATTAACTATTAGAAAATAGGAAATTATCACGCTTATGTGAAATATAATTATAAACTTATGGAAATACAACCAGTGTACAAGAAACTTTAAGCTAAAAACAACGCTTTTTCCAAAAATACTTGTGACAAAAAATATAATGAAAAGTTATCCACGTCATCTAATAGTTTCAATGCCATATCACGAATAGAATGTTTCCCACCCTTGAAACATTTTTTTATTCCAAATGTTCGAGAAAATTTTTCTTGCATATAATCATTATTTTCACTTACTCCAATGCAGATAAATCATAAATTATCCGTATCACAAAAAAAACCTCTTTAGTCTAAATGTTTACGAGGTATTGGCTAGCGTGATTGCTTGTAAATTTTTACTTTAAAATTTCTAAAGATTCTATATCGACTTATTTTTAGTATTCTATAGATATTTCTAAAGGTAAATCTTTATAGGGTTTCGATTGATAATAGCCCGGCCACCTGAACTAATTACTTTAAAAGTCGCTCGATGACTTAGGCCTAAGGTAGTGTCCTGGCTATTAGCCTAGCTGATTATTATTCTAAAAAATACTTTTATAAAACACCTTTAGAAACATGAATCCATCTAATTTTATGATACGCTATCCTTTTAGCTTACGCTATAGATATAGATATCCCTAAGTGAAAATCATTCTAAAGGATTTTTCTATAATACTTAAGTTATCCTAAAGAGTTATAAGTATTCTAAAGAATTTAGAAAAATAAATTATTCTAAAGTTATTATGCCTATTTATTTATTTATTTGATTTGTTTATTACTTTTTAGTAATTAAATCATCTAACTTTAATTTAACTTTTGAGGGTATAATAAATAATCAAAGTTAGTCAAACCGTCTAATAATGAATATATATTTTGGATGTATTAACTTATATAAGTTTTTACCAATGAATGATATAATTCAATTTCAAATAAAATATATTGCCAAATAATAATAAATAAAATTATTGTAAATGTTTTGAGGAAATTATTTTGTCAGCGGATATTTAAAAAAAACTAACCGTTGGTCTGTAATTTAACTGTAGCTCTTACGTCACCGATTCTTAGTTTTAGAGTCGCTCACGTGCACCACGCGCGTGCCAAGACTACGCCAATTGAAAGCTATACCCTCTGACGTAAGAGCAAGATGATATACCTCTACATTTTATTACTTTTACATTACAGAAACATTTATTGAAATCTTTCAACTCATTTTAACAATGAGAAAACGCCATTCGAAATTTTGCTAGATTAATCACGACTAACTGACTTAAAAATTGAAAATAAAGTACCTAAAAATTTAATTTAATTTATTTTTAACTCGTAAGGTTAACAAATAGCTTGGTAAGAATGTTTCTAGAAACGCGAAATAAACCTTCGGAACCAGATGGAAAAGCAAGGCGGGTTTCGGTCGCTGTTTGATTAGAAGAACGCTTTTTAGGCAGAATATTTTTATTCGAAGTGGGGCTGACACGCGAAAGAAGAAGCGCTTTTGGGCCGAATGCCGGCGTGTGACTAATTGCATCTCGAAGTTCTCTGACAGCGCATTCGGGAGATTTAAAAAAATGATTTTGATTTCTAGGATCTCCCCCTGCGTGCGTCTTCACCGTGCTGCTTCCCCCTTTTTAGCAGCCTCTTTTACCTATTTGTAAAATGCCTTTTCCCGAACGCTTTGCGGGATAAACTCGGAGGGATGATGCAAAGCCCCACCATCGACCCGAAAACTCTATGCATTTTTTTATTACGTATTTCGCTCGTAGGCAGATGTTTCGATTCTCTTTGCAGCACGGTTGCTCGACTATTTAAACCATAACCACACAATCTGAAACCAAAAGTTTATAATTACTTTTCACGTAAGTGTGTCACTTTCCTTATCTTACTGTTGTTCATTTTATTTAATGAAATAACTTAAATAAATGGTCAATGGGCTTTTTAAAAGGGTTTTAAATTTCGATAAGCCTTAGCTTCATATGTAATTAAGCACTGCGAAGCAGATTTCATTCTTGGAAGTTCACGTAGTTAATGTTAGGTGGCGGTATTTAATGTTTTTTGTTTTGGCTTTACGTTGAATAAATTATATATTTATAAAGTTAAACCATAGGTTTATAATTTGGTTCGGCCTATTTTCCCTGTGTTAAATTTGAATGAAAACACATTTGTAGTGAACTACACTATTAGGCTTAAGAGGTGCTCGTTACCATTGTGAGCCGTGCAGAGGGAGCCATTGGAACAGTTGTGATAATGTGTTATTAAGTTTCATATTTTTATCGTTAGAAGTGATTAAGTTTTTGGTAATGACGTCAATTTTGCGTCACTCCACTTAAAACTATCAGTAATTATTTTTACTATTTTACACTATTTCTAAATTTTCAAACCACAAAAATATTTTAACTAATAGATGGAATATGGTGCTCAAGCTCATTGACGGCTTTTAAATAGTTCTAGGTTTTTCTATGTTTATAAAAAAATTACCCAAATTTCTATAGAAAGTTTTATAAATATTTCTATAGTATTTTAATTATTTTTCTATAGAATTCTAATTAGTTTTCTATAGGATTTTAATTAATTCTATAGGATTTTAATTAATTCTATAGGATTTTAATTAATTCTATAGGATTTTAATTATTTTTCTATATGATTTTAATTAATAATAATAATAATAATTAGCTAGGCTAATACCCAAGGTACCACCTTAGGCCCAAGTCATCTAGCGACTTAAACAGGTGGCCGGGTTACAATTTGTAGGAGGGTGGTGGCCAGCCCTTCTTGTCACGCGATCCAAAAGCTCCCCACACTAAGTATTACCGTTAACCTATAGGATTTTAATTACAACATGAAATGTATATTAATTTTTTTTGATATTTGTTTAGTTGTGTTAAACCGTTTATTGGTAAATAAAAACCATCGTAATGTTCTAAACTAGTTAACCAATATTTTAGATTGGTGAGTAAACTACTTAATGGAAAATATAAATTTTGTAAAACATTATATTGTAGAGTTTGTTTAACATCGAACGTATTACTTTCTACTAACTAAATAAAAGAAAAAAATTGATTATGACTTTTCCCAAGGACCTTTATTTTGTTAAAAAAATGTAATAAACTCTATTTTAAAATTATTTTTGGTCAAATTGATAAAGCTGTAGAAATTCTATAGAATTTTAATCGAAATCATATCGAAACAATTTTCTTAATTTTTATAGAATTTTAATGCGTTTCATTTATATATCGACTGATAGAGCACTTTTTATGCTATAGAAAACCTTCAACCTTCCATAGATTTCTTTATTCAATTGAAAGTTTATAGAAACAAATTGTAAGGATACGTAAATCATCAAAACTACTTTAATCGATATATTTCTAGTTTTTTTTTAAATATATAGATTATAGAAAACTTTAGACCCCTTTATTTTATAGAAAGTTAATAATGAAAATAATTGTAAGTATAGGCAAATCTTCAAAAGTGATTTACGAATAACCTAAACATTTCGGCGTTTTTTCCAAAGATCTATTTATAGAGCAGTCTATAATCTATAGAAACCTTTATACTTTCTAGAGACTTCTTTATTTTCTAGAAATAAATGTTTGAAAGGGTAGGCAAATCGTCCAAAACTGATTTACGATTAACCTTGGAGTAAAAATATCGTTCAAAATATTTTCTTACTATTAATATTCGTAAAAGAAAACGCCTCTATAAGCAAGATGATAAAAACGATCAAACGTTGAGCGAAACAAAGGCTCTCGCTGCAAAGTCATTTTTGGTGAAAAACACAATTCTCAAACATTTCGAGCACCGGCATAAATTTCGCGCAAAGCTCGCTTTGTGGCAATCATAATACATCAAACGACGGAGGGGGAAATGCGAAAATACTATACGTCGCCAACCCCGGAAACAATTCGTTTTCTGGCCATTTTTATACATCATGGTACCCAAAACAAAGTATCCAGCGCACACTCTTACAGCGCGCGGGCGATTTAAGGCCGTAGATGACATAATGTAGCCGTAATCGAGGCAAAAAATCTAACCCAAGCCGGGTGGAGTACTTCTAGCTCTAAATTTCGCATAAAATATACACACAAATATGGATAAAAAAGAAACTGCGCACTTCTACATCGTTTCTATATATTTCTCGGCCTTGGTAACTAAATCTAAAACCTCCTCTACAAAACTTTTCTATAGACATTTCTATAAAGCGGTTTTATAGACTGTTGATAGATTGTTGCGGTTTGGGAGAGCTAATTGTCTTTGAGAAAATATATATATATCCGCCGGACTGAAACAGTGGGTATATATATAGGTAGGTGATGCGGTCTTGAAGTAAAGGAAATGGTCTTGAAGTTGAGGAAACGGTCTTGAAGTTAGGTGATGGTAATTGGTGATTGGTAACGTGTTAGTAGGTTAAATAATGAGTTGGAATTAGAAAATATGAAAACTGCATTTATTTACACGAAAAAATCAAAGTTTTAATTTTTGGAAGGAGACCTTCTCTGGTTAGCGGGCTTAAGAGATCTGCCCAGTGTAGGACCCTGGGAACCGTCGAAAGCTTTGTTCTCCCCCTTCTTACGCCCCCAGGTAGATCCCCCTTACAGCCATCCCACGGCACGCGGCATCCCAAAGAAGTCAAATTGCTTGAGAAGTGCTACGACTCTCGGGGATGGCGGCGATGGGACGGCGGACAATCAGAGAAACTATCCCTTTTCGCAAATTGGCGAGTTTCTTGGAAATTCGACCGTTCCCCCTGCCCTACACTTTATTGGCAATGGATCATCGGTAACGGCTCCCAAAGTTTGACATTTTATTTCAGGAGGAAAGTTGAGAGAAAATACCTTTAAAAGCTTGGAATACAATAATACAATGAAATAGAAAGTACACTGGTTATTTTTGGCGCGAAAACAGGTAGTTATATTTTTTAGAGTTAAGCTATACATTATTTAAGGTACAAAATGAAAATTACAAGAATCTTAAATTTATAATTAAGTTTAAATAGATTTTAAAGGAAAGCGCTTTATTTGTAATACGCTTTCGCAACATAGATAAACTGTGAAAAACGTATTTAGAATATTTGGTGAAGATTTCATAGCAAATGGGTCATTTTTCTAAAATATGTTTTTAGAATATCTTTAGAACAGTTTAAGATGTTTCTATAGATTCCATAGAATATTTCTTATAAATATCTTGTAAGTTTTCTTTAGGTCGTAAAGAACAGATTCTATAAACTTTTAGGGGAATATCATTAAACTTCTTATAGGTTTTTTTCTTAATTTCTTAAGTAATATTTTCTTAAGGTATCTTTAAGAATTTAATAGAATTTCTTCAGATTTTGTTAATTTTTATACCGACCTCTCTACCAGTTTTTCTATAGAACACTCTATAGGCTATGGAACCCCATTCACCCTCTATAGAGCTCTAAACAATCTCATAGAGATTGGATTATAAGTTATTTTACTAGTACATACTCTTATTATTTAATAAATATGATAAGTAGAGTTCCTAATTTCATTCCAACATCTTTGATATTATATTCTCCATAATCGAAGACTATTTTTCTATCGTTTAAATCAAATCGCTATCGATTAGTTTAAAAATAGATAATATTTTGTTTTTCTATAGATAACTATTCTAAAGAATATACTTATTCCAAGAAACTTGACCCACTCTAAAGGCATTCTATTGATATTTCATAGAGTTTGTCTATAGAAATATTAAGAAATATCCTTTAGATTTGTTATTGGCATCCTATATGAAAATGATAAAAATGTCTATAGAAAGTCTATAGAATTGCAATCGGAATCTTATAAAAACTTGCATAAGTTTCTGTAATATTTTTAAATTTCAAGTTCTTTTCAGTTTGTTGAGAGTTTAAAGAACACGTTTGTAAGTAACTTTTAAAGTGTCATTCCCTGTCTAGAGTTTATAGTATATACATAATTATAGAGAATTCTATAGAATGGAGAAAAAATTAAACTCTCTATAGTCGTGTATAAACATGCATAGAAAGTTTACAGAATTGTTTTTTAAAAAGACAAAGCGTTCGAATGAAAATTACGTCACGAAACTATTGCTTTTAAAAATGTAAAATATGCAATTAATGAGAAAGTAAGAATCATAATTAGAGATAATCCAGCAGAAGAGTAAGCGGCTACAGTTTAGGACGGTTTGATTCGAAAGGAATTCACGGTCGGGGCGAAAAGAGCTTAGCATCTATGGCGGCTAAATTGAGCGATTAGAACGGTGTATTTCGACAGGGGAGTATGATCATGCACGGAAGGAATTCATCTAGTCCATCGATAGACATTACGACCCCCCGTAACAGCGGCTTCCCACCCAAACGCTACATCTCCGGAAAGGAATGGCACCGCCATATAGCATGTCCGCTCTTAATATAGCGAAAAGAATATCTCTCCATTTCGTGGTCTTTGGCGGGGTGCTCTCAACGGAGACTTCTTATTAAAAGCGCGCGGGGATTCAAAAGAGCTCTATTAGATGGGTGGGCATGGTATCATTTCCTCTTTCGGCGCTGAGATTTGAAAAGGACACCGTCGATACTTCACGGCAATTTCGCGTTGACTGCGAAGAGACGCGGACTGATGTAACGTAGACACGGAATTGCGGTATAGAGATAACTGAAGAGGAGGATAACGATGTAGGGAAATCCCTGCCTCCCTTAAATAGCCGTCTCCATATGAAAGCGGAAAGTATCGCTCATTTTTCTAAGGATATAAGCTTGGGTTTTTTCTACTGGCCATGGCCCAAAAACGTACTTTATTTGCCTGTCTAATTAGATATTTAAGTAGACTATATAACCACAGGCATACGACCTTTAAACCTCAATAGCTAACTAGTTATTTACCGATTTCAGTCATCATGTGATCAAAACGAATTGCGAAGATACTTGTTGTAAGGTATAAATCATTTTATTGTTATTTGTGTGGTAAATCAGGGTAAACGAAAAAGAAAAAACTGAATTGGATAACACTAACTAGTTATTTACCAATTTCAGTCATCATGTGATCAAAACGAATTTCGAAGATACTTGTTGTAAAGTATAAATCATTTTATTGTTATTTTTGTGGTAAATCAGGGTAAACGAAAAAGAAAAAACTGAATTGGATAACACTAACTAGTTATTTACTTATTTCAGTCATCATGTGATCAAAACGAATTGCGAAGATACTTGTTGTAAGGTGCGAAGATATTTGTTGTAAGGTAAAGAGAAAAATGATTGGATGATAGTAAAAACAATTGTAAAAAGCCCATATAGCTGCAGTTCACTCTAAATATTTCGTTGTTGTGTTCCTTTGCTGGGAAGCATTTTTGAAGAATAGTAACTGCTTGGTTCGATATAAACTAGCGAAAAAGTAGATTAGTCCATTGTAAAATGGGATAATAAAGCTAAACCCTAAACAAATTTGAAGAAATTTAAAAACTTACTAATAGCTCGTACCGATAGGTCTTCGAGCAAACAAAAAGACGCGAACCTCGGACCAAATAGATCTTCGAGTGAAAAATTAAATTTCCGTTGCTATGCAACTCGTTTGGAAATTTTTAATGTTTAGGCTTAGTTTCTCTTTTCGGTGTTATAGTCGCGAGCCAGATTTCCCGCACGGTACTGACGAGTCCCAAATAGGACGAAACCGGTCTACCGTTGGAATTTCTGGCTATTTTATTTAATTTAATTTTTCACTCGAAGATCTATTTGGTCCGAGTTTCGCGTCTTTTGTTTGCTCGAAGACCTATCGGTACGAGCTATTTGTAAGTTTTTAAATATCTTCAAATTTGTTTAGGGTTTAGCTTTATTATCCCTTTTCATAATGGACTAATCTACTTTTTCGCTAATTTTATCATCCTTTACAATGAAGTCCATAGGTGGTTCCTTTTAACTTAACATTGATATAAACTAGACCAAAACTCCAGATGCTTTTAAACCTCACGACAGCTAAAACCTACTAATTAATTAGTTCATAACCAATTAACGAAAAATTTAAGTTCCAAACTGATTCTAGCGCTATGGTTCGCGAAGCAATATAGCTTGCTAACTTTTGTAATACCCCAGAAAACACGAAGAAGACCAAAGTGATTGGATGATACTACAGAAATGGTAAAATTTGACAGCATTGTAGTTAATGCTCATTATTTCGTTGTAGTACAACCAGCCAATACTAATTGTTTTCTATTGGTCCTGTGAACTACTTTGACAAAACTAACATTGAAAACGTTTTTAATAACTGGTTTTAAAATCAGTACTAAACCGATTTAACTCGTCGTGTGAGTGTGGCTGAAGAAAACCCTTAGAGAAAGGCATACATAAAGGTTTTAAAGCTATTCTAAACAAATTCTTTAAGCAAACAACCATTACTATTCTATTGATATAGTTTGTCTGAAGAATATTCTAAGTTTTCTCTTAGACACGTTTTTACGCTCAATCATAACATTAGTGAAGGCATTTTCCTGAAAATCCAAGCATATCACTCCGCGTTAAAAGATTCAATAGGGATGTACTCTGCAGAAGCTTAGCCAGAAATTCGATCAGGGCGGGGGAAAGCTATGTAAAATTTCGAAAGGGATGAAATTTTAGAACAGTCAAACAAATCCATGGGTGGTTATCGTTGCAACCACTGCGTAAGACTTGCTTATCAACACATGCATGTTTTGTCAAGTCTACATCACTATAGTATAGAATAGGAGGTAAGTCCTCATTTAACAAATTAAAATATTTGCTGTTATTTGAAAAAGCCCCAAAACTTCAAAAAATTTAATAAAAATTTGTTATTGACATAAAAATCTCACTTTCGAAAATCAAAAACGATTTATACTTCAATTTCCTATTAAATTAGAGTACATTACGAGCGCGATAAATAACATAATAACAATTAATAAGTATGACACTTAGTTTTAATGTTAATTTTCTTCGACAGTGACACTATCGCTCAACTCCGACCTGGACCACCGTCCTTGGCAGTTGTATATTTAGTCTTAGGCATATTTAGACACTGTGCTGAACTAAACCTCATTGCGCAATAGCTTTGAAAATCAGTTTCGAAATATATGAGCCACCTGAATTAATGGCGTTAAAAGTCGCTAGTTGTATTGGACCTATGGTGGTTCCTTGGGTATGGAATAAATGATAAAATATTTCTAGATTTGTTTCAAGACTATAAAATAAATAATAAGGAACAGAAAGGAGTATAGTGCCATTTTTAGTGTAAAGGGATAAATAAGGGTCTATAGTGCGCATGCTCAAATATTTCCCAGTATAATATATATATATATATATATATATATATACGCTATAGCGTATACAATATAGCGCTGTATATCTCCAAAAAAGCGTCGTTTCTTTCGCAAGAAGCTCAAGAATAAGAAGAAGAAATGTCAGAGCGGAAAAAGGGGGCGCTACGATCGATGCTGATTAGTATGTAAGGCCAGCGAGTCGCTGCGGACGGCTGCGGAATTTTTGGGATTCCCGGTGGCTGGATCGTGACTAGCATCGACAAACGGGACCAACTAAAATGGCGGACGCACATTTTCTTAGCAGCTCCGCTAACTCTCTTCGCGTCGGAACTCAAAAGAGAAGCTGAAGGGAAAAGAGAACCTCCATTTTCAGCCTTTTTCGGATAAGCCAACCCTTACACGCATTTTCTATAGAAATTATATAGAATATATATGTATGATTTCTATAAAATTATATAGAATATATATGTATGATTTCTATAAAATTATATAGAATATATATGTATGATTTCTATAGAAATTATATAGAATATATGTATGATTTATAAAGAAATTATATATAATATCTATGTATGATTTCTATAGCAATTATATTGAAAATTATGTATGATTTCTATAGAAATTATATTGAAAATTATGTATGATTTCTATAGAAATTATATTGAAAATTATGTATTATTTCGATAGACGTTCTACGGAATACTATTATATCTATAGAAATTCAGATAGAGTGATATGTATAATTTCTATAGACATTTTACAAAATAATATGCATGATTTCTATAAAAATTCTACCGAGTAATATGTATTAGTCCAATAAACATTCTTCAAAACTATATGCATGCTTTCTGTTGATATTCTACAGAGTAATAAGTATTGTTCCAATTGATTTTCTACAAAATATTACGTATAATTTCTATAGACTTCCGACAAAATATTACGTATAATTTCTCTAGACTTTCTACAAAATATAACGTATAATTTCTATAAACTTTCTACAAAATAATATACTATCTATTGAATTATAGATATTGTACATAATATATACAATTTCTAAAGCAAATCTTCAAAATAAGAAGTATGATTTCTGAAGAGATCCTACAAAATAATGTCTAATTCTGTTGAAACTCTACTGAATAATAAATATAAAAAATAATCGGCTAGGCTAATATCCAAGGCACCACCTTATGTAAGGGGAAACTGAAGAGCTTGGGGGAAAACCCCTTTAACTAGTGGGGAGAAAACTTGCAAACTCAACGCAGAATAATATAACTTCTATAGAATTTTGGCTTTTTTTTAAGCCCACTAAACACTGAATCGAAACGTCTAGGTCCTTTGTATGGAAATGTTGTATAGATCACTCTATAAATTATAGAAATGTACAAATATTCTAATGACTTGTATAAGATTTGTAGCTTCTCCAGTATGCAGGAAATAGAAAACTTTCCTGGAAACAGCGGATAAAGTTCATCCCTACAAGAATATCTTCGTCACAAAGATTTAGATATTTCGTATTTATTAAGAAGTGTTGTACATTGAAAATATTATAAATTGTGTAGAAAAAATATGATATGTATGCCTCAAAATTACTCCAAAAAGGGTTGAAATGTCCTGCTTTCAAAGGTAACCTAAACCGACGACACGAAGTAACCCTCCTTTGCAAAGTGCTTTCCAAAAATGACCAGTTGCCTTTACCAAAGTTATCTATGCTAGAACTGTAATGGGAAACCTATCGACGTTTTTCTATAGAGTTTGTTTACCGAAAAATTCATAGCGCACCCCAAAGGATTTAAAAAGCCTTAAATTTTCTATAGACATTTTATATTATAGAACGTTTATAGAAAATTATTGAAAAGCTTTTATAAAATGTTTGTAATGTTGTTATTGGCTTTAGAACCCAAGTTCAATAGACATTGTACTCACAGTTTGAACTAACGAAACCAGCCCATGAATTTAGGTCGGACTACATTGTTCAATCATATATATTTTAAAATAAAATATATTTTAAAATAATATATTTTAAAATAAAATATATTTTAAAATAAAATATATTTTAAAATAAAATATATTTTAAAATAAAATATATTTTAAAATAAAATATATTTTAAAATAAAATATATTTTAAAATAAAATATATTTTAAAATAAAATATATTTTAAAATAAAATATATTTTAAAATAAAATATATTTTAAAATAAAATATATTTTAAAATAAAATATATTTTAAAATAAAATATATTTTAAAATAAAATATATTTTAAAATAAAATATATTTTAAAATAAAATATATTTTAAAATAAAATATATTTTAAAATAAAATATATTTTAAAATAAAATATATTTTAAAATAAAATATATTTTAAAATAAAATATATTTTAAAATAAAATATATTTTAAAATAAAATATATTTTAAAATAAAATATATTTTAAAATAAAATATATTTTAAAATAAAATATATTTTAAAATAAAATATATTTTAAAATAAAATATATTTTAAAATAAAATATATTTTAAAATAAAATATATTTTAAAATAAAATATATTTTAAAATAAAATATATTTTAAAATAAAATATATTTTAAAATAAAATATATTTTAAAATAAAATATATTTTAAAATAAATATATTTTAAAATAAAATATATTTTAAAATAAAATATATTTTAAAATAAAATATATTTTAAAATAAAATATATTTTAAAATAAAATATATTTTAAAATAAAATATATTTTAAAATAAAATATATTTTAAAATAAAATATATTTTAAAATAAAATATATTTTAAAATAAAATATATTTTAAAATAAAATATATTTTAAAATAAAATATATTTTAAAATAAAATATATTTTAAAATAAAATATATTTTAAAATAAAATATATTTTAAAATAAAATATATTTTAAAATAAAATATATTTTAAAATAAAATATATTTTAAAATAAAATATATTTTAAAATAAAATATATTTTAAAATAAAATATATTTTAAAATAAAATATATTTTAAAATAAAATATATTTTAAAATAAAATATATTTTAAAATAAAATATATTTTAAAATAAAATATATTTTAAAATAAAATATATTTTAAAATAAAATATATTTTAAAATAAAATATATTTTAAAATAAAATATATTTTAAAATAAAATATATTTTAAAATAAAATATATTTTAAAATAAAATATATTTTAAAATAAAATATATTTTAAAATAAAATATATTTTAAAATAAAATATATTTTAAAATAAAATATATTTTAAAATAAAATATATTTTAAAATAAAATATATTTTAAAATAAAATATATTTTAAAATAAAATATATTTTAAAATAAAATATATTTTAAAATAAAATATATTTTAAAATAAAATATATTTTAAAATAAAATATATTTTAAAATAAAATATATTTTAAAATAAATTATATTTTAAAATATATATGATTGAACAATGTAGTCCGACCTAAATTCATGGGCTGGTTTCGTTAGTTCAAACTGTGCAAATATTGCCTACAGACTTGTAGAATATCAGCAACACTTTCGCTCAAGTCGAAATTAATTCACAAAGATCCACGTTCTAAAACGTTTCGATATACTTTCTATAAAATAATTGAAGTCTATAGAAAATCTTAAAATTTTTCTAGCATAAAAAGAGCTCTACATAAATATTTCTACACGAAAAAGCCTAGAATTTTCGAGGTTTATTCAAAATCTGTAGAAAAACGATTTAAAGATTTATCAATTCCATAGAAATTGAGATACGTTTTCTGCTACAATTATATAGTATTTCTATAGAAAATATATGATTCGAGTTATATCTCTACAGTTTACTATAACCGATAGAGTGCTCTATAGAATATTCAACTTCTATAGAAAAACAATTTCAATTTTTATGGATTCTTTCGAAATTCTGATCATTTTTCTAAAGAATTCCAATTAAAATTCTACAGTACTTTTATATAAAATATCCAGTGGTTTCTAGTATTTCTGAGGGAAAAACTTTATTTTTCTAGGTTTATTCAACGTCTATAGGAAAACCATTTAAATTTTTATCGATTCTTTAGAAATTCTGATCATTTTTCTATAGAATTCCGATTAAAATTCTACAGTTCTTTTATATAAAATATCCAGTGGATCCTATAGCCTATAGCTCTATATAAAAAATTTTGTAGGAAAAACTAAAATTTCCTAGGTTTATTCAACCTCTATAGGAAAACCGTTTAAATTTTTATCGATTCTTTAGAAATTCTGATCATTTTTCTATAGAATTCCGATTAAAATTCTACAGTACTTTTATATAAAATATCCAGTGGTTAATACAACCTATGGGTCTATATAAATATTTATGTAGGAAAAACTATTATTTCCTAGGAATTTAAATTTTTATCGAAATTTGGATCATTTTTCCGATTAAAATTCTATGGTACTACTGTTGAAATTTATACATTAATAAGTTTCATTACGCCTCATTTAAACCACCCTTTAAATAAATTCAAGGCAATCGTCAAAGGTCAATAAATAAAAAGAATAAACAGGTGAAACTGGATGATACGCCAACAGCCGTCTCAAATAAGGCGTTTTTATATCCACTTAGGTAAACCTTCAAAAACAGACGGGAAAATAAATACGCTCTGAAACAAAAACCAATACGGTAGTGAAATAGAGAACCGCGTTCCCAATTATCGATTGCTTATAGCCCTTGTTAGGGTATTATTACTATTACGGGTGGCTTTATGGCCACCTTCGAACGAAACCGAATTGGACCGTCCCAGTAATAATACCCCGAAAGAAGAAAAATAGAAAACGAAGTTGGCACGACATTTCCTAGTTTGAACGCGGGAGTGAGGCTAAATAGCTTAGATCACGGACGACCGTGTTCGAGAGATTCCATATATGGGGGACACTTTGCCTAGTTTTTAATTTATTGTCACCATGATAGGGTTCGTGTCAGTGAGCGTTTACTGGACTTAACTATAACTAGACGCGTGTATGACCGACGCTTAACGAGAGGCGCTACGCTCAATACTTGTAAACTTTAGCTTGGTTAGACTTCGAATGGCGGTACATTATTAAAACGATAAAATTCTATTGGGAGTTTTACAGGACGGTTGTTGTTTTTATAACGACGGCGAAAATATGACCAAAACAAACGCATAAATTTCCCGAGTGACATAACTCGGGGATACATTCAAAACGATTTAGCGCGTGTGTAAACGTAAAGTTAAGGTTTTCAAAGTTTTTTTTGCCAGTTGTAATTATGACTATTCCGTTTAGCGTGTCATTAGGCTGTTCATAAATAATAAGGCAAAAGTATACTAGTGGTGTAATCGCATTTAAACCTCTGGGGATTTAAACTGGTGAATCGGCTTATGTTTTAAATACCCCCAAAACTTGAAACCCTGGCGACGCCAATGGACTTAAAGGTTTTCTACTTTCGTACGGGCAGAGTAGATGAGGGCCGGGCAACGAATTGAACGGTCTATTAGGTAGGGATTTTTTAAGCGTTAATAACAACATAAAAGATTTAAACGTATTTTCTGAGCGACGCGGTGTATATTTCTTAGTTATTTCTATAGACAAATCTATAAAATATCAATAAAATGCGTCATTTTCCTAAATGTGGAGTGGCGAAGTTTTTAGCACTTTCGCCTCGCAGCAAGAGGAGCCGGGTTCGATCCCAGCTAGTGGCACTGGGTAAGAACTCGGAACAACTCCTTCTGCGTTGAGTATGCGAGTACTCTCCCTACTTCTTTAAGGGGTTTCCCCCGAGCTCTCCGGTTTCCCCTTCCATAAAAACTTGTTGAGGTTAACGTTAATAGTTAGTGTAGGGAGCTGTTGGCTCGTGTGGCATGCATGGCTTTCCACCACCCTCCTACGCATTGTGACCCGGCCACATGAATTAATGGCTTTTAAAAATCGCTTGATGAGTTGGGCCTAAGGTGGTGTCTTGGGTAAAAGCCTAGCTTATTATAATTTACTTACTTTAGAATTCATATATTCTTTAGAATTATTTTGACAGTGTCTATTGAACCCCTTTCGAAAGATTTTCTTTCAATCTTTTTATTTAGTAAAATAAAATGCTCTAGAATAAAGTATGGAATTTCTTTAGAAAATGTTTGTATCGGTATAGTTGAAATTAACAGAGTATATAATAAACGAGCACCGATACGAATTACGTTTAAATTACAGATCCTAGCACTGCAGGGTTGAATTGTGTGTTTCGTAATATTAATATTGGATGCTTTATAGAGTACCTTTATTTTCCGTAATGATACAATCGAGCAGAGTAAATAAAGAACGGCGAACGATTTTAAAAACCTATTTACGTTACTTATGCAGCGCCGCGGCGTAATATTTAAGTTTTTACTCACGCAAAAGGTTACGTTACGAATTAATTTAAACTAGAACCCCGTTAGTTACAAATATGTGAATAATTAAAAAACCCATTAATAAATTACCAAGTAGCGCAAATAATATATGTACCGAAGCTCAAAAGTAAAAAAAAAAACAAAAAAACAAAGCGAGTACAAATTGTTTTAGAACAGATAACAGATCGTTAACACTTAATTAAATCATGGTTGGGGCAGAAAAAAACGGTTCCCGTACGAAGTCGATAATTCAAAAAAAAACGACAAATTATTGTAATCAGAAGAATGCATGACGTGCGTGTGTTTAAAAAAAAGTGTTTAAAGAATTGAAATAATCATGAGAAAAAACTTTCAAAAACATTCTACCTAAAACGAAAGCGCGGAAGTTAGGCAGGGAATTGAACAAACTCAATTCTGATTTTTAAAACGTTAATTACAATTATAGAGTGGTCCTTATAAAAAAATAGAGGTTGACGCGTGCTAGCATTCATTGGTGCAGGTGGTAACTTCCACCAAAAAATGACACCGAAGTCGGCGCATCAGAATACACCTTTGGTCGCTTCCGCTTGCTTGATAATTAAGCCTATCTAATGGACCCGTAAAACATCTTAAGTATACACCGAAATGCCGCCGGGAATATAGCAGCTTATAATGAGAATAATAGTGGAGCAGGTGTTTTTAAAAAGGAAATTTCGTTTAGTCAACCCCTCATAAACATTGAAAGAAATAAATACGTCTACGTTTATCTTCCGCCAATGGTCCTGGCCAAACCTCAGACCTGTATCCTGCTAAACGGTTCCACTAACTGAAGAAGTATTTATTCAAATATTAAGATGAACTTCATTGTTTCGTTTCTTTTGCGAAACTAATTTTTGGATGTTGTACTAAAAGTGTATTTTAATTATTAGTTAATTATTTTTGGCCATAGGTTTTCCCTAGCGTCAGCAAAGTCAATACTATTCCGGTTATAAGAATGTCTAGGTGTATGATTATACTTTACAGAAATTAGAACGCAGGTGTCAGGTGTCTAAGTAATATAATATAAAAACCAATGGTAACAAATACACTTAAATTAAATATACACGACACTAAAATAAACTGGGCATGCAAATTAAATTCGTTTCGCGGGAATCACGTGGGGGAATCACGAAAGCATAAAATTAATTTAACGCTTTTCATGGCTTTGGCTCACCAAAGGTGAACACATTCTGTTCACTCAATCGCTTGGTCGGTGTCAGAGGACTTGGACTTTGTTGCCTGGCGACTTCGCATATGGACTGGCTTCAGCTGACTTGCACGGCAATGTTGGCTGATGTACTACTTCGCTTCTTCAAGTCTTTCAATTTCAACTTCTCCTAACTCTGCCTGATACTCGGCCAGAACTCTTTGTTCACAATCTCGACTTTTTGCCTTAACGCGGGACTACTCGTCTTCGGACCAGTGTGAGAAATAAGGCACTATCACAGGCTAATCGCCAGTTTAAAAATTAGCTGGGCCAGTTTAAAAATTTAATGCTTGGGGTGTTAGTGGCCCTGGTGACCACTTAATTAATTCAAAGTTTTTTCCCTTCAAGATTTTAGTTCATTAAATAAATACTATATTAATCCCTAAAATTGTTTGGCCTTTGCTTCTATGCTGTGTGCTTGGCCTTGTGTCAATTGCGTTTATGGGTGGGTGACTGGGTGTCGTGAGTCTGTTCTACTCTACACTCTACACACAGTACAGAAGAAGCGAATTTAGCAGTTAGCAAAAAGAAATATAAACAGTCTTTCTCTCAGTAGGCTCGTTCGGGTCGGGTCTATAGCACATATTACCAAGAATAGATAATTTGATCATAAATTATGAAAGCCTGATTTTGAAGGTTAAAAATGGTAAGCGGCCAGTGGCCAGTTTTTTAATTAAACTACCTAGGCTCTACTGGCCACAAGTCCAGTTTAAAAAAAAACCTCATTTCTCACCCTGTTCCGGACTCTTCCTACGAGTTCCACTCAGCAACCCTGAGGGACTCTGCCTCAAAATTGGCAAACTCTCTGGTTTTATTCTTCGGGGATGTCACGTAAAATAATTCTAGTTTAAGTTAAGTTTGGCAGATCTTAATTCTTCGGTTGATGATTGGTGAAGGTGAAATGTCAAACGAAGCCTGTGAAAAGTATAGTTGTATAGATTAGTGACAGCCGGTGACACGTTTCCGCATGTGGTACCATTTTTTGGTTCCAAGGCCTTTTCGAGAGAGCAGAGAGTAGAGTGTCTTTAAAATTCAGATGCCGAAGAATGTAGAGGTAGCGAGGAGGTGGGGGGTTCGGTGGCGCGCAATAGGACAAGATGTGTACCGTGCATAAAACACCGTATGTAGAGGAGAGCCATTCGAACACATGTTGGGGTACTAAAACTTTCGCGAGCAAGAATATACTTTGACACTAATGATAAACATTTGGGCTTGGACACCCGTATGGTTATAGCAAATATAAAAGGTCTTAAAGTAAAATTGCTGCTAGGGGATAATGAGAATTCTATCTGCACGCGGGAAAGCTGAAAAGTCAAGATGGTATAAAAATATACGAAAAGCTGAATTAAAGTTCCGTCAGATGTTTTAAGAAATCAATGGTGAAGTTAAGAATATAGAAAAATTTAAACTTTTTAATAAATTAAGTATCGCACTTTCCAATTTGTGGATTCGTCAATATGATAAGAATTATCTCTTACAAGACTTTTCTATAAATTTTATATCAAATCTGACGGCAGTTTGATAAGAATTATCTCATACAAGACTTTTCTATGGACTTTCTATCAAATCTGACGTCAGTTTGATAAGAATTATCTCTTACAACACTTTTCTATGGACTTTCTATCACATCTGACGTCGGTTTGATAAGAATTATCTCTTACAACAATTTTCTACGGACTTTCTATCAAATCTGACGTCAGTTTGATAAGAATTATCTCTTTGAATACTTTTTTATAGACTTTCTATAAAATGTGATGTCAGTTTGATAAACATATCTTATACAAAATCTTTCTAGATTCTTTGTAAAATCTGATAGCATTAATATAATGTGTTATCTATTATATTCTGTTTAATAACTTATTCTATCTATATAACAATTATCTATAATTATTTATCTATAACTATTTATATAGAGAATACCTCATAATTATCTGGATTTTTCTGTAGCTAAAGAAGAAGATGACCCGAATTTCTGTAGATTCTATAGAAATTTGGGATATTTTTTTATGGAATTTCAATTACAGTTCTATAGGAGTTCTATACAAAATTGTTGTCCAGGCTTGCAATCAGGTACCAATTTCTGTCATAGATAACTAATTTCAGATAATTTTAAGATATTAATTGTTTACATGGTTAACTATAATTGGGAAATATAACTATATGAAATTGGGTAGAAAAAATTATCGCGAATCTTTTAATAAAGGAAGCGAAATAAAATTTATAGAAAAAAAAAGCAACATTCCTTTTTTTTTAATTCGAGGAAATTCGGTATCACCTGGGGTGTGTAGGGGGTACAAGTTTCGTAGGGTGCGATGAGAAAATATCTATTATATATATAAAAAGACAGCGGTAGCCTGGGGTGCTATTTTTTTATAATAACAGGCCAGCCTTCGTCCGCTCTCCCAAAATCTAACGCACCCTCCCCCGTTTAAGGGCAGAGGGGGAACTCCGCGCTGGGGATAAGGAAACAATGCGTAACCCGAAAGCCCCCCTCATACCAGCTGAAAATCTGTCTTCCTCGCCTACATAGGACCCGCTATTTGCTTAACGCCGTTTGCTCGTAACCCCCGTACCTCGCCTCCCCCCTCAACGTCACCCAAAAAAAAACCGAAAAGAAATAACAATAGAAAAAATATAGGGAACCCTGAAAAAACGTTCGCTTGTCAACGATTAGCTTTTATACTATTCGATCATCCTTTCATTGGCGATCGACCTCAAAAAATGACTTTGGATTCAATGATTCTATACATACAGTGCTTACAATAACACGCGTTTAGCTGCCAACGAAATTTCCAGTCAATGTGACACCTAAATGTCACCATATTTTTCCCCTAATTCTAGAAATTTTGCAAAATGATTTTTGTTATTAAAATAGCTTAGACGATGGAGGATACAAGCATTTAGCTGATACCGAAATTCCAACGAATGTGCCATCGGTGACCGGTCACCTAATTGTCAGCAAATTATTTTATCCAAATTCTTACAAATTAAATTTTCCAAAATAAAATTAATTTTTTATTAATACACTCAAAAATGTAGGCAATACCAAAATTCTATAGATAAAGTGTCACCTTTTCCCCCCCAATGTGATACCTAATATCAGCATAATCCCTCTCCTAGTCTGACACCTAACTTAAGCATATTCCCTCTCCTAATCTGACATCTAATATCAGCATATTCCATCTCCCAATCTGACAATTAATATCAGCATATTTTAACGCCAATCTGACGCTTAATACCAGCAGATTTTACACCCAATCTGGCAATTAATATCAGCAAATTGTACATCCCTCCATGTTTCTCCCCTAAATCGGACACCTATAATATCAGCATATTTCCACCTAAATCTGACCCCTAATATCAGCATATTCCCCCCCAAACCTGACACCTAATATTAGCATATCCCCCCCAAATCTGACACCTAATATCAGCATATCCCCCCCCCAAATCTGACACCTAATATCAGCATATCCCCCCCAAATCTGACACCTAATATCAGCATATTTCCCCCTAAACCTGGCACCTAATATCAGCATATTTCCCCCCAAATCAGACACCTAATATCAGCATATTTCCCTTCAAACCTGGCACCTAATATCAGCATATTTCCCTCCAAAACTGGCACCTAATATCAGCATATTTCCCCACAAACCTGACACCTAATATCAGCATATTTCCCCCCAAATCAGACACCTAATATCAGCATATTTCCCCCAAAACCTGACACCTAATATCAGCATATTGCCCCCCCCCCCCCAAACCTGACACCTAATATCAGCATACTTCCCCCCAATATGACCCGTAATGTCAGCATATACCGCTCTTTCCCAACGTTTGAAATTTCGGTAAAATAAAAAAATATGAAGAATTTATTTTTACGAACGTAGTAAAAAAAGATGGGTGCTACGGAGACGACGTTTCGTCGGGGAGGAGGTAGGGTCTAGATGGTGGAACCGCTTTTCGGAAATTGGCTAGGATCGGGCCATTTCCCATGCTGATCACGATATCCAACTTCCTCGGCTCCGCGGTTTTCCCTCAGAGTCGATCTCTGGCTGGCATTTGCAATGACCGAGAGAAGACTTATAAAAGAAGACCGAGCCAAAGAGAAGAAAAAAAGATTTCGGTCGAGAGCCTTATTTGGTGTGCTCGACGAGTCGCTCTTTGTTGATAAGGCGGCCACTGGACCTACCCCTATAAAATATTAATCGGAAGAGAGTCGGAGAAAAGCGGAGGTCTGAGGGAAAAAGGAGGGGGCTCCTCTCTTTTCGCGTGCGAGGCAATTGCCGAGGCGGTTACCAGCAGACTCATTCCCCTTTTACCATGGAGTCTTCATTACCATTGCTAATGTTGCTCGAGAGGAGAATGCGGCGCTCGTTCAACCCCTCTACGCGCTCTCTCTCTCTCCGCGCGGCAGGCACTCGGAAAGCTAGGCTAGTCCTGTCGGCCCCCCTCTTTGGTTTTGCATACATAACGTAGTCGGTTCCTGCCCACCAGACGCCGACGGACACCTCGACGAAGAAGCGAACGAGTCGGCGGCGGTGGCGGACGTTTGCAGCCGAGCCGAGCCACCGACGGAGCACCGACACCACCGAGTCTTTTCCAGATCTATCAAAAATCGCCGCCCAGACCCGGGGTTCAAAAGTGACGGGACACTTTTTAAACCCGCGCCGTGGACGAGAAAAGGGGCCCGTCTCGGAATACGGGAACCGGAAAAACCCAGAGAGAGAGAGAGAGAGAGAAACATTCGCGGAACGAAAGAGGAAAAGGAGGCCATAACCGGGTTCAAAGTTCGCGACGCTTTTCGGGTGCCTGTTTTCTCGATCTTCTTCATCTCGCTCTTCCCTTCCGCCAGAGAGAGAGAACGCCTCGAGACTTTGGGTCCCTCTCCCTCGGAAGTTGACGGGGATAGGAACAACTGGGGCTTCCCTTTTCGACACCATCATCGTTAATAGGAGGCGCTGCCTTCCCCCGAACCCGCACACTCTCTCTATAGAGAGAGATAAATAGAATGGCAAGCTACCGAGGACCGGCGACCCGCGGACCGGACCGACTGGCAGGCAGGCAACCCGGAGACACGCGCAAATGGGGGAGAGGAAATCAAGCAACGCGCCTCCCCCCGGGCACAAACTCTCTCGCCGACCAAGATTCGCGAGGGCCAACGGAGACTCGACCTCCAACGAGGAGTCAATGAGCCGACAAATGCCCGATCCGCCGGCCAACTTGACCAACGGCTATCTGATTCACGCTTCGTCCACTCGCCACTGTTATAAGGTGAGATCAAATTACCGAATTTTCTTTTCTTCGTTTCCCCCCCCCCTCCCTTATTTTTTTTTCTAACCTCCCCCCCTCGATACGTAGCGTTTTTCGGCAATATTTTCAACGAAATATTTCATTTTGTCACGCAGGGCTCTCGTGCGACGGAAGGCGAAGACATTGAAAATCTCACACGTGCCGTTAAAAAAAAAGAAAACCACTAATTTTGTTTTAACTTGGGATTTAACTACGTCCAAATTTCTACACAGACAGTATATATATATATATATATATATATGTAAATATAAATAAATATATATATACGTGATAAAAAGTTGTCTTCGCTTTCCGGCTGCGAGCCTCGGATCCACTGACCCACCTAAGCGTGCACTCTGAAGCAACGGGTGCTCGTGATGCGGTTTTATGGGCGCTGTTGCACGTCATACACCAGACGGACGGGGGGATGTCAGTGATATATACCGCTCCGTTAGAAGGGGGGCTAAATGTTTAAAAGGGATGTCAACTGCTTACTGCCCCTGTACTGTAACTACTATCATTAAATTCGTCTTTGACTTTATCCGTTCTGATCTGTGGCCCCATTTCGACATTTTCTTTTACTTTTAGGAGTACGTTTTTTGTTTCAAAAATGCGAGACTATAGTTAAATAAATTATCGTTTATTTTTTCAATTACAGTTTTTATTATTATTCAATTATTATTTATTTAAATTATAACATAATGTATTTAATATTTTAACAATTTAAAAGATAGTGCGTTTAAATTATACGTTAGCCTGGATGTTACTGAAATTCAATTAATTTATTTTATTTATTAGATTTATTATGACAATAATTTAAAAACTCGAAAGTGTTATAATTTGTTTGCTATAACGCGTTTTCCAATTACATGTATTTGTAAAGATTTTGTACACCTGATTTTCGGTGATTTTCTAAAATGATTCCGTATGACTTGTGAACCTGATTACTTCAGTGAGTGTCGCCTTCATTCTAACGTTAAATTGAATGTGCAGTTCGTGATTAGTGGCGAATTGGTTTAATTTTCATCAAAATTTTCAACGTTGTTAAAGTTGCAAGCGCTGATAATATGATTAGGTTTGGTTGTGCAGAAACAAGTTACGTTACAAGCAAGTCGTTGCGATTATGAATGTACTACCTATAATTTATAAATAATATTTACTTGCATGTAATTTAAGCGCGATTACAGTAGCGATGATAAGATGTTAAATTAACCAGGAAGTTACAAAACATTTCTATAAACTTTCTATAAAATCGTATATAAATATACGGGAAAACTATATAGTATGGATTTCTCTACAAATATAGTAACTATATTTGTTCAATGCCCAAGGACTTAAACTTTAGTCGTTTTTATTTTTTATTCATAGTGCATTTCTACAGAATTTCTATAAAATATTTTTGTAAGGGTTTTTCTATAGGATCATCAGCTAGGCCTAAGTCATCAAGCGACTTTTGAAGCCTTTAATTCAGGTGGCCGGGTTACAATGCGTAGGAGGGTGGTGGCAAGCCCTATATTTCTATAGAATAATTTTGGTAAGGGTTTCTATAAGATTCCGAATACATTTCTATAGAACATTTGTGTAAGGGTTTTTCTCTATCATTCCGAATATATATTTTTTAGAACAATTTGGTAAAAGTTTTTCTATAGGATTCCCAATACATTTCTTTAGATTATTTTTGTAAGGGTTTTTCTATAGGATTTCGAATTTATTTCCATAAAATATTATTGTAAGGGTTTTCTATAAGATTTCAAATATATTTCTATAGAACATTTTTGTAAAGTTTTTCTATAGGATTCATAATACATTACTAAAGAAAGTTTTTGTAAGGGTTTTTCTACAGGATTCCGAATACACTATTTATATTTTTGTAAGGGTTTTCTTGATAGGATTCCGAAGAAATTTCTATAGAAATACTATAGAATATTTTTGTATGGTTATTAAAAATTCCGGCAAACAATTTTATATCGCTATAATGAGCCCTTTAAAATATAATTCGACTTGCGTTTCGATCGTACTTTTATCTAATACAATATCCAAACGTAGAGATGACAGATCAGGGAGGATTAACAAACAAGGAGGGTTTTTTATTCGTCGACGGATAATGTGTGTGTGTTTGTAGAGTCAAATGGCGCGCGGCGTCAAAATGAGTGGCAAATTTAACCGTCGGAAAGAGAGAAAAGCACTTCCCCCTAAATAACAGTTTTTATGCCAGATATGACTTCGCTCGATTGGAACTCCGCGATGTGTCAGTTGATAGGTATCGCATGAGCGAAATACCCTCGGGACATTTTTACCTATCTACAGCGCCTTTTATATTGCCATGTTCTGCCAAGCGTACATTTATTTTTATTCTTTAGGCACAAAGAAGGAGAGTTTTGATAAATTTCAATGTTTTTCATTTAGACAGTTTAATTATAAATGTTCGTTAAATAAAAATATTTAATGAAATATTGTTTTTTTTTATTTACTTGGTCGCCTGTACAACAAGTAGTTGTAGTTTTTTTATAGAACTGAAATTGGGATTTTATATATTTATAATTATCCTTTGAGCCATTTTTCTAAAGGCTTCTAAAAAAAGAATTTTCTAAAGAAATATTTACAGATAAATATGAGATATGTAGAAAACCTTAGATATTCTAAAGAAACGCCTAGACATTCTTAAGAAAACCTTAGACATTCTAAAGAAAAGCCTAGACATTCTTAAGAAAACCTTAGACATTATAAAGAAAACCTTAAACATTGTATAGAAAACCTTATACATCGCATAGAAAGTCTTAGAAATTCCCAAGAAAACCTTATACATCGTATAGAAGTCTTAGAAATTCCCAAGAAAACCTAAAACATTGTATAGGAAACATTAGACATTATATAGTAAACCTTAGACATTCTAAAGAAAACCTTAGACATTCTAAAGAAAAGCCTAGACATTCTAAAGAAAACCTTAAACATTGTATAGAAAACCTTCGACATTGTATAGAAAACATTATACAGTCTTTAGTAATCCTTAGACATTCTAAAGAAAACTTAAGAGATTGTATAGAAAACCTTAGACATTATATAGAAAACCTTAGAGATTGTATAGAAAACATTATACATTCTATAGTAAACCTTAGACATTCTAAAGAAAACTTAAGACATTGTACAGAAAACCTTATACATCGTATAGAAAGTTGTAGAAATTCCCAAGAAAACCTTAAACATTGCATAGAAAACATTAGACATTATATATTAAACCTTAGACATTATAAAGAAAACCTTAGACGTATTAAAGAAAACCTTAGACGTTCTAAAGAAAAGCCTAGACATTCTAAAGAAAACCTTAGACATTCTAAAGAAAACATTAAACATCGTATAGAAAACCCTAGTCATTCATTAGGAAACCTTAGGCATTCAAAAAAAAACCTTTAGACATTCTAAATAAAACTTCAGACATCCTAAATAAAACGTTAGACATTTAAAAACTAATAAAGTATTAGTTGAACATTAGTATAGAGGCGTAATTCAAAAACGTGAAAGCCCAGAGCCTTGGTAATTGAAGTTGATTTGTCTTTAACGTTTTTGACTTTTTACTTCGCCCATATAGTGGGCTATAATTTTGAGTAATTTTTCTTTTTACAGAAAATATTAATTTTTAGTAATTTTTCGTTTTACAGAAAATATTAATTTTGAGTACTTTTTCTTTTAGATTCGTTATAAAACGTTGTTTATATAAATATATTAATCTCGGGGAAACGGATAAATAAACCTAAAAAAATTCAATTAATCATAAACAATTCGGTTAACTAATTATTTATGGATATTATTCGCGACAATTATACGATATAATATGCAAAAATTAGTTTTAATTCGGATAATTTTCGGATATGGATAAAAAAGAAATGAACGGAAAATTTCTTAACCGAACGCCGATCCCAATAAATAAAATATCTAAAATGGCAATAACGTAAACAAGTACCAATATCAAAGTACATCAAATAAGATAGAAAATGGCGTCGTTACTCTATCGCCCGAGAATGACCGGTTCCGTCGCCTACAACAGCCGAGGCAGAGAAGGGGAAGTCTTTCAGCCTCTCGCGATCCCTGCCACCCCCCCCCCGCATCCTCATCCTTCTTGTCCTCAAATTCTAAGTCGCCCCCCCCCCGGCGTGCCTGGCGAACGTGGTTCCGTTATCCCACCCACCAGAGTCTCCGTCTCAGCATCTCGGAACTTTAAACCCATAATTCTGCACTCGCGGCGCGCGCTTGCCACTCTAATCCTCGTGAGAGAGAGCGAACGGAGAAATTTGCATGAAGCGCGCATCGACCAGTGCAACCCGCGCATGCTCTTTCAACCCGATCGCGAAGCGAGACTTGTCAACGTAGCTCTCAGGTTGGTTCAATCTGCCCCGCCCGACCACGGCTCTCCCTCGTTATACGGAGTGAATCTATATACGTTTTAGGAACGAAAACGTTAATATAAGCAAAATAAAAGTTGAAAACGTCTACGCTAAGTCTGCGGTAGTTAAAGAGGGGGGAGGTGCTGGGCTGGACCTAGCGTGGTTGTGAAGGGAGGAATTTCTATCGGCCAATATCAATTTCGACATCGGGCCTAACGACCTCGATTTCTAACAAAAGGGACGCGGATATTGTCCACTGTTACTCGGCACGCGACGATTTATTTTTCTTCGCGACGAATTTACAGCGCTGTAATAATTACTACGCTGTTATAACAATGCCGCCGGGACTAGTCTTGGATATAAAGGTAGATTACCGTGCCAAATAAAAATAGTTGGTTAACGGTTTGGAATATATTCTAAAATACTGAACGTAACTGGTTATTCATTTCAAATTATCAAAATAAGGACACTTGTCCATGGAACCCGTTTGTAAATTCGAATATTTAACCAAAAGGGAAGGTAATTGGTCCTCGGAACCCGCTAATAATCTCGGAGCTATAATCAATAGAATCGGAGTTTTAATCAATAGCTAAGGTAACTGGTCATTGGAACCCATTAATAGAATCGGAGTTTTAATCAAAAGGGAGGGTAACTGGTCATTGGAACACGTTTATAGAATCGGAGTTTTAATCAAAAAGGAAGGTAACTGGTCATTGGAATCCGTTTATAGAATCGGGGTTTTAATCAAAAGGGAAGGTAAGTGGTCATTGGAACCCGTTTATAGATTCGGAGTTTTAATCAAAAGGGAAGGTAACTGGTCATTGGAAATAGCTCATAAATTTAGGATTTTAATCATCAAAACAAAGGCAAATTAAAAAAAAGAGGAATAGAAACTACTACGACGTTTGAAAGCTATTGCTTTGGCGTGATTAACTAACATTTCAATAGACGAGGATTACGTCATCACATTACCGGAAGTGAGCTCTTGCTATTGCGTCATAAACTTCCGAATAATAATATTTCAATAGACGAGCTAGGCTAACGTCATGACATTACCGGAAGTGAGTAACACTAACATATCCCTAATTCAATTTTTTATTCCTTTCTCCATTTTCTTTGGTAAACGTAGCTGGTCCCTGGAAACAGTGAAATCTGATATTTAACCCAGATCTAAAGAAAAAAATTTGAAATAAAAAAAATAGACTAAGATAAAGTTTAAATGGATCTAAATCAAGATTTTAAGGTATACATTTTTGGTTATGAAATTGCAATCGTTGCAAGTAGAAAATCGATGGTCCACTTTAATCAAATATTGGAAACCCCCCATTGGAAAAGGTTTCATTATAGAAATAGGTGCGAGCAAACCCCCCGTTCCCCACCAGAGCGGGGTACGAGATTATCTTAGGCGGGGGACTGCCCAATCGATGGTTATCTATACAGTAGACCTCATATTGTCCAAAAGGGCAGATAGCGGACGGGGGCACCTCTCACCCTCGCCGTAAGATATTCTCAACAATCCAGTTTGTTTAAGTGAATTAGCGGCATACGTTAGACGCGGGAAAAAACACACTAAGGTAATAGTTGGGTTTTCGGGGGAGGTTTAGGAAAAGTACATGCCGTCGTCATAGAAACGAGTCGGCCTGACCCGGTCGGCGCGCGGAGAAAGCGTTCTTCCAGGGGCTCTCCGTTTTCAGAGCCACAGTTATACGGAGGGAGTCTGTTGGCGGGAGGGGAATCGAGCCGCGCGGGCCAATAAATTAGATTTTTTTCGGGCCTCCTTGGGAATACGCTCCCGGTACGGATATGTCGGGGTAAAGCGAAATGGTGGTTAGCTCCGGCGCGCGCGAAGGCGACAGGGCGAACGAGTTGTGTCTGCTACAGTCCAAATGCCGGGACGATTGCGGGGTCATAGCGCAGTCAGATTAATTGCTCGGAAAAGAGAAAGTTTCAACGGGGTGTGTCAGTGAATGCCCACCCCTCCCACCGGCGTTTTAATGGAACCATCAAAGGGACGCGTACGTAGATTTATCTAAGCGCTTTTATAGCCTCACTTTTCACAAAATGCGGATAGAGTGATATTATCGTGGTTAATTAAACGTTTTCAATTTGACGAAAGCTCGGTCGACGTTCTAGAAATCGGGAAATAAAGTATTTTATTATCAACACGCTATTTTATTAGTACCAATTTTAATCAGAATTATTATGGGATTTTATTTGGAAGACAATGCTCGTGTACCATTTACTAAACATTTAAGTTAATGTTAAACGCTTATTTAGTCTTACTAAACGTTTCTATAGAATTTCTGTAGAACTGTAGTACAGGAAAGTTAAAATTGTAAAAATAATTCTACAGTTATGGAATAAAACCTTTAAATTTATAGTTCTATTAAATTGAAATAAATTGTAATATGAAATTTAAAATCGTAGACTTTAAATAGAATTCTATAGGATTTCATAGAAAACTTATAAAAAAGGAACTCACTATTCGTGCGACGTCTAAAACATTTAGTTTCAGTATAAAAGTGTATTCGTGCTACGTCTAAAATATTTAAATTCAGTATAATATAATAGCAGTGCAAGTACAGTAGAAATATGATATTTCCTTTAAAAATGTATTCCTTTTATATTTTATCTTTTAAAATTTATTCGTTTTAAATATATTCTAATATTTGGAAAAATAAAATAAATATATAAGTATTGATAGAAGCTGCGATGTAAAATTAATATTATTAAAATTGTCGAGGTTCGGGAAACTTGGATAATGGTAGGACCATTATAGAAATATCTTTGAAAAGGCAACATTAGGAGAGGCGAACGGGTCATCAGCTTTTAATGTGACGGTAATCTAATGCCCTTTGCAAATGGCGAAAGAGTTTGCTCAGCTAGCCAGATATTTGAACACGTGTTGGTTTGGAAACGGACTCAAACGACTCTTTAGAGTCAATACATAAACGCGTCGCTTAGGTAAATATCAATTCCCACATTAACCAAAATCATCATTATTGAAAATTGAAATTAAAATTGGCAATGAATTAGGTGTGTTCACGATATTTTTTTTCAGTTTAAAAAATACGAAATAAAACACTAATTGTCTTTGCTCGTTATATTGATAAGAGGTTTTGACATATTTATTCTATCAGTATTATCATAAGTAACATAATATTATTATTTATTATAATATTATATTACTGTTATTATGTGAATTATGGTATTATGGCAGCTTTATCGCGTACGAATTACGCCCCTGCAAGATCTCCTCTACACGTATTAGAGGGGTAGCCTAACCTGTTTATTGTATCCTATAATGTTAAACCCAAGCTACAAAACCCGTAGAGGGAACGGGTAGCATAGACTACGTAGCTTTATAGCTCGCAGACTGTTTACCCTACGCGTCGTCCATTAAAAGTCTTCTGACGCGGACTTAACCCGTCTAATATAAGACTTAAATATTTGATTTTTATTTAAAAGATTACCAGAATTCGAATGATAATGATAAATTTAAAACTCCACATGTACGATTTGTGCCGACTTTTGGAGATTCAATACCTTACCTTTGAACACGTATACCTCGTTCGATTGCCCAAAAAACCCGGTTTACAAATTGTCTGTTTTTTTTTTAATTCTAAATTTCGCGGCAGAAGTCTTGGCGCCTTTGAAAATCTCGGCTGTTTTTACGCTTCCCGTTAGACCAATTCGAGATAAGTAAAAACCGAAAAGGGGGTTAGCAGAGAACCGCTTTTTTTTGGGGACAAAATAGAGGTTAATTTCGCAGCCCCGAATAATAATAACATAGTTTGGTAGAAGGGCAAATTGTCTGTAATAGCTTCTCTTTGCGCTGCTGCCTATTTACAAATCGGTGGGAGTTGGCGGTGCAGCACCCTCGTTTCGACGGATTCCAGCCTATAGGGTAGATGCGCCTCAACCAAACGGCGCCATCTGGATGCGGCACCCGCAGCAATTTTTGACGCATTTTTCTCTCTCTTTAAACGAGCCTGGCATTTAGACATCTTTCTTTTCTTACTTAGTTTTGTTTCTTGTTTTCGCCACCCGTAGCCACTGTCTCCGTGGCGTGTTTTCCAAGAAAATTCAACTGCCAAATTATAAAAAGGGGGAATATTTGGGGACGGGCCCGGGTAGCTTTGTTGGCGCCGTTCTCTCACTTGTAATTTAAATTGCCTTCTTTTAGATTCATAGTCAAAAAAAGGTGATTGAAACAGTATTGTCCGCCGTTTAAATCGTTACTATATACGTGAGCGTTTTGAAATGCAGTCGGTCATCTTAAATGCTTTTTACCACGAAGTAATTCTAATAAAACTTGCTCAAAAGTCTTTTTGAATATATTAGCATAGAAAACTTCAAAATAGGGGCTTTGATACTATGTCAGTCGCCGTAAGATTAACACTACTCGGGCAGCACTGATTTGGACATTTGGAGTAGGATATTCAACCTAATAGTAATAATTAATAATAAGATTATTATTATTAATATTAATAAAGGGTTTAAGCGCATCGAATATAGTGTCCCACAGAAATCATCTAAATAGAGGCCTACATAAATAGGGCAAGGCTAATACGCAAGGCAAAAACGAAGGCCCGAGTTAGCTAGAGACGTTTTAGTTCCATTATTCCAGGTGGCCGGGATATAGCGAGTACTTCATGCGACGTGCGTGAAAGATGTGAAACTGTTACCCAAAAATAGGGGCTTATAAGGTGGAGCCTCGCAGATATATCCATAAAAGGGGCTTAAAAATAGGAGGCCCGTAGTAATCCCAAAAAATAGGGGCTTGGAAAGAAAGGGCCCACAGTAATCCCCTAAAAATATGGGCTTCTAAAGAGAGGGGCAGCAGTAATCCCCCACTATTACGGGCCAACGAAGAGAGGGGCCCCAGTAGTCCCCAGCAAATATTGGCTGCAAAGGGAGAGGCCTAAAGCAATCCCTCCCAAATAGGGGCTACAAAGAATGTGTCCCCGCAATTAGGGGCTGCAAAGAGAGGGGCCCACAGCAATCCCCCGCAATTAGGAGCTGCAAAGAGAGGGGCCCACAGCAATCCCCCGAAAATAGGGGTTGCAAAGAGAGGGCTGCAAAGAGAGGGGCCCACAGCAATCCCCCGAAAATAGAGGCTGCAAACAGAGCGGCCCACAGCAATCCCCCGAAAATAGGAGCCTGCAAAGAGAGGGGCCCCAGGAAACCCCCGGCCCTACAAGTAGAGGAACTATGACATTTTTCTGGGGTCAAGAAGCAAAACAGACCACGCAATTAGTTGTTCATTCTGTCTTAAAATTTAACGTTAATTTGTGGAAACATAACCTTGAATATTCAATACCCGAAACATGTTCGTTTTCTTTTCTTCAGAAATATAAATTTCGTCAGCCGTTGAAAAGTCAATCAACCCCTCTTTTTGTCGGTCCGTCTCGTTAAACGTTGACCTCGCTGAGGAGAACTCGCCGTTCAACTCCCACAACAATATTTCAAATAGCGTAACGCATAAATTAGAGCCTACGAAGCGAGGTGACTGTTTTTATCCCTTTTCTTTTTATTCCCGAATCAATAATTAGTAATCGGGTATAGCATTGTCAATATCCAAAGTTGAGGACACGCAGTATTGTTTTTCGGTTCCGCTTGGGGTCCGTTATTTAGACGTGGGGGCGAACTATGATGTGACTAAGTGGAAGTGGAAAAAAAAATTACACCCCCCCCCCCGAGTATATGTATAGTATTAAAAGTACCGTAAAAGCCGATGATGAGGGGGGGGGGAGGCGATATCATCTCGTCAATTAAAAGGGGTGGGGCAGTGTCAATCCGTGGGAAGGGTGGGGGTATTAGGGTGACTATGACGCCGCTGTCTATCGAGGGGTATCTAATGTTCCCGGATCAGATGCCACCTATCTATTATATCCTCAACCGGAAACGCAGCCACATATTAGCGTACTTTCAAAAGCGAAAAACATAGACACATCTCTTTTATCACGATCTACTGTTAAGAGGGAGTTACCGTTCAAAGTTCAAAAGTGAATTGCTAGAGGGTTACCGAACGTTGATGTGGAAATTAGATAAGATTGTCTACTTCAAAGGGAAAATATAAATAAATAAATTTCACCTTTTTGTTGGATGGTAACTGGCGTTAGTTACGTTAAAAACAAGTGTTAGCAGATGTTTTTTCAATTGTGAAAAGGTACATCCAAAATAAAGGGCTTTTGAAAATTTGGGGTAGTTAGCTAGTTTCTAATGCCTATTTTACACTCATTTAAAATTGCACTAGTTACACAGTGATTTGTTTTCGGATTCTGCATAAAGCCCCTGGATCAAACAGTTTTTCCACCCTATAATCAAGCCTTAGATAGCAACTAGGATTCTTTAAGATGGACTTGTAGTATTTTTTGATACAGCAGGTTATACCACGACGAAACAGTAAGGGTTTACTGGAGTCCTATTGATAGTTTCCATTGATGTAGTGTAGTCCAATCAAATTTTTCTTATTCGTGTAACCCGCTTTATTACCAAAAATTGTAACGGTGATCTCACAATGATAGAAATTGATTTAAAACTAGTTAATTACGCGATCGTGGTTTTAATTGCCACGAAAAATGTCTTAATTATTTTCATTCTCCTATTTTGCTTAGATGTAAAAAATCCAAAAACGTTTTCCACAAAAAATTCTAGATAGCGTTTCTACAATAATTAACTTACAGAATTGTTTTTTTTTGTCAATTTCAATAAAATTAAGACTTGACATCGGGATGCGTTACAATTTCGAGACATTTTCAGGCAGGAAATCGACTCTGTCGTATAGTGCGATGGCAATGTTGGTCGAATTTCCTTTTGAATGCAACGCCACCTGGACGCCGTAGGGTGAAACGATGCGCTTGATTTCGATAAACGATACGATCAGACAAGGACAGGCGCTCAGGGCCCGGGCAGGAAGGACCCGCGTTACAATGTTCACCTTCTCTCTTTTTCAAAATTTGATGCATCGAGGTTCGTTGAGCTCTTGTTTTATATATAATTTAATAAAAGGAAGGAATCAATCAACCGGAAACCTTTTTCGGGTTTTTTATGACGCTGGGCGGGGGCCTCTCTTTATCTTTAGCCGCGTTTTACACTAACGCCCGATATTCCTAAATATAAGGTCTAGAAATGGCCTATAAATCCATACATAAAAATGTCTTCATGTACGATTTCTATAAAACCTATAAAATTAATAAGGTTTTCTCTAAGCTTTCTATAAAATCTATAGAACGAATAAGGTTTTCTGTGGACATTCTATAAAACCTATAGAACAAATAAGGTATTCTGTGGACTTTCTATAAAATGTATAGAATTAATAAGGTTTTCCGTGGATTTTCCATGAAACATTTAGAACGAATAAGGTTTTCTGCGGACTTTCTGCCACAAAAAAAGTGATAATTTTTTTTAACAAATTCACTAAGCCATCAAATTTACTATGCCGAGGATTATGGCTATTTTTAACGCCAGTTTATAAAATGGTTGAATCCAAAATGTATAACTATCGTAATCGTTGGTCAGATTTGAAAAGCCTAATTTTACATAAATTTTTTTTATCAGATCCGAAATAAACTCAGTAAGGCAAATTCAACTAAATGTTAATAATATTATTTTGGAATTTGTTTTTTGTTAACGAAATTTGCCAATTTTGTGAAATTAGAAAGTTTACTTACCATTTTAATTAATAAATTAAATTAATCAATACATATTTTGCTCCCCCCAGTTATATCACGACTGCGAACTGCTGCGTAAAATCATTAAATATTCAACAATGTACCAATAAAAATCCAAGCGGGTAAATAATATCATCACCTAACATTGTTACGATCCTAAGGGGTGTGCAAACACTACGAAATACGGTCATGTAAATCGTAATCTCGACCACGTAATAACATATTTTAAGTTCCCGTACAAATTGAAAGCTTCACACACACACAGTCCACCTCAATTTCCCTTTCAAACTAGAAAATGAGGGGGTATCACCAGAATCGTCTTCCGAAAAAAATATACAATAACATTTTACGTAAGCACCTCGCCAAAGAAACGGTTTGAAATTATGAAAAAAACCGTCCGTTTAAATAAAAGCTATGGTTACTTCGTCATTCTTAAAGAGAGGTATAGGGAAAATAATCATCAGTTTGGAAGCTTTGTTACGGCTGAACGGAGTCAACGCCGCAGAAACACCTCATATTTCTCTCCGGAGAGAAAGCCCATTTTCAAGGTCTTTTTCGAATCCCGCAAAATGGGGATGATGGTCGGGTCCGGCCCCAGTACCCGCCCACCCTCGTCAAAAACATTTCCTGAGAGCTTCAGCCGGGCAACGGTAATTCTTTCTTTAGCAGCCGCGCAAAGTCAAATAGCGGAGACGTAAATGCGGGTTTCGCCAGATCTATACTTACGGAATCTTTCGCTCCGGGTTGCGGAGTCATTCGGCCTTTTAGAAGCTAATAATAAGGAGGTTTCGGCCCGGGTCAAAGCTGGGGGGCTTGTCAGGAGCGCTTCCCTTCGCCATCCACGTTCGGGGCATGGATTTCTCTAATCACCGTCATGCGAAAGGAATCAAAGGATGGACGATTAAAGTCCTCGGGGACTGTCCATTCGGGTCTTCTAACGGAGAGAATGTCATAGAAATAAGAGTTATTTTAGTATACAAAATACCATGGCTATTATGCGCAAATTTAATTTGGTATTTTCAAAAAGACAAATTTAATCTGATATTTTAAGACAAATGTATTTTGGTATTTTCAAAAATACAAATTTAATTTGGTATTTTCAAAAAAAAATTAATTTGGAATCTTCAAAAAGACAAATTTAATTTGGTATTTTCAAAAAAAATTAATTTGATATTTTCAAAAAGACAAATTTAATTTGCAATCTTCAAAAAGACAAATTTAATTTGGTATTTTCAAAAAGACAAATTTAATTTGGTATTTTCAAAAAGACATATTTAATTTGGTATTTTCAAAAAGTCATATTTAATTTGGTATTTTCAAAAAGACAAATTTAATTTTTTTTCCAAAAAGACAAATTTAGTTTGGTATTTTCAAAAAGACAAATTTAATTTGGTATTTTCAAAAAGACAAATTTAATTTGGTATTTTCAAAAAGACAAATTGAATTTGGTATTTTCAAATTTAATTTGGTATTTTCAAAAAGTCAAATTTAATTTGATATTTTAAGACAAATGTAATTTAGTATTTCCAAAAAGACAAATTTAATTTTTTTTTTCAAAAAGACAAATTTAATTGGGTTTTTTTCTTCAAAAAGACAAATTTAATTTGTTATTTAAAAAAAAACATTTAATTTCGTAATTGTGTTCCTTAATAATAAAAAATCTTTATTATCGCCTAATATAAAACCAATTTTGGGTGTCCAATATAAATTGTTGTATTGGTAAAATTTCAACGTTTTTTGGGATGTAAATCTATTATTTGTTATCGTCTCAGGACAAAATTGAATTAAAATTAAGCTAAATAAGGATTTATGACCAATGGTTCCAGCGAGGTTATTCTTGGTGGACGGTCCCTTGGATGGTCCGCTCTTATGGCATTTCAGCGGCTAAGATCCGGGGGAAAATCGTACTTTTAAAGAACTTATGAGACTTCATTTTATGGAGTTAAATAACAACTCTACGTGATGTCTCGATAAATGCATTTTTCAGAGAAAGTTGAAATTTCGAAATTGTTTCATATTTTTTTATATTTTAATAATTAAAATAATAAAATAATTTAATATAATAATTATACGATCCAATTTGAAATAGCTATTAGATGAAGTACAATTTCAAACATTTCTTTAGATTTTCTATTTATTAGAGTTATCGATACCTATTTATATAGAGTTATCGATACCTATTTATATAGAGTTATCGATACCTATTTATATAGAAGGTCCCTCAAATTGTTATATTTATTCAATTAGAAAAAGGGATTTAAATTCCTATATACTCAATAGAAAATGTATTGATGTTTCTATAGGATTGGGAAACAGTTCTATGGATTTCTATAGAATAATTTTGTAAATGGTTTTCTATAGGATTCCAAATACATTTCTATATAAAGTGTATAGAATATTTTTGAAAGGTTTTTCTATAGGATTTCGAATACATTTCTATAGAAAGTTTTCGAATATTTTTGAAAGGTTTTCTTTTATATTCCGAATACATTTCTATAGAAAGTTTATAGAATGATTTTGTAAGGGTTATAACATAGAATTCCGAATATATTTCTATAAAACGTTTATAGAATATTTATGTAAGGTCTTTCTATAGGATGCCGAATGCTTTACTATAGAAAGTTATAGAATATTTTTGTAAGGGTTATAACATAGAATTCCGAATATTTTTATATGAATATTTTATAGAATGTTTATAGAATATTTTTGTAAAGGTTTTTCAATAGGATTCCGAATACACGAAATAAGACGAATGTTTCTATGTAGAATACCCAATGCAGGGAAATTTTTGATAGCGGAATAGGATCAATATTTGAACGAAAGGCAAAAAAAGTGTAGATTAAGGATTGGTGCAGGGGTTACGGAATGGCCATAAGCGATCGGGCTAAAGTTAGTTAGCTCAGCTACTCTCAATCTATCGGTGGTCTATGCCGCGGGATCTCGTGATCCAGGAAGTGTACATCTCTCTCTCTCCCTGACTGGCTCCAATCCGGAGCATCTGGTAAGCCGGCGATCACGTTCTTTCTGCGAGCAAGAGAGGGTGGTGCTGCTGCTGGTTGTACTATAGTACTGAGATCGACGAACACGTTTTCGCATCCGCTTCCCGTAATAAGGTTCCCCTGGTTCAATTAGAAAGCTCTTACGCCGGTAGAGGCCGCCAACACACGGAATATATATCTATTTATATATATATACTCGCGCCACCAAATAGAAATAAACTAACCAAACGAGTTACAGAGACACTGACTGACGAAGGTGGATTTCTTATAAAGCTGGCTTTCATCGAAAGGTACAGAGTTAGGGGATTAAACTCTATTTATATTATATTTTCAAAATAAAATGCCTTAAAACGTTGGAAAAATTTATTTAAAAGAAATAAAATTATTATTATTATAACTGGCAAAAAGTCGATCACTTTTGAAACGATATTTGCATTTTATTAATTTAAAAATAAAGAAATACAAATAATGGTACCTTATAATCGATTAACTCTATTATAATCAAACACAAAACGTGATTGAGGTTCACTATTAATCGAAATTATTCAGGTTGACTGTTAAAATAACTGACTATTCGATTAAAACCAACTATTAATCGAACCTATTATTCGATTTAAACCTATTATTCGGTTAAAACCCATTATTCGATTGACACCAACTATAAATCGAACCCTTTATTCTATAAAAACCAACTATTCGATTAAAACCAACTATTGATTGAGCATATTATTCGATTAAAACCAACTATTGATCGTACATATTATTCGATTAAAACCAACTATTGATCGATCATATTATTCGATTAAAACCAACTACTGATCGAGCATATTATTCGATTAAAACCCACTATTATTCAAACCCACAAATCGATAAAAACCTCCTATTTTAATTAAAGCCAAATATTAGGTTTTATACCTACTATTAATCGAATCTACTAATTGACTAAGACAACTATAAATCGAACCTTATATTCGTCTCAGACTGTCAATTAATCGAAACTTAATGTTAATCGAACATATAATTAATCAATACGGTAAACTACATTTAAAAGCATCACGTAACGAGACGGAAATCGCGCCGATAAATCGACTAAAATAAATTCAACGAAAAAAACCCGGCAAAAAAATCAGAACCATCGTTTGATTGTCGTAATTAACCCATTTATCGGTTGGATAGATAAATTTCCCCGTTAGAATTAAGCCCAGCAGTTTTCACTCTTTGCACGGATGAAATTCACTGTACGCGCCTCTCATAAATATCCGCTGTGTTTTTTCATTCTGTCTATCTTTGAACTCTTTATCAAATGTCAATTAAGATTAAAAGTTGGACGCTTTCCAAGTTCTAGCGTTAGAGGTCGCTCTTACTACCTGTTAGAGAAGAGAGAGATGTGAATAATGGAGCATGCGAGGACGGAGCCCATTAAGGGTTACGCAGGCGACCTGAATCGAAAATTAGATTTGCTTTTGAAATTCAGCCGAAGAGCGCCGGAAATAATTTCTTTCATTACGCGAATTCAATGACGTCACCGCGATTCCAAACTAATACGAAATAATAATAAAAATGGTCTTTCGTGATTTATGACACATTCCTGTATAATTTAATTAGCTCGAGCCTAGAGATAAATATATAAATCACCACCCATATCATTTGGCCGATTTTACACAATGAAGAATTATAATTGATAATTTTAAATGCCGGCTTTTTTGTATTTACGTTATTTTCGTGCGATTCAAAAAGACAAAAAAATTAATGAATCGTATCTTTTTTTTAAATCAATTAAATTGGTGTTCCCGTGAAGGGGAGGGGGGGGGGTATTTGTTTGAACAATATCATTATTTTTTTATATAATATTTGATATGTGACAGCTACGTAATCATACGTTTGAATTGTAGATCAAATAATTAGTCAATTTTTGTTTCGGAAATTTTGTTACTTTGTCAAATTCTAAATGGCAATTGAAAGTTTAAAGGCCTATTAAGTTTTCTTCTGCCTGTCACCCCTTATATTTGCTTTCCTTCCAAACAAATACCCTGGTGGTAGGCCAACAGCAGAACACGTTGGCCTACCACCAGGGTATTTGTTTGGAGGGAAAGTAAATTTAAAGGGTGACAGGCAGAAGAAAACCTAGGCCTTTAATCTAGTGATATAGGACCATCCGATAAGTGATCAGTATCGGTTAATCGATAAGAGATTTCACTGATTAATTAGATGTCGGCAACTTTATCTATTTTAACAATTAATTAAAATCTAACGATAGGAATTTGAATTAAGTTTTTGAACAATTATTGAAAGTAATTTTATCTTTAACATACTTAACGTTGGCTGCTTGGTCGAAATGTTTATGATTGAACATAGGTAAAAATCGGTGGAAAATCGGAATTTAGAACTCCTTAGAATAACTGGATATCGTCTGTAGAAATCTGTTTGACTTTCACTAAAGGTGTTTTTTTTAAATGTCTACTGAAAGGTAATAATAATCAGCTAGGGTAATACCCAAGGAGGGTGGTGGCAAGCCCTTCATGCCACGCGAGCCAACAGCTCCCTACACTCACTATTACCGTTAACCTCAGCAAGTTTTTATGGAAGGGGAAACCGAAGAGCTCGGGGAAAAACCCCTTAAACCAGTGGGGAGAGAACTTGCAAACTCAACGCGGAAGGAGTTGTTCCGCGTTTTCACACAGTGCCACAAGCTGGGATTGAACCCGGCTCCTCTTGCTGCAAGGCGTAACTGCTATCTGATTGATAGTGCGGTTCAAATATTTGGCGAAACTAGTGACGTACTGCGGCGAAATATTTTACAAACGGCTCTGATTTTCTTCCGCATGCTCGAAAGGTGCAAAGGATTCTATAGAATTGATATAGAAATTATTCTACGTGTTATAATGTTCATAGAAAATATAAATTATCAAATATAGTTGAAATAATGTTATGTCCAAAGTAAAATGGACTCAACAGTGAAATCGTTGACAGCTTTAAAATCGGCGGGTCTCTTCGTTGCATTTCGATATCTGCGAACCTCAAAAAGACCCTCCGTAATTAATTTCCAAATAGAGTCGTTTAAATAAGCTAGCAAACGTGAAATGAAGACGTATCAGCCGGCGTTCGAGCAGGGGTCTGACGATGCCATTTCGGAAGCGTGACCCTCGAACGCGTACGTATCGGTGGAATTAGCATTTTAACCGGCCCTGCTACGAGGAAACCCGCTGCGAGATTTTGGCTGCGAAATCCTAGACAGATTGATCGATATTTTTCGTTCGCTGTACAGGAGCCCCTAAACAAGCTAGATTCATACTTCACTGGGTCTCTCCAGCAGAGAAAAATAAAACAGCAAAACGGACACGCTTGGCCTCGCCAACTAATCAGAAAAATAAATATCTTCCAAGTGCGCCACCGGAGAGAGAGAGCCGTTGATGTCTTTCAAACACAATAGAGGATACGCGCCTACTCATAATCGAATCTACGTTATCTGAAACTCGGAACACCCAACGCGAAAGGTCAACCATGGTCTTCGGTAATAGTGTTAGGTGAGGGAGATAATATAGGATATAATTTCAAAGTGGTTGAGATTATAAATAAACCCGTACAAAAATTGTTTTCAATGAAATTTTTATAGTTTCTTTATTTTTCTACACCTTATAAGAATGCACAAATCAAAAATTAGATATAAATTGATTTTTCTATAGATATTACATTTATTATTCTGTAGAATAACTATAGAATTTTTTATACACATTATTTTGAAAATGTATTAAATTAACAAGAGTTCTAATATTTTGTAATTTAGCCTAGTATGCTCAGAGGGAGTTGGTATTCAAGGTTTTCTGTCGCACATAGAGCTCATTGTTTTTATAGAAAAATTAACAACATTTCTGTAGATTCTATAGAAATTTTTAGAATTTTTCAATTTTGGTCCGATTAAAATTCTAAATATACCTTTGTACAAGTAACAACCGGTTCTAATTTCCAGAATATCTACGAAAAATGGAATAGAAATTTATAAATTCTATAGTTAAAAAACCAAGAAAAGTTCTTGTTTGGTTTTCAATGTGTATAGTAAAATTGCCCACATTTCTATAGATTCTATAGAATGTTTGGTAATTTTCCATAGAATTTTTGGTAATTTTCCATAGAATTTTTGGTAATTTTCTATATAATTTTTGGTAATTATCTATAGAATTTTTCATAATTTTCTATAGACTTTTTTGGTAATTTTCTAAAGAGTTTTTGGTAATTTTCCATAGAATTTTTGGTAATTTTCTATATAATTTTTGGTAATTATCTATAGAATTTTTCATAATTTTCTATAGACTTTTTTGGTAATTTTCTAAAGAGTTTTTGGTAATTTTCCATAGAATTTTTGGTAATTTTCTACAGAATTTTTGGTAATTTTCTGTATAATTTTTGGTAATTTTCTATATATTTTTTAGTAATTTTCTATATAATTTTTGGTAATTTTCTATGTAACTTTTGGTAATTTTCTACAGAATTTTTGGTAATTTTCTATAGAATTCCGATAGCAATTCTCTAGTATTCCTATTGAAAAATTTTGTACAAGTAACTACCGGGTTCTAACCACAGAAATAATAAATACCGACCTATCAGCGCCATCTGTCCGTAGTGAACAAAACGAAATTTAGCTTGTATACAGAACAAACTAGGCATACGGATAAAATTGAATTTAGACGTCATACTTTGGGCATTTAAAACGGTATGGGCCGGCAACAATTCGATCCTCGGGTTGAGGGTTGACAGAACTAATATAAAGTCAAATTTCGATTCTTAAGAGCGTGTTAAACTTGACCTTAATCTTAAAACGGGACGCCATTTAGGCACTTATACGTAAGCGGCCGGGGCCTCTCGCTGTGTCTTGAAGGGTGATTGACGCGTAAAACTCTCAGGAGACATTTTCTTTCGCGAGCCTTCGTGATGATGCATTGGGCGTTGTGTGTCTACTCTCTTAGGCTTCTTCTTCATCTTCCCACGCCACGCGCGAGCCAAACCGACCCGACCCGACCCTCACCGAACAATAACTACCAAGCCAAAATGCACCCCGCGATATGGCTGCGACTCGGTGTCAGGTGGAAACGAAAGTGGCCCTATCCTTCAAAAGGTATACGCGCCACCAGCATCACGCCAAACCGGCAGGAGTTGCCAGCTGGGCGGGAAAACCACCCAATTGGGCTTATTTTAAATAGAAAAATGCGGGTCGGAAATTCTGGAACGGTAGGCTGTTTTTAGGGCTTGTTAAAGGGAATATGAACTAAATCGAAGCTAAGCCTTTTTTCGATAAATTAATGGTTTACATTGTAATTGCTAAAACCATGCTAATTATATCTTTTTTTATTTCTGCTTTAAAAATGTAGCTTAAATCTATTTAATTATTCGAAATATAAAATAACTCTCGAAAATATTTGGTATTGATAATAATAGTAATTATATAATAATGCAATGAAATTAAATGAACCGGTTGTTTATTGTGCATCAAAACAATACGTGAGGTATTAGCAAGTTGATACACACTGGCGACGTGAGTACAAATGAAAGAGGTGGTACAATAAATATATAACTATATATATGCACACATGTAAATCTATATCACTACATCTTTTACACCAGTTAAGAGTTATATAAATAAAAACTCAAATAAAAATACTTGTTAAATCAATACTAATAATAATAAAATTATTTAGGCGAGAATTTCTCATCACAGAATTTACCCTAATTTAAAAGTGTATTTATAAAAAAAAGGTTATTTAAAATAAAATGAAGTTTTAAACGGAGGTAGACATTTTGGGGCTAGGTGGGCTTTCATTTGAGCTACCTCACTCATAGCTGGCAACTCTGCAAAACCGTGGTGTTCTTGTTGGCGCAGTTTCGAGGGAACCGGTCTCGGAAATATTTGCGTGTCCTCTTTAGCGCTGAGAGAGCCGGCTATTAAGGCGGCTAAACATCGCGCATCCGAACCAGGACTCGCCCATAATACTCGCGGCTCGTCAATTTAAGTGTGGGTTCGAATGCCTCTTCGCGCATAGCCCATGACCTCGACACTTGAACTTTTCCTTGGCGAATCCAACCCGCAGTTTTCCTCGAACCTTTGAAGTTGGCCAAGAAATGTACTTATATAATTCAATTAAAGTATAATTTTCCCTTTTTAATTTAAAAATGCGAACACCAAGGGTCCTGTCTAATTGACTAATAGCCTATAAAAGTAATAGGTGTAATCAGAGAATCATCCATGCCCCATCATTGACAAAGGATTTACGATGCCAAAATATCTCCCTAAACCAGGCATCATAGAAATTATTAATTATTAATTAAATAAAATTCAATAATGAATCAAGGTGCTTCTCCTTTAAAGAATTTAATTTTCAATCTCCATATAGTGCTAACCCCATAGAGAAAAACCTACACAAAATGGCGGCAATTGACAAAGCTATAGAGTGAAAAAATTAAATTGTCAATGCAGAAAAAAATAACTCTTACTTTTGAAAAATAATGATGAATTTTCAAATCGAAACGCAAATTTGGTGATTACGAATAAATCCTTCATTTCTGCAGGTATACTGATTAGTGAGATAAGTAGCAAATTATAATTATAATTATAATACTCAGCAGTAGCGGCGCCAGGATTTTTGGGGAGGTAGGCCAACCATTTGGAGCCCCCACCCCCACAATTTTTTCAAATCCGTCCACGTGGATTATTTAATTTTGTTTAAGCAAGTGGTGCAATTTTTGTCTAAAATGGGTACGCGGCGAAAAAATTAGAACTAGTTATGAATTTAAACAATACTAAAAACAGAGTGTGTGTTGATCCTTTTTTGTGTACCGATAATCTTAACAAATGAGTGGTTATTTACTTATTTCTACGACTGAATTCCAGTCTATCAATTTACATTCATTCCTTCGGTGCTTCGCATGTACATCCCTTACATCAGAACTTACAACTTAACGAAAATGAATGTACACGAAGTAAAGTAAGTTTAAGAACCATTTATTTTTCAAGATAAAATTAAAGATGAAATTTGGATATAGTAGCGCTCGCGAAAAATTAAAACTAAAAAATAAACTACTGTCAAAGAAAAGTTACTCGTACTTTTGAAAGGAATAAAAACAGCAGTGCCGTTAAGCGAATTACTCGCATTGAATATTGGAAAATTAATTAATAAATAAATAAATTATCTCGCAAACAAATTACAGAATTTTCTGATATTGAATAATTTGGAGGCCAATATATTAAATGTTTGAGCCCCCTACCAAAATTTCAAGTAGGCCCAGGCCTACCCCGGCTCAAGTCAGCGAGCGAGTTTCAATGCCTTTTCAATTCAGGTGGTCGGGTTACAATGCGTAGGAGGGTGGTGGCAAGCCCTTCATGCCACGCGAGCCAACAGCTCCCTACACTCACTATTACCGTTTACCTCAACAATTTTATATGGAAAGAGTACCTGAAGAACTCGAGTAAAAACCCCTTTAACCAGTGGGGAGAAAGCTTGCAAACTCTACGCGGAATGAGTTTTTCTAACTTTTCATCCGGTGCCACAAGGTGGGCTCGAACCCCGCTCCTCTTGCTGTGAGACGAAAGTGCTAAGCACTCCAACACCCAACCTCTTAAGAACAATGATTAAGGAATTATTTTAAATTGCCGATAGTCTCAGTACATTAACCAATGTCCTTTTACAACATACTTATGTTTATTAAGTAGCTTAAGATTTCTGCAGCACCTGGTTCGAATCCTGATTTACTCGTGAAAAACCACGCCCCTAATCCTTTCCTCGTGTAATATTTACACCTTCTTTCTCCATGGAGGCGGATAATAATATCCGGGTATCATGAGAACAGAGGTCATAACAGTTAATTTATATTATCCTGTAAACATTCTTGGTATTCTTGTCGAAACACTTTTTATTAAAAAAATTTATTCGAAGTGGTGTGACTATCATTAGATCTTCCTGAAATGAAACAGAATCGATTTGTTTATAAGACGCCAATCATTAGCGGCTACCAAAAATCAAACAACGCTCATTTTCCATTAAACGTCGTTAATTTGTAAGATCCCATTACGTACGGTAAACATAAAACAGAAAAAGCTGATTTTATCTTATAGAGATGATGTACGAAAAAGAAAACTTAATTCAACTTATATCAACATACTTCGTTCCAAATTAAACATTATGGAAATTTAAAATAGTAATTTCTCCCTATTACGAACTACCTTTAAAACTACACCTTTCCATCTCGTAATAGCGGCGGATTATGTCAACATCGAAGAGGGTAAATATCAAAATAAAGTCCACACGAAGGCGAAATATTGAAGTTTGGAGCGCCTACAATTGGCGTTCTGTTTTCCTTTTATCGAGAGATTCCGCTAATATTTATTTGGGTAAATAAACCCCGCCTTCTCGAATCCTAAAGTAAACGGATCTCTCTTCATTTTATAAACACCCTAACGATATTAGGCTGATTTAGATACTTAATTTGTTTCGATAGGATTATGAATAAAATAATGGTCTTTTCACACGTATCTCTTCAGCCTTGTTAGGCAAAGAAAGTTCTTAAAAATAACTTTTAACGATACCTTTATTTTATTACCAAATATTTAGTTTGAAGTATTAAATTATTTTTAATCCGTAAGATGATAAAAATAAAAAAATATTAGATATAAATATAATTCAAGATAATGCCTGTAACAAAAATTTACGAAATTAAGGGAAAAATGAAGTAACTTTGAAATAATTTAGAAAATATGTTGGAAAAAAAGTAAATTAATTTTATAGTAGCTTGAATTTACAATACAATATTATTTGTTAGGAAAAGTTGATTGATTCTATTGTAACATGAAGTTAAGATATTATTTGTTTGTGAAAAATTTTATTTACATTTTTAGTAAACAATTGTATTATGAAAATCTTCAAAGCGAAAATATCGTAACTGCACCTATTTATATAATAACTTCATTGTTTATTCATATAAATTAAAATTTGATACCATGGTATAAAATTAATAAATACAATTAAATAAAGTCTTGAATCACGACTAATGGTATTTTAAAAACATTTTTTTTTTAAGTTTTGTTTGTTTATTGCCTATTTTAAACATAGAAATCGTTTACGTGATAAAAGTTTTGGGATAAAATATTTCGAAATTTCAAAGTTGATTTGTTCAAAACTTGATTTTTCAAGGTACCGGCTGTTTAAATTCAGGTAACGAGATACGGTTGGCTATCGAATCCTTTTGAACTTAAAAAGATGAAAACTTTATTACGGGGATATTAGCATTTGTTTGTCCTCTGCAAAATCCTTTTAAAATCTGCTTCGCTACGAATAAATAGAAAATATCTGGATCAGTGACTGCGACGTACACAATTCCCAAAATTCTGGCGGCGTTGAAATTTCCCGAAGGAATTATCAGTATAGATATCCTATACATCAGCTTTCGAATTGGAAATTTCAAATCAGCGGCAAGGAATCTATCAAAGCGTTATGCCGGGAAACTTTCCAACACATCGGGGAATTCTAGAAGTACATATATCCATTTGTAAAATCTGATAAACAGCGTTAGTATCCATTTCTGAACAAATATGTCGGAAAAAGCGAAACACGTTTCAAAAGGGTGTTCAAATTAGCATCACCATTAAACGCGATGTGTGTGTGTGTTTGGGTTTTTAGTAAGACACCTTTGACGCTTCGGGGAGAAGTTGAACATTTTCACTGGCAAAACAAACAATTCTTCTCTCTCCTATTTATCTTCAAAGAAGATAAAGTTTAGGGCGCTCGCGGCTATAACAAATCTTAACAAATATTTCCGAATATTAAAAATTTACCTGTGGGATTAATAGGCTAAGGGTATATTTGCTTTCAAAAGCGCCTATAATTTAAACATCGGGTTTCCTAAAATCGCCCAAGAACCGTAGATAGAATCTCTCTGGCAAATGGATATTTGGAAAAGGTTCGAATTAAATTCCTCAGCATCTCAGCTAGGTCCCTCCCCCTCTTTCATCCGGATCGTATTTACACTGGCAGCGGCGAGATTCGAAGCATCCTTTTGTCCCGAAAACGCGTCCACCCCCTTTCGTATATTAAAACTGGAGATCTTTCCCTTTCGTCCTCGTATACGGGCTGATCGAAAGACCAACACCTGATTCCAAGGATGAAAGAGTACCGGCGGGTGGTTGGGGACGCACCAAAGACGCGAGGATGCGCGCGAGAGGGACGAAAGCATTTTCATGCAAAATGCGCTCCTCGACTGCGAGATTTACGTTATATTGGAGAGAGTCCCTTTAGAAATGAAGATATAAAGCCTCCCAATCTTCACTCCTCACCGAGTTAAAGGTGGCCCTCTCGGAGCGGCCAGGGATGAGAGGATGCTGGGAACGGGAGAGAAGGCTAAGACGACATATCGACGCCGTGTTTATCCGGAACAGATTTCGCTATTAAGAAGGAAGAAGCCCGTCAGCTTGCGCGGGGTGCGGGGGTGCCGGCGCCCGCTATCTCGTGGTGTCTCGTACCGCGGTAGCACCCCCGGCTACTTGCCTTATTTTTGAGCGCGTCCTGTTCTATCCGAAAGCGATATACGAGCCAGGACGAGCCGCGAGGATGCTCGGCGTACCTGCGCCTGCCTTCGCTTCTTTTGGTATGCAAATGCGCATTTACGGGTGGATCCTGATTTGCATACCCGACGAGAGTTTTCATTATTTTCTTCTCCCCCGCTTCTGCTCGCTGTCCTTCCTCTTTTTGTCGCCAGGGAGCGCGACTCAAGCTGAGGGATGGCCCAATCGAAGGACTACTCGCGAAGGGGTGGCACGGGCCTCCCTGTCGACTTCTAAAACTAAAAAAGCGGGCTAGCCCAAGAGCGAAAGAAGTCTGCCCTGGCTTCCAGGAAATCAATACTTACCAGCGAAAATTTTGCCCCGTTATACTTAAAAAAGGGGCTACAGCTATCCCCCCCTTCCACCACATTAAACTATAGCGAATACGACTACACCTTTTTTCAATTGTATTGTTTTAAATTTAAAAATGATTTTATTAAAATATTGATACTCCACAGGCAATATACGACCAAATAGGGTTGTCATAAATTAAAATCATACTTATTCAGGGTTGCCACACGTCATGGAAAACAGGGAAAGAACAGGGAATTTGAAAATGGGCTTAATAAGACAGGGAAAGGCCAGGGAATTAAAAAATGGGCTTAATAGGTCAGGGAAAAGTCAGGGAATTTAAAAATGGGCTTAATAGGTCAGAGAAAAGAAAGGGAATTTAAAAATGGGCTCAATAGGTTAGGGAAAAGTCAGGGAGTTCAATTTTATCTTGACACTTTTTGAAGGTAATTTTAATCTAAATCTATAAATCATGTGATTATTATTTAGTTCTTTGAAATAAATGTCAATTTTAAAGTTCAAAATTGTCTAATTTTGGGCGTAAAAAGTCAAGGAAATCTCTTAAAATGGTCAGGGAAAACAGGGAATAGTCAAGGAATTCGATTCTGAAAATATTTTGGCAACCCTGTTATTGATTATGGTGCAAAAAGCTTTAGTCGAAGTGGTCAAGTTTTCAAATTGGGCCAATGTTTTATGAATATGTCAATTCATCAATGTAATCAAATTTTAAAAGGATAAATTTGTGTTTTTCGAATTTTTAAATACAAGTTTTACTAGGTTCTATTATAATTTGGCGTTAATTATTATCTTTAGTCTATCTAAAGATACCCAAAATAACCCAAGGCAAAAACATAATAAATAAGTAATAAATTTAGCCAATTTGTGGGACATGATTTGAGTTGCCTAGCCCATCCAACTTTTCATACGTATAGTATCTATATCGTGAATATTTTTACCAAAACCGTTAAAACTAAACTCGCATAAATATTCTAAATTGAATCACGAATTCGTACATCGTCAATTTTCGCCTAATTCGGTATACTGCGCGAGTACATTCCGTTAATGGATCAAACCGTAAAAACATCACACCCATAAAAGGCCCAAAATTCCAATAGTCTATAAAACCCGTAGCGGAGGCTAAAAAAATATGAAGAAGTTATAAATCAAAGCTTTAAGCTCGCTATAAGGTTTTTGTTAAATTAAAAATTAATTACAGGTTTCTCGGACTGAAAATAAATCAATTTTTGTTTCCCCTCCCTTTATAGAGAAAGAAATTGGTGTCATAAGAAAGTTTCGTCGGGGGGATAATATCCAAAGGCAGGGCGACTTTTGGGACAATAAATTTCGGAGTTGACCATTAATTAACGCGTGGAAAAGAATCCCTTTGCGATTACATCTAAATAAGTAGGGTCCGAAAGATATTTTCGATATCAGGGGGCAGGGATGAAATCCCCGTCCATACATCAAAGGAAAAGATGCCTCCTATCATTAGCCGATTCTCCGATGGCAAAAAAATGCGTTTCCTTCGGGCAATCAAATTCCTGACCATATTCTACTACCTTTTTGTTATTATATATAGAAAAATCTGCTATTTAGAGAGAGGCATTTTTCGGCGGAATTTTTGCCCCGGTCCAATGTCGCGAAGACGCTGGTTTCATCAGAGTTGCCGAGACATTACAGGCATCCGTGGAGCGGACGTGAGTGGACTGTAAGATGACCCATCTTTTCGCCTCCGTAAGAGAACGATTTTTAAACGAAACAAAAAGTCGAGTCTTTGGCAGCATCGACATCGGAGCCACTCCCAATGCCTCTAGAGATGCGCGCTCTTATTTGGGAAGAACAACCCGAAACGCCCGCGGTACCATCCTGTATCGTTCCCGTCTCGGAATCGATTGTAATTTACGGTGGACTCTCTTTATGGTACTCTGCTCTTTCGTTTTTTCATTCCGTCGAATTTCGTAAAAACGTCCTCCTTCGATTCTTTTGGGACGGTCGAGCTCCGATATTAACTGTCAGAGATGGGACGTCTTCGGATGTTATTGAGAAAGTGGTGCTGGGTGTTGTATATTGGACGATATGCTCCTAGCGATGACGAGCGCTTTTTTAAATGACTTTCGGCAGTTTTGGTATTATTCGTATGTTTTGTGTAAACGAACAATATTTATAAAACTAAATTTTTTATTATTTTTTTTTTTGTTTTGTTTATTTTTGGTTTATTGAATTTTTGGTTTATTTAATTTTTTGTTTATTTTATTTTTTGGTTATTTTATTTTTTGTTTATTTTATTTTTGTTTATTTTATATTTGGTTTATTTTACTTTTAGTTTATTTTATTTTTGGTTGATTTTATTTTATTTTTGGGTTATTTTACTTTTTGTTTATTTTATTTTTGTATAATTTTATATTATGTTTATTTTATATTATTTTTTGTTTATTTTATTTTTTGCTTATCTATTTTTATCCTATTATTTGTTTGATTATCTATTTTTATCTTATTATTTGTTTGATTATCTTTTTTTATTTGTTTGTTTATTTTTTTATTATAATTATTTTGTTTGTTTATCTTTTATATATTTTTTGTAAACGAATATTTAGATAAATAAACCTAACATTATATTGTTAAAATATTTTGTTTATTCTGGCGCCATCTACGTTAGATTTTAGAAAGTAGATACTATTTAAGTTCTGTTGAAACGGGAGTAAAAGAAATTACAAGCTCACCGGCATACCATATATTCAAAAATTTAATTTGTGAATCCACAAATACATAATCTCGGTGGGAACAAAAATTGAAACCCGAAATTAATATTTAATAACCGGTTTTGGCAGAATACCCAAGTTGTAGTTCCACCTTTTATGAAAATTTTACATCTTATATTGGTAATTCGTTATAAGCCATCTGTCAAAACGTCATCCGAAAAGACAATTTTTTTTGGGGGAGGGGGTTTGTGAAATCTCGGAGATATCAGATCTTAAGGATAACGACGCCTCACGAAAGGATCCCGAAGATAGGATCCCCAAAATTGACAGACACGAGCCCCCTCTCCTCCCCACCACCATTAAAAATTATAAAATAATAAAATAAAAAAGATATCAAGGTACAGTGGGCACCTCGCTACACTGCGCCAACAAAACAGCGAAAGCCCTTTTTCCTCTAAGATACACAGCGTGTATCTATATTTCTATTCTACCTTAGAATACAAACATCGTATGTCTAAAATTTTATGGTAAATCCGTTAGCAAACTTTTGTAAGTCGATTTAGTTATTGGCCAGAGTTTGAATTGTATAAAACGGTCTAATTTCAAAGGTGGATGTGATGGGAAAATATAACTACTCTTTGATCTTAGCCAAAACGACGAAAGACGCTAATTATTCAATTGGAAAAATATATTTTATATTAATTAATTAATTTATATTTTTTGTACAAAATAAAATTTATCAAAGTTGCCTAGTGACGCTTAAATGTTTAATTTAAGTTCTTCAAAAAGTATGTTGCAGAATTATACGAAACCCAAATATGGTATATCAATTAATATATTTCTAAAATTTTAACACTTTTAGAAAAGCTCGATTTAATTGAGTGCTTCTTCAATGAAAGATGAATTTAACGAATTAATTAATTTATTTAATCATAATTTGCATAATTGTTGGTAAATTTTCAATTACTGAGAGATGAAAAATATTTTAAAATAAATCAAAGACAGATGTCGTTACTGTTTCAATTTGAATTGCTATATTCAGTCTGTTCGTAGGTAGAATTTGATTTAACTGAGATGAAGCGATTCTTATGGAAACACGCGCAGTGGTATGCTTAGTAATATTTATCGCATCTTTAAACTGGTTCTCAATTACCTAAACACGTTCTTGATAATACGCATTAAGCGTGTATTCCCGATGTGCTAGAAATATTCGTAAGATTTAGTTACGACGTTTTGAATCTCGGGGGTTTAAGAAATGCAGTGTGGGAATTCGTATAGTTCGCTTGAATTGTCCAGGGGTCAAAATGAGGGACAAGTTTTCAACGCGACAAAATAGAAAAAAAAATTGGCAGCGTAGAGAGAAGCCGTTTTCGTCATTACGACGAAATAAAGGATTCGGCGCGTGAGACGCATATTAATTAGCGGGTACAGCCTCACTCAGTCAGCCAAGAGATATTGTTAGAGATCAGCATCTCGAAATTGTTGGCATCCGTCAGCCAGAGAGTTCTCTCACTCGCTAATTCGAATACGCTCCGAGGCGATTAAAACGTCCACCGAAGAATTAAATGAGGCTTGACTTCTTCAGATTGCACGCAATTCCTGCTACTCTGGGTGCTCGCTAAAAGACAACTTTCTTAATGGTCTAGACGAAGACAGAGGGGGAGGGGGCCTAATATGACCATTTCGACCCTCTTACGCGAAAATAAAATCGCGCATTCCAATAAAGAAGTGGTGCCACCAGAACGAAAAAAAGACAAATCGAAAATGTTTAATCTGATAATTGCCGGATAATTTCAGGGCGACAACGCCGAAAGACACGCTGGTGCTGACATGTCACCAACGAAAAGGCAAAAGAATAGTTGACCCGTGGGGGGTACCGTCTCGATTCTTGGGCAAAAGTATTAAAAGGGTTATTGGGAGATCAGGGCGCCGAGATCGAGCCCGGGACCCGGTAAATTTAAAGTCGATCGATGACTTGGGCCTAAGGTGGTGCCACCAGATTTCTAGCTTTTGTGATAAACCAGGATACTTGAAGTAGACCAAATTGATTGAATGATATTACAGAAATGGTAAAAAGTCTACGCTTACTATTTCGTCGTCGTGTACCCTACTGTAGCAAACAATACTAAATACTATTTCCAAGAATATTAGTTTTCTAAAAGCTGTACTTAAATCATTATCTCTTAAAAATCGGTTATGAATATATCATATATTCGCGTATTGATATGTAAGATAAATAAAAAAATCACACAAAACGCAACCTATAGCTATATGTATGTATTTGACTTTCAAATGATTGGTCACGCTCGGTAGAAAGTAAATCCACTTGATTGTGACCACTGTGTCACCTCTGAAAAGATGGTCATGGCATCCGTACCGTAGTCTCTCGGCAGTCAGCCACAACTTTCTTTTTTCAATTAATATTTCATGGTTTGAGTTTCCCATCACTATACCTAAATCGTGGTAACCACCAATATTTAGAGAAATCATATTTTAATCTTCAAATCGGGCCATTTTAGCCTCAACGTTTTATGAATTTTATATATTATCCTTATATTGACTTTTGGTTTGTGGTTTACGGCCAATTTCGAGCTACAGTTTTTCTGAGACTGAATGTAAAACGTTGGTAGTAGATTTTTTCCTTATAATTAGGTAATAAGAAACTACTTCGGCCTAGTGAACCGCGAATACGCTTAAGTCACTAGCGTATCTTTATAGTTAACAATCCTTCGTTAGAGTTAATTACAATCTATCATAGATTTGATTACGTTTTTAGTTATATTTAGGGTGGATTTAGAGTTACGCGTCGATTTCAAAGATATTTTTGAATTTGAAAGTGCTACATGTCAACGTTGAATAGTATTGCAATTTGAAAGTGCTACATGTCAACCTTTAATAGTATTGCAATTTGAAAGTGCTACATGTAAACGTTGAATAGTATTGCAATTTTAAAGTGCTACATGTAAACGTTGAATAGTATTGCAATTTTTATATTAATAAATGTAGAACACCATTATACTATCAATTGTAAGTGTTGAAATATACTAAATGTAGAATACTATTATTTTACGTGTTGAATTATACGAAATGTAGAATACTATTATTTTACGTGTTGAATTGTTTTGTTTTATGTGTTGAATTCTTTTGTTTTATGTGTTGAATTCTTTTGTTTTATGTGTTGAATTCTAATATTTTATGTGTTGAATTCTATTAATTTATGTGTTGAATTCTATTAAGTTATGTGTTGAATTATATTAATTTATGTGTTGAATTCTATTAATTTATGTGTTGAATTCTAATATTTGCTGTTGTTGAATTCTATTATACGTTAATTTCTATTTTAATTTATTGTTGAAATCTATTATATCTGTTTTTTATTTGTTGAATTCTATTATATATTGAATTTTAATTTTTATTTGTTAAATTCTATTAGATATTGAGTTCCATTATGTGTTGAATACTATTAAAGGTTGAGATCAGCCAGTTAATTCTCCGATCAGTAAGATGTGGTTCCTCGAAACCCTTTTGTTTCAAAACTACTTTTGTAAACAGCACCTTAACTCGCGACACAGAGCATCTTATATCAATTTTAATGTTCCCCGACGAATCTATCGTTATCTATCGCTCTTCTAAAATATCTTACACAAGTAGACAGACACGCGTACGGACAACAATAATTTCTAGTCTAGTATTCAACCTCGCTTCGCTCGTCCAATAAATTCCCAAATATAATTACGGGTTACGAAGATATATATGTACTTTATACATTAAATTCTTCATATTTTTATTTACTTCGAGATTTACTTCGGTATTAATCATTTTAGTTGTTGGCCAACCAAGGCAATAATTAAAAAGGGTAATTATATATCCCTATAAATAGTCGTAAATATCCATCAATATCGAAGACCTTTTCGAACTTTAATAACCACTTGGAGAGTATTTACGCGAGACACAGACGAAGGAAATGAATGTTGAATATCTTCTTCCGCCCTTCTTCTCAATTCATCAAAATTAATTCGACGCTTGCGAGGAAGAGGCTCCGAAACGTGGACCATTCGTATAGCGTACAGTTATCTCGGGTTACGTCACGGGCCTGCTATCCGACATAACGGTTGTAATTAGAGCTTTAAAAAATAGACTTTCTTCTCCACCGTACGATTGACCCTTGACCTTTTTTTTTACTTTTATTTTTGCAGGAGGAGGAATCTTTAGCAGCTGCGGATTGGGAAAACATGGAAGGATTCAATCGCTCATAAACACGGGGAAGCCCCCGAAAATGCCGAAGAGGGTCCATTAATTATAACCTGGTCGCTGCCCTTCATTAGGTAGGTGTGCTTTGCCTCAGTGTGTATAATTAGAGCACGTTTCAATTAATGGGAGCGCGTAGCTCTCCCTCCCCACGCGTCTGACCGCGTTCGATTTTTCGTACGAAACGAAAAGCGCATGCGCCTGCTCTAATCAGCAAACGCCGTTTTCCTAACGAGCTTAGATACGAGTGTCTACTACCAGAAGTTCATAATAAACCCTTCAGGGGGGGGGGGGGGGTTAAGGGGAAGCGGGTTATGTAAAAACCGTATCCCCCCATAAGTTGATAAGTTGCAACATCCAATTCACAGCAATGACTAAAGACGGAACTTCGCGAGATTGGACTAACGAATAGGGGCGTAATAGTCTTTGTTGACCTTGAAAAAGTTGATTTATAGTGTCGTAACGCATTTTACAAAATATTTCTATATTATCTACGAAATGTTATGAACGTTTTTAGAAGCTATCAATGTTTCTGTATTCTATAGCTATTGCTATTGAAAATACTTCGAACTTTTATAAATTTTGTTCAATTCCAATGGAACAATTACCCAAATTTCTTTAGAAACTTTCTTCGAGTAAGAATTGTGGTTCTTCTGAATTCCGAATAACGTTCTTTTGAATTACAAATACAGTTCTATAGAAATTACGTCAATTTCCATTTATAGTTCTATGTAATTTCGATTACAGTTTTATAGAATTACAATTACAGTTCTATATAAATTACGTCGAATTCCAATTATAGTTCTATAGAAACTACGTTGAATTCTAATTATAGTTCTATAGTCATTTCGATTAAAGTTTTATAGAATTTCAATTACAGTTCTATAGAGATTTCGTTGAATTCCAATTATAGTTCTATGTTATTACGAACACAGTTTTATAGAATTACAATTAAAGTTCTATAGAAACTACGGCGAATTACAAATACAGTTCTATAGAAATTACATCGAATTATAATTATAGTTCTATGTTATTTCGAATACAGTTTTATAGAATTACAATTATAGTTCTATGCCATTTCGAATACAGTTTTATAGAATTACAATAAACTACGTTGAATTCTAATTATAGTTCTTAAGAAACTACGTCGACTTCCAATTACAGTTCTATTGAAATCCGATTAAATTTCTATAGAAATTAGATTACAGCAAATGTTTGTAAATGGCGAGAAATCAAAGTATGAAATTTGACCTCGAAGTCTTGTAGGCTTTATTAATTAATTTTCTCTTAGTTTCACAAACACGTATTAACCTTGTGTAATTCGAGTAAAATCTCGCCATTTTAATTATGAAAATTTTGAATAAATTACTAGTTTTATTTTATTAGTCGTTAAATCGTTATTTTACGACTAAAAAATGCATATTAATCTAAAAAAATAATGTAATCCAGGATTTTCCTGTAACTAAATTTACTTTTATTAAAATTTGTATGCGAATTTCATAATCACAATTAAACAAAATAATTTTAATAAGAAAAAATAATAGCAGAGATATATAATATTTATCTTATCTACGTTGCATTATTCCTTCGCAGGATAAAAAGAAATAGGACGGGGCGAATTACGCCATAAGTAAATATCCATACGAAGTATATTTTTTCACGTTTCAAATTGTTAGGGTGGAGAAATAGAAAATGTTCAATCTTAATGCGGGACACGTTATATTTTAACGTCCTATAGATAGATACTTCTTTCATAAAATATACAATATACTTCTGATAATAAAGAGATCGTAGTGTCACGAACACGTCCTCCACCGTGATACCGGAGACCTCAAAAGAAAATAAGTACATATATATATATATATATATATATATATATATATATATATATATATATTTTAAGGATTTTAGAACGAAAACTGAACTTTATTTCTCCTCTCGCTAAAGTAAACTCGGTTCGTCGGAAGGGGGGGGGGTTTCGTGGTAACCCCATTTCAGCACGTGTCTCATAAGATAATCCGCTCTTCATTGTTGTCGCCTAGCAACGCTCGCGCCGGGAGTGTAAAAAAGAAAGGAAGCAGCTTCGTTGGGTGATATTGGCGAAATAGAACCTCGAGGGACATTTAGCGGGATCTCCGAAAAAGTGAGGTCTATAGGTCCCACCAGTGACCCCAGTAGACTCGTACCAGAAATGAGGGCCACCCTGCAATATATAGCGAGCAAACGTAAAAAAAAAAAACTTTTTCCATGGTATAAAAAAAGGTAGGGAGAAATGCCCCCCAAAAAAGACGAGACCAATATTAGATTTCAACTTTGCACCTCGGTCACGTTCTTGCTTTAAAGGGAATGGAAAGGTTTCAACTGTGAAGGGCAAATACACGGCCTTTCTTCAGCGGGCTGCTTCCGCGAGGGTTCACTTACGCCACGACGAGACGAAATCGAATTGTGTCCCCGAGTTTCGGCCGACATACAGTCAGAAAACGCCACCTCCCCACCAACGGAAAAATGGCGTCTTCTGAATAGAACACGTAGCTATACCGCTTGACACTGCCGCTTGCTGGAAAATTTCCCGAGAACGATATGTGCCCGTGGTATACGGCTAGTTTTTCTTTCGCCAACATCGCGTGTAAAATGTCTATCTCGTAAATTATCAATGTTCCTAAAAGAGGCTTCATTGAATTAGGTGGGAAATGGCGTCTTGGGAAACTAAGGTGACGAAACTCAATCTTTAGTTGGTACACGGAGCTTCATATCGAAACGTTTCGTCATCGTCTTTAAAAACGCCCAAATTTGAAATGGAAACTTAAAGTGGGTTTGTCATCGTCTTTGGGGAAAATCAATGCGTGGAACTAAGGTTCATTTATTCACACATGTGAAATTGTGAATGTTTTTGTATGTATTCTATGAAATTTTATAGATTTCTAGAAGGAGGTTTAAAGGCCTAGGTTTTCTTCTGCCTGTCACCCTTTAAATTTACTTTCCCTCCAAACAAATACCCTGGTGGTAGGCCAACAGCGGAACACGTTGGCCTACCACCCGGGTATTTGTTTGGAGGGAAAGTAAATTTAAAGGGTGACAGGCAGAAGAAAACCTAGGCCTCTAAGGATTTCTAAATCCTAAATATTTCTATTGAGACGGTCTGGAACTTACTAGGTTTTTCAATGGCTATAAGCATATCTAAGGATTTGTAAAACCTTCAGAGTGGTCTGTAAAGGTTTTCATAGAAAAGACCTAAGACTTCATAGGTTTTTCAATGGCATTAGCAGCTAAGAATTTCTAAAACCTTCAGAGCTCAATATTTCCATAAAAAACACCCAAGACACCACTTTAAGCCCAAGTCAACTAAAGACTTTCAATGCCTTTAATTCAGGTGGCCAGCCTTTCATGCCACGCGAGCCAACAGCTCCCTACACTTACTATAACCGTTAAAACCAACAAGTGTTTGTGGAAAGGGGAAACCGAAGAACTTGGAGGAAACACTTTAAGCAGTGAGGAGAGAGCTTGCAAACTTCACAAAAATTACACGCTATATTTATGAATTATTGATTCACAATATAAAATTAACACTGGCTTCTAAAGGTAGTTATTTTCGAGTTTCCTTTATCCTTATTATGTTACTTATGTGAAATATTACGAGGATTAATTATCGCATCGAAACACAAGAAAAATAAAAAAAATTAAATTATCACAAAACTTGGGGCTTAAAGATCGAAATATTAAAAATTAAAGTTTCAAATTAAAAATGTTACAAAAATCTGTGAGTGAAAAAACCAATGTTAAAAAAAAATCTCAGAGTAAAAGATCAAAATATTAAAAAATACATGTTTTATATTAAAAATGCACGTTTTTCATTAAAAATAGACGTTATATATTAAAAAGACACGTTATATATTAAAAATACACGTTTTATATTAAAAATACACGTTTTTCATTAAATACATTTTGGTTTTTCATTAAATACACTTGCGTTTTTCATTAAATATACACGTTTTTCCAGAAATATACACGTTTTTAATTAAAAATACAATTTTTACATCACAAATACACGTTTTAAATTAAAAATACAATTTTTACATCACAAATACACGTTTTAAATTAAAAATTCACGTTCTACACAAGAAGTACACGTTTTCAAATAAAAATACACGTTTTCCGATAAAAATACACGTTTTCCATTAAATATACACTTTTTACATTAAATATACACGTTTTTCATTAAAAATACACATTTTCCTATAAAAATGCACGTTTTCCATTAAAAATGCACGCTTTCCATTAAAAATGCACGCTTTCCATTAAAAATGCACGCTTTCCATTAAAAATGCACGCTTTCCATTAAAAATGCACGTTTTTCATTAAAAATGCACGTTTTTTCATTAAAAATACACATTTTTCATTAAAATACACGTTTTTCAATAAAAATTCACGTTTTTTTATTAAAAAAACACTTTTTAAGTTCAAAATATTAAAACTTAGCGATGTAAATTCAAACATTAGGGAAAATCTTAGTAAGATAACAACCGGGCAATGGTTTCCTGAAATCAAGTCCAGCTAAGTCCGAAAATGGAGTCCCAGAGTCTGTAAATGACAGTGTACAGGGGGTGGTTATCTAGATAAAAATGATCGGGTCAACGTTGAGATATACCCCGTGTGCGCGGAAAAAGAGGGAGCGAGACACTACGGCGGTGAGTGATGGTCTCAATGTCTGATGGTGCAATGAATGACGCGTGCGTCACGCGCTCCGATTAATCAAGGAATGGCCGAGCGTGGACTCTCTCGTCAAAGACAAGCGGGGGAGGGAAAAGCGTCATAGAGAGTGACCCCAAAAACCGCGTGTCCTTCCGTAAGCCCCTCTCCGTGTCCGCAGAAGGAAGAGATGTCCGTGCTACGTGCCCCGCAATCGGCCAATATAAAAAATATCGCGCCCAACTTTTAGATACGGAGTTGATGGAGACCTCGGACCCGCTGCTGGATTGAGTTCGAGAGTGTAGAGGTAGTGGTCAGGGCTAGATTTGCGGGCCCCGCCAGAAGCAGATATCCGATAAGCGGGCCCGAGGGAGAGAGAGACACCACGGGCGCGGGGAAGGCGACTTCCCAGACGGTGTCCTTTAGTTTTTATCGGCCCATCAATTCCGGGGCCGTCCTCAATCCGTGGATTTCGACGATCGGCCTTTTTATTTACAATTCGGGTCTCGCTCCTCCAAGCTACCCCTTGGCCTAACAGCTCGCTTCGATGCGGTTTTGCAAATCTCACGCCCCCCCCCCCTCCCCCCCACCGTTACTCTTCGTACGTGATTCAACAGATAGACCTCGATCGATACATGTCCACTACACCAACTTGCCTATGGCCTATCGAATAAATACGATATACCGTTTAGTTTAGATTTTCTAGCAAAGATCAATTATTTGACCAATACCTAACCTTAAAAATATTTCTGTAGGCTTTCTATGATTTTTATATACCTTCTATGATTTCTCTAGGCTCACTAGGATTTTTATAAGCTTTCTATGATTTCCATAGGCTTTTTGATTTCTATAGTCTTTTTATGATTTCCATAGGTTTTCTATGATTTCTATAGGATTTCTATGACTTCTATAGGCTTTCTACGACTTCTGTAAGCTTTCTATGAATTCTATAGGCTTTCTTATATTTCTATAGGCTTTCTATGCTTTTTATAGGCTTTATATGATTTCTATAGGCTTTTTATGATTTTTATAGGCTTTTTATGATTTATATAGCCTTTCTATGATTTTTGTAGGCTTTCTATGATTTCTATAGGCTTTCTATGATTTTTATAGGCATTCTATGATTTCTACAGGACTTCTATAATGTATTATATCCAAAGCACCTTCTATGAATATTTCTATAGAAAAATAACTTTGGATAGCTATAGAAAAATTATAAAATATCTATAGATTCCCTTTACAGATTGATTTCCTTACAATAGATCTCTATAGCATTTCTATAAAATCTTATAGCTATTGAATGTTCTATTAATTTTTTTATTGAAGAAATAACCTAGAAATTTGTATTTTTAAAAATGGCTATAGATAAATTAAATAAATTTTCCTTAGATACCTTTTACAAATAGAATACTTTAAAACATTTCTAAATTATTTCTATGAAATATTATAGCCAAAGAAAGCTCTATTAAAATTTCTACAAAAAATTATTTCAAAATTTCTTATTTTTAAAAATTACCCAAATTTCCATAGATTCCATTTAAAATTGATTGCCTTACAAAATAGTTCTACTGAATTTCTATGAAATTTTATAGCCCAAGAATGGTCTATTCTATAGAAAGAAATGTTTAAATATAATTTTTTTCAATTTATCTTAGAAAATTTGCAAATTTCTATAGATTTCCATTAAAAATAGATTCGATTACAAGCTATTTCTATGAAATCTTATAGTCACTGAATAACTTATTAAAATTTTTATTGAAAAGAATAACCTCGAAATTTTTAAATGGCTATAGAAAAATGATCCAAATTTCTATATATTTCCTTAGGTAACATTTCTAGGAAATCTAATAGACGACTGTAGAAAATCTTAACCGCTATAGAAGGCTCTGTATAAGTATTTCTATAGAAAAAAATTAGAAATTTCTAGGTACTAAAGGCTGTAGAAAAATTATTCAAATTTCTATTCAAATTTCTATTTATTCAAATTTGGGTAATTTTTCTACGGAATTTCTATAACAATTCAGGGTTTAATGAAAAAATATGCCAAGGCAGAAATGATGAAATTTGACCCTCATTTAGTGTTTAATACTTTTTGATCCTGATAGAAATTAGAAGTAATCGGTGTATATATTTTTAAATGTAGAATGTATTAATTATTGAGTTCTATTAAATGTAGAATACTATTATATTATATGTTGAGTTCTATTAAATGTAGATTCCTATTATATTATGTGTTGAATTATTAAACGTTGAATAGTATTGCAATTTGGATATTATTAAATGAAGAACACCATTATATTAAGTGTTGAATTATATTAAATGTAGAATACTATTATTTTATGTGTTGAATTCTATTATTTTATGTGTTGAATTCTATTAATTCATGTGTTGAATTCTAATGTTTTGTGTTAAATTATATTAATTTTTGTGTTGAATTATATTAATTTTTGTGTTGAATTACATTAATTTATGTGTTGAATTATAATATTTGGTGTTGAATTCAATTTTTTAAATTGCTGTGGAATTCTATTATATGTAGAATTATTTTTTAAATTGTTGTGGAATTCTATTATATGTAGAATTCTTTTTCATTTTTTGAATTATATTATATGTTGAATTCTATTTTTTTTTTGGTTAAATTCTATTATATAGGCCTATTGAATTTTATTTTTTATTTGTTGAATTCTATTATATATTGAGTTCTATTATGTGTTGAATACTATTAAAGGTTAAATACTATTAAAGGTTGAATCCTATTAAATGTTAATTATTATTAAAGGTTGAATACTATTAAATGCTGAATATAATTAAATGTTAAATACTATTATATGGTGAATATAATTACGTTTTGAATACAATTACAGGTTGAATACTATTAAAGGTTGAATATTATTAAAGGTTGAATATTATTAAAGGTTGAATATTAATAAAGGTTGAATACTAATTAAGGTTGAATACTATTAAAAGTTGAATACTATTAAAGGTTGAATACTATTAAAGGTTGAATACTATTAAAGGTTGAATACTATTAAAGGTTGAATACTATTAAAGGTTGAATACTATTAAAGGTTGAATACTATTAAAGGTTGAATACTATTAAAGGTTGAATACTATTAAAGGTTGAATACTATTAAAGGTTGAATACTATTAAAGGTTGAATACTATTAAAGGTTGAATACTATTAAAGGTTGAATACAATTACGCGTTTAATACTATTAAGTGTTTAATACTATTAAGTGTTTAATTCTATTTCGTGTTTAATACTATTACGCATTTAATACTATTTCGGGTTGAATACTATTTCGTATTGAATACTATTTCGTGTTGAATACTATTTCGTGTTGAATACTATTTCGTGTTGAATACTATTTCGTGTTGAATACTATTAAATTATGATTAATATATTTTGAATAGAATTACATGCTGAATACTATATGTTTAATATTACATGTTTAATATTAACACCAAAATTCTTCAATTCGCGGAAAATATTTCCCCAATCGAAGAACCCAGCGATACGCAGCCCCTCGAAAGTATTTTTTTTTCGCGAGCATATCGTCATCTATGAGTGAAAAGACGAACCTCCGCGTCGATATTTTTTTTCGTTCACTCCTCCCCGAATTCATGAGTAATGACATGCAATAATTGAATAATATAATGATTTCGTAATAAAACAATACAATATACTACCAAGTTATCCGTATTTATAAAGCGCTTCCTTTTCACATTTCATAACAAATTTGATACGCATAAATTAACCAAGCGAGACTAAATTATTCCATGATAATAAAATGGCACGTAATAATAACACAAAAGCTGACCCTCGCCCAAAAACCCTCAATAAAAAATAATACCTCTCATTTAAGGCCATAACGTTTGTTCTAAAAATTTACAATTTGTAAACCGTGAATATAATAATTATAAAATTTCTTTAAAGATTAAATATAAACAAATTGAGTGGATTTTTTATTAATCTTTTAATTATTTTTTCATTAAACTGTTAAAAATGTCGGAACACCTATTTTTTTTTATTTTTGACCATTTTTAAACCACATTTGTTTAAGGAAAGTATTGTAAGTTAAATGAATAAGACTTTTTCCAATAACTATTTCAATTTGAAGTAAATTACGCGGATCTAAATTAATCCATACCATACCATTAGTTTATAATTCATTTCAAAATAATGTTACTTTAGTCGAAACCCGAACCAAATGATACTCCCATAAAAAAATACCCAAACGTTGTTCTAGATATAATCATATGTAACATAATTACTCATAAGTGTGCCTCTGTTTACCATCTCTGAATTAAAATTTTAAATGAGACCTTGTTTCACATCCACCAAATAAAATACGGACTAACGTCGCGTAAAACTGGTTTTACCTTCCTTCCCTCCCCGCCAGAACTAGTTTTGATGACGATAAAAGCGTAATCGACTGGGAAGTGACGTCAATTACGTCATATCCTTGCAACAAGGTCTCATTGAGGTAAAGTTCTTTCTGGCACACTTATGAGTAATTATGTTACATATGATATAATTAATAAAAACCCCATTCCAAAAGTGATCAATTTTGAGCACGTATTTTCGAATGAAAATCAAAATGGATAATTGGATTTTTGAAACAGATGTTGACTTTAGAAGGGATAATTTAGAAAAATCATGTAGACGTTATAACGGGAGATTTAGAGCACTTTGACAGCATTGGAAAGTTAGCTTGACGAATCGCCTACAAAATATCGAGGGCCTGAAGAACTCTCTAACGATTGGATGATACTTCAACAATGGTTAAAAGCTAATAAGACTACAGTCCACGTTTACTATTTCGTCGTCGTGCACCCTGCTGTAGCAAAAAACGGTAGTAGGGCATCCTGATGAATTATGGTTGTTTTCTAAGGCTCGTGTACACTACAGCCACAGTACACACGACCTATAGCTGATTAGATAGTCACTGATTTCCGTCATGGTCTGATCAAAACGAGTAGCTAGCATTTTTGTTGTAAACCCTGATCGGCTGCGCTAGTGCGGCTAGTTTGGGAAGCCGTGAAGATGGTTCGGTGGGTACTTCTTGCTATTTTTACGTTAAGCAGGGTACACGAAGTAGAAACAAAGTGGATGGACGATACTACAACAACGGTAAAAAACCATAAGAACAGCGGTCCACGCATACTACTGTGTGTTCGGCTTCATCAAGAAATACAAGCAGTGCATCCAGGCGCATACTAATTGTTTTCATAGGCTCGCGTAAAACACTTTATATTAACTATCGTTTAAAACGGATTTCAATAGCTAGTTTTCAATCGATTTAACCGTGTGACAGTGGCTTAAGTAATGGAAACATAACAGCGTAATGTTTTTAATGACTTAAGATCGAGAACAAAGTACGGCATGACGGTTAAGGGCTCGTGGCATGCTCATTTATATTGGTCAGAATTCCCTCTTGGGGCGGTGCACATTCGTCTATGTTCCATTACTTGGCGAGTCCCTCTGCACTACATAACTCGATGATTGGGGCCCCTCCTTGATTAGCATAGGCGCCGACTCGGGAGTGGGAGAGGAGGGGGTACGTGCCACTCTGAGTGGGTCTAATGTCGACAGTGTTGATTAAGTACGCGACAAAATGAGACAAGCCCAAAAAGTTTTTTTTGCTTCGTCTCTGCGAAGAGATTCACAAGGACGAATGGAACTTGAGTGGGTCGTGTTGATACACTTTCAGCTTTTAATAGCTATTATCATAAGTAACGTAATAACAATAATAGTAAGTAGGACATTGAATGATTTAAATTGATGATAGTCTGTCATAGCGATTGCTTAATACGTCACTCACCACTTTAAATAGTATCCAATTAAAAGAAATCTACCTTCAGAGTCAATTTAACTTTTCGATTCAGCAATTTATAATTATATTTTTTTTCTGAAAGCGTTATAGTTTTCAATAGACCTTGGCTGATCTATAAATTAAAATACCTGATACTAATTGTTGTCAGTCCGTATATGGTCATTGGTGAAACAGACTATCATAAGAAAAATAGGGCTGGAAAATCGTAAGTGTCATACTTATGTTACTTAAGCTAATGTATAATATTTCATATTTGTTATTCCTTACGCGTTTCTTCTGTCACCAGATTCCACATTCATTAGCATAATTTACATGAAGGCGGTACAATTGAAATAACAATTGCGCCAATTGTTATAGGTGGACCAATTTTTAAAAATGTTGCATACTCTCGAAAAATATAAATTTTTAATTTAGATGTGTGCGCGCAATTTAGTTGATTGTCAAAATAAATTAAAAATCCAGAAGTGTCAATCATAAAATATAAATAAATGAAATTTTAAGATTAACTGACGTATAGGGATAAAATACAGTGGCGTAGCCCTGGGGTTGGTTTACGTAACTTTTACTATACTGCATTTTCGCCTTCTTTCGGCCACTCTGAAACCTAGTAGGACCACCAAATTTCAAACTTTGGAGAGCCAGCAGCGGTCAATATATAACAAGACCAAGTTAAAAGATAATAATTCCATTGATACTTAAAAACAACGAGAAATTTCAACCATAATTTCAAATTCAAATTTATTTATTTACCTCAGTGCATTATTTTGGTTGTTAAGAGCCAAGTCGTCAAGCGACTTATAGCCCTAGCTTTAAAAATTTATAACTCATTAGAAACAATACAATAAATAACAGTTACTTAATACCATTAATACAATAAACCAAATGTTTTTATTCGGTTTGTTTTCTTAACTAAAAAAGATACGTCTGGTTAACTTTTCCTGATCTTTTGCTCATTAGACATTTTGTTGCCAACATGCCGAAACATGTAACTCTATTTTAATCTCATTAAATTTTCATAGTGTACTGGTAATCGTTGGAAAGTGGTTTATTTATTAAATATTAATACAATTTCACGATTAACAAAAAATTACGTAATCTCACTCTAAAAGTTATGTCGAGTGTGAAAACAACTGAAAAACCGCCAAATAAGATAACTGAAAATGACTTTTAAAGAGATAGATTTCAACAAATATTCGTCAGATTTTTTTTCTTAGATTTATTTGAGAAAATCTAACGGTTATCGCTGACAGTATAGAAATTATGACTTAGAAGTATCGAATTATCGGTAAAAATCAGCCAATTTCCCAATCCATTTCTTGACAATATCAAAATATTTAACAAACAAAACGGGTCTTGCAGAGGTGGGGTGATACGCGGGGGTTCGCTGTCGAGGGCGATTAACCGCGGTGCGCGAAGGCAAAATATCGTTTAATGGCGCCATCTATATGTGCAAGTGATCGCGGCTTGAATGAAGTGGCACGTTTAAACGGGGAAGGCGTGGACACCTCTCTCTTTCTCTCTAATCTATGCAACAATGAGTTGAGGGGAAATTTTATCTTCGGTGCGGCGAGCACCCGGGTCAACTGCGGAGCCCCGCCCTTTCCATGTCCGCCCGGAACACCCCCCGCCCGCCTACGCCACCGCTTTCCACAGAGACACACGCGTAACCAACCCCCCCCCCACTCCCCCTTTCTGGCCGTCATCACTTTCTCTCGGGTCGATATTGATCGGATCAAAAGTCAGCTGTATCCGCCAATATCCCCCCCTCGCCGTTACGATCAAAATTAACAATACCTTATACCACCTCACCTTCGTTACCATCTATTGTTTAAAAACTAATGCAAATTTCTAAAAGTTTAGAAAAACGTACAAGATGAATTCTTCAATAACAAATATTTATTCTAGTAAATTTATTACAAATACTTATTCTTGTATATGTATAACAAATATTTATTCTACGAAATTTACAGCTAATTTTTGTTCTAGTATATTTATAGCTAATTTTTGTTCTAGTATATTTATAGCTAATTTTTGTTCTAGTATATTTATAGCTAATATTTTTCTAGTAAATTTATAGCTAATATTTGTTCTAGTATATTTATTACAAATACTTATTCTTGTATATGTATAACAAATATTTATTCTACGAAATTTACAGCTAATTTTTGTTCCAGTATATTTATAGCTAATTTTTGTTCTAGTATATTCATAGCTAATATTTTTCTAGTAAATTTATAGCTAATATTTGTTCTAGTATATTTATAGCTAATATTTATTCTAGTACAATTATAACAAATATTTATTCTAGTAAATTTATTACAAATAGTTATACTATTTATATCAAATCTTTTTCTAGTATATTTGATGAAAAATATCAATTTTAATGTAATTAAATTTATATCCAATACTTATTCTATGAAATTTATTACAAATATTTATTATATGAAAGTTATTACAAATATTTTTTCCACGAAATTTATGGTAAATATTTATCCTACTAAATTTATAGCTAATATTTGTTCTAGTAAATTTATAGCTAATATTTGTTCTAGTAAATTTATAGCTAATTTGTGTTCTAGTAAATTTATAGCTAATTTGTGTTCTAGTAAATTTATACCTAATATTTATTCAAAAGTAAACCTATAACAAATGTTTTCAGTCAATCTTTGAGTTGATTATTGGTTCAAGTTAATAGTACTAACGTCATGATTTGGATGACATTTAAACCCTGAGAATTATAAGTGTATCTTTAAAACTATTATAACTACAATTATAAACATACCCTAAGGTTTAAATTGCGATATTTTCAAAAAGATAACAGGTTATTTTTTTTGTTAATTAAATACAAATATTTTAGACCTTTCTTACGAAACCACCAAAATGAAAATGACTCAACATTTCCCGAAAATCAACCATATATTTATCCAACGTATCTAATTACTCTGATCTCCGAGTACCTTTAAAACCGAATACGTCAACTTTAATTTGAATAATTTATTGAACCGTAAATATTCCTTCGTGACCAAACATTTCGATTCCGTAAATCGGATATTCATCGTACAACCAGCGGGACGAAACATTCGACAAACAAAGTAGACAAATCGTGTAAACAAACAGTGTTCTTAGGAATAGTATATCCAAAGAATTCTCCGTACGCGATATTATTTATACTAGCTAATAGGAATACGTAGTCAATAATCTGAAAATCGTCGAGCCGTAAAACTGAATCTATCCGCGAGGCAGTCAGTCCCGTTTAAAAATCTGGCCAACGAAAACAAAAATAAATCACCAGGAAAACACACTATCGAAGTAAAAGTGTCTCCCCTCCAAGCGAGCACTTGGCCCTGTTCGGAGGCGTATGGATACAACACGCTTCAACGGATTGACTTTTAGGCAACGGGTCTCTCTCTCTCGCTCTCTTCTGAATGCGAAATTCGGTCGCCAAACTGTTTGAGTCCCATTTAAATGCAGTTGCCTCTTGTCCCTTTAACACGTTCCATCATATTAGACTTGCTAATTCCATTACTTCGGTACTAAGCGCGAGCCAGCCTTCCTACAACTACGTATAACTAAAAAGAAGGGAAAGAATAGGAAGAGAAAGGAGTACGGCGGGACTCGCGACGAGAGAGGAAAAACGAAGACAAATTTTTGGACTGAAAACGGGGAAAGAGAAAAGAGTCTAAAGATTGAAGATGTAGCGTCGGAGTAAATGTCCCGCTAAACGCCGTTGGTCATTAGGGGTCGCGGCGTTGGGGGCTAATAAGCGGGGACTAGATAATTCGTTCTGATTGGCTTCGTCAAGCGGAAAAAATGAAAGGATAAACACAAGATGCGCGGTTTTCGCCGCCTTCCGTTTAAGTCGCGAACGAGGACTGAACCCCGGGAAAAAAAGAGACGACCCTGGAAATGACGGGGGCTTTTGGACGCGGGAACTGAAAGACGGCGAAGATAATAAGAACCAGAGTAAAAAAACACATATCCCTCCGCCTTGATTCCAATTTGATATTCCTTAATTAGAACGCGTTAACGCGATTTTCGTTACCAGATTTGTCAGCGAATGAAAGATTTGTCACGGGTATCTAAACTTCCAAAGAGAGAGTGAGGGAGCTAGGACTTGGCGCGTTTTGTGGAAGCGTAGATTGAGGGACGCAAAAAATAAACGCGTTGATTTCTTGGGTTGGGTAGGGCGGTGGTGAGAGCCGGTGAGGGAGGGGGGTTTATTTTTCAGTCGATTTGGCCGCTCGTGGCGTGGACCGTCTCGTCCATTAAAGAGTCGTTTGTTCGGCTCAACTTGGGGCTTTTTCGCTTCGCAACATTACCGATAAAGTAATACCGGCTCGCTTCTTCTACGGCGCGGTTTTCCCCCCAAATATAATCCGTCATAGTACGGAAAGGCCGAGAAGTTAGGGCCGATAGAGAAAAAAGAGTCCCCAACATTTCAGGGATGTGGGTGGAAGGTTTTTTTACGTCCACAGCCGTTGATACAAAATTCTCCCCCTTTACGAAATTTAGCCAAAATATTTCGGCAGGGCGTTAGTGTAAGGTTCGATTCTTTCTATAGGAAGGTCTCTTTTTGCGAAGTCTGTCCGCGGCATATTTTAGCATAAATTGTGGCCGAACCCGGGCGCGCGCCTGCTTCGGCGGACTAATACGTTTTAAAACGGTTTCGGATGACACTGCATTGCGCTCTCTTTATTTTTAATATAACAGTCGCTGCTCGGATGGCGACGGGTCCTGTTCTACCCGGCGCGCTACCATCGGCCCACGGAGATATGTACGTGGCAAAAGGAAGAGACGCCATTGATTTATGGGCCCGGAATGTCAATCATATTCCGCATTGCGGGAAAACTCATTTTCCGGGCCTTGTGGTGTCACCCACATGGACGAGGGTTTATCATTCTACTTTTTTTCCCACCAAAAAAAGAGCTAGGGAGGGGGCGCGCAAAGTTTTATCTCTCTCTTCCCCCCGATTTACATAAAAATGTCGAGAACTAAAAAAATTTGTACCCCAGAAAGAATTTTGTTCTTCAGATTTTGCGATTACTGGTGGGCTGAACTTTCCAAGTCTCAATTACGACTCTTCAGTTCTTGTGATACTTTGTGAACCACAAATACCACTTTTTTGGAATATAACACCTTTAAATAAAGGTATTACATAGTAAATAATGGTGAATAACGGTATTTTCTTAAATAATGGTAAATTACGGTATTTTCTCAAATATTGGTAAATTACGTTAAATAGGTAAATAACAGTACTTAGATAAATAATTGTAAATTACGTTAAATGGGTAAATAATGGTAAATAACGTTATAAGACTAAATAATTCTAAATTACATTAAATGGGTAAATAATGTATTGTGATAAATAACAGTATTTTGCTAAATAATGTATTGTGATAAATAACAGTATTTTGCTAAATAATGTATTATGATAAATAATAGTATTTTGGTAAATAATGTATTACGGTAAATATCAGTATTTTGGTAAGTAAGGTATCATGGTAAATTACATTATTTTGGTTAATGGTAAATAACAGTATTTAGTTAAATGGTATATAACGGTATTTTGGTTAATAGTAAATAATAGTAGGTAGGTAGTAATAAATTAATGTAGGTAGCAGCTGACGAAGGACTACGGTCCGAAAACTTCCGAAATATTTTAATCAAATTAAAAAAAAATTAACTCCATGAAGTAGCAGGTCTTTTTTTCATAAATATTTTTAAAAATATTATTAATTCACCATGGAACAGAACTTTAAAATTCAAGAGTAAATAATACTATTTTGGTAAATGACAGTAGTTTGATAAATAACTAAAATAACGGTATTTTAATAAATACAGATAAGTAGTGGTAAGAAATCCAATCGTTCATAAAAATCGAAATCGAAATCGGTTCAATACTCATTTTCGAACTATTTGATGAAAATAATTTCAATGCCAAGTGGTTCACATGCGCCGTGGAGACTAACTACGATTTCTTTCTGCAGCAAGGTACACGACGACGAAATAGTAAGCATCGACTGAAGTTATAAGCACTTTTACCATTGCGGTAGCATCGTTTAATGACTTAATTCCTCTTCGCGTATCCGAATGTACCACAAAAGTTAGTGAGTGAATGCTGTATCCTAAAGCGCGTTAGTACGTGAAGTAACGCGCATATCTAATTTTGCTGATTCCCAATTCACCGAATTCCATTATAGACCGATCCCATTCGCATGTATATGGAATTTTACAAATATAAAGCAAAAATGTATGATGTTACTTTTAACTAAGAAATCCCACGATGACAAGTGCGCACAAATTTTAAACTCGCATTCAACGAACCATAAGCCGAAAACCATTAATTGCAATAAGTTCATGATGAATAAGTTTGTAAAGCAAAAATGAATATTTGGTGGTTCGTGGACCGCGATTTGAATGGCCGATTCACTGGGATGTTTAATATTTAAATTTTAATTATGTTATATGTCACCAATAATTATCGATTTTATTATGTCGTCACCGCTACGTGAAAATCTCTTAACTGATGAGACTAGACTACTAGTACACATAATAATATTTTTTAAGCAGCACTTGCAACAGTACAGTAATAGATTTAGTTGAACATAAATACAAAATATAAAATAAATAAATAATAAATATACTTGACATAGTTATCACTTACTGGGTGTTGTCTATCAAACCAGAAAATTGAATACACATTGAAAAATAATTACGGTAGTAATCGCGTCAGGTAAGTTTAGACTACTGACTGTAATTTTTAAGCTAGTTGGATAGCTTATTTTGTAATAAATATTAGTTGCTTCCGAAACATTGCCGTAGATGGCGCCTTAATTTAATTATCAAGTGGATGGCACTGTACATGAGCTCTACGAATATTGGTATCCATTTCGTACTTTCGATTTTTACTCGAGCGTTAAAATACTAAGCTTTCGTAAAGACCTAATTATTTCGTAAAGGGAATAAAATCATTGTATTTTTTTCATTTTAAGAATAAATGGCGTATGGCAACAAAAGTATTTAAATAAGGAATGCATACGGAACTAAATAACCCGTATCCTTCGGAATAAAAATCGTTTACGCGTCGTTGATTGCGAATCTTGTCATTCCATTTTATTCCATTCAAAACTATTAAGACCTATAATATCGCTTTTTCAATGCTGAGATTCACATAAGAGGATCTACACAAAGTTGCCTGATGTGGAAGTTAAATTGGCCATAGAAAGCTTTATCCTCTATTCAACAAAGCCTGGGTTAATTGTGTGTTATTTAAGGGTGAGAAAAACGTACTCTATGCGGATTAAAAAAATTGAAGCTTTTTTCTAAACGTTCATATTACGCTATTACAATTAAAGGGAATATAGCCTATAGTATTTCTGGCATTTTTCTACAAATGGTTCCACTATTGTGGTTTGTTGCGCAGGTAATCCCTGAAAGAACCAATTTTTCCCGTCTCCAATTTCCAATTCCCCATTTGCCAATTTCCTCATCCACGATTTCCCTTTTGCAATTTTCTCTTTTACAATTTCCTTTTCTTCAATTTCCCCTGTTACAATTTCCTCTTCTACAGTTTCCGCTTCTACAGTTTCCTCTTCTACAATTTCTCCTTTGAGATTTCCCCTTTTGCCTGTTTCCTCTCTACAATTTCCTCTTCTACAATATCTTCTTTGCATTTTCCCCTTTTGCCTGTTTCCTCTCTACAATTTCCTCTTCTACAATATCTCCTTTGCATTTTCCCCTTTTGCCTGTTTCCTCTCTACAATTTCCTCTTCTACAATATCTCCTTTGCATTTTCCCCTTTTGCCTGTTTCCTCTCTACAATTTCCTCTTCTACAATATCTCCTTTGCATTTTCCCCTTTTGCCAATTTTCCGTCTATGTTGCTAGTAAACTTAAGATTAAAATAACGAAAAAATATTCATATTAAATGCAAATGTAGTTTATGCACTCCACATTTAATGCAAATTTAATTTTAATGCTTAACTCAATTTTTAAACATATTTTAGTTCAATTTTATCATTAATTATATCATAAATGTCATTCGTTCTAGTTGCAAAATTATATCATAAATTTCACTCTTTCTAGTTGTATAAATTATATCATAAATTTCACTCTTTCTAGTTGCATAAATTATATCACAAATGTCTTTACTTTTGAAAGATACATTCTTTCTAGTTGTTTCTGTTTTGTTTTCAGGACAATGAAATGTTTACACCGCCAATTGACTGCACGGACAAATGAAAACGTAGCTATAATCATTTTCGTGACCAACATACGTTAGGAAATAAACCCTTTTTTCTAATAGAAGTTAATGTATTTTCTGATTATATTGAAAAAGGTGTTTTAACTTAAGTGTTTACCCCCCAAAAGTACGACAACTACAATTAAATCTTATAAATGTGTAAGTTAATCTAAAAATAAATTTATGAAATAAAGTGACTGATTTAAAAGTTTTCGTTAAGAAAAACATTTGTGTGAAATTTCTTTCTTTGATTCTCAATTTGCATAACAGACCCCAGAGACCGAGAACTTTCACTTCGCAACTTGGGAGAACTTTCGAAAGCGTATATGACCTCTGAAATATTTTTAAAAGGGTGATAATACCCAAACCTCTGGTCAGTAATCTCGAATAAGCAAATTGGGTTAACAATATCAAACTTAACTAGTGACTCTCAAATTCTTCTACTTAACTCCGTATTCTTGTTCGATTTTACGGTTGCTTGAGTGGAAAGTTTCGAAAAGGAATCGAGCGAGCAGACGAAAAAAGAGCTGTTTGTTACATTTTTCACCTTTGTACGTCACTTGTGTTGCCCAACATTTAAACTACGCGCGTGAACAATATCACTAATAACTGTACTGATAACAGAGCGTCTAACGATGTCATCTTCGTTGGTATAATTTGTAATATTATTTCAATGAAAATTGTTAAATGAAAACCAATAATCAACATTTTTGACATTCATTAATAATAATAATAATAATAATAATAATAATAATAATAATAATAATAATAATAATAATAATAATAATAATAATAATAATAATAATAATAATAATAATCAGCTAGGCTAATACCCAAGGCACAACCTTAGGCCCAAGTCATCTAGCGACTTATTATGCCTTTAAACAGGTGGCCGAGTTACAATGCGTATAGGAGGGTGGTGGCAAGCCCTTCATGCCACGCGAGCCAACAGCTCCCTACACTAACCGTTAACCTCTACAAGTTTTATAAGTAATGGTAATATAGTATTATTGAATATTTAAAAATAAGATATAATTGAATTGGAGTTACCCTAATTTAACCAAATCATATTATATAAATTCATCTTTTTTGTTTTCAGAAAAAATTGTACCAGTATGATTCCACGATATTAACATCAAACCCTTAGAAAACATTTCTTCAGACTTCATCCCAGTTTTGTTTTTGCTATAGAACCCTAAATTATCCAGCTAATTCTGGCGGAACCCCAACTCATTTATTTTACTTATCTTAAAAGACTCTTGACACAAACAAAGATGGCCGCGCTTTGAATTCTCGGAACCCCTGTGACCCTTTCACGGAACCCCAAGGTTTCTGCGAAACACCTTTTGGAAACCGCTGTTCTGTAGTGGTCTATAAATTTGTGTTTCAATAACTGTAGAATATAAATATAAATATATAGAATGTTTAATGATTGCTATATTTTATAGAGTCTTCTACAAATATTTCTATAGAAAATACCTTGAAAAATGAAGATTTTTTAATAAATAAATAAATAAATAAAGAAATATGACCCAAATTCCTATAGTTTCTATAATAATGTTTTTGCAGGATTCCGAATATATTAGACTTTCTATAAATACTATATAGATATATAGAATCTCTGAGATTATGTTATATAGTTTTGGGTGCTCTATAAATATTTGCATAAAAACTAAATCGGAATTTTTAGGTTTCTTGCAATGAAAAATGATCCAAATGTCTATAGACTATAGAATTATTCTTTATGTTCTGTAATATTCCGAAAACATTCCTATAGAATTTCCATATAAACTTTAGTAATTTATTAAGTATTCCGAATACGTTTCCATAGAATTTCTATAGAAAGTGGAGTAATTGTCAGTAGCATTGCGAATACAATTGTCTGTAGTATTCCGAAAACATTTCTATATAATTTCTATGGAAAGTGGAGTAATTGTCTATAGTTCTCTGAATAAATTTCAATATAATTTCTATAGAAAGTGGAGTAATTGTCTATAGTTCTCTGAATACATTTCTATCTAATTTCTATAGAAAATTGGGTAATTTTTTATAGTATTCTGAATACATTTCTGTAGAATTTCTATAGAAAGTTGGGTAATTTTTTATTTATTCTGATTACATTTCTGTAGAATTTCTATAGAAAGTTGGGTAATTTTTTATAGTATTCGGAATACATTTCTTTAGAATTTCTATAGACAGTTGGGTAATTTTTTATAGTATTCGGAATACATTTCTGTAGAATTTCTATAGAAAGTTGGGTAATTTTTTTATAGTATTCGTAATACATTTCTTTAGAATTTCTATAGAAAGTTGGGTAATTTTTTTATAGTATTCTGATTACATTTCTGCAGAATTTCTATAGAAAGTTTGGTAATTTTTTATAGTATTCGGAATACATTTCTTTGGAATTTCTGTAGAATATCTTTGTAAGGGCATGAACTTCAGTATAGTTCGAACGTGGTTGGAGTGGCGCTGCATCCTGCGTGGATCGCGTTTTATGGGCTGCGGCGGGATTTGTGTGATAGCGCCGAGAGGAAAGTAAATTTCTGATGGGATCCACAATCGGATTACGGAGGAATTGGTCATTAGGCCCACCTTAATCCAATCTTTTAGAGCGCGCCGGGTATCAGTCTGGGCCAGGGCAGTCCGAGTCGTTAGGCGTCCCGCATCTCTGACCTCCGGGAGATAAAATGACCACCAGGCGGCGGAAAGCGCATCTCATAACGGAGTGGGCCATCAACGGGTCACGAAGGAGCTTCGTCCAATTTCCCAAAGCAAGATGCCCCCGTAAAAACTTTCCTATTACCGAAATTTAGAGATAAGACAATTGGTTCCTAATACTATTATTAAATTGGGGAGATGTTACCAGCTAAAACCTGCCAAAGATAGTAGGGCACTTACTTTGTCTTGCGAGTACTATTTTTTTGACTTGAAGGTTGTGATGCCCGATAGCTAACTAAGTTTTTCTCTTTTTTGTGAGAATTGCATTGGTCTTTAAAGCCACTATTTCCCTTTTTTCAGTTAAATACACTTTTTGGATTAAAACCAATTAACTTTTTGGAGTAAAGCCAATTAACTTTTTGGATTAAAACCAATTAACTTTTTGGAGTAAAACATATTAACTTTTTAGAGTAAAACAAATTAACTTCTTGGAATAGAACCAGTTCACTTTTTGGATTAAAATAAATTAGATTTTGGAGTAAAACAAATTAGGTTTTTGGAAATAAACAAATTCACCTTTTGGAGTAAAACCAGTTGACTTTTCAGACTAAAACCAATTTACCTTTCGGAATAAAACCAATTAACTTTTTCGAATAAACCCGATTTACGTTTTGGAATTAAACAAATTCACTTTTTAGGATAAAAACAATTTCCTTTTTGAAGAAAAACTAATTCACTTTTTGGAATAAAACCAGTTGACTTTTTGGAGTAAAACCAATTCACTTTTTGGAGTTAAACAAATTCACTTTTTGGAGTTAAACAAATTCACGTTTTGGAGTTAAACAAATTCACTTTTTGGAGTTAAACAAATTCACTTTTTGGAGTTAAATAAATTCACTTTTTGGAGCTAAACAAATTCACTTTTTTGAGTAAAACAAATTTAATTTTTTGAGCTCCAAAAAACAATTTTTTTAAGTAAAACAATTTTATTTTTGAAACTAATATAACACAATTGAATAATGAACTTATCTCAAAATATGTCAAATATCATTACACTTTAAATCATTTATAATTCTTATTATTGTAACGAATTTAAACACTTTAAATGCAACTCTCGTGTGTCCATATCTTATTTTGCCAGAGCGATCCGAGTGAGTTTTGCAAACGACCTCAGAGCCGTTTAAGGAATTCGTCATAAATAAGGAGTGTTAACAAACCATTTCACAATTCCCTCAACCGATACGTTAAAGATACTATCACAACCGAAATTTAAAATTTGTAGCTACGGGCGCCACGCGTGAAACTAACACATTTCCCGCACAACTTGATATATGATTTGTTTAACGTCCTTTTCATTTGCATAAGCGCTAAATTTCAAGTCTATTAGACTACACTAGGGCTATTTGATGTATTGGAAAGTGTACTCCACATTTCCTAGTGTATTTCTGGTGAAGTTTTCCGAAATTTCAGCGTAATTATAACCGAGGTTTTTATGTTAGTTTAAAATAAATAAAGAGAACTATACTTTAGCTACCTAGTAACTTAGAAGTTCGTTAATAGCCAAAAATTCCTTTTTTTAAACTAAAAGAAAAAATCAAAATTAAACATAATTATTTATGATTAATTAGTTACAAAATTATAAACACCTTTTGAAGCGTTTGAGATGATCGTTTTAAAAACCGGCCCTTTGTTCTCCACTTTTTGGAGTAGGTGGAGCCACGGAAAAGGCGTAGCGAGGGAGGAACCATTGTTTTATTAAATTTCTTACGGAAATTGTGGATATTCTACTGCCAAGACTGTGTAACAGTTTTCTAAAACAGAGTCAAATTTCGGCGTTACACTTTGCTCCAATAGTTTTAGCGCAACACTAGCTCAAAGTGTAGTACCACTAAGTGTGTCCGGGACTTATCAAAGCTACGAGGCGGGTGGAGAGAGGGGTACGTAAGGATGGGTGGCTCGGATGACACGTGTGGGAGCGAGGCGCGTCCTCGTGTTGATACTGTATCAGAGGGTCCCGCGGATCAGTAGCCAGGGTCATAATCAGGGTGACGACGTCGGCCTGGAAAATAAGCGCGCGCGGGAGTCCGTGAAAACCGTTTCCCAGCCACGTGCCGATTCGCGATGAGACCATCTCGCTCTGGCAAAATAGAGGAGTTCGGGCCCCCCTCCGACCGTCGGCCGATGGGTCCCGCAGGAGATGACAGCGCGCGCCTGGCCCTTTTTAGACGGGGTTGCCTCCCAGGACTACAGGGGCTCGTGGATGAGCGAACTAACATCGGGGCGCGAGTCTGGAAATCCCGATCCGGTGGATGGATTAGGCTCCGAGAAGGAAGCCTCGTCCGCGTTTGTCCAAGAAGCGGCGTGTCGTGATCCGTCGATGTCACCCCGGCCATTCCCGGTTATCTGGGGGATTAAAAGAAAGATACGTCGTGGGAGGAGGGCTCGCGACGGAAGAAGGACATCCAACCCACCCTCCTGATTCCAATGGCGGGCTGAGATACGATCTCGTCTCAGTCCTGGCGGGAAGGACCAACGGTCAGTTTGATATTGGAATACGTTCGTGCAATATCTTTCCCTACGTTTTGGGGCCCTGACCAGGGGGAGAGGGGTGCGATTAGGGGGAATACGATCGTGCAATATCTTGCCCTACGAGCCTATATTACGTTTTGGCGGCTCTGACTTGGGTGAAGGAAAATGGGGAAGAATTGTAGTTGGTCTTTGAATGAAATTTCCATCACCTGACCAAATATTTAATGTTTCGAATGAAACTTATTTAAATTTGGAAATGCTTCTCCAGTACCCTTCTGGGTTTCCCAACTCACCGGCACCCTTTTTTGTTTCTCAACTCACCAGCATTCTTCTGGGTTTCTCAACTCACCGGCATTCTTCTGGGTTTTTCCAACTCACCAGCACCCTTCTGGGTGTCCCAACTCACCAGCATACTTCTGGGTTTCCCAACTCACCAGCACCCTTCTGGGTTTCCCAACTCTCCGGCACCCTTTTGGGTTTCTCAATACACCAGCACCCTTCTGGGTTCCCAACTCACCAGCATACTTCTGGGTTTCCCAACTCACCAGCATACTTCTGGGTTTCCCAACTCACCAGCACCGTTCTGGGTTTCCCAACTCACCAGCACCCTTCTGGGTTTCCCAACTCACCGGCACCCTTTTGGGTTTCCCAACTCACCAGCATACTTCTGGGTTTCCCAACTCACCAGCACCCTTCTGGGTTTCCCAACTCGCCAGCATACTTTTGGGTTTCCCAACTCACCGGCAGCCTTTTGGGTTTCTCAACTCACCAGCATACTTCTGGGTTTCCCAACTCACCAGCACCCTTCTGGGTTTCCCAACTCACCAGCACGCTTCTGGGTTTGCCAACTCACCAGCTCCCTTTTCGGTTTCCCAACTTACCAGCACCCTTCTGGGTTTCACAACTCACCAGTACCCTTTTGGTTTTCCCAACTAACCAGCACCCTTCTGGGTTTTCCAACTCACCAGCACTCTTCTCGGTTTCCTAACTCACCAGCACCCTCTCTTGTGACTCCCCAAATAAAAATTTTGTTAACCATCCAAAGTCCTTATTTAAACTCTCTTTAACAAGAACAATCCAGCTAGCAAATTTAATTGTATAATCAAAAAACGTATTGTAGTTTTCTTAGTTTTAAATTGATATAAAACCTTTTTCAGGGATCCTGTTTACAAATTAATTTCCACAACTTTAATTTCGATAAAGTGTAGTTAAATAATAAAAAGATATACCCAAATAATGCAAATAGGATTTTTCGTCTTAATAACTTTTCTCTTGTATAAAGTAAAATAAAAAACGGCTATACTTATAGACATGTAAATATAAGAAATTTAAAAAATAAATCGTAAAATGATGTAACTGCAGCTTCAAAGACAGAAAAAGTGAAGCTACGTTTTCTTTAACCCAATTATATAGAAACCAGATATATATCTAAAAATTACAGTCATCGCTGGAGAAAGATATTAATAGTTTTTAAAGTAAAAATGTTAGTTTTCGGATTCAAGGTCGACCTCTCCCTTACCTCATAGAGACAGATAATCAAACCTGTAATCAAAGCGGCAGATATAGTCTCTTCCCTCGGACGCGCCGTATCAGTTCGGGACATCAATGACTATTCCGTACGTATACCCATTGATCATTCCGCGTGTATTGGAAGAAAAAAATGGATGTTAAAAAATTGTCCCAATCCCCGCCCACTTTTTCTCCGTCAGGCCCTCTCTCAAATGCCTCTACCCTCAATCTCAAAACGATTCCAAGCTGCACTACCATAAAATTCTACACTCCTCCGAAGAGAACCAGTTTGGATAATCTGGCTTTTCAAAAACGAATAAGGAGGGGGGGGGGGGAAGATGAATAAGTTCGTGACCAATGATTATATTATTATTATTATGATATAATAATAATAAATTTCATTGGTTATCATAGCTTACAACTTTTGTTGTATGAATTTGTTTCGTGGAAAAAATAATGTAAATATATTTACCATTATTTTCTGTAGAGGTTCTATAGAATGTTTTCTACGTAATATAAACTGCTCTATAAATATTTCTAACTTGTGGAGGTTAACGGTATAATAGTAAGTGTTGGCGCACTCGCGTGGCACCACCCTCCTACGCAATTTAACCCCGTCACCCGAATTAAAAGGCAATACAAGTGGCTAGCAGACTTTGGCCTAAAGTGGTGCATTCGGTATCTGATTACTATTAGTATTATTAAATTATAGGTTTATAATTTTCTACTACATTTTAAAGCGGTGGGGTAGCGGAGTGGCTAGCACTTTCGCTTCGCAGCAGGAGGAGCCGGGTTCGATCCCAGCTTGTGTCACTGGGTGAAAACTCGGAACAACTCCTTCTGCGTTGAGTTTGGAACTTCTTTCCCCACTGGTTTAAGGGGTTTTCCCCCGAGCTCTTCGGTTTCCCCTTCCATAAAAACTTGTTGAGGTTAACGGTAATAGTTAGTGTAGGGAGCTGTTGGCTCGCGTGGCTTGCAGGGCTGGCCACCACCCTCCTACGCATTGTAACCCGGCCACCTGAATTAAAGGCTTCGAAAGTCGCTTGATGACTTAGGCCTAAGGTGGTGCCTTGGGTATTAGCTAGCCTAGCTGATTATTTATTTGCCAACATTTTCTATAGATTTTCCATAAAATCTTGTAGACGTCTATAGAATATAGATTGTTTTCTATGTAATTTAAAGTGCCCTATAAATATTTCTATACTAAATACTGGTAAATTTATAGGTTTTTCAATGGCTGAAATAATTTCCTACTAAATTTGAACCAATGATCATAGTAAAAAATTTCATATGCATTTGTTTTGTAAAACATTTACCTAATTATCTATCAACTTTTTATGAAGTCTTATAGAAATCTATAAAAAGTCTAAAGTTTTCTATGTTCTATAGAGTGCTCTATAGTAAAAACTTAATACAAATTTATAGGTATTTTCAATAGCCATAGAAAAATTACCCACATTTCAATTTCATAAATTTTTGGGTAGTGTAATAATTCAATTTCAATAGCAAATTTTTGTAATGATATGTTAAGATTAAAATTACATACGTATTACTAAACATTATAATAGTTTTAGAATTATACCAAATCCTAAATAGTCACAACCACTCCCCCATTTATTACGCAAATTACAATAAAACATTAATTATTGGTCAAATCTGGTGGTTACGTTATTAATATTAATGAACTTTATAGAAATTTCATCTACACCATCGATATCTGAGAGTTATTCCCACCGATAGGCCTACATCAATTATTACATTATATTATAATAAGAAATCTGGTTTGCTTCAATTATATTAATTGAACTCTGTATTTCCTTTCTTTTAAAAATATCATAATTGGACCTCTCTTAAAAAAGACAATTTTTATATTTTTAATTGGTAAGGGTTAAAAAAAAAGATATTTGGTACGATGTATTTATATCAAACCTAAACCACTAATTGGTATTCCGGTACCAATGCAAAAGAAGTTAACTAATTGCTGGTCAGTATACGCAGTTTATACAATAAAATGAATAAGGTTTTTTAAATATATAAATAGGCTATTTAATAACAATTCCAAGGCACTTACGTGGTCAGTTCTGCCTTTTGATCCCGCGATCTCAACTTTAAAAAAAGAGGCTTATACGGTGTTATGTTTTGTTGAATTATTCATTAGAAATCCGAAGCATAAATTTTCAATTTTATACCGAGTACAGTGGTGGGCGGGATGCGCTCGTTTTGGAGCTGGTTGGAGCATTTTGGGGTAAAAATTAACGCAACATTTCAACATTTTAGCTGTCAATAATGGTGGAAAATATTACATATTAAATGGTTTGTATGGGCAGATGTGAGCTGAGCTCGGAAATGATAGTATATCACGGTAGAATATTGAGTAAGATAAGAGATGAGCTTTTAATTTCCAAACCATGATGTAAATATTTATAAAATTATAAAATTATTCAATGTTTTCAATATACAGGGTGTTTCAAAAGGTTATGCAAAATTTTTAAGGAGTTGTAAGTATGCCTGTTTTTTCCCCTTTTTCCTACGATGAGTTTAAAGAACGCCAGAGAGCTTCAAAGTGTGGCCTACTAGTCCCTTAAAGTAGGCTGCAACAAGCGCAAAACTAAGCAGCAGGGGACTTTATAAATACTGTTTAAGTTTACTTTTTTACGCTGGTTACCTCGATTTGTTTACAAAGTCCTTTTTTTACCTATCACACGAATCCAAACCTAAATGTTCGCATTTCCTTGCTGCTTGGATGAAACCAATTAATAACGATCTTTCATACCTGATTTTGTCATGTATTTTGAAGTATGAAATTCAGACGTAGCCATATTATACGGATTTTAAGGGATAGAGAAAAAGACGGACGTTTAGACCACAAGCACAAGCCGCTACTTTCCGAACCGTAGATATTGTTTTGTGGAAAACGAGAGAGTACGGGAGACTAGCGACATCTATTTTCTAGTAATTGTACTATAATAGCATTTACTCAATATTAATTTGTCGGGTTTTTTTTTTACTTTTCTTCAAAGGTACTCGTTATATAATACGCAAATTGAACTATTCACTTTTGGGATACGTATAATTTGAGTTGAAATATGACTTATTTAGTACTAATTGTACTATAATTATGTAAATTTATTCATTAATCCACGCTCTTTTCACACGCGTCTTGTACGTATGGAATCGAAGCCTAAAACATATTAGTATCATAAGTATTCAATGTAACTAATATCTCCTTATTCTGCTATAGTGTTTATTTCGAAATACAAAGATTTCATAAAACATGTACAGAGTAAAAACATGACGTTATCAGTTGAGGCGGTTTCGTTCATAGAATTTAATTTTACTGCAGATCCAAAATTTTATTAATTCTCTCAAACACGCAAAAGTAAAATAGCAAATATATCACAGTGACTCCGAGAGAAGTGATTTATAGGAGAAAAGGCTTCTTCGAAACGGGGCAGCACCCCCTGGAGAGAATCGATGGCGGAGAAAAGGATCTCCTGAAAATGGCGTGTACGTGATGGGCACTGTGTTGGGGATGAAAATACAGTCTGCCGGAGGAATGATGAGAAGTTTACCTTCTGTAGTGTCGCGCAACGTGATCTCCATCCCGGATCAGCATCTCTGCGGATCCGGGGAGCTCCTTTGAAAAGGAACCACCAAATGAAACGTTACGCACGTTGATATAAACAGCCTCGTACAAATCGATCTGACGGACGCAGACAGCACTATAGACCACCACTATACTAATTCTTACCAAGAATGTTTTTATTTATGATTAGTTATGTTAAGACGATTTTCTACCGTGTTCATCTCGACATAGTCATTTTTGCTAATTACAAACACATACATTATGACTTTGATTGGCCACGACTAGTAGCCCTTACGAAAAAAGTCATAGAATTCTATTCTTTTTAGGCAGTTATTTCTTCGGATCTCTATAGATACACGTAATAAAATGAATAGAGAATTGGCAAAATCCTCTATGTTGATTTTTATTATATTCTATGAGATATTTTCTTTAGCCTCTATAGAGAAAACCTAGAATACCCTTAGAATTCTAAAATATTCTACATATTATAACACAAAATTCGTTCTTTAGCAAAATCGATAGATAAGGAAACGTATACATATCTATAGAAATATCTATAGACTCCACCTTCAACTGCTTACGATTCTATAGAGCTTTTTCATAAGGGAGATTTAATTTTACAAATCTGTCCATAGAAATTAAAGATAATTGTTATCGGTGTTCTATAGAGAAATAGCCCAAATGTTTATAGAAACTATATAAATTTCGGTAAATGTTGATTCGAAATTAGATAAACCGATAAAGAAATATTTAGATAGCATTCTATAAAATAGGGAAAAAACCTCCGACTTTCTATAGAATTATTTTAGATTTTGGATATGAATTTTCAATAAAATTTGATCAACCATTTTAGTAAGGTATTTTAATAATGTTTATTTAAATTTATAAAAATAAATTAAGTAATATTTTATCATTATCTGTATATCATCAGCAAATTTGTAGATAACGTACTAGTGTTGTTAATTTTCCGGAAAAATAATATGCGGAAAATTTCCAAAATATTTTCCGGAAATTTTCCGCACATCGGAAAAGTAAAAATTTGAAACAAATTGCTTTTTAAGGGTTTTTAATGTTTTTAACTTTTTTTTATAGTGTTACATTGTTTAAACTAGTCTAGAGGTTTAGTTTTACTTTCAGATTCGAAAACATGCGGTGAAAATTCCGCTTTATTTAAATTTGCAAACAATATAGACTAATCATGGAATGAAAACTTTTTTAAATTTTTTCGGAAAAATACGGAAAATTTTCTGAATTACAACACTGTAACGTAGGAATCTAGATTTGAGATTTCTTATTTTAATCACGAATTGGGCCACCTACTCCCCCAAAAAAGCGACATGGTGGGGTGCGTTGGTTCTGCTCCTATATCGAATGTATATATTTGAAAGTTCTTTTTAACTTCCGATCCCTCTCTATAGCATTCATCCATAGATACATAGAAAGTAGATCCGTGTCAGCAAAGCTAACGTCGAGGGGGAAAAGTCGGAAGTTTGTCCAAAGACTCACAAAGAAGAGACCTTTTGTGTAAAAAAGCCAGAGGGGCCACGCAGTTTCGTCATTAAAAAAAGTAAAGCCCCCCATCCCAGCACGGGTCTATCGTACACATAGAGACTATTTAGGCTCCCGATTTTCCATTGTGTCAAGGCGACGGAGACAGCGTTAGAACGGAATCGACGGAGCATAGGGGTGCTCTACGCTCGCACCGGGGCTACGCGGTACCCCCTCCCAAAAAGAGAGGGAAAAAAAAGTTTGACTTGGAACGCTTTGACACGTTTCGTCGTGTTTGTAATTCGGCTCACAACCGTCTCAGGCCGAGAAAAGCATACGTCTCTAAGGCAGGCCATATTGCGGAGGTCTTTGCTATTTTAGAGATAATATTCGGATCGAAAATTCACAGAGAACCCATTCTCCGGCGTGGTATCGGGGAGGGGGGGGGGGGGAATAAACTTTACCGAATGTCAACAATAGCCGACTTTGTTTTAGGGCCGCGGATTTATGCCTATAGACGGCGTCTTATACGTAAGTTTGGGAATTCGATTTTCAATAGAACCGTTTTCGGCGAGCATTTTAAACGGAGCTATAAATTGTAACTTAGTATAAAAGGGGGGGGGGGGAGGACGAAACAACGCGCTTGACGGCTAAAATCAATGCTTAAAAGATGCAAATTTATTTACCCCAAAATAGTCCTAAACGGCGAAGGGGCGGGGGCAGGGGGGTATTAAGCCCTGTCACTCTATTGGGATGTTTGAACCTTTCGCGATGGCGTGCTAGTCATGTGTCTAATTAAGTTTTATCTTAATGTCTATATCTTCGCCGGCTTAATTGAGTAATTAACTAAATACAAAGGCTCTATCGTCGACGCTCGAAGCAAAAAGGAAGTATAACTATCTCTCTTTGTTTTGCATTAATTGTTATTATGTTTAATTTAACCGATATCTGTTGACTTTCAAATTAAGTATTGAAATATAGTTGGTTTATTATTAAATTCTTATCAGATATATTACTACGTTCAAATATAAATTGTTTATATATATACAACATATATAATCCAAATGTTTCTATAGAAAAGCGTAATGAATTTTCTAGGATTTTGAATGTGTATTGAAAAATTGGCCAAATATTTAGAGATTTATTTAAGTGGATGGAGGATCCATGCAACACTGATCAAAAATTCCAACACTTTTTATGAAGAATAGAATATCTAATTACATATTAAATATCTAATGTTTTCTATATCCAAAATACATATATATGCAAATATTACTATAGAAATAAATGTAAAATTTCTAAAAATTGGAATGGCTATAAAAATGGGTAAAACATATATAGATTATATATAAATTTTGGATTATGTATTATATTATTATATAGTAAATAAGATAATTTTCATAGTATTCCGATAATAGTTATATAGATTTATCTAAATTTTTTAAATACTACAACATACAAACATCCAAAGATTATCTATATAAATACCTTTTAAATGGCTAGAAAAATGGGTAAAACATCTATATCTTCTATTGAAATTTGATTTATTTCTATAGAAATTTGGATTGTTTGTAAAATATAAATAGATTGTACAGAAATTAGGTCTATTTTTCCAAAGTATTCTTTAGAAATTAGAGCTATTTTTCTAAAGTATTCTATAGAAATTAGGGTTATTTTTCTATATGATCTTTGGAAATTATGGTTATGTTTCTATAGAAATTAGGGTTATTTTTCTATATGATCTTTGGAAATTATGGTTATTTTTCTATAGAAATTAGGGTTATTTTTCTATATGATCTTTATAAATTATGGTTATTTTCTATAGAAATTAGGGTTATTTTTCTATATGATCTTTAGAAATTATGGTTATTTTCTTTAAAAATTATGGTTATTTTCTATAGAAATTAGGGTTATTTTTCTATATGATCTTTGGAAATTATGGTTATTTTTCTATATGATCTTTGGAAATTATGGTTATTTTTCTATATGATCTATGGAAATTATGGTTATTTTTCTATATGATCTATGGAAATTAGGATTATATTTTTAATGTATTCTATATAAATGTGGATTATTTTCTAGAGTATTCCAATACCAGTTGTAAAGAATTTCCATATAATTTTTTCCTAATGGTAATATCGCGACTAAATAATATTAAATATCATGACAAATGAAATGTCGCGGTGGTGGGCGGTGAGACAATAAAACTCAATTTTCCGTTACACGCAGCCCTCCGCGATATTAAATTAAATCCTGAAGGTTTCACGCCGTAGTTACTCCGCGGATTAGCGAAATGTATAAAAGTGGGAGGGGTGCAGGGAGCCATAACTGTTCGGTCGGGACGTAACCTCATTTCGTCGCCTGACGGTGTCATATATCACGTTTCGACTCATCCCGGAACGGCTCTCCTCTGGGCCCAGGTTGGCCCGTAATCCCTCTACGGAGGATTCATCCCCTCAGTTACGCCGGGTAATCTTGATCCACCCACCCCCCTCTCAAAAATATACATTACGTATGTGGTACAATGCAACGCCGCAACTTGGATATTATACTTTTTCAAAACTCTCTCTACAGGGTGCTGCAAAGTCTCTGGGATCACTCGGTACATGATCGGAGTTTATTGATTATAAGAGAGGTTAAGGGAGTCACGTTCGCAAGTTACGAACGGTAACAAATTTTAAAATCTAACAATTATAAAAAAATTCGAATTGATAATATGAAAAAATTCGAAACTGAAATTACCGAAATATTTTGAATTTGATAATATTAAAAATTTTCTAATCTGATAATATTGAGAATTTTAAAATCTGATAATATTAAAAAAAATTATCCGATAATTTGAAAAAAAAAACAAATCTTATAATTAAAATAAAATTATTTAAAAAATTAGAGACTGATTGTTTTTAAAATTTCAGTATTTGGTAACAAGAAATAATCCTTTAGATATTACCATAGACCTGAGTTTTCGAGCAACATTTAATTCCGTTATTACATAGTAAAATTTTTAAGCCGGTTGATAGTCAATAAATATTTTACCCTGTTAATTTAGAAACTTTAGAACCTATCAGTTAAAAAAATTTCGACTCAAATAATTAAGAAATTTTTGACTCGAATAATTTAAAAATTTTCGACTCAAATAATTTAAAAATTTTCGACTCAAATAATTTAGAAATTTTCATATCTTATTTCTGAAGAAATGTGTGACCCTGTTAATTTAGAAATTTCCGAACCTGATACTTCAAAAAAATCTAACCCTGTAACTTGTAAGTAGAGGAAGTAGAAACTGATACAAAATGGACAAACGCAGCACCCTGTACGGATATGGAGTTGTAAATAGCGGGTAGTCTAAATCCCCCCCGCTAAAGCCGAAATTCCCTATCCCATTTCGCGGGATATTCGAACCGCGGATTTATCCTCCCCTCGTTCGAGGAACCATGGCGCTTTTTGGTTTTTGGGCCGGCGTCAATCCGTATATAGCGAGCAATTGTCAGTAATCACCGTGAACGTTCTCGGGGTGAACCACCGTGGCCGTGGCTGTGGCGATGTAGCGAAGATCCTTTCTCAGGGGCGACAGCTGGCGGCGCAGCCCGAATTAAAGGGGGACGCGAAAAAATATAGGCCCGGGCGCGTGAAGAATGCGGACGATTGACGACGCCAGTCTCGGATTTAGTTATCGTAACCCTCAATTGACACAATGGCTGGCGCGACACCAACCCGTCCTCGTTCATTGATGTCAGCGCTACGGAATAGATGGCGATTTCTAAAGGCGATCTGGCTCGTGGTCCTGTTGGTGTCCTTTTCCGCTTTTCAAAAGACGTCGGAAGCAATTAGAAAAGGATTAGCAGCCCGTTCTGCCAAACTCAATTTTCAGTTTCGTTTGGCCAATACGAAACGGATCTCGTTTCGGTTACGCTCCATTGGATATCACTCCGGTTCGACGGAAGAATTATTCCACCGTAAGAACATTATTGGTCGCAAATGAAACGGAAATTCTGATTCACTTCATATCGTCGTGAGGTTATTTTTAGAATTCAAATCGAATTTAAAAAAAAGCTTATTCAAAAATTACACGGAGTAGGTTATAAGTTTCGATTATGTCTAGTTCGTTCTCTTTTAGATTTTTTACGAAACCTTATAGAAGTCTGGAGAAAGTCTAAGGTTTTCTATGTCCTGTAGATTTATGTTTAAATATATATCTCTAGAATAGTTCTTCAAAATTTTTTAAAGAATATTATATTACTCTAAAACTTTGATGTTTTTCTATGGGATTGTGCTTACAGCTCTATAGAATATTACTACAAAACTTTTGTGTTTTTTCTATAAGATTGTGCTTACAGTTCTATAGAATATTGCTATAAAATTTTGATAATTTTATAGAATTGTACTTATAGTTCTATAGAATATTATTGTTTAAAATTTTGGTAATGTGTCTATAGGATTGTGCGTACAGTTCTATAGTATTTATATAAATTTTTATAGAAGTATATATATTGTCTAAGGTTTTTTACATTCTTTAGAGTCCTCTACAACTATTTCTGTAGAAAAAAAAAGTTTTTCAATGGTTGTAAAAAAAAAAAAATTCCTAAGTGGAATAAGTTTTCTATAGGATTTCAATTACTGTTCAAAAATTCTAGATGCAATTTTTGTAACAATTTCTAGCTAGATTAACAAGATTTATTGTGTAAAACAACAACAACTGACGTCATTGTTCTTGCAAGATTTGTAAAATTACTTACGTGGTTGTTTTGAACAATAAATTAAGATTCATTTAATGTTTATTTCCAAGTGAACATCGTCAATTTTCCCCTTGGTCAGCCATATAATTTCCAAAATATGTGTTACGTAGTTTAAGCTCGGCCGGATTTATTCAGGTGCATTGGCAGCACTGCAATGTTGGCTTAGATATTCAAAGAGTATTGTGGTATACTGTATACACATTATACTTGCCACCGGATTTAAGGGCATTAAAAGTTTACTGGCCTAAGGTGGTTCCTTAGATATTATCCTAGCTGATTATTATCCACCTGATTTAAAGGCCTTGAATATTAACCTAGCAAATTATTATTATTATTATTATTACAATTAGTTTCCTGGATTTAAATATATTACCCTGCTCTAAAGGTATAGACCGTATTCACGAGAAATTGTGACAATATGACCGTAGCCATGCAAGTTCTATCCATAAATACCGGAATCCATGTCTCTACTTGGAATGCTTGCCGTATCGCGTTTGGTAAGATCACTCTGACGGCTGTGGCCCCGCCTACGAGAGAAAAAATCCCCTTTGCGCGCGCTTCCCTCTCACGTTGTTGTTTGTTAAGTTAACATAGTGACTTCAAAAAAACCGTCAGCCACATCGAGACGAAAATCTCCGCGATAAGCATTCCAAGTAGAGGTATGGATTCCTGATAGATACACAAGTGTCAAGAAGCGCCGACAATTCAAATTCCATTGAGGCCATTTACATACTTATGGTTTACTACCTATTTCTGCCATTAGGTGCAACGAAAGCTAGTTACGTTAAAAACAAGCTAGCCGACGATTTTTCGATGGTGATAATATTTTAAAAGATACGTCAACAAATATGGAAAAGTTGAGAAAGTGATCTAGTGAAAATGGTAAAGCGTGGGTGTAGCCTTGAAATTCCCGCTAAAGAGTGTACATTAGTAAAGTAGGGGATAGCGTGGAGGGTCCAAGCGACAGATGGTACCTTAATAGCCGCCACCGCCGCAATAAAGCGTCAGGCGCTCAATTGTAATAGTTACTTTTCCAGTCACTAGGGGGAGGCACCCGGCGTTCACTCCGCGGCTTATACACGAACAGTAGCTCCGGCTAAAGGAGATAAAAGAAGAGTAAAGTCTGTAGAGAGTAAAGCGAGGGATGGGTCGGTGGCGAGTTGTTACCGTCCCTTCCCAGTCGCTGGCCACTTTTGTTCACCCCGGCGTAGACCAGGAGGACGCGTCACCTTCGGGAAGATCAGGAAGTTGAGGAGGAAGAACTGGCAGCCGTTTAATACTTCCATAACAAGCGCGGGGAGGGGAGATCAATAATATTAGATCTCCATCCTCCCAAAAGCGACCATTATGTAGTTACGGCGATATCTTTCTTCTATACGTTTAGAGCAATCTTCCAGCCATCCTCCGCGCGCCACTCTCGGCCACTGTATAGGGATGGTAAATATATGACTGGGATAAGGCAAACTGACCACGGAACCCCTCCTCTCCCCCGGGCAGGCTGCCACCGATAAAAGGTCATTCCGAGGATACCCTCTTTCTTTGTTTCTGACGTATACGCACCTGCTCTCTTCAGCGTCGAAAGCCGACACTAGCACCTCTCAGCGGACCACGAGGACTTCACCTTGGCGCCCGCTTCGGATCGCGGTGTCGGCCACGACCGGTATCAATTCTTGAGCAGAGTACTTCAGAGCTGGATAAATAGAGCGAAAGTTGGAGTGATTTCGTGATTTCTCATTCTATTTGGCAGCGGGGGGTCTTCTCTGTCTTCGTCTGCGGGGCTGGCGTAGGTGTATTTGGCCCCCCTCTCGCCATGTGGGGAGAGAAGCTCTCTTTATTTCTATCCGGGCTTCCTTTGTTTGGACACACACTTATTGCGGCGCGAGTAATGGACGGGGCTGAGACCAGATAGCTTTTATTACCGAGATATTAAGCCCGAAGCCAGCTATATTATTTAGACAACGTCTACCGCATCGAACGACGGGTTTTTTCGGACTTCATTATAAAGCAACCGGTGCCTTTCAATGAAACTATAAAGAGTACCCCGCCGACGTACCTGCCTCTAACAAATATTCTCTATAGATTTTCTTTAAATACTTATACAAATCTGTAGAATGTCTAAGGCTCGAGGTTTTTACAATCACTATAGATTGGTTCTATAGATTATATAAAACATTTGGGTCGATATTCCATAGGATTTCGATTGGAGTTCTATAGATAATATTTTGGTCAATATTCTAGAAGATTCCGATTAGAGTTCTATAGAATATCTATAAATTCTTATAGAGGTCCGTAGAATGTCGTAGATAAATGACAGAAATTTCTATAGATTCTATAGAATGTTTTGTGATTATTCTATGGGATTCCGATTACAGTTCTATAGAATTGGTTTAAAATTTGATGCATGTAGAACAATTACCCAAATTTCTACAGATTCTACAGAAAATTTGGCTGGTCATTCTATAGGATTCTGCTTAAAATTCTATACAATTTCAATAAAATCTTATTGGAGTTTAGTAATGTCTAAAGTTTACTATATTCTTTAGAGTTCATTAAAATTATATCTATAGAAAACACCTCAATATTTAGTTTTTTCAATAGTTGTCGAAAAATTACCCACATTGAAATAGATGCTATATAAATTTTAGAATTTTTCTATAGGATTACTATTTCTTTTCATAAATTCTAAGTGCAATTTTTGTAACAGTTCGAATACATACATAGGTTACAATATCCAATTTTGGGAAAAACGAAATTGGGATCCAATTACAATTGTATAAAATTAAACTTTATTCCAATTTTATCAAAATTATTTCATCCAAATAGAATTGGATGTGTTTGATTCTAATGGGATCCAAATTTGGGTTTCTCAAATTCTACGGAAAACTAAACAGTAAAGAAAGGCATAGCAATTACGCCTTTTTGGAGTAATAAAATAGTCAGCTAGGTTATACCACGGCACCCAAGTCAGCTAGCGACTTTTAAAGCCATTAATTCAGGTGGCCGGGTTACAATGCGTAGGAGGGTGGTGGTAAGCCCTTCATGCCACACTAACTATTTTTTATGTTAGTTATCGTGTTAAAACAAACCGTATGAGCCCGATAAAGATTTCGAATATCGTAGTGTTACTCGCCAGAAATAAGGGTATTGTTTTAATGAAATGCAAGTAGTCTGTTTCACGAGAGTCGTTTAAAATACTGAATTAGTTTCATGTAAATGACCTTTCACTCTCAAGTGCACAGCGAGTTTAGTGTTCTTTAGGACATCTGTTCCAGGAGACATCATAAAACAGCTCGCGCCAGAGCGTTAGTGGCTTTTCTATGCAAATGTTCTTGGAATGAAGGGTTGTTGTGGAAAATGACTGCCTTTTCCCAAACAAGACATTCAAATCTCAGATCCCAAAATTACCTATTCGACACGGCTTTAACGAGATTAAAAGGAACAGATTTTATTAACTTAAATATATCTTATTCCTTATCCACAGATTAGCAAACGTATCAATTAAATTATGTTGCCTAGTTTTCGAAAAACATGTTCTTACGGTGCACGAAATATTTAAGGAACTTCGTATTTAATTTGGACGAAATAAATATATCTATTGATATCAGCATAAGTAATATAATAAAAATACATATCAAACTTTCTATTGTTTTAATGCTACTTTAAAGTTACTTTTCTAACCGAACTTTTTTCATTCTGACATTATCTCCCAGATCCGAATTGTACCAGCAACTGAACTGACAATTGTGAGTAGTATATTACCGTCCTTGGTATTACATCAATTGCTTCAGATTTACTGCCATATACGTTGTCTGTTTGAAACAATTTAACTCGGCGCCTCTTCTCTTTTTAGATGGTGGTAGTTCATTTTCGCTAAAGTCATTATCACTATCACTATCACTATCGGACCCCAACACGTAATTAGATAAACTTTGGGATGTCATCAAACAGTGCGCTCAGTACCAAAGCTTCCTCGATAATAAAAAGAATACTACTATATAAATAATTTGGCCTCTTTAATTTTTTATTTGGTCTACTTTATTTGATTTTTTTTGGCCATATCTATTATTTTTGACGAAAGAAATCATTTTTGTTTACATTTATTTTTTGGACAATTTTATATTTTTGTGCTACTTAATTGTAAGCCGTAGTTAATTCGCCTTGAGCATATTTAGATTTCTGAGAACTTATCATCAACCTGATAATACAATTTTGTTTGTGCAGAAAGTCTATACATCTCTAATTGGAATCTTATAGAAAAGTAAAAATAATTCTAGAGTCTAGCAACTTTTCTATTACCATTGGAAAACCACAATTTCGAGGTTTTTCTACTAAAGTACTTTCTATAAGCAAATGGAAACAATTCCGGTGATTGAAAATCACAAATCTAGACGTTTTTTCTATTAAATTATTTTAGAGTATTCTATGAACAATAGAAAACCCTAGAAATTAAATAGACTGCTATAAGCTTGAGTTTCCAGTAAGTCGAAAGAAACCCTTCATAAGGGAATTCCCTTGTTCCAAAGAAAACGTGAAAAAAGATAATATTGCATCAAACAATTACAGTAACAGTGTCTTTAAATTCCTTCCGTTTACGTATAACACGATTAGCGAACAATAATTAATTTAAATCATTTTGTCAACAAAGTAGGGACCCCACGTACGCGTAGAGAGAGAAATGATCAATTTTTCTCTCCCCTCGAATATATTTGTTAACGGTCTCTCAGTTAAAAAGCCTTTCCATAAGAGCAAGCGCGAGCTGAGAGATGGAGATGAGGTTTGTCCTAGGCTACGTAATCCGCGCGGGAAGAAAAACTCATCTTGAACCTCCGTTCGTTTTTATTAGATCACAGAGGCTGAATCTAAAAAGATGGAAAAGAAGGATGAACGGAGGTTGCGTAGTAGGGCCAAAAAAACTCTCTCTCTCTCTCTCTCTCTCTCTCTCTCTCTCTCTCTCTCTCTCTCTCTCTATCTATCTATCTATCTATATATATATATATATATATATTTTTTTTTTAATCTCAACCGCACCACCCCTCGATGAAAACTTTTTTCATCTTCTGTCAGTTCAACTAATTTTTTGGCCAGACCCAGACTTTTGCACGTTAAGTCCATTCTCTATACTTCTCAAGGGGAATAAAGGAAGATGAAGTAAAAAACCGTCTACATGTAGAGCGCGTAACTACACTAGAAAACCCAGAGTATATTTGGTTCGGAAAACTACGCGATAGAATTATACCGAGAATTCTTTTCCACTTTTTTTTTTATTTTTCTTCTTCCACAAGGGTTTCCCGAACGTATATAAATCCAAAGAAGGAATATGAAAAATTCCAGAGAGACCTCCCAAACCACCCCACACACACCCACAACCTTTTTCTTTTTTTGGTACGGTATACGGTGACGGAAGGCAGGGAGAGAAAAAATTGGGAAAAATTTTGCGTCGACCACAGCTGCGTTGAATAGGGCATCAACCAAATTCAATTCTGGCGCTTCTTCGCGAAAAAAACTTGCAGAAACGGAGGATGGTGGATGCTATCCTTGCTAAAGGAGAGAGAGATAAAAAAATGGTGACCCTTCGTTCGTTGGAAAGAAGGTGGAAAAATAGAATGTGGAATGAGATATGAGAAAAATTTCGAAAGAAAGCTATAATAACCGCTCCTAGTTTAATCTTACTCGGAAGAAGGCAAACTGTACCGCAGCGGCCAACTTCGACGGAAGTATCGCGTGACGTCGGATTAGAGATATTGGCGACTTTTCTCTTTTCTGGTGGCGCGCGCATAAATATGGACCACGTGAGAGGGAACAATTTACATGAGATGGAAAGAAGAGCCAAGAACGGAGGGGAAAAATAGGATTAGAACGATGGAACTTTCTCTATTTCTACTATCTTCTGATCTTTTTATTCGCTGGGTGGAAAGAAAGGTTTTTGGGGGAGGTTTGCCTGAAATGTAAGGCGTGTGCGCAGAAAATAAACTTTCACCCGAAAGTTTTGGAGAGGTTTAGATTCGGCTGGCTGGTCGCTAGAGGTCTTAAGTCGTCAAATAATTATTTTTCTGTGCGTTTTGAAGACGAAACCTAGTAGGATAGGATTTAGTTACTTAATATTGGGTATTCGACGAGTATGGGGGTAGAACTTATTACAAAGACCTTCTATAGACTTTCTATAAAACCTTATATAAATGTTTTCTGTCTCAATAGAATCTTATAGAAAATATAAAGTTTTCTGTCTCCATAGAATCTTATAGAAAATATAAGCTTTTCTGTCTCTATAGAATCTTATAGAAAATATAAGCTTTTCTGTCTCTATAGAATCTTATAGAAAATATGAGGTTTTCTGTCCCTATAGAATCTTATAGAAAATATAAGCTTTTCTGTCTCTATAGAATCTTATAGAAAATATAAGCTTTTCTGTCTCTATAGAATCTTATAGAAAATATGAGGTTTTCTGTCCCTATAGAATCTTATAGAAAATATGAGGTTTTCTGTCTCTATAGAATCTTATAGAAAATATGAGGTTTTCGGTCTCTATAGAATCTTATAGAAAATATGAGGTTTTCGGTCTCTATAGAATCTTATAGAAAATATGAGGTTTTCTGTCTCTATAGAATCTTATAGAAAATATGAGGTTTTCTGTCTCTATAGAATCTTATAGAGAATAAACGTTTTCTGTCTCTAGATAATATTATAGAAAATATAAGGTTTACTGTCTTTAGGAAATCTTATAGAAAGTATAAGACTTTCTGTCGCTATGAAATCTTACAGAAAGTTTAATGTTTTCTCTCTCTGAAATCGTACAGAAAGTGCAAGGTTTTCTCTCTATCGAATCTTATAAGAAGTATAAGATTTCCTGTCTCTGTGACAGAATACAAAAAATATAAGATCTTATGTTTCTATAGAAACTTACCGAAAATATAAGGTTTCTATCTCTATAAATTCTTTTAGAAGGTAGAAGATTTTGTCTACGATAGAAAAGAGCTGGAACCTGAAACTAGACATTTTGGGTCAATTTTCTATGCGATTCCGATTATAATTCGATAGAAATTCTATAGAAAATGTTTGTAAGTTTTTATCATGTGACTTCTACACCGTTTAAACATTTTTTTTAAATCAAGACTTTTTACAAACACTCGTTTACAATGTATTCTTTTTCACAAATCGGTAAATTGATATTTATTTATTATTGTTTATTTAACCATTTCACTTGTATAACTTTGGGAAATATAGCTAATCCACTTAAATTTTAGTATCGATTATTTTTTTTACACGCCTACTATTAATTTGTTAAACAAATTTGAATTTTCTATACACAAATTGTGCTTTATAAGTGTGTTTTGATGTTCTAAGAACGAATATAATTTTTATAAAAAAATTACGATCACTAATTTATATTATCTACAGATATTTTTATTTTCTCTAAACGAAATTTAATTTTTTAAAAACAATTTTTATTTTTTTAAACAAGTGTTTTTTTATAAACAAATATTTTTTATAAAACAATTTATTTTTTTTATAAAAAATTCTACTTTTTTATAAACATTTTCTTTTTTATAAACATTTATTTTTATAAACACTTTTTTTTATAAACATTTTCTATTTATAATCATTTTCTTTTTTACAAATAACTTCTTTTTAAAAACATTTTCTTTTTTTATAAATATTTTCTTTTTTATAAAAATTTTATTTTTTACAAATAACTTTTTTTTCAAACATTTTCTTTTTTATAAATATTTTCTTTTTTATAAACCAATTTAATTTTTTTTATAAACCAATTTAATTTTTTTATATAAACCAAATTTATTTTTTATATAAACTAATTTTATTTTTTTTTATAAACCAATTTTATTTTTTATATAAACCAATTTTATTTTTTATAAACAAATTATGGTCTTTTTATAAACAAATTATGCTTTTTTTATAAACAAATTATGGTCTTTTTATAAACAAATTATGGTCTTTTTATAAACAAATTATGGTCTTTTTATAAACAAATTATGGTCTTTTTATAAACAAATTATGCTCTTTTTATAAAAAATTATGCTCTTTTTATAAACAAATTATGCTCTTTTTATAAACAAATTATGCTCTTTTTATAAACAAATTATGCTATTTTATAAACCAATTTTATTTTTTATAAGAAATTCTACTTTTTTATAAACATTTTCTTTTTAATAAACATTTTCTTTTTATAAACATTTTCTTTTTTATAAACATTTTCTTTTTTATAAACATTTTCTTTTTTATAAACATTTTCTTTATTATAAACATTTTCTTTTTTATAAACATTTTATTTTTCACAAATAACTTCTTTTTTAAAAAACATTTTATTTTTATAAATATTTTCTTTTTTATAAACATTTTCCTTTGAGACCAATAGAATCGAATTATTGAAATTTAGAATTATGTATTCTGTTTTGTTAATACTCATTTGAGTAAATTTACCCGAGAAAAATTTAAAATATAAACGATTCTAGAAATTTGGAAACGTAAAGAACAAATATTGCTGAAGAGACAGTGAAGTGTTCCGAAAACAAGCATTGATTCTCAATATTTGCGGTCTTTACGGATCAAGAAAATTAACGCGTTACTTGTTCCTTTTGTGGGAAAAAAGGTTCGCAGAAAGCGGAGAGGTCAAGTGCCATTGATAAACGTGCCGACTTTCGATTTTCACGCTTTTTCTAATCCACTGTTGGGGGCACTCCAACTCTGGTTTCGTTTCAAGTATATCTGCGGGAACAGGTGTAACCGCCGCCGCCAAAATGTGAGACGGAATACGATACCGCTACTTTCACGCTCCGATTATTCGTTTCAAATTTGCTTCCTTCAGGTATATTCTTTACGACCGTACCTGAACTCTACCTCTATCTCTCCGTGCGACTATGGCCGTTCAAGTTCTAAGAAATTCGCAATATTCGAAATAATATTGTACAGTTAAAAATACAATAAAGTAAAAATAATGTACCATATAAATAATCTCTTCAGAACGTTCAAGATTGTTTTTTATTTCTATGGAAAATACTTTGATTTCATACAGACTATGCTATGGAAAATTCTTTGATTTGATATAGACTATTCTATGGAAAATACTTTGTTTTTATATAAATTGTTTTGTGGAAAATACTTTGATTTTATATAAATTTTTCTTATGAAAAATACTTAGATTTTATGTAAATTTTTCTTATGAAAAATACTTTGGTTTTTTATTGATATTTCACAATTAGATAGATTCTACCAAGGCACCACTTCAGGCCCAAGTCATCAGCGACTTTTAATGGCTTTAATTATAGAAGTCTATAGAATATATGAGATTCTCTATTTCCTATAGAGGGTGTAAATATTTCTATACTAAAGATATTATTCTATAGAGTTTCAATGGCTATAGAAAAGCTATAAAATAACTATAGAAAATATATATAATAGATTTATAGAATTGCAATAGAAAATATACTATATTCAATAATAAATAACGATTAATTGAATATCGCTCCTGAATTTAACTTTGATTAGCTATTTTTTAATTTTTTAATTTGTTATTTGGTTTTCATCTAAATTTTGAAGACATATTGTAAAAGAGGGCTATAATTCGCACTAAGACTTTAAATTTTGAACAAAAGCAAACTCATTTCTTGATACCTGTAGAAATATTTTCCCATGCCGAAGATACATTATATCTATATAAAAAATTTATGTACAAACACACCTACAAAATATCTTATTTTTCATTTTGGCACTTTTCCGAAAATGAAAGTAGAAAAGTTTAGAAAGTCTAAAAGCAATAAGTTATTGCTTCGAGAAAATAGCTCCCGGGAAGAAGAAGAAAAATCAGCTGGTCGATGGGCGAGCGATGCGGAGAAGCTGCAGTTTCTATTTATGTCATCGGTGAAAGAGATTGGATTCGATGTCAGTATGTCTATAAGGGTACAGGCGACGTCAATGTGTTCGGAGGGCGTTTGATTGACATTGGCTGGATAGCAAGGGCGCGGCGAGAAAGCCGCCATTCGGGCGTTCGAACGCTCCTCTTTAGCAATTGGCGGATCCCTCCTTCCTGCTCGGGATGGATGTGATCCGGGAGGATGGTGCCGGCTAACACATGGCCAAAGATGCCAAGAAAACCGAAAGTAGCTCTTCCCTATCAATAGCCTCCTCCCCCTGTTCGCGCCAAATAAGACGTTCCGGAGCATGCGTTCACCCCTTCGCGCAGGCGCCCGACATTTTTCATATAATATCATCCACATATAATATCACCCACAAACAAACATGTATATATCAGTTTATATACGATCCATATATATATATATATATATATATAATATGGGATACATACGTCCCAGAAATAAACTATACCTATAACTCTAAAGTTATTCCTAAAATTTTCAATAAACAAAACTTTATACTGGTGTTGTTAATTTTCCGGAAAAATAAAATGCGGAAAATTTTCCAAAAACTTTTCCGGATAAATTTTCCGAATTGCGGAAAAATAAGAAATTGAAACACAAATTACTTTTTAAAAGTTTTTAACTTTTTATCGATATGAAATGTCTAATATCAGTAAACATACTACAAAAAATTAATAGTGTTACATTGTTAATAAGTTTAAACTAGTCTAGAGGTTTAGTTTTACTTTATTATTCGAAAAAATTAGGCGAAAATGCCGCTTTTTTAAATTTGCAAACAATATATTAGACTAATTCGTGGAATGAAAACTTTTTTTCGAAAATTTTCCACTCGGAAAATTTTCCGACTTACAACGCTACTCTATACCATAACTGTAAAATAACGTTTAGAATGGGTCATTTTTGAAAGAGGTGTGTAATTTAGAATATAATATAATTAAACACTTTATATTTACGTTTCATGGGTAAATGGTCTAGAATATAATTGAATTAAAACCCACTTTATAATTAGGTTTTCTATAGGAATATCTTTATAGAGCTCTAGAGGATTCCTTAGAATTTCTATGCAAAATTTTTATATGGAATAATATTTTAAAAATTGTGAGGCGTGAAATCCTTTTATGTGGGTTTGTGTTCAAAGTTTCGTTAACTACTTTTGCTCATTTACCTCTGGTCGTATGATGAAACATAAAATATACAGCCCTTACAAAAAAGTTCCTGTGAACATTATACGAAATATTATAGAAAGTGTAAAGTTTTCTATACCTTATATAAATTTTAAGACATCTATAGTAATTTCTGTAAGATTCATATACATAGTTTGCATCCCTACGTCATCAATGACGCAGTTCCAAGTATAGATATAAGAACCAAGAATAAATATTTAATTTGAGCTAGAATGAACGATTCTATGCCGCCATTTTGCCGGTGTAGATTTCTTAGTAAAACGGGAGGGTTAACAGTTTCAATCGTCTGTTTGCGGATTTTAATTATTTTCAAATGATTAAGAAATTAGTTTCACGTTAAAAATGGTTATCTGCCTGGTTAAAAATTGTTCGAGTAGTTCAATTACCAAGGGAGAGCGAAAATTGTTTATTTTATTCGATAGCGAAGGTAATTGTAAAAAGGATGACCGCAAAGGCCTAACTTTGATAAGCTTTGTCAACTTCTTTTCGTAGATATTTCTGTCGTAATTTGATATTTTATTTAAATAACCCGGCCTTAGAATCTTATCTGACTTTGTTTAGGGCCCATTTAAAATTTGAAAGCATAAATCTAATTAGTTTTGTCGCTTTGACGAGATTACCAACAAAATGGCTACCTATTTAGTAGCTACGCGCGAAATGGTTTGAATTTTTGATCGCCCTCCCAGTTTCCTTGGAGACCATAGGCCCCTCCCTTCGGTGCAAACTATGTATTGCAATTTTATAAAATGTCTATAGAAATTGTACAGAAATTGTTAGATTTTTATAACTTAAAATATAGAAGAAGTAATTTTGCGCAAGTATAACTATCTAACTTCATTAGTTTTGATAATGCAAACAATAAAAATAAATTATCGGAGTATATGAAATTAAATTTAATGACAAAATAACCATTTTCTCACCAAAATGAAAGAAAACATTAATAAAAACACGAATAAGATAATATCATAATTAATAGTATACACTCCTGACGGAAATCTCACGTAACTTCCAGAAAATCTGTTAAGCATGCAAATGCGTCTTAAATAGACGGTCGAGAAAGTATTAATGAAATTCCAAATAAAAACACAAGGGTAACTAAATTTACCTTCGAGGTTAAAAGGATAGCTTTGGTTTTAGAGGCTTTTCGCTGTGTGCTGCTCGAAATGAGAGAATTTAATGGAAAACTTATTTAAATGCAATTCGTAAGAGCCTTCGAGTCGCGCCGTTAACGGCGCCAAATGCCTCGTAAACACGAGAGTAAAACATTACATTTCTGCTGGTGAAAGGGCTAACGGGACCAAACAAACTATTCGTATTAACGTCAATTTCGACTGTGTAATACACGAATTAAATGTTGTCAAGACGTAAGTGGAAATCAAATTACAGGGACTGATTTTTAAAAGGTATAATTTTTGGGGCGTTTGGATGTCGGTAATATTTATGTACTGAATCGCCTGTTTATTTTCTCTGCTCGAAAAAACACGATAAATTGACGGTTGGTTTTTTTTCTTATACAAACATAAGTAACTTATGAGAGGTAAGTATGGCACTGTAAGATTTTCGTTAATGATAATCGGTCGCGAAACGATTGGGTATAGTCATTTTACACTTATTTCGTGGGCAAAATTACTTCCAGGTTAGCGCACACGCGTTAAGTTTCAAATTCGAAAATGACATAATAAATTTTATTATTTCTATAAATTAACTTGACCTACTTGTTTCAATGTTTCTTTTACGTCACTGTCAATTACTTTTACAAAAGCTACGAGCGCGTGATGTATAGTCGCGAGGTAATTCTGATTTTCTAGCGCGCGTGCATATCACTTAGATTCTAATAATTAACACAGGGACGTTTGGCTTCTAGGGCTGTGCAAGTACTCGAACATCATCGATTACTCGGCATTTTATCAAAAAATTGCATAGTCGGGTACTCGATTACTCGAATAAGCTGCTCTAACAAGGAGAGTACCCGAGGTGTTTATTGTCGATTTGGTTCAAAGTCGGGCGTAATGTAGACCTATTTGAGATATGAAATTTCCAAAAAGGAGACGTTGCACTACCCATTCGATTTTCCACGGTAACCGAAAATATTTTTGGCCTAATGTTTAGGCCTAAGTCATCATGTGACTTTTAAAGCCATTAATTCAGGTGGCCGGGTTACAATGCGTAGGAGGGTGGTGGCAAGCCCTTCATGCCACGTGAGCCAACAGCTCCCTACACTCACTATTACCGTTAACCTCAACAAGTTTTTATGGAAGGGGAAACCGAAGAACTCGGGGGGAAAACCTCATTAACCTGTGGGGCCAAATCTAGCGTTATTTTTTCTTTTAAAAGTATTTAAAGTTTCACCAAGCCTTGATTGATCGGTCCGTTAAAAAGCTTGCTCTTCCAAAGACTAGTAATACTAGCGGAGAGTCGACAGTCCTTATAACCAGGTAATGATTTACGCAATCATTAGCGAATCGTTAAAGAACTGGAAATGTCGTACTTACTGGTATTAGGTTACTTACGATACACAGCGAGAGAAAAAAGTCGCGTGATATTGTTCATAAAAAATCGTCGCGTCCATTAAATGGCTTTTTATCGTCATTTCTGTAAGCGAAGTTTTGTCTATTTAGTTAAACGGGGAACGGGTTGCTATGACAATAAAAAATAAATACGCTGTTAACGGATGAATTCTTCTCAGGCCGAAATGAACGCCGACAAATGGTTATTCTTTCGCCATTGACTAATGTGTGACTCACAAGTTGCCGTACGGAATAAAACGATATTAAAAACAGTCTCTGTGCGCTGGACAAAAAGTCACCATGGAAAAAATCTTTTGAGGGTTAGGATTTTTACTGAAAAAATATTGAATTTGTTGCGATATTTATTTTTAGGTCTAATATTACTCTTAAACAAATTATATAGATTTTCTAGTGATAAAAGCGCAAAGGAACAACAAATTAACACGGCGGCACGCGCTCACTATGACGATGAGGCATAGTGTTTCTCCCCGATTTTGTTTAAACTCGGGGGTTAAGTAGACCTTCATGTACCTTGAAAGCTCCTAAAGGGAAAAGTTTCAATGGCCATTCGTTTTGCCGTGACTACCAAAAATGTTTTTCACAAATCAGGTTTAAACTTTCTCTATACGTAAAATAGCATGGGAAGATCACGAATTGTAAGGGTCCTTTGCCAAAATTGATAAAAATGGGTAAAATCAATAAAAAGGTGCAAAATTAATTATCCAAATTTATCGATTTTACCCAATTGTTTTGCCAAAATTTTTAATTTTTTTAAATGCCAAAGGGGGACCTTTACAATCCGTAATTTTGCCATGCTATTTTACGAAGAGAAAGTTTAAACTTGAGTTGTGAAAAACATTTTTGGCTGTCACGGCTAAACGAATGGCCATTGAAACTTTTCCCTTTAAGAACTTTCAAGGTACATGAAGATCTACTTAACCACCGAGTTTGAACAAAATCATGGAGAAAACCTCGGGTACTCTCCTTGTTAGTTCGAAGTTCGGCCAAGAATGTGTGATCATTTTAGAGATGGCTTTCAGTAACAATTGAACATGACGAAGACGTTGAAATGACACTCTTATGTGAATCATTGTTTTAAACTTAAGCTAGGTTTCCAAAGTCACTTGAAAACCGTAAAACTTCCACAGAGAAGAGAGTGTTCGGAACCCTATCTTTAACGCGAAAGAACCCAAGTTACACGTAAAATTTCCTTTTCAAAAAACGCAATAAAAATTCTATTAAATTTCTATATAAATAAGGCACATTTATGCCAGAAATTGGGAGAAAAAATATCACGCCAGATTCGTATATTCGTGTCTATGGCTAAAATGAACCTCGCCACTATGGAAATAGGAATATTAGAGCCTTGGTTTCGGGGGTGCGGGGTGTTCCCCGTCTCTCCGTGAATTTGGGGGAGGCTCTCTCGATTTTGTAGACCGCGAAATTAGCGACCCCGGGCCGGGGGAAATTTAAAAGAATTCGGGGCCCCTCAGTCACATTCACACACTGCGCCAGTCGTCGTCGAATCGAGATGAGAAAGGACTGAATGGAGGGAGACAGAATAAATTGTTGATCCAGGAGGAGAAGTGATTGGAACGACCGAGGCGACACCCGAAACAGAATGAATGATCAGGAGTGGAGAGTAAAAAATCGGAGGGATGAAATTCCTGAAATAAGTGATGGAAACCACTGGCGCCACCCCTGACTAGGATTGAATTTCTGGAGGGTTCAATTTTTAAAAAGTCAGATAATGGAGAGGCGTCGACGCTCTTTATTTGGAGCGCCGCTAGAATTGGACTCTCCCCTATCAGTCACGCTGACAACTTTCATTTGGATTTGCACATTTCATCAACGTTGTCCCGCGCGTCATTCCAACCATTTCGAATATTTCGAAAGGATCTGTCGGGAATAATGATAAAAACGACATTCTGAGCTTAGTTAATGATCTTTCGCTTTGGATAATGCGAAATAAATAACAAAAATAAACTTTATTTCATATCCGAAAACTACGCTTTCTATTTGTGTGTTGTATCACAAATGTAACCAATTACCAGGGTATAAATACATCCTTACAAAGGTTTTAGATTTCACATCAAATCTTACAATCTTGATACTATAAAATGTATAAAGTTTTATATATACTACAGAAAACTCTATTATTTATTGATGTAGAAAAACACTTTAATATGTCTTGGCTTTTTCCAACCGCTGCACGCTGTAACACATTTCTACAGATTGTATATACATTTGGGAACATTTTCTGTAGAATTTCGATTGTAGTTTCGATAGAAACCTTTTGTTAGGAAGAACAATTTTCGAATTAAGAATTTGAAAGAATTTTTAAAAAAAAATTTAATTTTGCAAAATTACTTTAAATTATTGCTATAAAATATTAAAAAAAATCTTGAAATAAACTGTAAATTCTGGAAATCCGCCCAAAAAACTTCAAATAAAGGTTACAAAATAAAAAAAAATTAAATCTGGTAAAACAGAACCGATAATCCTGTACAAAATTGTATTTTAAAGTCTAAAATTTTGGTCTTTATAAAATATTAATATTTAGCCTCGAATTGTTAACATCGAAAAACTTAATCTACGAAAAAAAACATTCTAAATAATTTTTGTCAAAATGGTCATAAAGTTTAGAGAACGTCTAAAATTTAAAGCAAAAAATTCATGTTCAATCTTAATTACATAATTTAAATAATTAGTTTAATAAAATGTGTAAAAATACGACCCACATTATACTGTCTTTAAAATTAATTTAGAATGTAAAAACTTGACAAGTGGCGTGGGGAAAAGATGTTTTAACTAATTACAGCGATTTGACACGATAACATCTGTCAATTTGGACACGCGCGGTTAGAACGAAATGTATATGATCATTATTTTACTACAAACGGCGAAAAAGACCCTATAATTATCGAACTGACGAGTTGAAGAGAATATATTGTTCAACTCATCATTCGAAACGGAAACGATATTTTAATTGACGCGTTCGAGTGTCGAAAATGCAAAAGACGTCTTCTTACTTTTCCCGGCGGCCCGAAACCTGGGAGGTGATGATGACACCGCTCTCCGTTCGACAATCATTTAAGACTCTAATGAAATTTACTTAATACTCGATTTGCATACGACCAGACACAACCAGGCTATTTTTTACTTCTTTATGTTAAGAATAACGTAAGTACTTTGAACTAAGACAATGCTTGTAATTTTAACAATGGTCACCCAAGAAAATCCGCACTCATGGCCATCGTGGAGGTTATGGTTTTAATTGCATGACTCAGGTGGTTCAAATCCCGAAACATTTTTTTAAATAACACTTTTTTTGAGCTTATAATTTGTAATATAATATGTTTAAATTTTTTAAGGGACTTAAAGTTAGGTTTTCGATTGTTAAACAAAATTATTTTGTTTTAACTATTGAAAACTTTAGGTATGCTTTAAAAACATTTTTGAATAAAGTAACACACTTTATACAATACGTTTAAAAAAAACTATTTTTCGCAAAACTTTACCTGGGATATTCCGCAAAGTACAAGAGCATGGCAGTAGGGGACAATATTAGCCTTCAAGGTTGTTAGGGGTCTAAATACGTTAGTATATAAATAAATTATAAAAAACTCTGAAAACCTTTAAAAGTTTAAATTGAGAAACATTGTGGATTTGAATTCAAAGTGTGATGGCCGACTTTTTAGCAGTCTGTGGTTTGGTGAAAATTCTGGCCTACTCCTGCGTGGAGTTTCCAAGCTCTTTATCCACTGATCAAAGAAGTGTCCACCTTGCACTGTGCCGGATTAAGGACTAGGCCTATGGGCCCCCCATCATCGGCAAAATGGTTTTTGTGTACATGAATAAAAAACAGCATCATAAATATCTTATTATCTGCCCTGTTTTATTTGTAGCAGACGTCTCTTAGTTTTTGAAAACAGTTTTAGTTTTAGACTAATAAATATAGCACATGGCGACGGACATGTCTGCGTTTTGCTGAGGTGTATTTCTACAGTGTAATATAAGTGTGTTATATTTACCAGGCAAAATCAAAGGTTTTTTAATGTAATGACTTTGTTTCATTAAATGATTAAAAATACTCTCTTAAAATAAATCAGTGAAAAACCACTGATTTACAGTGAATTTCACTGATGGAAATAGATCAAATAATTTCACTTCTAATCAGTGACTAGTCACTGAAAATATCAGTAAAACTCCATAAGCCCCTCCAAAATCTGCCTACTTACAAGTTAATGCCTAGGGCCCCACCTTCAGTAAATCAGGTACTGATAACACCTTATAGAGGTCAATATAGAAAGTCTAATGTTGACTGTCTTCTTAAATAGGGTAATTTATAAATATTTTTAGAGAAAAGATTTTGAAACTTCAAGTTTTTTATTCACCGGCTATAGAAAACTTATAAAAAATGTCTCGAAATGTTTTTAATTTTTCTATATGATTCCAACCGCAGTTCTATAGGAATTCGGTACAAAGTGCCGATGTAATACTACCACCACGAATAATGGCATAAGAAGTCAGTGATTCAGGCCTAAGAAGGTACGCCAAAAATCAAGATGGCGGCGTGATGACCTAAAAAATCAAGATGGCGGCGTGATGACTGAAGAGATGATGATGTCACGTAAAATCTTAACTATATACTATATCTGATCAATAAATAGCAAGTATTTTATTCCGAAAATGAAACGTACGAAATAATTTTGAAAGTATGTTGGCATCCGACACATATCGGGAAATTTCATCTCTAATAAGCCAATCCAACTCTGTCATAACAGAGAAACTCGAAACGTGGTAATTAATAATAAGTGAAAGCTCAAACTATATTCGGTAGTATACGTCGTCCGACACCGGAGTGTATCGTTTTCATTATCGACATAAATAAAACGGGGCATATCGAAAGAGTCACTAAATATTTACCACTAAGAGAAAAACTAGCGATATCCACGGATTGATTGATGATGGCGCTGCCAGCCTTTCATTTCTGTCTTCCAACACTTCCCTTCGCTTAACTAATTCGTATCCGCCACTGATTCGCGCGAATACAGTGCCAGAAAGTTTTCGGAAGCTGCCTAGATGTATTCCGGAATTAAGTCTTCAGGCAAGACGGACGTCAAGGGAAAAACCACTCGATCAAATCATATTGCCAGCCAGTTTCAATTTTCGCGGTCCGTTTCGACCTTTCAACCTTTTCGGCTACCGGCCGGCGCATGTCCGTTTCCGAGTTGAGGTACCGTACTAGACAACACTGTCGCGTTTATAAGAACGATGACGTAATATACTTCGTGGTACCTTACATCAACTACCCGCCAAGTATGGACCGGACTATAGGGATTTCGTCCACTTCGTATTACGAAATTCATCGCGACTATATCAGCCCGAGAACGATGGGAAGAGATTTTTGGTTAGAAACAAGCCGACGGCTGTTACCGGATCTCGTCACCAAAGAGGACCATTCGGAACCGCTGTTACCAGCCACGGGACCACGGATGAGGGGAAAAATGAACCACGAGACTTAGATTGATTATTGATTTAGGTGGTAAGGTGGTTCGTTTACTAAAACACATACTAGCGCAGAAAGAAGGGGGAGAAGTGGTTGAAAAAAGAAACGCATATCTTAAAGACGAAGGAAAGTTGGTAACACGTAAAAACCCAGCCCGCGGTGTTCCATATATAAGTTCTCTCAGCGGTATAGATGAAAGTTTCTTTACCTTCTCTGAACTTTCTTTTCCCTATAAATGGCGCACTGCTCCCCAGCAGTTATAACAAATTGCGTTGCCTTTCCAAATGAAAAATAAAAAGTTAAACAATTTTCGAGACAGATATTAAACACACAGCGGTTGTAGTGATAAATATTATTTTATCACTAAAGAAATTGAGGTTTTTACACAAATATTTAAATTTTTTAACCGAATTTCAATTTTTTTTAAACAGTTAATAATGTCATGTGCTCCGTTTTCTTATTATTAAATATTATTATTAAAGAGATTAAATCGTTAATAAATGAGTTAATTCTTGATATGAAGATTAAATTACTAACACGATTAAATTCAATTTTATAATTTTTATTGAAATGATCAGATCCTCATTAAAATTAATAAGTTGGAATTAAAATGATGGAGATAATTAAATATGATTAAAACAGGATTAATATTATTTTAATTTTTAAATCTAGATCGAATTTTACGAATAGGAAGAATTTTAAAATTGATTAGATGCTGAATGAAAAGATTATAAAGTTATTGATATTACCTTTAAAAGTTATGTCCGTAAGCTATCACAAAATGGCAATAAAATTTTTTTATCCTAAAAACGTTATTTCGAATCTTAAAATTTATTTAAAAATACAAAACTTATTTCCACAACGCCTAAAATCTTTAGTAGCCCCAATTACATTTAGTGCGGTAAAATAAATTTAAATTTAAAAGCAAAAAACAGGAGTATAACAATTTTGGCCACATTATCACGCTCCGAGTAAAATTTCCGTAATTATTCTAAATCAAAATCAACGAAACTAAGTAAACTAAAATATCCATTATGAAGTTTTAAAAAGGATCTATTGTCGTTCGACTCTCTCGAGATTCGTACGCTATCAGGAAGGCCAAATATTGAAGAGATTCTTCGACAGCGTAAACGCGCCGTTTAAAACCCGAAGGCAATTGAATATTTTTCCGAAAGTAGGTTCAATTATGTTAATAAGACGGAGGGTTTGGACAAATTCCCCCGAGGTTAATATATTTTGTCTCTCTTTTATCCGAAATCCGCGTCCATCTGTTTACCAACTTAGCGGTAAGGATTCTCCCTAATGCTTTTGTTCCGGCGACTATCGCGTACGCAAACGAGACTTTAAAGGATCTCTAAACCACACCGAGAGATGGCGCGGATAATTTTTCCATCTCATTATGCGAAACGGCCGCGGTCACTGAAAAGAGAATACGCGCTTGACGCTTCACTAGACAAATATCATTTATAAACAAAAGATATTTTCAAAACTGGAGGCCGGCGCAATATCGTCTCTTAAAAGGTGTACCCGATGCCGAATTCGGAAAAGTCCGAGGTGGGCCGCGCGTGCTCGCCTAGAAAGGAGCGCGGGTTACCCTTCCCCTAAAGCCGACCTTATCAAAATATCGCGCTCCTTACGCTCCGACGATGCCATTGTCGCGGGGAACAACCCCCCTCGGGAAATTTTACCCGAATTCGTTCGTTCGGGCTGCTAAGCAAAATCGAAGCACCGCGAATCTTTCCAGAACGACGACATCGGTAGTTTTCCATCCGGCGAGGTCACTCAACCACCCGGACCACTTCCAATCCATCCCGCTTTCGCCTTGATACTAACATCCAGGTAACGGAGTGGGGGTTAGGTCCCCATCAACATAGAACGTGATCTAAGCGCCCGCGGCTTGTTTTGAGAAGCGGTGGACCATCCCAGATCGTAGCGCAGCGACCGACGCCGGCAATAGTTCTCAATCTACTTAGAAGAGCCTCCTACTCTCTCTCTCTCTCCCTTTTTTTGTGGAAATCCTCATCCCATAACTCTACGCTTCTCTACGCTTCTCTACGACGGTAGTGAGTATGTGTAGGCTTCTGGCAAAACCTAAAACCTTCCCTCGATATAAATAGGGTTCTCTAAGCTGGAATATAGAATCCTCTTTGCTCGTAAATCTCCATTTCCGAGTCCTCCACTCGGAGGTATAAAATCAAAGCGCGCTCGCGGAAGAGAAGAACCACTATAGCCCGCGGAGGATTATTTAAAAACCGACGAATTTAAGGTTCCGGATAAAATAACAGAGAGAAAGAGAGCGTTCTCGCTTGCATAAACATTCCGACGATGAGCATCGCGGATCTGCACCCTCACTCGTAGTGAGCCGCTTTAGCCCCGCAAACCCCGCGCAAAGAAAGCCATAGAGACACCCATAGGCTATGATCAGCGAGCCCATCTCTACGACCGCCGGATTTGCTTAAGAGAGGGTCGGATATAGGGAAAATAGCCCAAAGCGATATCGGAGAATCCAAACAATGCTACGCGTGTGCGGGTCGAAAAAGCCCTAATGGGGAAATCAACGAACGACGATATTCAAAGTTTGCAGTTTCCAGTTATGATGGAGTGTGCCCTCCAGTCGTTTTCAATTTGAGGCCGCGAAAATATTATGACGATTTTATTTCCCGCCATTTTGCCGCAAGATTGAGACGCGGAGTAGAACATATAGTTCCAATGTATTTTATTTTTTATTATTCAATTTCAAAAGGCCTCTCCAAAATGGAGTGAAATCTCCAAAAGCAAGAAGCATTAGTTTTAACGGAAGTTTATAACTTTTATCGTCCTATATTGCTAATCTTATTCACTTGAAACATGTATATATTACCGCTGATTTTTCAAAATACTTAGAATTAAATAGTGTTCGAGTAGAGGAAATTAGATATTATAGCTACTTTTTAAAAAAATTACTTAAGTAATTTTCATGTTTTACATCGTCAAGCGAAGGATTAAAAATACATAATAATAATAGTAATCAGCTAGTCTAATACCCAAGGTACCACCAAGTCATCTAGCGACTTTTGATGCCTTAAACAAGTGGCCGAGGTCCGAGTTACAATGCGTAGGAGGGTGGTGGCATGCCCTTCATGCCACGCGAACCCTACACTTACTATTACCGTTAACATCAACAACTTTTTATGGAAATGGGAAACCGAATAACTCGGGCGAAAACCCCTTAACCTTTAAACTCAACGCGGAAGGAGTTGTTCCAAGTTTTCACCCAGTGCCATAATCTGGGATCCTCTCGCTGCGAGGTGAAAGTGCTAACCACTCCGTCAACCCAATGAAAATGTACGTCCCAGATGGATATTTCTTTCGTAACAAAACATTGTTTACTATGTGCGAGGGGAAAAAAGGCCTTTAAAAACTCTAAATTCATTTTTGCTAAACAAACTCTTTCATAGATTCCTAAAAATAAACTTTCTTAGTAGACCAAACGCCTGTAAATTAACTTCACCTTGAACATAAGTGTATTGCTAGTCGAACACTTGTACAGGCGTTCCCTCAAAATTTTTCAATTTTTTAAAATTTATCGTGGTACAGATAAAGAATCTAAAAAAAGCGAAAACTCGATTACGTCAACCATGACATAAATCATAATGGAAGGGTTGCGAATTAAGATAAAAACCGGGGATAAATTAATTATACACGACAAACAATCGTAAAAATTAGAACACGAAAAAGAAGGGACCGTGCATGAAAAAAAGAGAAAGCACTCATAAATCCGTTAACGTATAAAAATCATTCTTGGCTGCCACGACGACAAATAAACGCGTGATTAGCCAAAGGCTTTTTCCAAGTACTAATCATTTTCAGATCACGTTTCGCCGCATTATTAGTTAGTGAAAAATTGCTGTTGATAGATCTACTCTAGACCCTGGCTCTTTCCAGATATAACTAATCCAGAACCCCAACTTGGAATCATAACTGCGTGGACGATGGTGCTGGCTGGCTTATATAGAGCAAAGAATACCAAATCGAGAGACAGAATAAACAGTGAGACTCTCTTTTTCAATACAAGAGATATTTTTTTTTCGTCCACCGATGGATCCGCCTTAGCTGTGTTCTTCCAAAGTTGGGCGTTTCTTTGCTTATGGATGAGAATGGAGAGATTGAAAAGCCCAGAAAGGAAGTCTCCTCCACCGTCAAGATAGTCTGACGGTTCCCCTTCCTTTTGTACCAGAAAAGGACAGCTTATCGCGGAAGCGAACCGAGTACGGAGGTCCCGGTTCCAACGAGATATTGAAGAAAGCGAAATATATTCGGGAATAAATTTGGAGGGGAAGTAGGTCTCTCTATCTGCGCGTACGCTGCTACGCGATATAAGTGCTTGGGACGTATAATATATATTTCCGTGAAGAAAATAAGCCTTGGCGAAAAGGAAAATATGAGTGCGCTAGGATGACGGATTTCGGAGGGTATATTCCCGGTATAGGCTCATATATATGTTTATCAAAACAAAAACTAGGTTTGCGCCACGAGGCAAAAGCTAGCAAAGGGGAACCTGGCATCTTCCCTTTTTAAAATGTATGAAGATTTTATCGAATCCTAGGAAGGGGGTAGCTGTAGGGGGGGGGAGAAACCTAAGGTGGAGGGAGGGGCGGAAGTGAAAAGGCCCAAACTAGGCTTAGGAAGAAACGGAGGGGGGGGGGGGGAGGAGAAACTTCCGTCCATGGCGAACGCTGATGGTAAGAACGCTTATAAGCTTCGAATTTATATTCAGATGGAGGAAAGAGGGTTCTAGTTGTAAATGAGGCAAAAAGAGGAGACAGAGAGAAGCTCGGGATGGTGGTACAGTTTAAAGGGTGGTAAGCGGGGGGGGGGCGCCACGGTATTGGGAAGACTCGGAAGAGAAAAGGAGAGAGAGAGAGTCCTTTATTTGACGAAAACCTTTTCTAGGCTGTCACTTAGTGATTCACCAGCCGACTCGTTTTAGTCCAGGGATGCCCGGAGAGAAGTTCGGAAGATGGTGGTGAGGGTGAGAGAGGAGTGGAGGGAGGCAAAACTAAGGAGAATCTCGACTAAAAGAGGTTGAGGCAAGAACGGCTAAGGGGTGGGGTGGGAATTTGGGAAAACGAAGCGAGGAATAGGGGAAGGCAAAGCGGCGGTGGCACCGAGAACCGCTTTAATTCATTCGCTTAACAAGCGAGCGCCGTTGCTTCGATGATGATCCATATTAACTTGATAATTATCCCGGCACTCGGGCCGACTGGAGGCGGCTGTGGGGGAGGCGGCGAAGAGAGCCCTAGTGAGAGAGAGAGAGAGAGACGGGGAGGGGGTCCACCCATTGCAATGCAGATGAAGAGGCGCTTTCCATATAATTACAGACGAATACAAGAAACGTCGGTCCGGGGAAAGGGAAACCGGGGCCATTCGGCCGAGCGCGGCTGGACGGACCGGCGCGACGCCGAAGTCCCGGCGAATGGAGCGACCGAAGACGGCGACCGACGAGCCCTTCTCGGGAACGCCGCGTTTTTGGGGCGGATGGAGAACATCGCGGCCGAGTCCGCCTTTAAGGGGGACGACATTGCCGCTATCAGATTTTACCTCGCTCCAAAGATTGAGAGATAATTTCGGCGGTGACCCGCGTTGGAAATTGCTTCGATATCGCAGGTAAGGCTTTGCGTTTATGTCGTCTTAACTTAATACGGATTTTTTTGACCGTTTCTGTTTTTTGACTAAACCATTTATTAAAAGATAGGCTTTTTATTTAATCGTGGCGGTAACGCGAGCGTCGTTGTACGACCACCGGTGTCCGAGGCACGGACAAGACGAACACTCGCCAGCGGACAGAGCGCTTTCGAGAGACTCCGGAATTGTCATTAAAAGATTCGCTCGCTAATTGCGGAGGCGATTAGCGCTACTGTCCACGCCTACGTCGATATATACCTCCAGCGTGACGGCTATCACGTGACGCTAATGGGCTGAGAAGGCCACCTCTCGTTACACCCCGCATTACGATATAGATGGCGGTCGCTACGTAGAACCTTTACCCAAGACGGCTTCGGTTATTATAAATCTTCCGAGTAATATATATCAAATGAAACCGGCTGGGGGATGATATACTCATTGTCGCTATGCGTTATTATAATATAGAGGTCTTGTTTTTCGACTTTTAATGACGGATGACTTTTGATTCACCGAAATGATTTATGATATCAACGACGTTTTCTCTCTCTCTCTCTCTCTCTCTCTCTCTCTGGTTGTATGATTTATTGGACGTTTCCTCGCGTTATTTAGCGTTTTTTTTAAAAATCGTTAGATGAATTCGTCTCGCTGATTGGACAAACGAAATGATCCTTTGATTAAATGCAGAAGGGGGGGGGGGTTGTGTAACCACCAATATCATCAAGAACCTATTTATGCTAATGAGAACATACGAGTGAGTCTCAATTCAAATTGAAATAAACTTGTTATCAAATATTTTTTCTTACCACGATTCTTATATTATATTCTACTATTTATATGATTATTTAAATAAATTTAATCCTCAAACTTATCTTTTTAATTAGAACTCGCGAAATTTGTCAGTACGATTTCAACGTAATTTCAAACGAAAATTTAACACTTCAATTAAAAACAAAGAACTAAAAGTAATTCAAACATTGTTTTTTCTTACAATCAACTGAAATTAAACATTCGTTTTTATGAGGCTGAAAATAAATTTCAAATTATATTGAAAATTCAACTTTCAGTTCAGCAAACCAAGATCTTATTCAGGTTACGTGTACAGAAGTTAACAGTTTATATAGCTGCGCCAGACTGTAAATCACCATTCAAATTGAAACAGTAGCGCCATCTGTTGGGGACTCGCTTTTCTTGGTACGATAGTTGATAGTTGAGAATCTAATTATTTTGCTATTTATGATTAAATAAATTAATTAAATCATTAAATTTGGCTTTTAGGCATATTGCACGAACTAATTATACAAGTTTTATACGAAGATGAAAATAAAACGTTCTCGCGACGAAGAGATGGCGGTATAAAGTTGTGATCTTTTGGTAGTCGTACCTTCTTAGTAAACTAAGTACGTTCTTGGTATTACGACAGCCTCTAGTCATCTAAATAGGCTGCAAAAATACCAATACATTTCTAACCCTTACGAAAATGGAGGATCATAATTTGATCCAAATTTGATTTAATTTATTGGATCCAAATGTGATCAAAAATTGGACCGATCAAACGGGGATCCAATTACAGTTGGATCCAATTTTGTTTTAACTTTAAGACCTCTCGTTAAAATTTAGGATCCAATTTATATCAAATTGGATCAAGTAAGGATAGATTTTATGAAATTTGAATGCCAATTGGATCCAATTTCGTAAATTGGCATCCAATATATATCACAATTTGATCCAATTTCCTAAGTTGGGATCCAATATATATCACAATTTGATCCAATTTCCTAAGTTGGGATCCAATATATATCACAATTTTATACATATTGGAATCCAATGAGATTGTATCAAAGTGGGATCCCATGAGATTGGATCAAATTGGGATCCAATGAGATTTGGAACCCGACTGGATCTAATGATATTCGGATCCGGTCTTGATGCAATTAGATTTGGATCAGCTCTTAATTCAATGAAATTTGGATCCAGTTGGCATTCATAGAGATTGGGATCCAATTGGGATCCAAAGAGATACTTTGAAAAACAGGTAATTTTGGTGGCATGAATTGTAATTAAATTACCTTAACAGCAAATACTACACTTTTCACTTAGCCGTGAGAGTCACTCACAGTGCAGTACATGTGACAATTAACCATAGCCAAAAGGACGATAATTTTCAAATTTTTTGGAAAAATTTGTTACATACATAACAAATCATGCCAAGAAACGATAAGAAACTATAAAGAAAAGCTAATCTTTAGGCCCAAAGCTAGGAAACCTACAAAACCTGCCAAAAGACGTCTACTTTGGCCTAAAATGAAGAAACTGACCAAAACGCGGTAAACGAAAATAATTGAGGTAAATATAACAATAATTAACAAAATCAATGAATTATATCCCCACCCAAATCCCTTGTTTTTACACCTGGTTGCGCTTAGATGGTAGAGTAAATAAAACAAACAAATGTAATTGGCCAGAACCGAGTGACGTCACTGTAACTTTGGGAAGGCTAACTATTAGAGAACCGCCTAGAGTGTAGAAGGCAGGGAACAGACTTAAAATAAGACGACGCGTAAACCAAAACCACCCAAACGAGGCTACCTTTTATAGCATTTTTTACTAACCTTGGGCGTTACTGACTAATCCGCCAGTTTCAAATCGGCGCGTGGTCCATTGCAAAAATCGTTCTAGTTACATTCTGATTTCTATGCTGTAGAGTTTTATCGAAATGTTGCCAGTTGTTCGATAAATTTAACTATTGAAAAAAATATATATATTTACTGAGATCGATATTGTTCTGGCGGTCTCGCCAGACATAAAAAGTAGTCATCTAATCTCCTATCGCCTTCTATAATTATGTTTATACCATTGGGTTAGGAATATTTACTCTAGATTCTTGAACACTCAATTGATATCCGCTATGGTGTCTAGGCTGGGACCAATTTCTAGAAACACTTACGGCGGCTGTCATTTATCATTATACGGTGCCGTCATCTATTTTAGAAATAATATATTTAAGCCACCGGCTTAAGTTATTCTCAGTGTTTCTAACCGCTGGCCGTACATGACGACACCGTACAAGATTCCACACACGATTCCAAGAAAGTGTCCCGGCGAAATATCAATTGGATCCAAATTTGATACAATTTTATTTGATCAAATTAATTTGGATCAAACTTGGATTCAATTCTTAGTTAAAAGATTTTTTGGATCCAAATTTGATACAATTTTATTTGATCAAACCTATTTGGATAAAACTTGTATCCAATTCTTACTTAAAAGATTTTTTGGATTCAAATTTGATACAATATTATTTGATCAAATTAATTTGGATCAAACTTGGATCAAATTCTTCGTTAAGATTTTTTTGGATCTAAATTTGATACAATTTTATTTGATCAAATTAATTTGGATCTAAATTTGGATCCAATGCTATTGGATCAAACCAATTTTGATCAAATTTGGATCCAGTTCTTATAGTTAAAAGATTTTTTTGGATCCAAATTTGATAAAGATTATTTGATCAAGAAATAGTTGATCCTTATTTGATCCCTTCAGGATATAGCTTAATACAAATTGGATCCAATATCCAAAATTGGAACAAGTAATTTTCGTAAGGGAAGGCTATCCAGCAAATTAATTGATATTAAATTAAACTATTGGGATCGTCATTATGAAACGCAATAGCTTAGCTTACAGTTGATTATGATTTTTAAATTGTTTAACATAATAATGCATATATTAATTTAGAATGTTCGAAAATTAAATAATATAAATATTTTTTTCCTATCTCCAGTATATACGTCAATTTTCAAATTTGAATGTACTTAGGGTGTAAAATGTGGACTTAGAGATCCTGGGCCCATAGGCAGATAAGGAGTCTGGGCCCCCTTTGCACACGCTGCATTTACTCTTATCCCTGGAACTGGGCTATGCCTGAATTTCCCTGATTCGGCGTAGAAGTCTGAGCTCTACGGTTATATTACTAAATAAAAGCTCTTAACAATCGTCTACTCAATATGCGATAATTATGCAACATTGCGATTTAAGGCTGCGTCCGTAAATTGCCAGGCAGAAATTTTGGTAATTTTAAAACAAAATCTTCTACCTAGGAATTTTTCCAATATAAATTACGATTGATAATATAGATTTATGCCTTCGAATATAGTAATTACGGTCACTGGAGGGCCCCTTTACCATCCATTGAGATATATACTTCTATTCAACCAAATATAATTTATCAAGATAGGGAATATGTCTCTCATTAGAGTTATCTTATATACTTCTGGTTATATACCGCTGATTATGGAAAAATCTGAGAGTTCTCAGGTGAACAAACTCATATATTATTCCTTCGAAATCTTTATGATTCCATTGATTTATACATCCTTCTGAAACTAGAAATAAATTTCTTCCCGCAGTGCTTGCAAATTCGAAAGAAAGATACCGGAAAGAATAAATTCCAAACTACATCCTGTTTGTTCTCACTAGAGTCATAAGTTCATCATTACCTTTATCATAAGTGTACCAGTCTCATATCTTCCGCGTCTTCATTATGAACTGAGAGCCATTCTAAAACTTTTGTTGGACACACAAAGTCTTAAGTCCTATTTAATGTGTTCTTTGCAGTGAGCGCGTGTACGAACTGGTGCGTTATTAAGTTGCATATTTTTCCCATCAGAGGCGGCTATCAAATTGGATATGACGACAACTCTACGTCACACAACTAGTATTGAATATCATAGCATGAATTCTATCATAATTCCTTCAACAACGTCCCGAATGGTAATTTGGTGGTAAAATGATAGTAAAACGTTTTACTTCAGAAAACAACTTTTAAAGTAATTAGAGGTCGTTGAACACGAAAAATGTTTCAAGGCCTAGGATTTCTTCTGCCAGTTTTCCTTTAAGTTTTCTTCCCGCCGCGCATATGCTGCTGCTTTCAATTTTCGCTTGAGCTACGACCTCCATTACAAGTCATTCCGGAAAAATCTTTCAGTAACTGTTTCGGCTAACTGTCACACTTATGGAACGTTTTTATGGACTTATGCAAAACGGCAACAAGGAACAGCTTATATTTAGAGGAAATCACGTATATATATATATATATATATATATATATATATATATATATATATATATATATATATATATATATATATATTCCGTTTGTTGTCATTTCGATAATGATCGAGATTCGAAATCGGAAACAGTGTGTAATTCGCGACGCTTTCGGACTAAAAGTCAGCCGTTGAAAGGAAAAGCATTTTTTCTTCACCCTGCTGGAGCGAAACCCCCCCCCCCCCTTCGAATACGACAGCGTGACCTGATACAAGTCGCTTTCAATGGCGACGCGCACGTACAGTAGCCACTGCCATTCGGAGAGCGCCCGTGGTCGGTGGTCGCGACGCGATGAAGGAAGTCCCACCGGGTCGTCCCGCGCCAAAGGGAAGGTCGCGAACCGATAAAAGTAGAATATACCCCCCTGGACGAAGGGCACCCAACGCGGTAACCCCCGGCCCCGTCGACAGATCTTGACAAATTGGCAAAGACGGGGGGGACCACCTGGACCTATAAGCTTCATTGTGGGGAGAGCGACGGGCCGATTTTTAGCGGAGGAGCGGAAAATAGGTGTCGGACCCTTTGTGGAGAGGTATCGGGGTCCCGCGCCGGAACGGGCCCCCGGAATAAACGCGGGAGGGTGGTGGCGGCGCGTCAACGCCGGAGCGAGACAATTACTTTCGCCGTCATCCCAGCAGCCCGATGCCGCCAAAAAAAGTTTCCTCTTCCCTACTTCCCATTCATTGTGACAAAAATATTTCGCTACTCATCGAATGGCTATTTTTCACAGTTTGAATTCGAATGGGGAGAACATTTTGTCAGCGCTCCCGCCAGACATTATTTAATGAACAAAAACACGTTCTTGCTCATGTTTCGAATTTGTAGCTTCCACCGAGTGTGAGCGCACAGTCAAGCTTTATATATATAGACCACGCGAGAATGGAATCGAGGATGAAGAAAACGTTTTTTTATATATGCGTGTGTGTTGGTTGGGACACCCCCCACCCGAAATAACAGTTGGGAAAGTAGGTGGGTGGGGTCCAAATAGGCCAATTTCAAAGCAAATAAGCAATATACGTATATTGAAGGATTTTATTTGTAAATTTAGCCAGTGATCGTTACCCATTGTGGTCAAGATTTAAAGAATTGGAGTACGCGTCTATAGGGTATATACGTATCAAAATAATATCACTAGGATGTCTTTAGCGATCCAATATCTATGCTTTTATTATTGTAAATTAGGTTATCAGAGATTCGCATGTTTTAATCCAGGTCTTATGTAAATAATTATTTATCTTGACCTTCAAAAGATTCATCTCGAAAATATACAAAAATGTTAGGATAAAAAATATGAAAATGATGATATCGACCTTCAAAATGGCGATCTTTTAAATTGGAAATTTAAGTAATCCTGATGTAGGTATTTAATAGCTGAAGTTTTAAGGAAAATAGTAAACCGATGAATTTTAAGAAAAGCACTTCATTATCTTAGAAAAATTATCTATAAAATTTTATCGAAATAGTTGCGTATAGGAAACAACTGATTTTACCTCTTTTTTTCAATGGGTATAGAGAAATAAATTTCTATTAATTATTTAATTAATTTCTATAGATTCTATAGACGTTAAGTTAGGTGGCGGAGTGGTTAGCACTTTTGGCTCGCCGCAAGAGGAGCCGGGTTCGGTCCCAACTTGTGGCACTGGGTGAAACCTCGGATACACTCCTTCCGCGTTGAGTTTGCAAGTTCTCTCTCCACTGGCTTAAGGGGTTTTCCACCGAGGTCTTGGGTTTCCCCTTCCATAAAAACTTTTCGAGGTTAACGGTAATAGTAATTGTAGGGAACTGTTGGCGCGCGTGGCATGCAGGGCTTGCCACCACCCTCCTACGCATTGTAACCCGGCCCCCCGAATTAATGGCTTTAAAAGTCGCTAGGACTGGTGACTTAGGCCTAAGGTGGTGACTTGGGTATTTGCCTAGCTGATTATCATTTTTGTTATTTTATCTCATTTTTTCTATAAAATTGCGATTACTTAGAAAAGTGTCGTAGGTGTTAAAGAACAGGAAGCTAACTGTCAGCAGACTGCTGTTGAACTCCATTCCACGAGTTTTCATCCAGTACCAAAAGCTGGGATTTAATCACTTTAAATTTCACCAAATTTAATCCCGATATATCGTTAATTGAAAGCCATTAATTTAATTTAAGCCGCGCATAGTCTCAGTCGTGCACCTTTAAAATACGTCATGAAATAAGCTTAATGGCCAAGAGAGAGTATATCGCGTCGACGTGGGCCATAAATTCGTTTGTCTAAGAGGCGACAAAAGGCGTCCGACATCCGGATCTATCGCTTTGCCATCCCGAAATCGTGCCTGGGGATTTAAAGGGTCGAAGCGTACGGGATGACATATCCTGGCGGCGAGGGAGGACACGATCTTGTAAATCGTAAATAAGATCCTTCCCAGAGACCACGTTGTCCGCGGGTGTATATCTTCCGGGGGCTGGATGTCGAGGCCCGTCTGTATTTGCAAACGCACCACGTGACCAACGACCCCACCACCGACTATATAATCCCGACGCAAAAAAGGAGAAGGTTCCCGGAAGGTGGTGTTGCTGGAACGCCGAGCGTGAGAGGAGACGGCCGGTCGGGATCAAGCTAGCAGACGCTCATATTTCAAGAAAATAGCCCACTGCCGAAACTCGCCAAACTGTCCATTGTGGCCATTCTCTACCAGACCCCGACATACAGGTAATAAGCAGTCCGAGCACGTTCGCTACCGTCTTTCCCCCAACAGGGGTTCGTTCGCACCTAAGTCTAAGATACCACTCTATATTGACAGACAGACAGGCAACTCTGAATTTAGTTCAACTGAACTATATAAAAAGATTTCGGGAAAACTAAGCTTTATTAATATAGTAATTAATTTATTAATTCATTATGGTCAGTTTCAAGCAAATCGCTGATATGTTTTAAATCATGTTTTAAATCATTTTAGTTACCAAAGTTCAAAGCAAGAGATGACTTTAGTGTAGTACCTTTATGGCTCAATAGAGGTCGTTATCAGCAGTGATACTATTGGTTGAGATTTGCAAAACCATTACGTACAGCGACTTAATTACTGGTATGTTTGGTAAAATTTTACTGTATTTCATTGGAATTTAACAAGTTCGACGTTAAAATACAATACATATTATTTTCAATGATAATCATCTATTCTTCAGCGGTTATACTGCGAAAGTTAAAATAGTTCGCGCTCCTGCAACGATAGATGGCAATACTTTACGGGGTCGATTTGATGTAATATGGGAAAGCATCCGAGTAAATTTTTTGGTACCGATATACTAGCTTTAAATTAAATTTAAATGACGTTTAAAAATGTTCGAAGCCTGCTTTGGAGCTTTAATTAAAAACTTGTATATAGAGGTTAACGGTAATAGTTAGTGTAGGGAGCTGTTTGCTCGCGTGGCATCAAGGTCTTGTCACCTCCCTGCTACGCATTGTAACTCGGCCACCTGTTTAAGGCATTATAAGTCGCTATATGACTTGGGCCTAAGGTGGTGCCTTGGTTATTAGCCTAGCTAATTACTATTATTATCGCATTAAGTAAATACAACGTTTAAAGACTGCGTACAAGCCGTATCATTTAATTCCAATTCTATCAGTCTTAACAAGTACAAATATTTAGCGCATCGCGTTGGACAAGGTCGTCCACCTCGTCAGATGCGAATTCGTCTAATAGCGCTCATGGTCACTGCCATAAAAACGACCGGCTTAAAACGGAGTGTGTTAGGAGTGCGAGATAGACCGCCCTGGCCATGAAAGGGGTTCCTGCCTCAACATTTACTGGTAACGGTTAAAGGAAAGAGTGTTCGGATCCTTCTTTGTCGCGCGAGTGTGTGTGAGGTCGTTGGAAACTCATTCCAGTCTAGAAAAGACTCCCCCGCCACCTACCCCTCCATTCTGGTAACTGTATACCCAAAGAGCTCGAAGGATCGGAACCTCGATCGGGACTGTCAAAGAGAAGGGATTAAATGTGTTCCCCTCCCGGCGAGGCCCCCAAAAAAACGACATTCCACAATCTTCAAACTTTTATAACCGTATCACCTTTTTAAAAAATCAAATTTGAAACCCACGTTTGTAATCCCTAAACGGTTTTTATTTTAAATGGGGGGTAGTAATTGCTGAGGCAGTATGTAAGTTGTACACCCCATTTGTTAGATCTTTACCAAATGACTAAAATCTTATTATGAAAAATAGCTAATATAAACATGGCAATCATATACTAAAATCTTTAATTTTAATTTATTTAACATGGGTGTATTTTTATACATTTTTGTGATAAGGGGCCAAGTCATCTTGCGACTTATAAGCCCCTTCACAGTAGAAATAACAAATACCAAACAACATTAGCGATAAAAAACGAACAATTTACAAGTTTGTATATACCAAAAAAAATGGGATTATAAAAAACACAAAGAATTTAAAAATTTAAATTTAAGTTAAATTTGAAAATACGGAAATAATATTGTTATGAAACTAAGGTGAGTAAAATGTATACCTTAATTAAATGATTTGATGTTTTTCACGAATTTAGATAAATGTACCGAGTTTATTTATTTTTACCTTAAAATCCTTTTTCTAGTATAAAACTTTTTAAAGTTTTTTTAAGGGATGTTTTGGAGGTTATATTTCTTACATCCGTTGTCTAGTGGCTTATTTGATAAAGGGGGTTTTCTCAAGTGGTTCGTTGTCAGAAATGCCACACAACAGGAGCGGATTTTAGAGCCAAGTGTTTCTTCGGGGTCATCGGGGGATTTTCTATATTCTCACGAAGATGTTTAGCAGAAGTACTCGCTCAAGTGTCTCTCCAGATTCCGGGGTTCGTTACATTTCTTTTCACGGAAAGAATATCCATTTTCATGTGGAAGGTTTTGACAATTTTCAAATAGCAAAGCTGGGAAGTATACACGTTTTGACCTTTACAAAAGTGGTTTTAGCTCACATGTTGTTTAGCGAAGACGTTTTTAGGTTCCTAAGGGTTTCAGGTACAAATAAAGGCCAAAAAAATGTTTACCAAAAGCACGCAACATTGTAAAAAATAGTTGCTCAGATTAACTAAATGTTTAAAATAAATATTTAAAAAATGTTTTAAGCAATCATTTAATTTGTCTAAAACGTTTCCATAAAGCACGTTTTAAACAACCTTTTTAAAAACTACAATTTGTCTAAAACGTTAATTTAAACTAAACCACCCTTTTAAAAAAAATTACAATTTAAAGCATTTGTTTAAATCGTTTTAAACAGTTTTAAATAGGTTTTTATTGTGGAATAAACGTTATAGAACGTTTTTGTAAAACAAAATTAATTCTAATTCTATATTTAGAAGGTTTTTGTTTTGATTCTTTTGATTTAAAAACCGGTTAAAAGAATGAAATATGATTGAAAAACAAAACATTATAGTTTTTTTAATGAAAACAGTTATTTCCACCGTGAAAAACTTACCAAGTTCGAAGCTATAGTTTATATTAACAGGCATGAATCAACGATCATATAAAGCAGTCCATTGTGAACTCCTCGTGACAATACACCGATATTTCTAAATAGATAATAATAGCATCAGAATTGGAAAGTACGCTTATATTATCTCAATAACCTAAATACGTTCGTGGTAAAACTTATACAGACAACACCTGGTAATTTAGCACGCTAAAGACCAACACAAAGTATTTAATTTTCTTCGTTGGAAATATTATAACAGTTTTATCGGCCGTTGATATCTCTCCAATAGACCGGCTTTAATAAAATATTATACCAATTATTATTATTAATGATCATTAAAAATTATTAATGAGCCAACTTATCGCGATCACCTCACATTCGATCGTAAATATAAAATCAGGATTATAACGAAAAAAATACGGTTAGTTTTTGTGGGCCCCGGAACCAACACAGATACCCCTTCAAAAAAAATGAAATAAGTGGCTTTTAACGATTATGAATTTGGGGGAGGTACCGGCCACATTGAATCGTAAACTCGGTTTTACCGCCCTCTAAAGGTAAGAGTAATATTAAAAAGAAATAATTGTAAAAAATTACCGAAGATAAAGAAGCTTTGGAAGTCTATGTAATTAAAAACTGATTTAATAAACAATTAACCGCTCGCTGGTGTAATATACAGTCAGAAATCCTTGATTTAGAATCTAACAGTCTTTAATTCAACGCGCAACAAACTATCAATTTTAAGCTGCCGTACTTTATAATCTAAGCGATGATTTTAGTCGAATTTCAATTGCTTACTAAAATGTAAACAATGTTTTGTTAAAGAAATAATTCGATATAATTAAAAAGTAAAAAGTAGGCGCGCTATAGTGGTTTTCATAAACTAAAATCACAATATTAATTATCCCTAAATATAATTAAATGCCTTCTTGTTAAAATGAATTATAAAAATTGCTTTTAAATACAGAGTGGTTTTAACGTTTTGTGAGGTCCTACTGGTAACTTGGTTGAAGTTAAGGTATGACTTAGAGAGCCACTTTATCTGGCGAAGCTCCTCCCTCTTTATAAAATAAATAAACTATCCGCTGGGATTACCCACTTCGCTATGTATTGTGGCGCCATCTACGTCATGTTTTCGAAAACATATATTTTTAAGGTTTTAGTTGAAACGGCGAAAATGAAATTTACATACTAAATATTTATCTTTCTCGTAGTAGGTCACACAGAGTTTTTATACTCTGTTGCAGGTTAAGAAAGGCAAAATATCTAGTACATTTGGAGGAAAGATACTAGCTCACGAATTTCCGGTAAATCGGGGGCGGAAATTTCGAATTTCTAAGTGTTACATAATTTTGGAAAATACCGTCTAATGCGTTATATTTTAAAGTGATAATTAAATAACATAGATAAAATACTGTTGTAATTATTTATTTTGGTACTACATGATTTATATAAAACAGTAAGTTTATTTAAATTAAATTTAATTAAAATAAAGTGTAATTAAATGAAAGAAATAAAATTAAACAAATTTATTTAAAATGAAATAAAATAAAATAAAATTAAATTAAATTAAATTAAATACAATTAAATAAAATTGAATAAATTTAAATGACATAAAATGAAACGAAATTAAACTAACCAATCAGTTGGATTTTATTTAATTTTATGAAAATTTACAAACTTCAAGGGGTGATGATATAGTACATTCTTTAAACAACAAAACGACTTATTTCGAAGTAAATAAATTCATAGGCAATCCGAGAAAGACGAAAACGTAGAGAGCGAAAAATCTAAAATCCCAAATGTATGCATGACCAAGTCAAACACGATATCGAAAGACTCCTTAAAGTGAAAAATTGAACGCATTAAGATTGAAAACGTCTTTTTTAAACTTAAGGCGGGGAAAGAGTTCTTTCCTCGCTACGCCGTTATTGATCGACTGCAGAAATTAGTTAATGGATGAGAAATTTGCGAAAATTTGTTCTTAAAGAAGACAAGCGTCCCCCTCTAGCGGAGAGTGTATATATTGGAAAAAATCACGTGACCTATTAATCACGCGTCTAGTTTCCCATCATGCCATCTTGCGCCTCGCCGCTTTGTATGAATGACTTAACATCGCTTTTTTTTCATCCTCGACACCCTAACATCAACGCGGTGATACCCCCGAAAAAATCTTTCCCCGTTTAGTCGCGAAAGTTAGGTCTTAAAATCAACTCCGATTTTTAGCAGGGAGTGTAAAATAAAAAAAACCACAGTGTACCGCATTCCAGGGTTCCCAACGCCGGAAAGAATAGAATAAAAAACTTTGAGAAGGAACAATTTTTTTAGACAATCACGCTTGAGCTGAGCGTCATAATACGACGGGTCGCTGTGGGTGCCGCGAGTGCTGCGGGTGCAACAGCGGCCGATTTCGGTGTTCCTCCCTTTACAAAAATACACCCCGTCACCCCTCATTTTTCAGAAGCGCGTTAAGCACGCGCTTTTCCCTAATAACACGCCGTTACCACGTTGCCGCGAAGGAGGGGAGGCCCAGGCATCCATTGATGGTCATTTCGGCGGAAGAAAACCAGGACCAGGAACCAGAAAGGAACCCCGGGTTCCCCCGTACTAAAAAATAACACATTCAACCACCGCGCCCCAACCGACGCGCGGAAAAAACCTATTTGCTTGATGTATTAGGTCGATGGGTTTACTTACGACACACTGTAGTCCATACGCTATACCATAAGTTTATAATATTTCCCGTAGAAGAGAAGTATACATCAAGGACGTTCCTTCGCAATATGGACGCAGTTTTCAGTTGCCAATAAATTACAATTTTGTCGTTAAAATTTGCTGAAATGTCAGCAATTGAGGATAGGCGATTAAATATATATATATAATGTTATGCAAAATTTTAAAGAGTTTTGGGGTAAAAATTAACGCTACATTTCATCATTTTAGCTGTCAATAATGGTGGAAAATATTACATATTAAATGGTTTGTATGGGCAGATGTGAGCCAAGCTCGGAAATGAGAGTATTTCACGGTAGAACATTGAGTAAGAAAAGAGGTGAGCTTTTAATTTCCAACCCATGATGTAAAAATTATGAAATTATAAAATTGGTCAAAGTTTTCCAAATACAAGGTGTTCCAAAAAGGTTTTGAAAAAATTACAATGAGTTTTAGGGGGTGAATTGAGAAGTATGCCTGTTTTTTCCCCCATTTTCCTACGATGAGTTAAAAGAGCGCCAGAGAGCTTCAAAGTGTGGCCTACTAGCCCCTGGAAGTAGGCTGCAACAAGCGCAACACCAAGCAGCAGGGACTTTAAATACTGTTTAAGTTTACTGTACAAACTTATGGAACTCTATTATAGGCATACTATGATGTAGTAAAACAATTACCATAATACCATCCTTATGAATGTTATGGTAAAATCTTTATTGTTCTGTATTTTTTCTTCTCCAATTTATTTTACTAATACCGAAACTGAGCCGATTTATTTAAGATCCACTAGTTCGATTTTGTAAATGCAGATGGCACTGTATCAGTATACGCCCATATCATATACCGTAAGCCAAACGCGAATGCCACGAGAAAGTGTGAAAATTCCCTGCATTAATCGAAATATCAATGAGAATCGAAGCTGTTAAGAAAAATATCCATTTATAAAAACATTAATAGAAAAATAATAAAATAGTTTCGCAAGAATTCGTAATCATAAGAAAGGACAAGATTTGGGCGCTTTTGAAAGCTTCCACTAAATGGCATTTAATGTAACGCGTTACATCATGAAATGTATTTCATATTGAATATATTGATTTACCGATTTAATGAATATATTAAGCCAGACATAACGGGAAAATTAGGATGTTGGATTCCGGGATTGTTTTAGATCGAATTGTAACTTTAATTTTGGGAAATTTAGCACTCAAAAATCTAATAGAATATTTATCTAATCGCCAAAATCTAACAGAATATTTATTTAATCGCCAAAATCTAATAGAATATTTATCTAATCGCCAAAATCTAATAGAATATTTATCTAATCGCCAAAATCTAATAGAATATTTATCTAATCGCCGAAATCTAATAGAATATTTATCTAATCGCCAAAATCTAATAGAATATTTATCTAATCGCCAAATTCTAATAGAATATTTATCTAATCGCCAAAATCTAATAGAATATTTATCTAATCACCAAAATCTAACAGAATATTTATCTAATCTCAAAAATCTTATATAATATTTCTCTAATCTCAAAAATCCTAATATAATATTTCTCTAATCTCAAGTTAAATAGACTGTTACATGATCTCAAAAACAAGTAAAATCTTTTTACAATTTTAATAATTTTTATTTCTTTGCGGATTTATTTATAAGTTTTGCAATTCGTATATATGTATTACTGTACATTTTCCAAGTTTTTGAATACTTTTCAAAGAATTCTTAAAATTTTGTTGGATTTCAAGCAGTCGTTATGACACAAATGACTAAATGCAGGCATACACTAAAAATGTGTATACCCCCGTACCGTATTTAAAGATTTGTTATAACTAGAATTTATTGATGGATCCAATAGGCCGATAAAAATATTTCGGCTAAGTTGTTCTCTTTCCGTCACTACTAGTATAATCAAAGTACAATTAGCTTCCAACTAAAAGGTTTGAATAAATTAGATAATCATTATTACACTAGTTTTAATCAACCTAATAATTAGAATCTTATTTATATTACTCACCTCTAATTTAGCTTTTGCCCCCCACACTGCAGTATTTTTTTGGGAAACATAAGCCTTAGCAAGAATCGTGGCCTTACGCGAACGTTTCTTATGATTAACACGTAAATAATAAGTTAAAAATATAAAATTAATCGTCTAATTGGAATTGGAGGATCTGTTTGCGGTTTTATTTAAATGCTATTTAATTTACATTTATCAAAAACATTAACAAACCTTTTCTTTGGAGAATCCATCGCTTCAAACTGGTCGATTCGCGAATTGCGAATTCGTTAGACTGCAAAATAATCGTCGAAGTTGGCCGTAAATTCCGACCAATCAGACAAATCCTCTTTTTCGCAGGTTTACGCAGGGGAAGTACTGATGGGAAGTCTCCTCGTAGGATAATATTTTTATCGGCCTATTGTCAATGGTGGACAAGGCGGAATATATTTTACAGCCGATGCGAATCGATACTACACTTTGATCTTAGTGAAACTACGAAGCGGTTTATTTTTTCATTTTAAAAAAAGTGTTTTTTATGTGAAGTCATCATAACTGTTGATTTTCAGCAGTTATGACCTGGTTTAGTGGGGCTTTCTGCCAAATATTTTATTGTGTACCGGTACTTATTTCTATAATAAACCCTGTTAAAACTTAAATAAGTAATAAATATTAAATTTTTCATAGTGGTAAAACTTAACCTCGTTGAGGCAGTCCTAAATATTAATTATTTTACCTAAAAATTTTCGTGGGTCATGTTCTCATCAAAATGAACAAGAAAATCCATGTGCACCAAAACATTTAGATATTTGCATTTTTTTTAACTAACCTAATAAAGATAAGTAAATTCGATAGCTATTGTTAGGTATCTTCAAAACGGTTGAAATTGCGACAGTACATTGATTAATACATATTTATTTGTTGTATAGCTTTTCATGTAGTTCTGTAACGTCCTTTTTGACTAGCAATTCACGCTCGCTTCGTTCGACAAAAAACAACGCAGTCAGAGCACAGAGAGGGAAAATATGAATAAAATTCAAAGCGCGGTTTTAACCCAACTAAAATGGTCTCCCTAGAAGAATCCCCCCAATTTTTTTGGTCGGAGATGGGCGGCACGTCACTCTACGAACAATGGCATTGATAAATTGCAGCGGGGCTCGCGATATTTTTAAAGAAGGGGGTGGCGGGGGGTTGAGTGTCGCGCCTGCGGATGACGCGCGGTCGTGTTGCATTTGCACCCATTGATTTTGCGTTAGATAAAGAGTAGGGGTGATATTCTCGCTGATGAGCCCAGCCCAGAGCCCCTTGTCAGCCACCTTCCAGCGTCCCCGATCTAATTTCATAGTCCGCAAAACCAAGCCATCAAGAACCTCTTCTTATCGAATATTACGCGCCACTTTAAAATTATCGATATTTTATTTTACATTTTTATTGGGATTTTGAAGTGTTTGCGGTTTGCGTTACGAGAGACTTTGCCAGACGTACGATAATAATCGTACTCGTCGATAATTTTGAGCTTGTTTTGCTCATTTTCGATAATTTCGTTGAAGCATACGTTAATGTACGATAATTTTAAATTTGAACTTAAAACCATTGAAAGGGATAACCTCAGCAAACACGCTTTAGATTCCGCCAATACTAGCACCTATCACGAGGTAGTAACTTGCTAGAACTTTTCTCTGAGGTTACACTTCCTTTAAATTTGTCACTTCAAATTCGGGTTTTGATATCGGTCAATTTAATTGATAATATTGTGTTCAATTCACCCAGATACCAGCTTTTGATAGAAAATAGCAAATTTGAAATAACTAATCCAGTCAAATGACTGATTTTTTTAGAATCTTGAGTTGTTATAAGAAAAATCGTTATGCTAATCGCGTTCGAAAACTGCATTCAGGAAGATTTCGATTTAGTAACAAAAATCAAAATCTTTGGGTGTTGATTTTTTTTAATTTAATTTAAGTCATATTCTTCACGAAATTGAAGAGCAATTACACGACACCAACACCAAATAATTCATAATGCGTAAAATTAAATAACCCCGAATCGGAACAACTTATGAGACGTATTTTTAATAAACCATAAATTTCATAAATTATACAACGCGTGATAACATCGTAACGGTTCAAAATACATCATATACTAACTTTCTAAATCTATTAAATTAATGTATAAATTTTATAAATATCCAACGAAATGTAATTATATTATTTTCTTCTGACCGTAATTATAAATCCTTTTTCCGACAACGGTATGATTGGATGTCAAAAAGACGTCAAAAATTAGGTAATCCCACCTTTTAATTACGGGTTCTTAAAATTAAAGAGTTAATCTTCGTCAATTGGAAGTTTCCACTAGCCGCCAAACGTTCGTATATGAAAGCGTAGATTTTTATGACGGATTCCTAACCAGGAGAAAAGCCGGGCTTCAAAAATCGATCATTTTCGTCGAAATTAAAGCTTTCTGTTGTCGGCGTCGGCCACCGGAGGGCGGCACTATACGGGGGCCGGGCTGTCGGGGAAAGCCGAGTTTAGGCTTCACGCGTCAATGATGCGGCCAACTCGATACATTTGATGGATGGGTTTATATATCAGAGGAATAAAATTGAATAAATTTACTGGCTTTAACCGCAAAAAGCAACATTAAGCCAATCAATAGCTCATTTAGCCTCGACCGTAACTCTGGCTGCGCTATCAAATAAGATTTATTCGACAGAGCAAATGATAACGGTGTTTTTTCGACGAAATTCCCCAATTCTTTATCGCTGATTTTTTTTGGTCGTAACGTGATGCAAATAACAACTTTGTCTACGAAGATGATATAAACGAAAGTAAATAAACGTAAGTATAACCCGTATACTTTTCATCGTTGACAAACGATTTCTCTGAGCGATTTAAGTAAAATAAAAGTAATAAGTGAAACACTTTCTAAACTTTGAACGATAATTTTTCAATCATAGTCTGTTTTAACCAATGACCATATAAATCATAACTGTGAAGTAACATATTTGTTTATATATCACGCAAGGCCTACTGAAATGTTTTCTAGAGTAAAATTAATAGTTTTACTTTGCAAATGTAACGATGAATTGTTAAATCGGAACGTAACAGAGTTTTACCGCCGCATTTTTACTAAACTGACAGTAACTTTGTCTTCAGTAACTCTATTAATTTTATACGCTGGAAACATGTACTTTCAAATTGGTTTCGGCAGAGGAACAGTGCTTGGCTAAATACATCATATACTTTCTAAAAACTGACCCGAATATTACCTCAATTATATAAAATCACAGATTTCAATGGACACGCATGTTGTGAACTTTGACCACATAAACACAGAACGAATTTTTTCATTATTTTCACGTTTAAACTTTCATTGAAAGTTGGTCAAACGAAAGATATTATATTCTTTTGTTGTTTTCCAGGACGTAGAAATACTTACTTGATGAGACTAAATTATGGATTAAAATCTTCTGGATAAAATATATTTTATTATTTTAGGACAAAACTAAATCAGGAGACTCTTGACTTAAATAATTACAATCAAACTTATTCTGTAGACTCTTAAAATCAATAATTACAATCAAACTTAATCTGTAGAGTCTTAATGCCAATAATTACAAGCTAACTTAATCTGAAGACAATTAACTTAAATTAATAAAATCAAACTTAATTTGGAGACTTCTAACTTAAATAACTACCCCAAACTTAATCTGGAGACTCTTAATGTAAATAATTACAACCAAACTTTATCTTTAACTTAAATTATTAAATTAAAACTTAAGCTGGAGACTCTTAACTTAAAGAACTAAAACCAAACTTAATCTGGAGACTCTTAATGTAAATAATTTGGAGACTCTTAACTGAAATATTAACAACCAGTCGGTGCGTAAGAAGGTATTTCAAGATATATTTGGTTAAGATGTCGACCGTGGTTCAAAGGCAAGGTCAAAATCACGCGCCTAAAAATATTGCCGACAGCGAAACGAAAATAAGTCTCCCCCTCGCCCCCTTAAAGCGTTACAGCAGCCCAAAATCAGATGAAAAAAGTCTAATGACATTGAGGGCTAGTCTTTATACGGGGTCCTATTCGAGCATTCTCCACATAAACGCGATAGAATCATTAAAATTGGCCCCGGGTCATTTTTGCGTTGGGGGGGGGGGCGCCAGGGAGGTGTCGAGCCTCTTTTTCCATTTCACCCCCCCCCCCCATCCCCGTCGACGTAATGGACCTGATATTCACCTAATACTGTAATACGAATAATTATTCATTTCGTGGCCTATAGATGTCGCTAGAATCGAGGGAGACCGTCAAATGGGAAGGGCTATAGCCGCTCCCCCCTCATTGGACGAACGAACTACTAGAATCCAATTTTTTTTCGTGTGTTTGTGTATTTCGTCCTAGCAATAACTAATGATTGATTCATCGTAATCGTTTAAAATTTTAGTCATACATTGATCGATGTATCTCTCTTTTCTGTATTGTGATTGGTCTCATTCTGTAACATACGTTTTGAAGAATAAAATACTTAAATGATAAATATCTTCATCGTTTGGCTAAGATTAAAGTGTAGTATTTTCTCAAATCATTTCCTAAGAAACTGAGATTACCAAAGTTCTTGGCTCTTGATTAAATTATTTCGTAAGATTTTTTAAATATTTTAATTTCTCGGTTTAATAAATCAATTTTTTTATTTACATTTAGGATTTTTAATATTTAAATTTATCGGTTTAGTAAATATTTTTTTATTTTAGATTTCCGGTTTTTTATATTTAAATTTATCAGTTTATTAAACCTATACCGATGAAAATTAAGATCTTAAAACCAAATGAAATGATTGTTTATTTAGGGGTCATGAAGTTGAAGGGTTCTAATTTTTGACTTGAACACTAACTAAAAATTGTAATACATTTGGTATTACAGGCTATTTAAATATTAAAATTCGTCAATCAGAAATAGTTTAAAACTTTTTTCTCAAATTCTTTGAAAAAAATAAACATTAAATTAAAGAAATTAAATTGAAAATTCTTGCCCCCCAAACGAAGTACCGCTGAACATTGTATTTCCGAACATTTTTCGCTAAAATCAAATTATTTATTTACATCCCCAGAAAGATTTCTTTCATCTAATTTGTAATTTAAATTAAAAACGGAACGCTTTCAGTGAATTAATGAAACTAGCTTTCTAATTAATATTCGCAATTAAGACTCATCAAAAACCGATAGGACAGAGTTCTAAAAACCACTAACACAGATGCTAGCCTCTAACAACGCGATGGTCTGCAATGATTCGTTTGAAAATCAGTCAAAATTAAGTTCATACATAAAATATCCACGGTGGTTTTTGGCCCTACCCATCTCGGGGAAACGCGCCCTCCTATAGGGCCCCCTGCGTAAGTTAGAAAGGTGATTTGGCCCTAATGAGATTCGGCGGCTCGACATCGCTACTTGACATTCGTCAAGCATGAGATGCGGGCTTGGACAGATGAAGTCCCGCCACCAATGTTGAATAATTTCCAGCGAAATTTTGAAGAGACAGAGGAGACACAGGCCACCTGGACCCGCGGGCCCCGGCTACACGCACGTGGAATTCGCAATTCTTCTTGTTTTTGAGGATTTTTTCGCGTTGGGAATGCACGCGGTGAATCTTTCCCAACCAGAGGGACGAACCTGGTCGTGGGCTCGCGCATACCTCAAAAAGGCGTCAACCGTAGATTATTATACGGTATATCTTCGTGAACCAATCGGAGGATTTAAAACGGCGTTGACTATAGCAATTAAAAACCCCCAAATTATAATCTCGTGTGCGCGAATTGAACGTACTTTCATTACGACGCTGTTAGAAAACAGTATTTTCCGAGAACTGGGATATCAACAGTCGGATGTTTCCAAGAAAACCTTTTCAAATTTACAGGGATAAATACGAATTAACGGATGACATGAATGTTTAATCTATTTATATATTCCATATTACACAATTTCATTCCATATTACACAATTGCATTCCATATTACACAATTGCATTCTATATTACACAATTGCATTATATATTACACAATTTCATTCCATATTACACAATTTCATTCCATATAACACAATTTCATTCCATATTACAGAATTTCATTCTATATTAACCAATTTAATTAAATGTCACAAAATTTCATTGAATATTACAAAATTTTATAATAAATTTTTATTATTGAATTCTATATTACGCAATTTCATTCTATATTACACAATTTCATTCCATATTAGACAATTTCATTCTATATTACACAATTTCATTCTATATTACACAATTTCATTCCATATTAGACAATTTCATTCTATATTACACAATTTCATTCCATATTAGACAATTTCATTCCATATTAGACAATTTCATTCTATATTACACAATTTCATTCCATATTAGACAATTTCATTCTATATTACACAATTAAATTAAATGTCACAAAATTTCATTGAATATTAAAAAAAATTATAATACATTGTTATAAGACATCATTCTAAAGTTTTCATTCTATATTATAAAATTTCATTCTATGTAACAAAATTTCATTCTATGTAACAAAATTTCATTCTATGTAACAAAATTTCATTCCATATTACAAAATTTCATTTCATAATACGCTATTTCATTCTATATAACAAAATTTCATTCCATATTACGCAATTTCATTCCATATTACGCAATTTCATTCTATATTACAAAATTTTATTCTATAACTCAAAATTTCATTCTATATTACAAAATTTAATTCTACATTTTAAACTTGTACCTATTATGTATTACGAAACGTTATAAATTTCAAGCTTTAAAATGTTCATTCTATAAAATTTCATCCAACATTTTTGAACGTTTTCAATTTATATTTAGACATTTGAATCCAACATTTTTGAACGTGTTCATTCTTTATTTAGTCATTTGAATCCAAATCCATAAATATTTTCATTCTATATCGCGACATTTCATTCTATAGATCGTTGTGGATTTATTACCATACAATCGTAATTCTATTCTATATAATTTGATTTCTTTGGTACAATGACGCGGCATACGAGGATCGAGTATCACTACGTTAAAAATTAGGGAAAATAGCGTGTTAAAGTATAGCTACCAAGATGATCCATTCCACAGCGTAGGGGTGTTCTTCATAGCCCGCGTGTTAAATGACGTCCAACCCTGGTTTCCACGCGTAAGTGGGGGATTTAGGGCGCGATTTTTCGGGGGCGAAATTAGTCGTGGGTAATCCGAGGGCGTGGGATCATATCAGGCCTAGTGGCCGAATACGCGCTACCTTTCAAAACATTTCGGCCGAAAGTTTCGTCGGGGCCTCCTTCTTATGTGAGACACGCTGGTTCGTCGTCAAAATAATAGGTCTGAACTTTGTTCAACAATTTTCGAACAATAATTTGATAATCGTGACCCGGGCGCTCGAGGAAGGCCGGTTTTTGGTCATTAATTTGGACGCTTTTCTCTGGCCCGCCCCGCGCAAAAAGATGAAAAAAAAAGGTAATAGTTTTGGGCCTAAATGGTTAACGGGAACTTTCACCCTCGCTTATCACGTGGGCCCCCTCCGCCTCGAAATTTATGATTTTTTATTATCAATTTATCTCGGCGAGTTATAGCGTTTTGCTCCCGTAAAAATATAATTTGTATTAATTTTTCCATGTAACTCGCGTCGCGTACTATTAAAAATTTATTGTTTTTTGGAGATACGCGGCGCAAAAATAAATAAGAAAAAGCTTTTTGTATGATGAAACAGTAAGTCCGTGTATTGGGTTGTCTATTAATAAATGGACACGCGGTACTTAGGTTTAAGTACCAGAATTAAGGCCAGTTGACATACGCTACCTAGGGGCGGCAATTCATTTTCTTTTTTCGTGGCCCAAAATGCCGTAACTATGGCCACGATGAAAAAAATATTTACGCGTTGTATTTTTATCAGAATCGCGTTTTTGCGGTTAACAATGGCCAATTTTCACTTAATATCCCTAATTTTAATTTAGCTACTATCTGTTGGTTTTTTATTTCGCTTCCTTCGCGAGAAATTCCTCCAAGATGGCGGCCTTGACGGAGATTCTACTATCATGAAATTGATGACGTAATTAGCAGAAATAAATATTTATTAGACTTAGTAATTGTATAATAAATAACATTTTATGTACCCTTGTAGCTTTTTTGATGCATATGTTTCCTTAGTAACACCTTTCTTCGGTGCTGACAAATGAGTAGGAGGATTAGCAAATCAATAGTCCGAATATTTTGAAGTCGTTGTGATTTTCTTTTCCCTATTGGTCCAAAATATTAAAATTCATTCAATCTCATAATTCTCTGAAAATTTAGGTTGATGCTGACCATGATGCTTAGGTGTCACTGCAGTTAAAAAATTATGTTAGTTATGATCATTATGTTATTTATGTTCATTGTGTTACTTATGTTTATAGTGTTACTTATGTTCATTATGTTACATATGTTCATTATGTTACTTATGTTCATTATGTTTCTTATGTTTATTGTGTTACTTATGTTCATTATTTTCATTATGTTCATTATGTTCATTATGTTCATTATGTTCATTATGTTCATTATGTTACTTTTTTTGAATATATCCATTTAAATTAATGGCTAACATCAAAATATAACTTTGTTTAAGTTAAATTTAGAAAATAAAGGTAGCTTTCACGTGACGTCACAATTGTCATAGTGGAAGACTACGGTAAGGCCTTTCTCTTTCGCTCAGTCCTAACTTGCCCTTGAGTAATGACCGCCATACTGACCACATTTCACGTCGGAACCTTATTAGGAAAAGATTTGGTACGCGGGCATCCGCGCATAAATTTGGTCGAACGTCTGTTCGTCTATATATTATCTGTATGGATTTTTTTCCTCTCAAAGTTCCAGTAGTGGTTTAGCATTTGTAAAACATATCTCACGTCTTTTAATATGGAGCCGCTGTTGGGAAATGTTTCGAGAAACGCGAGCTAAATGGCGCTTGTACCAAAAGGATAACTAATGTACGTCTATCGCGGTACCAACGGAGGACTACCTTCGGTCCATCTCCCGTCAAAGGGTTGGGCGGTGGCAATTTGAGGGGGCCCCTTTGGCTCGCTTCCTGCCGGTCATTTGTAACGGTCAGTAACGGCCACACCTTCCGTAGCGACGCGGGAGCCCAGTGGCTATAAACTAAAAGTCGGGGTGGCTCCGCACTTAGCGGTTTTATATACGCTCTTCTACTTTACACGATGGTTGGGGTTGACCTTCCTCCGATATTAAAAGCCACACAACATATCGTGATAAATAGAGCCACCATATTGGGCCCACTATGTAACTCCGGAATTGTAGAAACGGCGGAGAGGTATAGGCCTTTTGAAGTGTTCCGAGTTAAATCGCTCGCGAACGGCTGGTTTTCGGTCGGAATGGCCCCGATAAATCCTGCCAGGTCCGAGGTAGAAGTAGATAGACTTTACCCTTTTACGTCCGCTCTATTTGTAGTAATTATAAGAGAACTGGCGGATCTATTAGCGCGCCATCTATCCGAGAGCTATTACTCGGGCTTAACAGCTTTTCGCAGTCTACCAGCCAAACGCGGATCACAGACAGAATGAGACAGAGAAAAGATTTTTATACTTAAGGAATCCATTAGTATATGGCTAACTAAATTCGACACAATCTCACTTACGCACGTTTCGGGCTCTCGCTCAAACGATGGTTTTCGTAGAAAGTGAGATTTTGAGTCGTTCTTAAATCCAAATACGTGTTTCTATGGCGTTTCTATATTGAAAAGATTCGTTATTTTTGAAGTTCAAATATTTTAGGGATCGCCTGTAAACTCAATTTTTTCTTTAAATTTAAGAAATTTCTTTATTTCGGTTTTCATTATTTATTATGGTACATGGTATCTCCTTCGCAGTATAACCCGGTCACCTGAATTAATGGCATTAAAAGTCAGTAGATGACTTGGGCCTTAGGTGATACCTTGGGTATTAGCCTAACTGATTATTTATCTTATGGAACAATATCGCGAACCTATAGAACAATATTGCGAAATTATGGAACAATAATGCGAATTTATGGAACAATAATGCGAATTTATGGAACAATAATGCGAATTGATGGAACAATAATTCGAATTTATGGAACAATAATGCGAATTTATGGAACAATAATGCGAATTGATGGAACAATAATTCGAACTTATGGAACAATAATGTGAACTTATAGAACAATAATGCGAACTAATATATTTCAGCTATAGCTAAAACCCAAGGCACCACATTAGGACCAAGTCATCTAGCGACTTTTAATGCCTTAAACAATATCGCGAACTTATACAAAATGTGAACTTATACGGGAAAACGTTACGGACTTAAATATCAATATTCCATACTTATAAAACGATATAGAGACGCAAGTTACAATATTTGGAAATATTTTAAAAACGAGAACTACCCCAAATTGAATACTTGTGAGTATTATTCCATCATAACGTTTTAACAAAATGTGTAATAACAAAACAAATACAGAATAAATGGTTGTAAGCGCATGTTTACCCATCCCATCCAACAACACCCCATAACAAAAGCCATTTTAATTTGCGAAAACGATCTGCTAAGGGGGAAGTGGGGGTGGTATAATCTAGCAAATGATATCCATCCACCTGGTTTACAAACTCTGCGCATCCAAAGTTTTCGATTAAAGCAAAACATACCCCATTCCCCTAATTGATATTTCTGCAAATCCTGGAGGCCCCTATGGCTCTAGCTGATAAATTATCGAGCTTAGGATAAAGTCGATCAAAAAGAGCGACGGTATATCGTGGACATATTTTAAACTAATTCTCTTCCATTAAAGTCGCGCAAACCGGAGTCGTCGTAAAAATGCGAGCCGACCGGTTTCGTCGTCTCCAGCTCATTTCATCCGTTGTCGTTAAAAAGGGGAATATACGACGGAACGCTTCCTGGTCAAAAGAAGAGTGAAAGACCCCCATCCGCTAGCGATGACTTCATTAGCTGCTCGTAAACACGCCCGAACAGGGCAAACTTTTCGCGGAGTTGTCTTAAACTAATAAAAGCCATTTTACCCCTTTCAGTGTGTCCGGGCCCATCATCCTCCATCCATCCGTCTCTCTCTTAAAAACGGCTCCCCGGCGCGTGGTTTTCTCTCGCGTGGATGCTTTCCATTTGCTTAAATTAGTTGCCGCCATCGCCATAAAAGCTCGCTGTTGGCCTAGCCGCTCCATATATTTTTAAACGTCGGACTTCCCCGCACTGCCACCGCCGCCTGCGAGAGAGTTTTCCCCGCGAGGCGCTAAACCGTGGACTCACTATTACTATCCTTTGGAAGAGCGTTCGTCTTTCCCGCACGGCGCGGAAGCCCCTGAGAAGAACTGCGTTTCGGTTTTACGTAGGTGCGGGCTCCAGTTGCAACGGATTTAAAATAGCCTTGAAACCAGTATATTCTAAATCTGTTAACGTAACTAGCGCCAGTTTTGTTTAACGTCGTGGCGGCTTGAAATAAGTTTATTTTAAATATGTTAAGGTAACTAGCGCCAGTTTTGTTTAACGTCGTGGCGGCTTGAAATAAGTTTATTTTAAATCTGTTAAGGTAACTAGCGCCAGTTTTGTTTAACGTCGTGGCGGCTTGAAATAAGTTTATTTTAAATCTGTTAAGGTAACTAGCGCCAGTTTTGTTTAACGTCGTGGCGGCTTGAAATAAGTTTATTTTAAATCTTTTAAGATAACTAGCGGCAGTTTTGTTTAACGTCGTGGCGGCTTGAAATAAGTTTATTTTAAATCTGCTAAGGTAACTAGCGCCAGTTTTGTTTGACGTCGTGGCGGCTTGAAATAAGCTTATTCTAAATCTGTTAAGGTAACTAGCGCCAGTTTTGTTTAACGTCGTGGCGGCTTGAAATAAGTTTATTCTAAATCTGTTAAGGTAACTAGCGCCAGTTTTGTTTAACGTCGTGGCGGCTTCAAACAAGTTTATTCTAAATCTGTTAAGGTAACTAGCGCCAGTTTTGTTTAACGTCGTGGCGGCTTCAAATAAGTTTATTCTAAATCTGCCTAAGGTAATAGCCTAGCTGATTATTATTAATATTGTTTTAACTAGCGCTAACTTAACTAGCGCCATTTGCTTCCATATATTTTAACCTGGTGGCAGAAATTAGATTTCGGACTAGTTTTGTTTACGAGATTTTTAATCTCAATGCGATTTGGGAAATCTGAAACTGATTTTGATATTTTGTAAAGTATGTTTTCCGCCTTAATTTATACGTTTTTTTTTCATTCTGATTTTGAGGTTTTCAGCCCAGATTTAAAGATTTTCAAGCAGTTTTCGAAATTGTCAAATTGATTGCCAGATAGCTGAAATATTTTTTGGACGCGAGTTTTAAGAAATAAGATAATTAAAAAATTTATCTATTGATGTAAAAATGTACGTCTCTTTCACGGTTCTTAGACGGGGTTAAGTTAAATTAAGTTCATATTTAACTATATCTGTATAATTAGAAGTCTGAAAATAAACCGAAATTTTAGGATATTTTTATGATCGTCTACAGAAAATTAAATCAACAAGGTAGTTTCCTACTAGACTGTATATTTAATTTGTATTTCGTCACGACAAAAACAACATTTTGCATAATCTCGTAACCATAAAGAACATATTTTTATCCAAACTGTTTTTTAGCTAAACCAAAGTATAATAATTATAATATCGATTGATTTTGGTATCTATTTACCTAAGATATATACGAGAAATCAGATATTCAATCAACAACCCTTAAGTAACGAAAACATTTAGGATTGTTGTAGGGTGAGTGTACGGTATTTAAGGGTGATTCTAGGCTAATTGTAGGGCGATTGTAGTGTGGTTTTAGGGTTATTGTAGGGCGATTGTAGTGTGATTCTAGGGTTATTGTAGAGTGATCCTAGGGTGATTTTAGACTAATTGTAGGGTGATTCTACGGTAGTTTTAGAGTAATTGTAGCGTGATTCTACGGTAGTTTTAGAGTAATTGTAGGGTGATTCTACGGTAGTTTTAGAGTAATTGTAATGTGATTCTAGGGTAGTTTTAGAGTAATTGTAGGGTGATTCTACGGTAGTTTTAGAGTAATTGTAGCGTGATTCTACGGTAGTTTTAGAGTAATTGTAGGGTGATTCTACGGTAGTTTTAGAGTAATTGTAGGGTGATTCTACGGTAGTTTTAGAGTAATTGTAGGGGATTCTAGGGTAGTTTTAGAGTAATTGTAGGGTGATTCTAGGGCAGTTTTAGAGTAATTGTCGGGTGATTCTAGGGTAGTTTTAGAGTAATTGTAGGGTGATTCTACGGTAGCTTTAGAGTAATTGTAGGGTGATTCTACGGTAGTTTTAGAGTAATTGTAGGGTGATTCTACGGTAAATTTAAGAGTAATTGAAGGGTGATTCTACATTAGTTTTCGAGTAATTGTAGGGTGATTCTACGGTAGTTTTAGAATAATTGAAGGGTGATTCTACGGTAGTTTTAGAGTAATCGTAGGGTGATTCTACGGTAAATTTAAGAGTAATTGTAGGGTGATTCTACATTAGTTTTCGAGTAATTGTAGGGTGATTCTACGGTAGTTTTAGAGTACTTGTAGGGTGATTCTAGGGTAGTTTTAGAGTAAATGTAGGAGGATTCTAGAGTAGTTCTAGAGTAATTGTAGGGTGATTCTAGGGTAGTTTTAGAGTAATTGAAGGGTGATTCTACGGTAGTTTTAGAGTAATCGTAGGGTGATTCTACGGTAAATTTAAGAGTAATTGTAGGGTGATTCTACATTAGTTTTCGAGTACTTGTAGGGTGATTCTAGGGTAGTTTTAGAGTAAATGTAGGAGGATTCTAGAGTAGTTCTAGAGTAATTGTAGGGTGATTCTAGGGTAGTTTTAGAGTAATTGTAGGGTGATTCTAGGGTAGGTTTAGAGTAATTATAGGGTTATTCTAGGGTCCTTCCAGGGTGATGCTCGGGGGAAAGTAGGGTAATTGTAGTATTGCTGGATAATGTTTCTAAAATCACAACTGCAATCACCTATTTTGAGTACATTGCAGTCTCGTTTAGTCATACATAGTAAAAAATATTGTGCTATTTAAAGCCCTCCGAAACGAGGTATCATAACATAAAATAAAAAAATATTTTTATCGTAAACCGGTTTTAAAAAATAATTATTATTTTCAATTTAAAAAAAACCTATTTGGTTTATTTGGACCTACTTTGAAAGAATGATTAAATCGTTATTGAATTCTGATTAAATCGTTATTGAATCATGATTAAATCATTATTGAATCCTGAATAAATCGTTATTGAATCCTGATTAAATCGTTACTGAATCCTGATTAAATCGTTATTGAATCCTGATTAAATCGTTACTGAATCCTGATTAAATCGTTATTGAATTATGATTAAATCGTTATTGAATTCTGATTAAATCGTTATTGAATCATGATTAAATCGTTATTGAATCCTGATTAAATCGTTATTGAATTCTGATTAAATCGTTATTGAATCATGATTAAATCGTTATTGGATTCTGATTAAATCGTTATTTAATCATGATTAAATCGTTATTGAATCATGATTAAATCGTTATTGAATTCTGATTAAATGGTTATTGAATCATGATTAAATCGTTATTGAATTCTGATTAAATCGTTATTGAATCATGATTAAATCGTTATTGAATCATGATTAAACCGTTATTGAATTCTGATTAAATCGTTATTGAATCATGATTAAATCGTTATTGAATTCTGATTAAATGGTTATTGAATCATGATTAAATGGTTATTGAATCATGATTAAATCGTTATTGAATTCTGATTAAATCGTTATTGAATCATGATTAAATCGTTATTGAATCATGATTAAACCGTTATTGAATTCTGATTAAATCGTTATTGAATCATGATTAAATCGTTATTGAATCATGATTAAATCGTTATTGAATCATGATTAAATCGTTATTGAATCATGATTAAATCGTTATTGAATCATGATTAAATCGTTATAGAATTAAATAATTATTCACCTTTAGACTATCATTTAATCGCGATTATTTGGACACCCTTGGAGAAACGTAAATAAAATAAAATAGGCACATCTAAAATATTTTATGATGACTTTATTGTTATATTAACACCAAAGTGTAGTATTTTTAACTTCAACAAAATAAATGCCTTCGTACAAAAATCAATTTTTATCTATTCATCGCATTCTCACTGACCCCAATAGCTGTATACAAAATTCAAATAAATCCTAGTTACTGTCCACTAAAAATATCGCCAACTGCCCATAGGTTATTCTAAAATCATCCTAGCAACGGAAAAATGATAAGTGATCGTCAATTGAGGACGCAGACTATTCAATCGAACTGGTCTACTCAATACATTATCTCTCCGCACCACGTCCAATTAGGGACCCAAGGAGTTAAAGGCGCAGATGGGAATAGTGCCCGGTTGCAGACTCAGATGTTCAGTGATTGAAAAGAGCGCGCGGACCAAATCCTGTCTTTCTAAACACCATTACTCGAGCGCAGAAAATCGCTATAATGGAGTAGTTACCGCAGATGTCTCAACCCGGTTAGAAGCTATTGGATTAGGGAAACTCACTCCCTTTCATAAGGCGCCACCGTCCGTCAATTGAGAGACAAAAAACCGGAGGTCCGCTCGGAGAAAATAAACTTCATTACTTGATCAGAGAGAGAGAGGGGGTATCAACGCCACGGAACCGAGGACGTGGCCAAAGGGACAGTCAGCCGTCACTGGCCACCCGCGATAAAAATAACATCTCCTTTAGCGCTCCCGTTCTCTTATAACCCATAAGTAGTAATTCCCTAGGAGTCCTCCAGGAGGAAGTACTTCACCCCTTAAATAGGTAATCCTCTTTTATGTCCCCCCTATATCTCCTAAAATTACGATTTCCCGCGACACCCCTACTCTCGAGTATTATGCATTGCGCTCTGACCAGATATCAATAAAATGACTATAGTTCTTATTTTGGTCGATTTGTAGGCGTTGGTGAAATTGCACTATAGCTAATTGATTGGCGAATAAATTTTGGTATAGCGCCGCTGGAAGTAGTTAACCATTTTACTACCTTTGTGGTACATTAAATTGGTGCGTAAAAATTCACACACGAATCGAAGATATTTTGAAGAAGCAAATTATAAACCCAATTTTGATTAAGTTATTTCAAAAAACCTTGTCTCAAAACAGTCGGGGTTTCAGTCTGTATTTCTTATAACTTCCAAACATACAACAAAGATCTCTCAACGAACGGACTTCACACTTAAGCTTGAAAATAAAATGTTTACGTGTTAATTTTTCATAGAAATATGAAGAGTTTTCCGTCCAAACGTTAGTCATTAGACGAAAACTATTCGCTAGTTTTGGAGTAATTTTTAGGAAATAGCGAGCAGCTTCAAAATACAGTTTGGCTGTTATTGTATGGAAGAAGTTGGTTGTTTGGGGTAAAAGGTATACTCTTTTCGTCCCAAAGCGAGCGAATAGTTTTAACCTTTTGTTAACGTGTTATTTGAAAACAGGGATGTCATGCTTTCCACTTTGTTATTTTAAATATTTAATTTAAATGTTATTTAAAATATTTTTAAACTCAAACACTCCATATATTTTCCGAACTTTAAAAGTTTTTGTTATTCGTACAATATATTTATCTTAGTTCTAAAAAACCCCTGCCTTTGTTATTGCTAGCAGTCAACAGTGATTTCTCGGAGTGCCACAGACGTATGTGTATTGGGATGTGTCTAATATACGCAATAGAGCACCCATTTTTACGATAACCAATAAATGGACAAAATGCGTTCGGAGGAACACGCTTTACCGCCTCCGAGGTTCCTAATAATAAATGTATATTCTATACATACTGCCACGAGTGGATCCATCAGCTTGATTGGCAGATTCTATTGATTTTCGATCTCATTCGAGATATACCCCCCAAAAACGGCAGGGCATCAGGGGGCCTTTACGGATACGCGCAAACGACCATGGTAGCAGGGCGCGTGAGCTAAAAAATTTATTCACCACCGCTTTCAATAATAAGACGCCCATGCATGGTCCCAACTAGCTAGTTATGTATGAAGCAATTACCTAAAACGCTAAGTCGCGTTTTACTATTTAGGGAAAAAATTATACGACCTTTTTTTGGGGCTCAACTTCAGTTTTTAGTTGCCATAAAAAAACTTCTCTAATAACAGTTATTGAACAAAATGATCCTTTTTAAAAACTAGTTAAAATGAAAGCCAATTTAGTGGAACGTGTAATTTATGCCAATACAAAGTTGAATAATTTAGATCGTTACAAAAAATATGTGTTATGCGATATTTTGTATTTTGTGCTTAAATTATCGGGTTATATCGAAGCGCTGGCCACTTGAAATAATGTGTACGGCTGAAATAATTACGGTGATCACCTGCTAATCGTTCCGTGATCACCTGGTAATCACTAGGTATTCACCGTAATAATTCCCTGATCACCTTGTAATCACCTCATAATGGCCTTAATCTTTCCGTGATCGCCGTAATCACTTTGAAAAGGCTGTAATTGTTCAATGATTGTATTTGATGTACGGATAAATGTAAAAAAAGGTTATATGAGCGTCTATATACACGCAATCTTTTAATGAACTAATAGAAAAGTTAAGCATTCTTTACAAAACATGTCTATACACTTTAAAATCAAATCAAATCAGTTTATTACCATGATTTTTTGTGATACAATGTTGTAAAGGGCCAAGTCATCAGTGACTTATAGCCCTTTCTAATAAATCTCATAAACGTCTAAAGAAAATATGAAGTTTTCTAAAAGTGCTTTAAAAAACCTAAAGCTTTATACGTTTTTCAATGGCTAGAGAAAAATATAGTTGTGGAAACAGTGGTTCATTTAAATTAAAGGAATATTTTTCAGCATTGATAGTTTAAACTCATTTGCAATTTATTTTCCTAATTACTCGAATAAAACAAACTCGAGGTTTTTTCTTAATTACTTGACTCGAATAAGAGAAAATTTGCCCCTTAATCAAGTTCTCAATTACTCGACTCGACTTCAATATTACTCGACTCGACTTCAATATTACTCGACTCGAATACTCGATTAAAAAAATTGGTACTCGATACCCAACTCAATTGCCTAAAACCACTACTAGCACAGCCCTAGAAAAATAACAATAATTTCTATAGCTTCAATAGAATTTTCAATAATTTTTCTACGGAGTTCGATTGTTGCTCTATAGAATCACCATAGAAATATTTGGTAATCGATCCTATGTTATCGTTATAAACTTCCACAAACGTTTCGTTAAGTTCATTTGGCTGTGTTGTCACTGCATTTGATGTTGATATTGAAGAAATATTTACATGATAAAATAACTGGAAACCATCATGCAGCAGAAATTGTACTCTTTATTTCAGATAAATAAGTTGTTATTAATAAGTCTTTTCGTGTTTAACACAAACACAACGCCTATCGATTTCAGAAATTAAGCCTCTTTAAAACCAATATAAATGATCATCGATGATCGAAAATATCTTTAAATGAAATACAAAGGTCCATCGATGATCTAATAAACTTATTTCGTGCCAAATACCCAACGACGAATGCATAAGATTGTTTTAAGTAAATACAAATTTCCATCGATGACTGAATAAGTATTGGAGTTTTAAATCCAATGTTAATCAGCAAAGCTACCCTACACTAACCAACTAATGAAACTAGTAAGAAAATCATAACGTAGTGATTTAAAAAAAACAAACGTTTATTAAGAATGAGTACTTTACAAGATGAACGACATATTAGGAGTGACGGCAATAATAAACGCTGTAAGCGAATATATATACACTTAAGGTTAAAAAATAGTAAGATAAGATTAGTGATTAAAAATATATCTTATTTACAATAAACATTTTTTAACATATTAAAAAAACTAAACGAGAAAAGCCGATAACGCTTTTTATCTTCAACAATAAGCCATTTTTCGTGCAAAATACAAATTTCCATCAATGACTGAATAAGCCATTTTTCGTGCAAAATACCAATTTCCATCGATGACCGAATAAGCCATTTTTCGTGCAAAATACAAATTTCCATCAATGACTGAATAAGCGATTTTTCGTGCAAAATACAAATTTCCATCAATGACTGAATAAGCCATTTTTCGTGCAAAATACAAGTTTTCCCCGATTGTCTAATAAGCTTAGTTAATTTAAATGATAATTATCATCGATGACCTAATAAGGTTATTTCATTTCAATAGAAATTTGAAATTGACCACTGAATAAGCTAAGTGGCCCGACAATTCAATTTCTTTCATTTCGATAATGTCCATCGATGCCTGAAAGCTTATCTCATATATATTTTATTTATTTTTAAAAACCGTAACTCTCGAAATTGCACCATTTAATTTTACAAAAATTCACCTATACAATGAAATAGTTTCTATTTTCTCTAAAACACAAAGCGAACGCATTCCAAAGAATAGATTTCTTCACCAAAAAAAGCAGGAGCTGCTTTCGCAATCGCCATCAGTGTATTTACTATTTAGCATTGGAAGCTTTTAGGGCGTCGGTCGAATCAAAAAGATACAGCGAAGTGCAACGCCGCTGTATAATGTTAGGCACGCGGCGCTAGGAGCACTCCGAGTCATTTTGCCCAGAGAGCTAGGAGGAAGTCCTCGCTATGGTTGGTAGACAGTCGAGCGGGAATGCATCGACCTTTTCGCGCAGGGGCAGCCGAGAGCGAGAGAGATAGGAGCGTTTTTCTAAAGAACCGACAGAAGAGGGGGGGCTGCGAAAGAGATAACCTTAAAACGTCTCTTCTAAAACGTCGGATGGGCTAAAATATCTCTTTCCCTGAGGAGATCGGGAGGGCTAAGGGTCCTTCTAATGGTACCCCTCCTCCCCCCTCCGCCTCTCAACTCCATCCGCGTGGATAAAAGAACGTATTCCAACTCAAACAGCCTTTTAAAGTAAACCCCAGCAGCTCTCGCAGCATCCCGCACTAGCGCGCGATGGACACACTCTTCAAAGTAACCTAAATTTGCTCCCTCTTCCACAACCTTATACGCACTCCTCCGCGAGGAATGCTTTGGAAAAATGTTTCAGTGTTGGCTTCCATATATATATATAAAGTTTTTCTTTAAAAAATGGACGGGGGAGATCTAGCCCATCGGTTTCAATTCATCAAAATGTCATTTATCATCATTCCGGTTTGAGTGTCAGGATACGGCGCTAGCTCCGAACGGGGCCTCTCCTAATCTATCCCTTAATATATCACGACGTTACCTGCTTCTTACGCCCGAGACACTAGGAAAGGGTACCGTTTACACCCTACATCGAGTCAACGAAACTACCAACTTACTTTAAATACGAATTCCGAAAACGTCTTGTTTTGACATTTAGTCGATCTCGACCAGGGTTCCCGCTATCCAAAAATATATCTATATAACATTTTTTTAAGGACACTTGGGAATTTCAATGATACTTTCCCCGAGTCTCGTCAAAAACTCCGGGACATACTGATAAAACATTTGACACGGAATACGAAGCTTTGAGCTAAATCCACGTTCGAATAAGTCGAGAAATATTTTATGCTAATATCGTCGTCTTCTGTCGAGTTTTTGATATAGGAATAAAAACATTTTTGGAACCCCCGACGAGTATTATATTATTTTATATATGTATTAAAAAAACTGTATAATAGAAAGAAAATACATTCGTATATATCGCTTTGTTTTATTTTATCTATATACTGAATATTAACAAAACAAAAAAAAATGGACAGAGTAAGAATTTAATATTTTTTTTTGTTGTAAAAAGGGTCGACGCCCCTGGGGAATAGGGGGGCTCCATCATTTTCTCTTGGCTCTCTTTGATAGTTTTAGCTTTAATCTTCGAGTCGACGGAGAACAGAGTGAGGCGGAAAAAAATTATAAGTTCGAAGGGAAACGACAAAAAAAATTAAGATACAAAAAGCTTTTCCTGTCTCTGTGACAGTTATTATGGATTATTACTTTTTCATTTCTTCAAAAGGAATTATTTATGAGATTATATTAACTGTTATTCCGTATATAGCTACGTCCCTTTTTAAGATAGGCCTAGTTTTCACATAATTTTTTCCTGAAACAAAGACTAGGATCATCAAACGTATTTTAGCATAATACACATTTGATTTTAGATATGGATATTTTAATTTTTGCCTAATAAAAGGTAAATTTTAGAAAGTCTTCAAATAGAAGTAGAAATGTAAATCCTGTTTTGGATTTTTTTACAGTCAATTAAGTTAAGAGGAGAATTGAGTAGTACTTTGTTTCGGAATAAATATTATCGAATAACTAGAATTATGAATATGAAATATAGTTTTGATATTTCGTTAGATAGTTTAAAGAACAAACGCGTACCAGAACCTCGGACAATAATTTAATAAACGTTGTGTTGAACTGTTTAATTTTTCCTTCACAAAAAGGTTTTTATAGTATTTCTACAAAATCCTTATAAAAGTCTATAAAACTATGTCTAAGGGTTTCTACATCCTATTTCGAAATAAAAGGCCTAGAAATGTCTAAATTTTTTAAATGGCATTAGAAAAATTACAAAAAATTATATTGAAATTATGTATAATTATTTTTAGGATTTTAAATTATTTCTATATAAAACTTTTGTAAGAGTAGTAGTAGTTATATAAAATTCAGATTATATTTCTTTATTATTTCTATAGAAAACCTTTGTGAGGATAGTTAAATCTCAAAATAGTGTATAGATATTAGTATTCTGATAAGAATTCTATAGTTATATATTACTTCTATAGCAATATTTTGCAAATTTTTTAAGGGTAGTAAAATCACCGAACATTCTATAGAAATAATACATAATTCTGACTAGAGTTTTATGTAATTTCTATACCAATTTTTTTAAATTTTTTGTAACGTTAGTAGAATCCCCTAATATTGTCTTAAAGGCCTAGGTTTTCTTCTGCTTGTCCCCCTTTAAATTTACTTACCTAGAAGGCAAATATCCTGGTGGTACACTCTTAAAAAAAGGGTGTTTTAATGGTATATTAAGGGTGTAATATCTGTAAAAAAACACTCTTTAATGTTAACTTAAACGCTCTAAAGGGATTTTTATTGTCCCAAATTAAAAACTTGAAAAGGTGTATAAAGGGTGTTATATTACCCCTTAAATTGAGTGATTTAACACCTCGTAAGGGTGTAGCTCCCTAAAAGGAGTATTTTAACACTTTAAAGGGAGTATTGTAGCACCCTTACGGCAGTAGTTTAGAACCTTAAAGGGAGTAGTTAAAAACTTTAAAGGGAGTATTATAGAACCCTTAAGGGAGTATTGCAGAACCCTGAAGGGGGTAGTGTAACACCCTGAAGTGAGTCGTTTGGTACCCTTAAAGGAGTGGTCTTGTACCCTAGAGGGAGTAGATAATAACTCTGAAGGGAATAGTTTTATACCACAAACTGTTAACAAAGGAACCAAAACGGAGGACATAAGCACCCCAAACAGTGTAAATAAACACCCTAGCAGGAAAACTGCTTTTTAAGGTGTAGAATAACATCCTTTATAAACCTGTTAAGGTGCTAAATATGGGACAAGAAAAAACTCTTAAAGGTTTGAAAATACACCCTTTCTTAAGAGTGTAGGCCAACGTGTTCTGCGGTTGGCCTACCACCAGGATATTTGCCTTCCAGGCAAGTTAATTTAAGGCGGACAGGCAGAAGCAAACCTAGGCCTTTAAACGCTTTAAAATAACAAACAAAAATCTGACGCAAAAGTATTTTATTTTACCGAGAGCCTACAGAATGGAAGTTCACATAATCCCGCGTAAGTAGAACTCACCCTTAAGAAAAAAAATAGGAAGAACCTTTTGAAAAAAAAAATTAAAATCAAAGACGGTAGATACCACGTATACACGTGATGGTAGCGTAACAAAGAGCGCAGGGAGAAGAGTGCTTTATAGAAGCCGTAATTCTGGGCATGTCGAGGTTAATCTGGTACAGCCGACATCGTATTTCTCGTTAGGCCAAATTTATGCCAGTCTATGGCTGGCGGGTCGCGGATGGCGATAGCTTCTCCTTTAAATAACTGACTGACTGGCGGAGCACGTAACGCCGCAAAATGGGAGCTCTTTCTCCCTTTCAAGTTCAACCCGCTCTTCCAAATTCCCGAACCCTCGCCTCCCTCTACAAGATTAGCGGCTTACAAAAAAGAAGAACCCTTTTTTAGGTAGAAATTCCTCCCAAGTCTTCCCTTTATTTTTTTAATGGAAAAAAATTTCTCTTAATTTAGCTGGAGGGCTGGAGCTCTTTGTCTTTTTTTCCACCGGGGGGTACGCCAGGAGGGGGAAACTACCTGCAAATTCACCGCTATTGTTCGGAAAGAAGTGTGATTTAATTTGGGCTGGAAGCTGTCTATAATGAAGGCGTTGGAGGTGGAAATGTATATTAGCGAGATGTAACAGTAAGTCAGCCCTTACCAAATATTTCTATAGACTTTATATAATGTCTTATAGAAGATTAAATAATGTTTAACGTTTTCTATAGACTTTGTATAAAATCTTAAAGCAGACTAGAAAGTATAAGGTTTTCTATAGACTTTTTATTAAAAATATTTCATAGAAAATCTATAGAAAACCTTATACTTTCTAGTCTACTTTACGATTTTATACAAAGTCTATAGAAAACGTTATAACTTTCTATGAAGTATTATAATACTAAAGAAAGAATAAGGTATTATAATAATAGTAATAATAACCAACTATGATAATGCCTAAGTCATCGAGCGACTTTTAAAGCCATTAATTCAGGGGGCCGGGTTACAATGCGTAGGAGGGTGGTGACAAGCCCTTCATGCCACGCGAGCCAACAGATCCCTACACTAGCTATTACCGTTAACCTCTACAAGTTTTTATGGGAAGAAGAAACCGAAGAGCTCAGGGGAAAGCCCCTTAAAACAGTTTGGAGATATTTGCAAACTCAACGAAGAAGCTGTCTCTAAAGTCGAATAGCACACTATAGAAAGAATATGGTTTTCTATACACGTTTTATAAAATCTAATGGCAGACAATAGAAATTCTAAAAAATATTATGGCAGACTGTAGAATTTCTATAAACAAAATTATAGCCGATATTAGAATGTCTAAGGTTGTCTACGGTTTTCTATAGACTTTCTAAAAATCTTATAGAAGTCTGTACAAAGACTAAGGTGTTCTATATATTTCTAGAGTGCTCCATTTCTATACCTATTTATTTATAATTTCTTAAATGTCTATATCGACAAAAAGACAAATTTCTATAGCTTCTATAGAGATTGTGTCGTTTTATTTTAGGAATTTCTACATATTTTATAGAAATTTAGATTATTTTTCTTAAGCCACTGAAAAAGCAAAGAGATCGACATTGGCTAGTTTTATATATTTTTTATTATTTTTTGCTGTAAAACGTTTTGAAATGGAAGGTTTCAAGATCGAGATTTGGAAAGGTTTGCTTCAGAAATTATAGAAAATCTTTGACAATCGGTAGACAATTTTTGTAAAATACCGTTTAAGGTCTGTAGACTTCTGTAAGATTTTATAGAAAATCCTATAGACCATTTTTGATGAGCACTCAATAGACTTTAACAAACCTTAATCTTTCTATAGACTTCTATAAGATTCTATAGAAAATATTATAGACAATTTTTATTGATAACTCTATAGAATATAAATACTTTTATTCTTTCTATAGACTCCAATAAGATTCTATAGACTCCGATAAGATTCTATAGACTCCAATAAGATTCTACAGACTCCAATAAGATTCTATAGTCTCCAATAAGATTGTATAGTTTCCAATAAGATTCTATATACTCCAATAAGATTGTATAGTTTCCAATAAGATTGTATAGTTTCCAATAAGATTCTATATACTACAATAAGATTGTATAGTTTCCAATAAGATTCTATATACTCCAATAAGATTCTATATACTCCAATAAGATTCTATATACTCCAATAAGATTCTATATACTCCAATAAGATTCTATATACTCCAATAAGATTCTATATACTCCAATAAGATTCTATATACTCCAATAAGATTCTATATACTCCAATAAGATTCTATATACTCCAATAAGATTCTATATACTCCAATAAGATTCTATATACTCCAATAAGATTCTATATACTCCAATAAGATTCTATATACTCCAATAAGATTCTATATACTCCAATAAGATTCTATATACTCCAATAAGATTCTATATACTCCAATAAGATTCTATATACTCCAATAAGATTCTATATACTCCAATAAGATTCTATATACTCCAATAAGATTGTATAGTTTCCAATAAGATTCTATAGAAAAGTCTATAACCAATTTCGGTAAAGGATAAAGAATGTAAAATTAGGGCCGAGAGTTAAATTCGCCGTCGCAATGTGCGGCCGTATATAGAATTCGAACGCGGTTCTAAATGAGGCCCCAAATGGAGGGGTGTCTTGGCGCGGGCTCGAGTGTCACGGGTCGAGGTTGGCGGCGTCCCCGAAATCCCCTCCGCGACACGATTGACGAAGCAAAGGGTTGAAAGGTCGCGATCGCTGCGAAAGGATTTAAAGCGTCGGAGGCCACAAACTGTTATTACGGCGACGGCCTATTATTCCTCCGCCACGGGCACCAGGCGTAGAGTGCGCCCTGGGGCCAGCGCCCAACCAGGACCGGGGCGTCCTTTCCGCTCCGCTAAGCCGATTAAGACGGGGAGACAAAGCCTTCGCGCCATGAATATTAATAAGACCGAGAAAGAGAAAGCGACCCCTGGCGGTGTAGCCGGTAAGCGGGCTAGACCGGGGAACATCCAGGCACCGGAGAGTCCGATTCCTTTCCAAAGACAAACTGAGACGCGGCCCGACTTGTCAACCATCGAACTGGTAAATGTTTATAAATGGCGTAACGTCGCCTAATATCCTAATGGGTGTCCCGCTCACGGGGAACGGTCGCTCCTCCCCGACGCGCCAGCGCCATCTTTCGTCGTTATCTTTTCGATTTATCTGTCCATTCTTCCCTGGCGACGGGACGCGTGGTGCTGGCCTGTTTAAACGCGTGTGACCGGACGACAAATTAAACACGCGTAATTATAGCTTTTGTTATTCGAATATCTCTCTCTCTACCTAAGTTCTATTAATTTGCCCCTTTTGTCAAATTAGTAATTTGTTCCTAGTTCTGTCGGATTTATTTATGCGCGGGAATTACGCGGCGTTGAGAAGAAACGTTGCCAGACTGCCTTAATTAAATCCTAGTCTTTTATCAACTTATCCGGATAAGCGTCCACCCATTTGCTACGAATTTACGTTAATTTTCGCTTCATTTCTTCCGAGTTAGCTTCGCTTTGTAATTTGCCCGCATTTACAAATAAACGGCGAATAAGGCGGCTGCTTCGATCAATTTTATTTCTTTCGGTTTTTATCTAGATGTCGGAATTATATATTCATTCACTACAAATTTGACCATTATCTGCAGATAATTGCGTAATTTCGGTTGATTTAACCGTGGACAATTTGTTTAAAATTTATTTGAATAAATATAGCCTAATACCTTCAGATCTAAATCAACTGAAAGGGAGCTATTTCTTTTTTAATTAATTAATTAATAAATAAATAAATAACAAAATTAAAGAAATACCTAAAACACTGCATCATGCATTATCGCCGACAAATTGTTTAAACGAAATCTTTTAATTTTAATGTTGATTATTCTTAAGTTATTTTTTTCTTCGTTTTAATTGTTCCATGTTATTACATTTTTATTGTCCTGTTTGTTTTCTTTGGTGTTTTATATAATAATTAATTTTTGAGATTAAAATGTAATTTAACGAGGGCTATAAGTCGCCTTTGACTTGGCCCTCTAAAACTCGATGTACTAATATTACTAAAATTACAAGTAAACTGAAACTGTAGATGATAATTCAATCAATTAATCAATAATTAAGAGAGCATCTAAATAACTCCAGAACTCATTGATGGACTAGATACATTTTAATAGAGTAAATTTCGATATGAATTATTTTTAATAATAAAATGTAAATCTCTCAACAATATCTTTGATATAAATGAAATTTATTAGGCGCATAAGTAATATTCACCCTTTTAAATGTAGCTTCGTAACTTTATAAATTATAAAATTATAAATAAAATTAGGTTGGCAAAAATTATTCCAACCAATTTCACCTTTACAATGTTTTTAGCTTAACCCTTTACAAAAATTGTCTATGGACTTTCTATGCAATCTTAAGAAATCTTTTAGAGTGTCTAAAGTTTCTATAAGTGCTCAATACGATACTTTCACGGAGAAGACCGAGACTTTTCTGTAGAATTTTCAATGACTGTAGAAAAATTACTTAATGTCTATGGAAACTATATATATTATTTTGTAAAATTTCTATAGAACTTTTGGTAAATAATATCTATGAAAAACCGATAACCGAGTGATACATTAAATCATATTCCAATATAGGCATGTTCAAAATAATGTAATTTTAGATGCTACTGATGTCAATTATATAAATAGGACAACACATTTCTTTCTTTACAGGAAGTCAGAGTGGACACAAATGGAGCTGAAACACCCCATTTTGGAGGATACTATTGTGCCATATGGTAAGATTATTTTTTTACATATTTAAGTACCCGTAACACTATAAGTAAAATAATTCCCGATGAGAGTCTGTCATATATTGATAATAAGAAGTTTACGAACAGGAAATGCGTCACTCCCTACTCTCTTTGTGTGAAAGTGCTGCCAGGTTAGTTTCATTGCTAGCCAAAATACATTTAGGTAACTATAGCCATTTTGTGCGGGATTTTTTCTCTATGGGAAAAAGCATAGGTGACGTCGTGTCACGTGATACTGAAATCACTGTATAGTCAGAAACGAAGCGAGTGCGTATGATAGTAAATTTTAATTCAATAATTTGTAACTTTATTTGCCTAAGTAAGTTTTATTTTAAGTTTGAAATCGTTTAGTAACGAGGTTATGTCAGCCATGACATTAAGACGCCCATGGTGGTCACGTGGTTATTAGCATCGCAGGATTGTATGGTGTTTTGTTTCGTCATCTGTGCCGTAGAAGGCTGGGCTTAGTTATGACGTATACCTATGACGTTACGATATTATATAGAAAAGTTCAATCGAATTTTAATTTTAAACTTGGTAAAATATGTTTAGCAGCTAATACAAAAAGGCGCTACACTTTGATATTAGACAAACAACGAAGTGTTTATATATAAATTTATAAAAAAAAAACATATTTGTAGTAAAACAAAATGGTTTTGAAGTGCCTATTTACACATAAATGTTTTATTGACGTTATTCACCAAACGATATACGGTATAGAAACGAATATCAATTGGTGTATTGCTGAAGTTTCAACCTTCTTGGAAAACCGTAGCGTTAGTTATGGCGTCTAGAAAAAACACCAAGTGTACCTAGACCAATAAATATCGTACTTTTTCCAAAAAAATGAAAACTGAAAACTTTCAGTTCACTCCAAATTCACAACCAGCGCCTCGATTGAAAAAATCAGGGTACGAAATAAGGGAAAAAATTCCGAATCAGGCTCGTAGTCTTCCCTCTCCACGAGGTCATCAATTTGTAAGATTTTGACAGTAGAGTTGCGAAACAATCTAAACCCTCTCCACCGTGGTATATAGTATTTTGGCCCGTTTTTCTAATGAAGTGGTTCCAATTCAGTCGGGGCCTTTTCCCCTCAATTTAAACCGAACCCAAAAAATCAGCCAAATTCGTCCGTAAAATATTCCCCGACCAAAAGAACTTCTTATAAGATAGCAAACCACCGAAGGCTTAGAAATTTGCCAGCATAGCTCGGTGGTAATGCAATTTTGCATTCGCCTCGGAAAAGAACGGATAGAGACCGGGGTGTATATGGGTCATATATTTCGGGAAGGGTTCCCCCAATCAAGGACCCTCTGTGACCTCGAGCCTTCCCAGTCAACCGCGCCTTCGTTACGCGCCAAAGAGGGCAATTCCTGAGGGTACCGCTATACCCCCCCCCCCTCAATCCCGCTTAACAACCTCAGAAAAACCCCTAGTCTAAAGTCACGTTGAAATTTCGCCCAAAAATACTTTTTCCCTGAAAACCACTCCGTCAAACAGCATTTGGGAGAAAGAGTTTTTACCGCATCCTTACTTCAGTTTAAAAACATCGTATCTCTCACTATATTTCCAAGATTTTTCTAACGGAAAATTCGGTGATCGTTATCATAAATAACTCTATTTTATCATAATCACAATAGATTCTGCGGTGTGAAGATAATTTTTTATTATTAGTTTGATAAAGGGGATTAATTTTTTTGCTAACTTGAAGTAACGACATTATTAGTTTGAAAAAGTAATTTGATTTTAAAGTAACTTGAAGTTACGACATTATTAGTTTCGTAAAAAAATATAATTTTTTTGGTGACTTGAAGTTACGACACTATTAGTCCAAAAAGTACATTATTATCATAGACAATATTAATGAAAATGTCAAAGTGAAAATATAGTAGCTTGACCTTTTTCTACTAAAATAAATTTCGGTTTTATTAAACGATTCAAAATTGAGTATTACTACTTTCAAAGATTTAAATAGTTTATATTATAAATTTGTTAGTTATTCCTGATTTGTGACAATTAATCCAAAACTTGGAATATTTTAAGTTACTTCGTTTTTAAACTGAGCCTATAACGTTGATATTATCTGATATTTCGCCCACACTCTAACTTTAGGCGAACTGTAGTGAAAAAAGGGAAATCCACAATTACGGTATACAATTTTATATATGATCCAAAAAGGGGGCAAAGCTGCTTTCCCCTCATTTGCATATCGGCGCCTTACAAGTTAGACAACGCTTCTCCCACCAATTCCCCTCACCCGATACTTTTGAAACGAGCAAACGAAATACCAGCCGTAGTTTCCCTAAAACTATCAGGTTAATAACGACGGACGGGAAGACATCGAGAGAACACCTCGACGAACTGAAACAGAGGCGCCATCTTTACGTAGAATTTCCCCCCAAAACGCGAATATAGCGCTCAAAAACTTTTATATTTAGGTAAGACTTGGCTGTATATATATAAGCGTATTTCAGATACAGAAATAAGTGGATAGTCACGTGCGACGCTCCTATACAATACAATCAGGCGGGCGCCAGCGAGTAAAAAAAAAGGCTTAGAACTTTTATAGCACTCTCTTCCAATTCCAGCGACGGAAGAATTCCACCAGGAGAAAAAAAACGTCGAAAACGGAGGGGGGGGGGGTCGCAAAAATGGGGGGGGGGGGTGAAAAGACTCGTTTAAAATGCAGATTTTTTTCACTCCTTTTTCCTTTTTCGGCGGGCCGGGCTCGCGCTCTGGGTATTCGTCGGAAGGCGGACGGGCAGCTCGCGGAGAGCCCCGTGATTCTGAAAGGTTTCAAAACTCCCCCAGCGAAAGGATGTTTTTTTAAAGATAAGTGCCGCGCCGAAGCAGACCCGGAAGATTCCAAAAAGTTAAAATAAAAAAAAAAGGATTCTAAGTAGCGAAATATATTTTTTTTTTCCGATTTCGGAAAAGTAAAAAAAAAGGTGAAAACTTTGTGTATTTTTCCAGTGAGCGTCTAAAGAAAACTGTAAAAAAAGAAGTTAAAAATGTATATACCAATTTTTTTATTTTTTACCGATCTCAATCTCTCAATTTGAGGCTTACGCCATGTTGGGGTCTTGAATATTATGGTGAAAGTTTCGAAATGAAATACCTTATTGATTTCCAACGAGTGGTTAGATAGTTGATTTTCCTTTGAGAAACGTGACCTTTAATCCCGATTGTAGATTAGTCCTCCTCACCCCGAACTGTTTACGGCCATTTTAGGGCGACGCTTTTGGAGGGACTGAATGTGGAAAGTTGGTAGTGGCGTATCTCCGGTCAGCTTAGGAGGGTTTTCACTAAATAACGGTTTTTCAAGATTTCACCTTTTTCATAACGCAATATCTGTTATTTTTAGCAGCTTAGAGAGGATTTTAAAAATTATTTGTTGAAAAATCCGGAAATTTTAAAAATGTTCACGTTTTTGAGAGTTTAAAAAATACGAGATCGTTTTTAAATGTGAAATTCTCAGATTTATACCATTTATAAATATTACGTTTTAAAATGTTGAATTAAACATGGAATTTAAGACATAAAGTCGGTTTATTCTTAAGAAAAACGCTAGAAAATGCGGCAAATAAACCAATATTTAGATAAATTACCTCCGTTTGTATGCGACATGTCAAAGCAGCTTATTTATTGTCTTATAGCAAAGATCTCATAACGAATGGACTGTTTACTCAAACTCGTTAGAAATAAATCACCGTCTTAATTTACACAGAAAAATTGAGCGCTTTCGGTCCAACTTTTTCAATGTACGTTCTTCAATTTAAAACAATGACCATTAATCTGTAAACGTTATATTTTTCTTCATAAATGAATATAGACCAGTTCGTAAATTTTTCAAAAACCTTAAATACTGAAAGATCTCTATCGAGGATTCGGCAATGCAACTACTACCTAACCTATTTACAAAAACATTCTATAGACTTTCTATAAAATATTATAGAAGTCTATAGCAAGTCTAAAATTTCATACATCACATAAAATAAAATATTTCTATAGAAAAACCAAGAAAATGCTGTTTTTTATTACTAATGAAAAATCACGCAAATGTTTTAATAGATTCTATAGAAATTTATGTCATTTTCTATAGATCTAATAAACTCTCAATTTAGAATTACCTTCAAAACTCAAACTCGTTATCACCAAATAAAAAATAGGTTAAAAATAGGTCAACTGCCTGTAGAAGTGTTCGACTAGCCTTACACGAGAGTGACGGAGCAAAGCCGACTACCAGGAGCGAAGGAAAAAGCGTAGCCTAATAGATGGAAAATTCGGGCCGTAATTTTCGGAGCTACTAATTTAGATGAAATGGCACGATTTGTCGGCAAAGACGGTAATCAATTACCCGGGAAACTAATTCGAACGTTTGTCTTTCGACGACTTATTACGTACAACTCAAAGGGAAAATAACTTCATCATTAGTCAGTAAATTTATTAGCGGAGACTGAGCGAGACAGCGAGGCCGCTGCTTTTACAAATAATTAATAACGATTCGAGTTGGTGGGTCGGACTTAAACGTTGGCCGGGGCCCGGTGAATTATAACTGGAAACGGGCGGCATTATCGTTCATTTCTGACAGAGTAAAACTTCATTTGTCTCGCCGCTTACCGCAAATCTATTCTCGGTCGTATATTTAACTGTTCTTAATGTTCCCTCAGTTACGGCCCGTTGAAAGGTGCCACCGAAAGATCTCGTTTAAAGAGAAAGTGTATACGCGTTAGAGAAACCATCGCTCATCGCGGCGTAGCGTAAAATGACTCTGCGCGAGCGGGGTTCAAAGCGACGACCGTCCGAATTCCCGTATAACTATATCTTAATGTAAACGACCAACCGAAAGAGAGCGAGCGAGAGTAACGTTTAGAAAACCGTGTAGAAAATAACGTGAAAAATCGCGGTGAAGGGAAAACTTGTTCCAAATTGATACGCGGCGCATGCGGGGGCGGGTTTTCGGAGGCTGGAATTTTCGTTTCGCTCGGCGAAACTCGCTCGGAAATCTTCGGGGCGATCCTCGGCTTCATCCATCTCTGACTACGCCAAACGATGGTAGCTCGTTTCAGCGACTCATTTCCATTTCGCGAAGGGAAGTTGGATGATCTACGCTGGTGTGTCGCCCATCTTATAACTCATCTCGGTCGCCGTACAGGTTCGGCCAACCACCCCGCTGGATATAAACTGGCGTCTTTAATGTACCACCCATCGGAGGAAATCCCGGGCTCGCCAGCCCCAGTCGATGGAAAAGTTTCTAAATAATGTCTTTCGAAAAAATAGTCGGGAAAGACGCATCCAGAGATGGAGTTGTTACTAGTTGGGACGCGCGTCCGTTTGGCGCGATGGAAGGGGAAAAAAGTCGTACTGAGGGATGCGGATGGTGGAGGATGGCTTTCGGATAAGGGACTCGACGGAGCCACGCCAGAAGAGGCCTCTCGACCTTTCTACCCGCGTCAGGTGGCCGAGACAGCGACACTGCATAGGCGTGTCACCTTTTATCTCTCGAGCTCTTGAGCGTCCTAGAGTCACGCGGGGGACATTCTGGGCGGGGTTATTCTCCCGAGTTCCGGCTCCTCGACAGTATCTAAGAAGTATATGAAACGAAAAATTGTTTAAGGCGTATCGGTCGACTGATAGCGCGCCTGCTGGGGGAAGGGAACGAGGAGGTTTCTCGAATATAAATCTCTCAAAAGTCGACCCGCGCTTCGTGGGATGTTGCTATAGCTAGGGCTAAAAAAATTGACTGATGGTTCTCTCCCGTATCCCTCCACTAACTTTTTGAAACTAACGGAAGGGAGTGCGGGGGGGACTAATAGTGGGAACCCCTCCATCTCCCGCCAAAATGTCCCGTCTAATACCGAACTAGGAGTCTTCACTATCAGAGTTTATTTTTCTGAACTGGACGTCGACTATAATAAATATTTCGCTTTGCTTGATTTGTTCCCAAAATGAACGGGACAGAATGGGTTAAAGTTTCCTGTACAGATTTATACCAAGAACGCATTTAGGTTACTGAGATCGTAAGCCATTTACGTAAGCAAATAACTAGACCCAACTGAAATCGCCATTCAAATTGAAACAGTGATTTTAGAAATATACTAACACTTCCTCCTCGCAGCAAGAAGAACCGGGTTCGAGCCCAGCTTGTGGCACTGGTTGAAAACTCGGAGCCACACCTTCTGCGTTGAGTTTGCGAGTTCTATCCCCACTGGTTAAAGGGGTTTTCCCCCGAGCTCCTCGGCTTCTCCTTTCCATAAAAACTTGTAGAGGTTAACGGTAATATTTAGTGTAGCTCACGTGGAATGAAGGGCTTGCCACCACCCTCCTACGCATTGTAACCTATAGCCCATCTGTTTAAAGGCATTAAAAAGTCGCCCGATGACTGGTGCCTTGGGTATTAGCCTAGTTGATTATTATTATTATTATTATTAATGTTTTATCGAACTTTAAACGTTTTTACAACCGATTACTCAGTAGATAAATATTTCCTTGATTTCACATGACGACCTCTATGTAGAGAAAGGCAATCGCCATATTGGTCCAGGCCGTTTTAAAACCTTTTTACCCCAATAAGAAACAGTTCGCATACATAGGAGCTCCATCCATTAGGTCTAATTGCTGGTGAATGTTTTACACAAACCCTTGTATTCAGTGGGAAAACGATACCTTATTAATTTCGTTACTATTCCATTTATAATATTACTATATATACACTCTTCATGAAGGTTACCTTAGCTATACCCAAAAAATATACGTAAGTAAGTTGTAGAAATAGACCTACCAGAAAGATGGGGTCCTCCATTAGAAAAAGTCCCGAAAGATTTATAAAGAAAGGTCCTTATATAATAAAGCTAACGTTAATATTACCGAAGTTTCCCATCTTGGGCGCTAGGGGGAGCCAGAGAAGCGTCAAGCTGGCGCCAAACTAGCGAATGGGGAAAGGAAGGGGGGATAAACGAAATCTTGTCCCAACCGAATTTGACTTTGAAAACTTTCTAGAAGGATTTTTTTATCCAACCTCCATTCTCTTCCATCTTCGGAGGCAGCAGAAATCTCGCGCCCCCCACTTCCGTCAAAGTGAGATATCGAACGGTAACTTAGAAGGGGGAAAACTTTTTTAAGGCCCAAAAATGGGGTGAGAGAGAGAGAAATGTATGAGAAAAAAGATTTTTTTTGCATCCCCCCCCCCTCCTATACGGTCGTCGGCACGGCTTCCAGGAAACTGCCAAAAATCTATCCCCCCTCCACCGAAAAAAAGCCTATTATGCAATGTTAGTGGGTGGATGAAGGAAGAATTTTTCGAAGGAGCCAAAAATGAGGGTTTCTTCTAGGGCCCGATAAGCGAGGCGGGGGGGATGGAAGTGTAGGCTGTGAGGGGGGGGCGGAGTGACTACGGTTGCCGGCGCCAGTAGTGATTACGATGCGAGAGGTGCCGGGACAAATTTTCCCCATCATGTAAATTTCGACAGGCATTAGCCCAATTGCGCCATCTAACTGTTGATGAGTTAACGAAAAAATTTAAAGTCAACATTTTATGCCTCCCCCTTTTTTTAAACGATTACCTCCCCCCAAAAAAGTTCAAAGTATCGTCGTTTAAATTTAAACAATATGCCGATTAGGACTAATAGAGATTTTAACACTTTTGTTATACATTGAAGGGCTTTATTCATAAGGATGTTAAGTAGGTGTAGCTGAAGTTTTTTAGCCCAATAGCTTTATTTACAATTATTATACTATTTACTTAAAATACTGTAAATTTGTGACAGCTTAAGTGGATTTGGTTTTACCGGATTAAGAGATGATCACGAAAATCCTGCACAAACGTACCCTTTTAAGGGACAACGTGAACTGGGCCCGACTTTCCCTTCTAAGTACAAGCTGGAACTAGTACCGATTACCAACATTTAATCATCAAGCTTAACCTGAGGTTGACTTCCTCTTTTAAGGACCAGATAAACACCCTGTATATCTTGCAACGGCATAGAAACCATTCTTTTGAAAACGACCTCGTGCCGGCACGTGTTTTATTTTAATGGCTTTAATTAAGAGATCTATTACAAAATCAAATGAAATAAATTAATATTAAAGAACTTAACGCTATCGTCTTATCTGTCCATCTTTAATAGTCAGCTACTCGCGCTATAGGACACTGGGCATCAGTTAGTTTTATTACGCTAAACGTCTGGCAGCCATTACGTACTCGGGGTGTGGAAACTTGACAGGCCAATTTAAACGCGCGGCGCCTTCAATTCGTGGAGACACGCCATAGTAGCGACCGCTTCCAAGAGCGAGATGAGACCAGAACGGATGACTAGAGGCTGGCAAATTTAGCTAGCGAGGAGACCCTCTGGGGTGGGGGGGGAGTTGGGTTTGCAGCGCTGTAGGCGTCGTTGTTGGGTGGGCCCGCTATACCGTCTGCTAATCTCCGAAATTTCACCTAATTTGAGTCGGCGCGCTGAAGACTGACAAATTCCTTATCCCGGGAGAGTTGTTGGCTGAATGAGGAGCGAGCGGAAGCCGGCTCGTCTTCATCAGAAAGGCCTATTCCCTTCGCGAATTTTAGTCTAAAAGGGGACGAGGCGTATATCGCCGCCAGTCGCCGTGGAAAGGGGGGGCGCTTAATACGTACGCCTCTGGGAGTTGGCAAACGCGCAACAGCGCGAAATTAGTTTAAAACCTCCAAACAAGGTGCCCTCTACTGGCGAAACTTTTAGACGTTATAAACTCAATAGCTGAAAGATATTTGCGAAAAGCGCTCCTTTGAAATATACGACGAAACTCCCGCTGAGAGGCGCCGCGTTAGCCGCGTTTCGCCTATTAATTGAAGGCGATAGAAATCGGAAAGATTTTCCAAACAGCCCCATCTAGCGGAACACTCTTTAATCTTTCAAGCAGCCATCCTTTCAATCGTTTCGTACAAAAGCATCCGCGTAAAAGTCCCGCCGCGTGTAGTTAACAATTGAATTAATTTCGAAGGGATATCTTGCTCCCTCTACTACTTTTGTGGGAGAATAATACTTTAGAACTCTCTGACTAATAAAGGACATCCCTGGAAGAACCGGAGATAGCGGAAGGGTTCCTGGTTGTCTTGTCTTCCCGGAATACTCGCGGAACTTTAAGATTACTCTTTGAACGTAGAATCGCGTCTTATCTTTTGGTATTACTGAAATCCCGCAAAGGCGTATCGTTAGAGCTTTCTATTTTCACAACATTGCTTAATCGTTCATTTACTTCACGCTTAATATCATTTTTGCATAATTTTAATATAGTTATCGACAATTTCAGCTACAGAATTTCTATAGACATTTGCAACTTGCTGTTCAACACAAATCGAGGGGCTTACCACTTCTTTAAATTCTGTACACCGAGTACCGAGAGTACAGCCTTTGGAAGTACAGAGTACGCGTACTCGTTTTAGTACGGTCAAAGCTACAGGCTTGAACACCGATTACCCGTAGTAATCAAATCTTCGACAAAAATTCATTTACGGGTTAAAATGGATATTAAAGCTCTGTTGACACAAATATATGGCGAAATATAATATAATTAAATTAAATCTTTAGATAAATATGAAAATCCTTTCACAAAGACTTACATAACGCTACTTCAATAGCACCTGCAACTGTGATTACTATTTGGATTTTAAATTTCGGCTTATGTTCAGAAAGTTTTAATTTCTATTCTGAAAAATCAATTTTTTGCATATAGCTAAGGTTGTCTACACGAAGAGTCTATTTTTCAAAATACAGCAATCACATAAATGGAATATTTACGCAATCAATGCTATTAATTTATTGCACTGTATATCACTGTTTGGTTAAAAATTTAACCGACAAATGAGTATGGTTTAGCACTCATAACTACATATTTAAGAAAGCAACTAGGTTTGCAGGTTTGCCGTATATGTGAGCCTCCCTGGTTCAAGAAAAAAATTCAATACTCTCGCCCCTTCACACGCAAACAAATGAAAGCACTTTCAGAGTAATTTATGGAACAGGTATATTGAAACTTCTCGTATGAGTGCACTTACGGCCTTGTGTAGGACTTCAAAAGTTACGTACGTTTGCCACTTATTTTGACGTACACAAAAGACTCGCTCCTGCATTTTTCCCAAAGCGTATCAAATACAAAACTATACGCTCTTGCATTTTTTCCAAACGTATCAGATACGAAACTACACGCTCTTGCATTTTTCCCAAACGTATCATATACCAAACTACACGCTCGTGCATTTTTACCGAACGTATCAGATATGAAAACTACACGCTCCTTTAATTTTACCGAACGTATCAGATACGGAAACTACACGCTCCTGCATTTTTCCCAACCGTATCAGATACGAAACTACACGCTACTGAATTTTCCCCAAACGTATCAGATACGAAAATACAAGGTCTTGCATTTTTTCCAAACGTATCAGGAACTGCACGCCCCCACATGAACCCCGTTACCTAATAGTTTTTTACCGTAAATCACCTACGGAGCTAAATTATATTTCCAGCACTACATTTAAACTAGCAATAACTCTCGCGGTTCCGGCAGATGGCGCAAGTTATTCATACACTCCCTATATCCCAACACCTTCGTCTCTGTAGACCACTAAACGGAACTTCCATTTGAGCCCCGCGCATTCGGTTATGGCTTCCTAAAATGTACAGAGCGCGGGAGGATCTCGCTAAGCTCCTTAAGTTCATTTTCAGCGGATGAGGGGCGCGGGGAAACGATGCTTTGAGATTCGGATTGCCAAATTCCTAATGCGTTTAACCGAGGCTAGATTGAGAGCGAGAGTGGAGAACTTAAACAGTGCGGATGCAGATATCGACTCCATTTTTTTATTTCGCTTTTTATCAATTCGTGTGAGAGGGAGAGTTATATTTCCAAATCAATAAGCTCCCATCGATATAATGAAGCGCTCCTTTTTTATGAGTCCTTTTTTCTTGCCCCCCCTCCCCCCAAACAAGAATTCAAATTTATTCATACATTGAGCGAGAATAATCAGAATTTTTTTATCCCTAGAATTTTCGTTTCTTCAGGCTTAAAGCGAAGCTCAAAAAATTGCCTGTATTTCTGTAACGCCGATAGAGCCCAAAAAGTATATATACACGCATAAGTAACGTAATACAGGGTTCATACAAACATGGAAATCAGTGAAAACCTGGAAATATCAGTGGAATTTATTTAAAGCAAAAAAGTCAGGGAAAATGAAAATTATCCTGAAAAATCAGGGAAATCAGGGAAAATAATTATGAGAACTCCAAATTGTGTGCAATTTGTTTTAGTATTTTTGAAATTATTACTTAGTATTGAATTCATACGTTCAATCTTGACTATATTATATTAGAAAGTGTAACAGTAATGCTTTTAACATTTTAGAGATCCCTATTGTTTTAAAAAGTAAACCTGGAAAATATTCAAAACTGCTCTGGAATACCTGGAAATATCAGGAAAAATGGTTTTTGAAATATTGTATTAACCCTGTAATAGCATAAGTATTAGTCTGTCGTGGAGTGATTTTTTACTGTCGCGACACTTCCAAAGAGTTATCAGGCCTTAGTCGCCTAATACGATCATTGGCGAAACAGAATATCATTAAATATTAATTGATATTGTAAGATATTGATTGTCGCAAGTTGACCCTCTAACCAAAAATACAAAAAACTTAAAAAATAAAATATATTTGAATTTGAATTTGAAAAAAAATTGAGTCGTGTAGATAGTAAGTATAATACTTACTTTATTTTGTTATTTATTCTACAAAGTCAAGTTATTATAATTGGGAAGAAATAACAGAGTTTAACTCTAAGTTTGCACCAGGTTTCCACAATGCTGTCATAGCCATTTAATCCAATATAATCTTGATCACAACATAAGTCTATAACATTGTGCTATACGTATAACAGTTATTATTTTTCGCACTAAAAGGTTTTACTGAGAGCTATACACTCTTTTATGAAGTCAGCCATTTCATTACAGGCCTAATTTAAAATAGTACAGGCAAGGGCGCCTGCACGTGCTCATCAGCTCGAGACGTCGCGTGCACTTGACCGCGTGAAGCGGCCTTGCATGCACTGTTTGAAATCAGACCTGTAATAAAATGGCAGCTCTCCCAAATAAGGATATAAAAGAGTGTATTCTATCTACGCATATACGCTTAATTTAATAGATTATGATAATAATAATAATCAGCTAGGCTATTACCCAAGGCACCACCTGAGGCCCAAGTCAGCTGGCGACTTTTAATGCCAGTAATTCAGGTGGCCGGGTTACGCTATAGAAGCCCTTCATGTCAAACGAACCAACCGCTCCCGACACTAACTATTACCGTTAACTTCAACAAACGTTTATAGGATGGGGTATAGCCTCTTTAACCAAACCGAAGCCCATTTTAGCAAAAGTGCCGCGAAATTTCTTTAACAGAATGAAATGTTTTATTTAAAAAGCAATAATACTAAGTCAATCCATAATCCATACATTTAATATTAGCTCGTGTATGATAGGTAGAGGCAGAAACAAATAAGCAGATCAATCAAACTTGCAATCGTAATAATACTTTTGATTGCTATTTCTGTTCCAAAAGGGCCCAAAGCAAATATGTGATTCGTCTAAAGTCTGGTTTTTATTACGAGAAAACGCGTCGACGCAAAAACTCTCTGTTAGGCTTAATACAATATTTTGGCGTCCACGTTTGCTGTCGCGGCGATTTAACTCTAGTGCAAACCAGCCTTGGACGACCCTTTTCAGTAAGTACTTTTGCAAGTACAAATTCATAGTGAGAGTTAGTAATGATTTGAACCAGTACAGATTAATTCGTGTTGACCTAACTCTTCCAGGACAATGCAGACACATAAAATCAATGCTACCAACGAATGTCTATCTGCACTGCAGATGCAATAAGCGGTTTCAAAATAGATGTATTATTAAACTTCCGAATTTGACCAATTTGTATTTCTAGTATACGGATTATATCAAATTGGTATTTCTAGATTGGGGATTACATCAAATTGGTATTTCAGATTGGGGATTACATCAAATTGGTATTTCTAGATTGGGGATTACATCAAATTGGTATTTCTAGATTGGGGATTACATCAAATTGGTATTTCTAGATTTGGGATTACATCAAATTGGTATTTCTAGATTTGGGATTACATCAAATTGGTATTTCTAGATTTGGGATTACATCAAATTGGTATTTCTAGATTTGGGATTACATCAAATTGGTATTTCTAGATTTGGGATTACATCAAATTGGTATTTCTAGATTTGGGATTACATCAAATAGGTATTTCTAGATTTGGGATTACATCAAATTGGTATTTCTAGATTTGGGATTACATCAAATTGGTATTTCTAGTTTTCGGATTATATCAAATTGGTATGTCTAGAGTATGGAATATGGCGAATTTGTGTGTCTAGAGTATGGAATATGGCAAATTTATGTGTCTAGATTATAGAATATGGCAAATTTGTATGTCTAGAGTATGGAATATTGGGCAAATTTGTATGTCTAGAGTATGGAATATTGGGCAAATTTGTATGTCTAGAGTATGGAATATTGGGCAAATTTGTATGTCTAGAGTATGGAATATTGGGCAAATTTGTATGTTTAGTTACGGATTATAAATTTACATAACTAATTTATTGATTATATCAAATTTGAATCTCTAGTTTTACGGATTAAAACAAATTTGTAATTCTAGTTTAAGGATTATAACCAATTTTTATTTCTAGAGTATTAATTATTGCAAATTTGTATGTCTATAGTTTACGGATTATATTAAATTTATATCCCTAGTTTATGGATTATATCAAATTTGTATTTCTAGTTTACGGATTATATTAAATTTATATCCCTAGTTTATGGATTATATCAAATTTGTATTTCTAGTTTACGGATTATATTACATTTATATTTCTAGAGTATGGATTATAACAATTTTATATTTTTAGAGTATGGATTATAACAAATTTATTTTTTAGAGTATGGATTATAACAAATTTAAATTTTTTGAATATGGATTATAACAAATTTATATTTTTAGAGTATGGATTATAACAAATTTATATTTTAGAGTATGGATTATAACAAATTCATATTTCTAGAGTATGGATTATAACGAATTTATAATTTTAGAGTATGGATTATAACAAATTCGTGTATTTCTAGTGTATGGATTATAACAAATTTATTTTTTAGAGTATGGATTATAACAAATTTATATTTTTTGAGTATGAATTATAACAAATTTATATTTTAGAGTATGGATTATAACAAATTCATATTTCTAGAGTATGGATTATAACGAATTTATAATTTTAGAGTATGGATTATAACAAATTCGTGTATTTCTAGTGTATGGATTATAAAAAATATATATTTCTAGTTTATAGATTATAAAAAAAATTATACTTCTAGAGTATGGATTATAACTATATTATATTTCTAGAGAATGGATTATAACAAATTTATATATCAAGTTTATGGATTATGGAAATATGTATTTCTAGTTTAGGGATTATATAAAATTTGTATCTCTAGTTTATGAATTACATCAAATTTGCATCTCTGGTTTATGGATTACATCAAATTTGAATCTCTAGTATATGAATTACATCAAATTTGTATCTCTGGTTTATGAATTACATCAAATTTGTATCTCTAGTTTTTGGATTATATTTGTATATCTATTTTACGGATTATAGCAAATGGGTATTCATGGTTTACGTCTCACTTCTGGTAGTGTCCATATCGATGTAAATTAGATACAGATATGATGAGGGTTTGTTTATATTTTAAGTAATAATTATTGTACATCTGGACAAGATATATAGAAACGTTTTGTCCTAAAAGGGTGAATAACACGAAAACATTATCTGCTTTTGACTGAGAATTTCGGTCCCGGACTGCAAAGCATATAAAATAACGCAAAAATAACATGATTTTTTAATATATAGCTTAATTTTTTTTAAGTGGATACATCAAATATGAATAAAACCCAGAAAAAAATGATCGATACACGATAATCGATACACGATAATCGATTACGATGCGGTCAGACGGGGACGAAAGCAAGGATTAAAATCCCTACTGTAAAAACTAACTTGAGGGGGAAGTGGAGGTCGCGTTTACATTTATTATTAAGACCGATAGAAAACCGCAGTTATGGTTACTCAACGCCTCTATACCGTGGCCCCACCTTCCCATTGGCTGACAGTTAATTATGCAAATCTCTTCAACCTAGTTTCGGGCGGTCCATTTTTCACCACAAAAAACCCCCTCGCAGGCCGAAAGACAAAACATATCGAGACTTGTCAAGGGTGGATAGACCTTCGATTGCTATATAGACCGAACCGCGGCTTACCTAACATTTCAAACGCACGCTGTAGCCTGGATAGCTTTTGAGTAGAACGTATTATCCGGTGACTATGCTGTTCTAGAAAGCGCAATAGCATTAAGCGCCAATTTTTCCATTTTTGAGGTTTCAATTGTTTACTCACAAACAAAAATCAGCTCGATATCTCATTGGTTCCCTAAAATAAACGTATATCAGTTGCCGTATTGTTTCAATTTCGACCTTTTTTAGAGAAATCTGTGTCAGTTTTTGCATCAAGACACAAACATACAAAATAAAATTCGAGTCTGCTAATAATCCTCGGTCAATTTAACCTCAAAATAAAATGATAAATATTATTTTAATTCCACTTTTGTACCACCGGAATTTCCTATTTCTACACAGAAAAATAAGCAGTTTACCCTACTAATTTGCCAAATAAATATTCAATATTTAAGGTGAAAAACACGTGTAAGATTAAGAAAAAACTTTTTGACCAACCGAAGCAGGCAGGGTAGCCAATTAAAAAAAAACAACCGAGTTCTGATTTCCAAATATTTCCGATAATTCTAAAATATTTCCGATATTTCCAAAAATTTCCGATATTTCTTAAATATTTCCGATATTTCCAAAAATTTCCGATATTTCTTAAATATTTCCAATAATTCAAAAATAATTCCGATATTTCAAAAATAATTCCGATATTTCAAAAATATTTCCGATATTTCTAAAATCTTTCCGATATTTCTAAAATATTTCCGATATTTCCAAAAATTTCCGATATTTCTTAAATATTTCCAATAATTCAAAAATAATTCCGATATTTCAAAAATAATTCCGATATTTCAAAAATATTTCCGATATTTCAAAAATATTTCCGATATTTCAAAAATATTTCCGATATTTCAAAAATATTTCCGATATTTCTAAAATCTTTCCGATATTTCTGAAATATTTCCAGATTTCTCACTATTTGTACACCAGTTTTCTTAAGTGACTACCCCCTCATGACCAATAGTCCTTCCATTATGAATAAATTAAAACAAGGGTAATAGCACCGTTGATTTTAAAAAAAAGCAGTACAGGCTGTTAATTAATTAAAAATTACCGCAGGATAATATGAAAAATTTTATCTATAGATGTGAAAGCGAAATATGATTTACTACATTTTTCTTCTCAAAATCCGCCATCGCGTCACTTAATGCTTTTGCGCTCTGTAGTGCAGTATATTGTCGAGTTGATTATAAATTGCCCCGGCTTATATCTAACCCGTCCCCCTCCCTCCCTCCCGACAGGACGACGTCTGCCAAGGCTCCTCGGTTGAAAAATATATAGTTCTATTCCCCCCCCCCCCCCCGTTATTTCCGATTCCACCCTAACCAACCTCCCCCCTCTTCCCTTTTCGGTTTTTGATCTACGATGTCGAGTTGCCATGGAGTAGGACGAGGGGGGGGGGGGGAATCGTCGAAAAACAGTCCACCCATCGAGGAACCACTATTTTATATATCTTGGCTGGGCGACGGTACGCCCAGCGGCTTTTTATGTATTTTTTTCATTTCATAACGTAAGAGGAAGTGGGCGCGGTTTGCCCGATTTCTGGGTGGAGAGAAAATCGAGTAGAGCTGCCCCCACCTATCACGACGACTATAGGCACCCTCCCCCTTCCGCGCCACCTTCATCTCCCTCCCGAAATTCATCATCATCATCATCATTATCATCGTAGTCGTTATAATACCCCGAACAACCGATTTTGTTTTGACTGCGACAATTCTTATAAAACAAATCATGATACGGATAAATTATCGACGGATCGAGAGATTTTTAAGAAGATATTCTTACGAAGGGACGTTAAGGAAAACGCTTTAGACGTATGAACGATAACGTGGGGAGTTTAATACCAATTGACGTTGTCGAAGATAAATTATTTGAAATCATTAGACACGTATAATTTTACTTTTTAACACATAAATATGCATTTGGTTTGCTAAGTCCAGGACCATTTGTGTGTTCGTCGTGTATCCTGGTTTACCGAAACGTTTGTTTCGGAGGCGGCTTTAGGGTAATTTAATCAGCGGCGGCGGCGTTGGCCGGCGTAAGCATTAAAAACGAGTTTTAAAATATAAAAATTAAAAAAAAAGGGACTAGTAACTTACGTGTGCTACCTCAAATTCGTGGGCGCTGGTTCCCGAAAAGCACTCGCTTGATAAATATGTGTTATAAATCAGGACAAACGAAGATGACAAAAATAGATTGTTCAAAACTACAGCAATGGTTGAAATAGAATTAGATTGTAGCCCAGGCTTACTATTTTGTCGTCGTGTAGCCTTCTGTGTGCAAATAACAGTGATGCCGAAAGATTAAAATTTCCACATATAGCGAAAGTCTTACCCCGAAAAATGAAAAACGAAAATTATACAGAAAATTCGCGAAATCTAGGGTATTCGACATGGAGATGATTTTAAAACAAAGATATTGAAAAATCCCAAGTCTCGTTAAAATTGATTGCATTGAAAAAATTAAGTGAAAAGGAACCACGGTTAGAACCAACTAGCATTGAAACCATTTTCAATGGCCAGTTTGAAAGTCAGTATGGTACCTATTTAGCCGATCCTGTGACCGTGGCTACGGTGGATCTAATGTAATACGGGAAAGCATCCAAGGCGTTTTCTTTGGAGCCTCAACTTGCTATGACAGTGGCTCTCAGACTCTCAGTGTAACGGTTAACGTTAGAATTTCATAAATTTCTGTATTTTTGTTTGCTAAACTGGCGATAAATAAAAAAAAACATCCGTTTAGCAGAAGAAAATCAAGTAATTTATGCTTCTACATTGCTCTATGCAAATTGGAAAGGCTCATTCGCCATTCATTTGTATAAAAAAATATTGGTACGAAAGGGCTCGCGAAGAACGGAATAAAACATTAGACTAAACTAAATAATAAGCAACACTCATCAAAATATAAGATAATTATTAAACAAGATAATGTTAATACTTTTATTGTTCAAAATAATGAGACGGAATCCTTATAAAAATAATTAACACAATTTGTTTTTAAACTTTAAATAGCTATATACTATATCCCGGTTTCAAAAAGATTTAGTAAACAAATATTTCATTACGCTTCGAATTTCAAAGGATTTCACCTTCATAAATATGTAAACGACATTTTGTATAATCGCCAGTAGCGAAACAACCCTGATAAAATTCTTAAATTAGTATCAGTAATACTTGTGCCTAAATAAAGTATCAGTTTATCACCAAATAATTATAATCTTAACACTAATGAATTCGACGTCAAGAATAAAAAGGAATTGATTTAGATAATTAAATATTTTTCGCTAAAAGTATTAACGTAGGCCTTTGTCGCGTGCTGGATTTCCATTAAATTAACAAGCTACTAAAAAATTCAAAGAAAAAAAGAGTAATTACATTAACACGTTGTTAAAATTATTATTAAAAAAAAACAGAAAAAGATACACCTTAGAGGCTCTTATCAAATTAATTTGGGAGGGTTAGAAAATAAGAGAAAAAATGGGTAACAAAGAAGAGAGGGAAGTTTAGAAATGAAACCGGACTCGCGAATCAACGAACCAAGACATTGTTAAAAATATCTGTATTTTAGTCCAACAGCGTAATTCCGATTACAACCAACAGTTCATATCCATTTCAACTATTTTAGACGGTGTCAAGTTAATAGCTACTAAAGCCTACTAAAAGGAATAACATTTTCTGTTATAAATTTTGCCTTAAGACTAGCTATTATTATTTTAATATTATATCACGTAGACTACGCGGTTATGCTTAATTTGACTAATGGACAAAAATCTGTCCGTTTAGGTGCTTTTTTTCCACTCTTTGTCGCCCCCTATATTCCGAAACTCGTACTACAAAAAAGGTCCAAGATTACCGGGCATTAAATTAAGGCGGGGTTTACCTTTCCGACTCCCTTCCGAGTGTAATGCCAGGTGACTTCCTATATAGACCGTCCCAGAGAGCCGTTAGGAGGCAGTAGCGTACGCTCGCTTTCAGGGAGAAACGGCGAATGGTGGCTTGGCCGCAATCTCTTCTAGCTCTGCAGGAAAGAACAACCAATCAGGGGAACTTTTTGATGCAATTTGCTAACGAATCTGGCGGCGACGAATCGAATTTATGCCGGCGAAGGGTCATTACGAACGGGATAGGAACCCTTCTCCAAATCGGACACAATCTACGGCGATAAAAAACAAAGGACATCGCGTCCACCAAAGCTTAAGACATATAACAAAAGTATATACTAGCGAAGTACAGTGATGGGAATCGCATCCACCAAGGCTTAAGACTTATAACTAAAGTATATGCTAGAGAAGTACAGTGATGGGAATCGCATCCACCAAGGCTTAAGACTTATAACTAAAGTATATGCTAGAGAAGTACAGTGATGGGCATCGCGTCCACCAGGCTTAAGACTTATAACTGAAGTATATACTAGAGAAGTACAGTGATGGGCATCGCGTCCACCAAGGCTTAAGACTTATAACTGAAGTATAAGCTAGAGAAGTACAGTGATGGGCATTGCGTCCACCAAGGCTTAAGACTTATAACAGAAGTATATACTAGAGAAGTACAGTGATGGGCATCGCGTCCACCAGGGTTAAGACTTATAACTGTAGTATATGCTAGAGAAGCACAGTGATGGGCATCGTCCACCAAGGCTTAAGACTTATAACTGAAGTATATATTAGAGAAGTACAGTGATGGGCATTGCGTCCACCAAGGCTTAAGACTTATAACAGAAGTATATACTAGAGAAGTACAGTGATGGGCATCGCGTACACCAAGGCTTAGGACTTAAAACAGAAGTGTATATTAGATAAATACAGTGATGGGCATACTCCGCTCATTTTAGAACGAGTCGGAGCGGTTGCAGTCACAATGAGCAGGACATTTTCACATAATTGAGATAAGAAGGTGGGGTGGTGGAGTGGTTAGCACTTTCGCCTCGCAGCAAGAGGAGCCGGGTTCGATCCCAGCTTGTGGCACTGGGTGAAAACTCGGAACAACTCCTTTGCGTAGAGTTTGCAAGTTCTATCCCCACTGGTTTAAGGGGTTTTCCCCCGAGATCTTCGGTTTCCCCTTCCACAAAAACTTGTTGAGGTTAACGGTAATAGTTAGTGTAGGGAGCTGTTGGCTCGAACGCGTGGCATGCAGGGCTTGCCACCACCCTCCTACGCATTGTAACCTGGCCACCTGAATTAAGGGCTTTAAAAGTCGCATGATGACTTAGGCCTAAGGTGGTGCCTGGGGTATTAGCCTAGCTGATTATTATTATTATTATTATTAAAGAAGATGAGCGCTTAACTGTCGACAAATAATAAATATTAATCAGCTATGTTAATACAGCTAAGCTAAGCTAATAGCCAAGGAACCACACAGGCCACACCAGCCAACAGCTCCCTATACTTACTATTACACTTAACGTCAACAATATTTTATGGAAAGAGAAAACCGAAGGACTCGTGGGAAAAGCATTTTAACCAGTAAGGAAAGAACTTGCAAATTTAACGCAGAAGAAGTACAAGCTGGGATGAAACCCAGATAGTCAGATCAGATTAATCTTTAATATTCCCCTGATTCAGAAATTGAATCTCAAATTGTATCTGATTCATTTGGCCAAGTAACCGTTCTGAACTAATATTCTATTTAACTGTCTAAAAGAGTGACTTAGTTTTGTAATTCCTGAATGATGAAACAAGAATAATTAATTATCTGATTTTACTTATACGCTAGAAGTCATCGATATTTTTATAATAATTAATATAATTTAATTATATAAATAATAAACCAACTAACAAGTATCCAACTTACGAATCAACAGTTCTTTTTATATTTTTGCCAACGATGTGTACAATTTCTAGCAGGCACTAATTTCCAACCAAACCACCAAAACACAAAAAAAATACCCCTAACAAATGAAAAATTTAGAAATTGAACGGCCTAAGTATATATAAACACGATTTCATTAGTGTTTGTAAAAATAAAATAACAGAAAAATTCATAATTAGTTTTACTTTCAAGTCACATTTTATAGAATATTTAAAATAGGTGAAATTTAATGAAGAAATAGAAAAATTTAAAGAACCTTGAAGCCATTAAATTCTTAGCGAATTTAGTATGTCAGCTTACATATCTGAATTATTAATTTCACATACAAGTAGATATATATAATTTATATAATTTGGGGATATTTTATGAAATGAGCGCATCAGTGCCCATTGCGGGCCATTTTTTGAAGGGGGACTTCTAAATTGATATCATCTCTCGATTTTATTACCATACGTGACTACTCTCTGCCAATTAAACGACTAATTTTAGACGAGAGAAACGTCCACACCCACTGACGATCAGTGCGTTCAACTGTAGGTACAGCGCCAACGATTACAAGGAATTAAATTTTACATTTAAAAGCGCGCCAATTAAACGAGTAAAAAGATCGCCTTTTAAACCAATCAAAGCTAGACTTAAGGGTCACTTGAACCCGCTAATTAAAGATCCCTCTTCACTAATCCTGTTATTTTAAACTTCTTTTCAGACGACCAAAACTTACCGTGTGTAACGGCTACGTTCTCCGATATTTTAAACCATCTAAAATACTTTTTTTCTTACAATTTTGCACACACCATTTTGTATCTAGAAAACGTGATATTCCGCAGTTTCGTTTTAAATGAATTTTTAGTTTTAGAATCATCTCTTATTACGGTTAACCTCTGGTTATGGAATTCGTAAAAATTCAAATTTGGTAACTATTTATCTTATAACGATTATACATGTATTGTCATTAATTCAATTGAAGTTAATGCAGTGTGGTGTTGTAAATGCATTTATGGTTACCAGATACCTATTGTCTTTAATTTGGTATAAAAACAATCAAATTTCAAAAATAATCTGGCATTTAATATTTTTTATATAGCGTGAAATATTTTGGAAACTAAAAGTAATAGTTTTTACCCAAAAACTGATTTCAAATTATTTTTAACATTTGATGTATGTATTTTGAGATATTAAGATAATAGTCCGATTTTCAAATCTCATTTTAAAGCTTTAACAAATTATTTTACAATGTTGACTTCACCCTTAAAATACTATTGATAAATATTTAACCTTTGACCTGCAATATGGAGGCAAACAGCATTTTTGTAAATGCACTTTACTAGGAAAAACTAAAATAATCAAAAAATATTTTTTAATTAGATTTTAAATAAATATAAGGTAGGATTTGGAAGGTTTTGGAAATTGTAAAATACGATTTTACTTTAGATTTACTAGCGAGTGTTTAAAATAGTAAATTTTACGTCACGATTCATTATTTTGAAAACGATTTAATTTTCAATATGCCATAGTCTCAAGCAAGTGAACTTTATAGATTTTTAGTTTTCAACTAGGGTTATAGGATTTCTCTTGAGTTCTTCGGTTTCTCCTTCCAAAATTTGTTTAGGGTTTAGCTTTTTTATCCCATTTTATTATGGACTATTCTACCTAGTGTTGTAAGGCGGAAAATTTTCCGCTGAAAATTTTGCGCTCGGTAAATTAAAAAAGTTTTCATTCGATGATTAGTCTAATATTTTTTGCAAATTTAAATAAAGTGGCATTTTCGCCTCATTTTTTCGAATCTAAAAGTAAAACTAAACATCTAGACTAGTTTAAACTGATTAACAATGTAACACTATTAATGTTTTGTAGTATGTTTACTGTTATTAGACATTTTATATCGATAAAAAGTTAAACACATTGAAAATTCCTAAAAGTAATTTATGTTTCAATTTTTTAATTTTCCGAAATGCGGAAAATTTTCACGAAATTTTTGCGCATTTTATTTTTCCGGAAAATTAACAACACTAATTTTACCTGTTCGCGTATTTTATCACTGTCTAAAATTGCAACTTTATAGAAAGACCTAGTTGTCGACCACGAAAGTTTTGAAACTTGCCAAAAATAAATAAGAATATATTTTCAAACAAAGCGCGTCGTTATGCCGGTTTAAAAGTCAACGAAAATGAGACTTTCTAAATGGTTAGAAAACTGCAGAAACGACTAGTTTCAAAAAAAATTGGCTAACTTTTGTCTAGTTTCTAGGAACTCTATCGTATCTACACTGGTTGAAGGGTGGGATGAAAAAGAGTAAAAAAAAAGCAGAGCAAGAGGCAATCCCTCTTTATGATGAGAAATTGGGATGTGGATGGCAAGGAGAGTGTTCTCTCCGCAAACGGTAGGCAAGGCAGGCGGGGCGAGGCAACGATAACTGACGTCATTTATCTGAATAGAGAAAAAGGGTATATACGTCTAGATTCGACGACCTTAATGCGCGGATCTTTTTGAGAAGGGGCCAACTATCCCCGCGTCCGTAAAGACAGCGACGATATCGCGTCCTAAAAGGGAGAAGAGATAAAAGCGTGTCGCACCCTTTAGCATCATCATCAGGGGCAAAAAGAGGAAAACTGCCTTTAATCTAGGCCAATCCATTTTCTCCAAAGTATCCCCTTAGTTTTTCCCTCCGTTTGTTCTCCTATCCGTCCCTAGGTGTCGCTATACGCCACCGGTCGACCATTAAAGGTGTCTGCCGCCGTTCCACTCTCGGCGCGCGCCCATTCGCCCAGAGTGAGAGAGAGAGTCGCCGCTATCGGCCTGCGAGGCTCGCTTTGATCTCGTAACGAATATGCAAATGAAGACGCAGACGGGGCCCTCTCCGCTATCGGAGGTCCATAAAGAGACACTGCCGAGAGAGAACCTTCGATTGATGCGTCGCTTATTAGAATCGGCTGCGGGAAACGGTCGCTTCGACGAACAGGAAATGAGCTGCGCCATTATCGAGGAGACGCGAATTTTACAACACCGACGCCTAATTATCCTAAAGCTGCCCCCCCCCCCTTTCACCTATACAAAGGGTTGAGGGGGGGGCTAGCCGAAGCAAAAAGGAACGACTTTTCCCCTTCAATGGTCAGCGTCCGATAAACAAAAATAGATTTCTGGCCGTACTCGCCTCTGATCGAATTATGAAAATATCAATAATTTACTTTCTCGGAGGGTTTTTGCCTCCCCCCCTGAAGTCAAAGTACGATAGCGTATAATAAAAGAAGCGATAAAAACCCAATGGTTTTCACTTCTTTTCATTGCTCCCCGATTCCATTGTCCATACTCCTTCGGGGAAACTTTTTTTTCGGAGTCCTCTATAATTCAATATCTTCCTGCAAACCCTTTGATTCTTTTTCTCAATAATTATCTTCGTTCATATTTTATTATACGTAAAGAAACGTACTTGTCCGATTGGCAGAGCTATTGGTAAAAATATTTTTTCGACCGCAAAGGGGTATTCTTCGTTAAGCCTAATGGCGCGAGAGATTTTGTTAGCACGTTCTCTTCGTACGTTTTATGAAGTAAAACAATACGGGCGCGCTTCAGGGATGATTAAATTTCATACGGTCCGTCTCCGAAAGCACGATTCCTTTTGGATTTCACGCCATACTGGCCCCTTTTAAAAGCGTTGTTGTCCTGGTTGTGCTCCTGTGACGTGGTTGCGTACACAGACCACTAAGGGATACACCAACTGTACCTCATTGGTTTACCCCAAAACTGACGTCTTTTGACGCGATTGAAGCGCAAGCCAGTGACGTTTTCCCTTCCCCCTTCCCCTTAGCCCCTTGCCCCAACTCGTTGCGGGGATAAATTCGACCATGATGGCCACGGATCCTCTAAATATAGTCATTATCTGTAAGAATAATCTAAGACCACCTAAACGGACGAAGACGTCATCGGCGTGGGCTTCAATCGCGTCGGAAGACGTCATCGGCGTGGGCTTCAATCGCGTCGGAAGACGTCATCGGCGTGGGCTTCAATCGCGTCGGAAGACGTCATCGGCGTGGGCTTCAATCGCGTCGGAAGACGTCATCGGCGTGGGCTTCAATCGCGTCGGAAGACGTCATCGGCGTGGGCTTCAATCGCGTCGGAAGACGTCATCGGCGTGGGCTTCAATCGCGTCGGAAAACGTCATCGGCATGAGCTTCAATCGCGTCGGAAGACGTCATCGGCGTGGGCTTCAATCGCGTTGGAAGACGTCATCGGCGTTGGCTTCAATCGCGTGGGAAAACGTCATCGGCGTGGGCTTCAATCGCGTCGGAAGACGTCATCGGCGTGGGCTTCAATCGCGTCGGAAGACGTCATTGGCGTGGGCTTCAATCGCGTCGGAAGACGTCATCGGCGTGGGCTTCAATCGCGTCGGAAGACGTCATCGGCGTGGGCTTCAATCGCGTCGGAAAACGTCTTCGGCGTGGGCTTCAATCGCGTCGGAAGACGTCTTCGGCGTGGGCTTCAATCGCGTCGGAAGACGTCATCGGCGTGGGCTTCAATCGCGTTGGAAGACGTCATCGGCGTTGGCTTCAATCGCGTGGGAAAACGTCATCGGCGTGGGCTTCAATCGCGTCGGAAGACGTCATCGGCGTGGGCTTCAATCGCGTTGGAAGACGTCATTGGCGTGGGCTTCAATCGCGTCGGAAGACGTCATCGGCGTGGGCTTCAATCGCGTCGGAAGACGTCATCGGCGTGGGCTTCAATCGCGTCGGAAAACGTCTTCGGCGTGGGCTTCAATCGCGTCGGAAGACGTCTTCGGCGTGGGCTTCAATCGCGTCGGAAGACGTCATCGGCGTGGGCTTCAATCGCGTCGGAAAACGTCTTCGGCGTGGGCTTCAATCGCGTCGGAAGACGTCTTCGGCGTGGGCTTCAATCGCGTCGGAAGACGTCATCGGCGTGGGCTTCAATCGCGTCGGAAGACGTCATCGGCGTGGCCTTCAATCGCGACGGAAGACGTCATCGGCGTGGGCTTCAATCGCGTCGGAAGACGTCATCGGCGTGGCCTTCAATCGCGACGGAAGACGTCAGCGGTGTGGGCTTCAATCGCGTCGGAAAACGTCTTCGGCGTGGCCTTCAATCGCGTCGGAAGACGTCATCGGCGTGGGCTTCAATCGCGTCGGAAAACGTCTTCGGCGTGGGCTTCAATCGCGTCGGAAGACGTCTTCGGCGTGGGCTTCAATCGCGTCGGAAGACGTCATCGGCGTGGGCTTCAATCGCGTCGGAAAACGTCTTCGGCGTGGGCTTCAATCGCGTCGGAAGACGTCTTCGGCGTGGGCTTCAATCGCGTCGGAAGACGTCATCGGCGTGGGCTTCAATCGCGTCGGAAGACGTCATCGGCGTGGCCTTCAATCGCGACGGAAGACGTCAGCGGTGTGGGCTTCAATCGCGTTATAAGACATCATCGGCGTGCGCTTCAATCGCGTCGGAAGACGTCATCGGCGTGGGCTTCAATCGCGTCGGAATACGTCATCGGCGTGGGCTTCAATCGCGTTGGAAGATGTCATCGGCGGCAATTTTGGGGAACAAATACCGGGCTGGTTTAATTTTTTTGTGTCAGGTCGATTGGTAACATAGCTAAAAATTGTCTCATCATAGTCATTTTCAATTAGTAATAAATACATTTTTTGTCTGACTAATATAAAACGTTAAAACATAAAACAATTATAAACATATTTTATGAAAATATATTTATAAAGAAAAAGAACTGTTTATCAAGGGCATCCAAAATTTGAACACATAGCGCTACACGCGGATTTACAAAACGAACTAATGACTGTTAAGTTCCGTAAATCTTTAATGAAGGTTTTAAAAAATGTAGTTAGTTACAATTTTTAACCTCTGTACGTCACTAGGCTCGTCAAAAATTTTAAATATATGTTACCGTTGAAGGTTCTTAGCTACTTAAATACGTTCTTGATATCCCCAAATGAAACAATTGTGGGAAATAGTGTCTAAAACGTCTACTTCTAAAAAAGTGGGAGTATTTCCTCGTCAAATCTAATAAATCCGAGAAGGGAGAACAATTTGTCATTGAAAGAATTACCTAGAGGGTTTCGCATTTATCCCCAAAAATAACAAGGGGGCGGAAAGGACCTCAAATGGAGCTGACGATGCCCAGTCTCTCCGCAGTGAGGGGGGCGGGAAGGGGGAGGAATAGACAATAATTCATCTTCGGGAATTTCTGGACAAAGGAGCCGACGCCACTGCGACTATGCTTACGACGGGAGAATTCTTAATGAAAACGTTACAGATATCAAATCCAGATAAATGGCGGAAGAACTAGGCTATATTACATTGCGGGAGAGGCCCACGAATATCATTATATTATATTATTTTTTCACGTGATGACACTGGTATTATATAATATTAAATAATAATGACAATAGTCAGCTAATACCCAAGGCAACTAGTGACTTTTAATTCCTTTATCCCAGGTGGCCGGGTGTAATTATAGCAAGTCCTCTATGCCACGCGAGCCAACAGCTCCCTACACTCAGTATTACCTAGGAGCACCAATCACAAGGAGAACGCAGCTAGCCTTTAAACACGCTAACGCAGTGTTGTGTACAAATTTCATTGGACGAACCTTTACGATGAACGTTTTACGGAAAGGGGGGAAGACAATTTCTGAATTTTCCCCTTCCGACGGCAGCAGGCGCTAAAGCGTCTAGCCAATGAAAACTGTACGTAAGAAAATGCACGACTTTTGACGGGTTGCGTTCTCCTTAATTGTGTGGGGTGTTGTCAGTGCCGTATTTCCGCCTAGGCCAACCTAGGCCGTGGCTTAGGGGCCCATCTTTGGAAGGGGCCCTCCAGGGACCGTAATAGTTCTTTATCGTTTGAATACGACACCTGGTGAAATTAATTCAAACTATTCCGAGAATTATGGGAAATCGCATTTTACCCAGAGTTCTTTGAAATTTTTACAGAAATATCGTCTGCTTAGGAATAGTTTTTTTTAAATCGTTCCTGCATTATCTTAGTAATTTAAAGGGTTATTTAATGATTATGAAAAAGTTGAATACTTTAAACAGGTAAGCAATTTATTCCTAAACTATTCTTTATAGTTTTCGTACATAAAATTATACAAAATATTAAATTTTTATAGATAAAGTTGAAATTTGTATCTAAGCCTAGGTGGTAATGTGAGCAATAGAAATCTCTTATACATATTTCAAACATGGAAAACCAAAACCAGTAAGTTGAATTTACAGTGTAAACAGTGTCTATAGTGGATAGACCGTGTAAATATAGTTACCGTTGCTATTGCTAAGTAGTTTTTAATATGACAATGTTTTTATTTGTAGAATAGTGGTTAGTTTTTCGTCAAATAACTGTGATATAGCGAAACCTAACATACCAAATAGAAATTGGACAAAACAAAATTTCATAAAACCTTCAGTGAGCAGGAAATAATAAAATATAAAAACAATCATAAGTCAGGTAAACATTTTACGAAAGGATATAAAATGGCCAGATCAAAGAAAGTTAGGATCGTTACGCAAGATCACTTTCCAGTAGACCAACACGCAGCCTACACAGTACCAGGAAGAGCTGGTCAATTTCAGGAATATATAATTGTTTTCCACTTCTGGTATTCTTTATATCTGCTAATACGCCTGTATCTTGCCTCCTTAATTTTTCACGAGCTACAGCATACCAGCCCATTACAAATTTATAAAATCCCATAAACTTTTTTTTGCTTTCGAAAACTGTAACTTCTTCTTACGTTGAATGACTTATTAGTTGCTTTTTAAACCTCAAATTGCATCCCAGGGTTTATGAATTGTTTACATTTATTCGTTAATTCATTTAAGGTGTCTTTTTTATTTTTTTCTAGGGTTGAAACCTTCTCTTTAAGTTCATTATTTTCAAATATCAACTGTTTAATCAGAGCATCCTTTTCATTGATAATTGATGAGTAATGGTCTTTTATTATATACGAATGTTCACAGTGGCTGATGGTAAACTCATTCTTCATGCTCATTTGTGGTACTGGTAACGTACTTTCCTCGTTGTTAATAACAACATCTGCTCCTAGCGACGAGGTTTCATCCGGAGGAAGAACCAGTTAGTTATAACTTAACCGTTCTGTAAATAAAAACACGGTAAAAATGTTATAAATGACAATGGATTTATAAGTTAATTTCCAACCTTTGAAAGGCTTTAAAACAACATGTTCAAATGATTTCCAAGGAAAGTAACAAGGGAGAATGCATTGTAATGTTTGACTCCAGCGGGGTTGAAATGGTATCCGCAGATTTTGCTAGTTGCTGAAGGAATCCAGTTTCAAAATTTGCTTTAGAACTTGTGCATGGTATTAAAATCATGAGGAGCTGATTGAATCCTACTAATCCATTCCTCTTTCAAAGTCTTGTCCCTTGGAAACAAATGAGAAAGCTAGCTTTACTCTTGTAGCTGTTTTTCCCACAACCGATAACACAACATCTTGTTCCTCCCCTTTTGGGAGTTTCTGAAGAACTGAAAATAATATACTATCGTTAAAAATTGAACATTCAATAAAATAAGCGAAAATATTTATTTATTTTTGCCTCTCCATCTCGTTTGAAAATCATATTTTACACCTAAACTGATTAAGCCTTTCCGATAACTTACGTAGCAGACGATTTTTACGGTCCTAGCTAAGCAGACGGAAATCGCGAAAATGTTGATACCCATAATACCTAGCGAATCCCCAGTAGATGGCGCGTTTCAAACGAAAAAGATCTATTACTGTATTCGAAGGCATAAATCTATAATATCAATCGTAATTTATATTGGAGAAATTCCTAGGTAGAAGATTTTGTTTTAAAATTACCAAAATTTCTGCCTGGCAGTTTACGGACGCAGCCTTAAATCGCAATGTTTAATAATTATCGCATATTTAGTCGACGATTGTTAAGAGCTTTTATTTAGTAATATAACCGTAGAGCTCAGCTCAGACTTCTACGCTGAATCAGGGATATTCAGGCACAGCCTAGTTCCAGGGATAAGAGTAAATGCAGAGCGTGAAAAGGGGGCCCAGACTCATAATCTGCCTATAGAGTAATATCGGCGTGACGTATGTCGACGTCACCCATGCTTTTTCCTATAGATAAAAAACTGCCCTCAAAATGGCGTTCATAGCCCAAAGGTACAGAGCAATACTACTCTATGGGCCCAGGATCTCTAAGTCCGGACCTGGGTGCTGTGTTTGTTGCTCCTAGCTAATACCGTTAGGGAACGGGGAAACCGAAACTCGGGGGAAAACCGTTTAACCAATAGAGAGAAAACTTCCGAATTTTCACCCTGTGACATAAGCTGGGATTGAACCCGGCTACTATTGCTGAGAGGCGAAAGTGCTAACCACTCCGCCACCCCACTAACGGTTAACTGCTCCTACGACTACCACAAACATTTCGTCATTTGAGAAGGGAGCTTCGCTTCAACTTGGTTTGAGTTGCAGACGGAAAGTCAAGGCAAAAGGGACTTGGAACTGATACATTTTGGTGTTCAGACCATAATCTATTTTCATCACCTATGACGCATGCGCGGTTAGTCGAAACAACAACAACAATAAATTATTAAATCGATATTAATAAATTATTAAATCGATATTAAATTTCAAATTCAAATTCAAATTTTATTTGTTTTATATATATTAGTTTTTTACAATTATGAGGTAAAAGGGCCAAGTCGTCATGCGACTTATAGCCCTGTATTGATATACAAAATAAGACCGACTTTAAAGTACATTAGAATCATGTAGTAATTTTAAGCAAACATAACAAGAATAAAAAGAACATATTAACAAAATATTAATAAAACAAGAAAAAAAAAATAAAAAAACAAAAAAGAAGACATTAAATGAGGTCATTAATAATACAAGATACCATCAGTAGTTGTCTAAAACTAATTTCTTAGTCATCCTTTTAATAGATTCGAGTGTTTTTATGTCCATAAGTTTTTCGTGCAGTTCATTGTATGTTTTAATTAATAAATTATTAAATCAATATTAATAAATTATTAAATCGATATTAATAAATTATCAAATCGATATTAATAAATTATCAAAACGATATTAATAAATTATTAAATTGATATTAATAAATTATTAAATCGATATTAATAAATTATTAAATCGGTATTAATAAATTATTAAATCAATATTAATAAATTATTAAATCGATATTAATAAATTATCAAATCGATATTAATAAATTATCAAAACGATATTAATAAATTATTAAATTGATATTAATAAATTATTAAATCGATATTAATAAATTATCAAATAGATATTAATAAATGATTAAATCGATATTAATAAATTATTAAATCGATATTAATAAATTATTAAATCGATATTAATTAATTATTAAATAGATATTAATAAATTATTAAATCGATATTAATAAATTATTAAATCGATATTAATAAATGATTAAATCGATATTAATAAATGATTAAATCGATAGTAATAAATTATTAAAACGATATTAATAAATTATTAAATCGATATTAATTAATTATTAAATCTATATTAATTAATTATTAAATCGTTATTTAAAATGGTTAAACCTGATTAAAGGAATAATTTGGATTCAAATGTATGTTATGTTTAAATCTTGATTTAAAAACGATAAAATCGTGATAACAAAATGATGAAATTGTGATTAAAAATTATGAACCAATAATTTAAATTTGATGAAATCGTGATTAATAATAGATTTAATGGTAATTAATAAATGATTAAATGGTAATTAATAAATGATTAAATGGTAATTAATAAATTATTTAATGGTAATTATTAAATTATTAAATGATAATTAATTAATAATGGAATCGTGATTAAAAAATTATGAAATTTTAATTAAAAAATTATGAAATCGAGATTTAAAACGATGAAATCTATATTAAAAAATTACAAAGTCGCGATCTATTAATTACTAAATCAATATTTAATTTTATTAAATTAATAAATCGAGATTAAAAAACTACTAAATCGAAATTAAAAAACTAATAAATCGAGATATAAAAAACTATAAATCGAGAATAAAAACTACTAAATCGCGATTAAAAATTACAAAATCGAGAATAAAAATTACTAAATCTAGATTAAAAACTACTAAATCGAGATAAAACTACTAAATCAAGATTTAAAAATACTAAATCCAGTTTAAAAAATACTAAATCGATATTAAAAATTACTAAATCGATATTGAAAAATTACTAAATCAATTTTTAAAAATTACTAAATCGATATTAAAAACTACTAAATGGAGATTCAAAAAATTCTAAATCAAGATTAAAATTTCCTAAATCAAGTTCAAATTTTCCTAAATCGACATTAAAAACTACTAAATCGAGATTAAAAATTACTAAACCGAGATTAAAAATTACTAAATCGAGATTTAAAAGGGATTAATTCGTAATTATTGGGACAAGCAAAAGCTTAACGAAAGTAGGTATCGTAATATCCCCATTCTTTTTGAAAACTGAATTTCATTTTTAATTTCATTAGAGGAGCGATGAAAAAATGCCGGCGGTGATATTTTGGTAATATTTTTTGCACGTTTTGATTTTTGATAAAAACGTGGTGGGAGGGTAGGGGGAGGGGGTGATGGCGGCGGCGCGGAGTAAGATAACCGGAACAGAAAATGAGACGAAACCGGTGACAAATTGCGGCAATCAGAGAAAGCAGTTTCTTGGGAATTTCGCCGAGGTATCAAGCGAATTAGGCAAGCAGGGGATCTGGGAGGGGGGCAGAATCATTCTACGCCTCCCTCCGGACGGGGGACAATTGAGGGCCTGAGGGCGCAAAAATAAGACCCTATACTTACATCCATATCTTTTATACATAAATCGGAGCGCTGATTTCCGATAAGATTATACGTAATATTAACGGTGGGATCGTTTTAAAGGGAGTATAAAGATCAACCAATTTCACATTTCTGTCACCAGGTTTAACAGAAGCTAAGGTTATAGCGCTAGTTACGTTAAAAACACGTCGTGAGGCGCATTAGTAACTTTTTTTCTCAATGTAAAATATACACCCTTAAAGGTTTACAGAAACATATTCCTTTTCCCTTCTTAAAACACGTTATTATCTAGAACTACTCCTTAAATTCAAATGATTCTGTAGCCCTTTAAAGGAAGTAATGTATAATAAAAATATGACTTAGGCTTAAGTGGTGCCTTAGGTATTATTTTTATTATTATTAAAGATTCTGCGAGTACATTTTTCCATCCACACACAGATGGCATTACTGTTTCAATTTAATTTGCGATTTTCAGTTTGGTCTAGCTACTGGTTTCTCTAATCGAATTGATTCGTACGTTCTCAGTATCATATATACGTTCTGGGTTTTATTATTTTCATTCGTTACCTAAAATAAATAAAAACTTATTTAAAATCATACACTACACATCTGCCATATGAAATCGGCATTTCAAAATATTCCTAAAATAAAGTAATTTGGAAAATTGGGGATAGTGAAAATTCTGCGTACGATAATTTGATAACAGAACGTACGATATCGCCAATAAGCCGATTCCATTCAGTCATGGCAGCTAGCACGTAACAGCAGTACACGTGGCGCCATCCCCATATTCTTTGCCGAACTATTAATAAGCTATCCGTATTAATGGTTTTTACCCCGCCTCCTGATTTAAATCCGAAAAAGAATAGCTATCTCCAATAGTAACGACACTCTTGGGGCCCGGAATAGATATTTAACGGGGCCTGGGCCCGCTCCCGGTGCCCCTGGGCCTAAGATGGTGCTGATTTTTACGATTATTACACTAAATGCCTAGGTTTTCTTCCGCCTGTCACCCTTTAAATTTGCTTTCCTTCCAAACAAATACCCTGATGGTAGGCCAACGTGTTCCGCTGTTGGCCTACCACCAGGGTATTTGTTTGGAAGGAAAGCAAATTTAAAGGGTGATTGGCAGAAGAAAACCTAGGACTTAAGGTACTAAATGGTAACGAATCTAAAAGTCAATCAACAGCGCTCCTAGTGGCAAAAAACGTGAAATTCGTTGCTCTACCATCGAGGGGTCAGCCACTTAAGAAATATGGTGTACGAATAGCGAGAAATCTAAATAATTATTTCCGGAAATCTAGAAATCCACAAGAAATATTAGAAATCTCGAGAAATCCAAAGAAATATTGGAACTATTTGGAAATATCGAAAATATTAATACTATCGGAAATATTAATACTATCGGAAATATTTGAGAAATACAGGAAATATTTGAGAAATACTGGAAAAAATTGAGAAATACTGGAAATATTTGAGAAATATCGGAAATATTAAAATTATCGGAAATATTTGAGAAATTCCGGAAATAATTTGGAAATACTGGAAATATATATCGGAAATATTTGAGAAATACTGGAAATATTTTAGAAATATCGGAAATATTAAAATTATCGGATATATCGGAAATATTAAAATTATCGGAAATATCGGAAATAATTGAGAAATACTGGAAATATTTTAGAAATATCGGAAATATTAAAATTATCGGATATATCGGAAATATTAAAATTATCGGAAATATCGGAAATAATTGAGAAATACTGGAAATAAATATCAGAAATATTTGAGAAATACTGGAAATATATATCGGAAATATTTGAGAAATACTGGAAAACTTTGAAAAATATCGGAAATATTTGAGAAATATCGAAAATTTTTGAGAAATACTGGAAATATTTGGGAAATATTTGAGAAATATCGGACATTTAAGAAATATCGGAAATATTTAAGAAATATCGGAAATATTTGGAAATCAGAAATATGGTGTACAATTTTTTTCCAAGTGGCTACCCCCTCGTCTACCATCGACCTTCTTAAGAAACTTTATACTCCTTTTGACGGCGCTCCTTGTACGATCTTAGCGTGGTTTCCAGGACCTACATAGCAGACAGTGATGCCGATGGGAGGGGTTCAGTGGGGCCCCTCGTGATAAATTCTTCCGAGTCGACAAGCGTGACATTTTTCTGGCAGAGAAAGTCGTTTCCCTCCGGATTATAAGCGACAAAAAATACAACCCTAATAGATTGTCTTTTGTAAGATTTCCCATTATTTTATTTCTGGGGGGGGGGTCTGCATCGTAATTATTGTTTCTCCTTTAAATACCTAGAGTCCAGAGGGCCAACCAAAATTTAATGACAAAGCCAGTGATCATAAAATACATTTCTTGAAAAATGAAAAGCGGTATTTCTTTAATACGGAAGTTTCACACTCGAATCAATAAGTAATTTAATTGATCCCGAGTAGAATCATAAGTTTATAATACGATATAGGTCTCCATCTAGACAACACAAGGCTCGAGCATATTTGCTTTCAATAGGAGAGAATTGACGTCAAACACGGTTCAAAAACCATAATAACTAATTTGGTGTATTTTTCTACAGAAAAGTATTTTGGAAAAATCCGTGAAGGTTTATATGTTGAACTTCGCAAATTTAAATTTCGCGGCATTTTTTGTCGAATATAAAAGTAAAACTAAAACTCTAAACTAGTCAAAAATAAAAACTCTTAAAAAGTGATACATGTTTCAATTTTTTATTTTTCCGATTTCCGGAAAATTAACAACTCTAGTTTGAAGTGTAAAAAATTTCCGAAACTTAAATTCATTTGAAAACTCCCCCCTCAATAAATAATTTTTTTGTCGCGTATTTCCTGTACTGGTTACTGAAACTAAAACTGAAGAAGGTGGGGTGGCGGAGTGCTTAGCCGGGTTCAATCCCAACTTGTGGCACTGGGTGAAAACTCGGAACAACTCCTTCTGCGTTGAGTTTGCAATTCTCTCCCCACTGGTTTGAGTGGTTTTCCCCCGCGCTCTTCGGTTTCCCCTTCCATAAAAACTTGTTGAGGTTAACGGTAATAGTTAGTGTAGGGAGCTGTTGGTTCGCGTGGCATGAAGGGCTTGCCACCACCCTCCTACGCATTGTAACCCGGCCACCTGAAAAAGTCGTTTCATGACTTAGGCCTTAGGTGGTACCTAGCTGATTATTAATACACTTTAACTTTAAACAATTCTTAAGCTTAAGTTGGCAATCTTACAACGTAAATACGTAGTCAAAAATGGAGTCGGGAAATTCCGAACCCAATATTTTAAAGTTATCGATCATTAATATTTTTAAAATTATAATAAAAAGGGTGAAAAAGAAATCTAATTTAAGCACGGCGAACGATAAGCGAACTCCATTGAACGTCTGGTGGTCATTTTTCCGGATAGCTAAACCTTTTAAATCGAATCAGTGTCGCTTGAACACCCGCATTAAAATACAAAAGCGAATTTTCGATTAAAATTCAAAGTAGCCGCGAAAGGAGACCAAGATCATTTCGCCTCAATCTTCTCCCCTTCTATATAAGACGAATTTGAAGGTTCTTTTCGGCCTCGGAGGCACCCGAGCGTCCAAATCTGGATCAGAAAGGAGGATCTGGTAGCGCGACGGCCTTTACAAATACAATGGCAACGCTGTTTACAAAATGTTTCGCGCACCCCGTCAAGAGAAAAAAAAATACAGCCCCGCGCGCGGAGAAAACGCATTCACAATGACCTTGTTTTGGGTGTCCAGGCATTGAATTTCAGCCAGGGCAAAATGGACCCCGTCGGGGGTCAATCTCGGATGGTGTAGCCCACCAACACGATGTCTTTTCAGCGACCTTTCAACGAGAATGGATTCCAAACGCAAACTATAAACGCGAGGGGGGACACGCTGCTGGTCGACTTTTCTGGACCGTCGAATTCGATACGTAATAATATTGGCGCGGCGAAAATCCCAGTCGGGTGTCCCTTAATCCCATCGCGACAGTACGCCATTGAAGACGACAGGCCATCCGAAGGACTCAAAAGACTTAAGATTCTTTTTCATGTGTTAATCAGTTTGGACTTCATTCCAAAGCAATTCCTTCAAAATGTTCCTACTTTACTACAACTAGACGGGCCCAGACTATTTTTTATCCAACTTCCTTAAGAACTTTTTTCTCCGTGCTGTATTTTGATCTTTCGCCGCAAATTTACTATATCCGCGCGCCGAGTAAAACCTTTTGTTCACTTCTCGGGGGTATCGAATAACTTCCCTATACACACACACACACACACTGACACACACACACACGCGGGGAACTATTTAAAACCCACCCGACGCTAGAATCGAAATCCAACGACGTAGGTGAAGTTTGCGCCCCTAATAAGTTGAATTAAAATATCCGGTAGCCATGGAAACCGTCAATGTATCGAGAATATACAAAAAGGGAGGTCCGTAAAAACCAAGGGAGACTGTATCGTTCTCTTCCCCAAACAGTATTTTCTTTATTGTAATGCTAATTTCGGAGGGTATTTTTCCTTTATTCCCGTAGCTTTTCACAACCTCCGCTAGGCGTCAGGTCCGTCGCTATATATTTTTTGTCGCCCGAGCGCGAGCTCTCTGAGCACGTGAAAAATATTTCAAAACGTGAAGGAAAAAAATAAACTTTTTCGTTGCTAGTATTTTTTTTGTGCATCGGGAGCGACTGGAAGATGCTAATGAGATGGGCATGTGTCAATATAAGGGGGGGTGGGCATGGAAATAAGCTGGTTTCGAAGAATGGCCCAAAAAATGTTACATATTTCGGTGCCGGGCTCTTGTTTGGTGTACTTGGACGCAATAAAAAATTGGGGCTCTTTCACCGAAGGCTCACGTATCCCCCCTCAAAAAACCGATACATATTCAACGAATTTCTCAGCGTGAAAAATATCAAGTAGCCATAATAAGGAGGGGGGCTAAACCCCATCCACCCATCCTTGGGGACTGTATTGTTGATTTGCCCCTATCGGAGGGGACGTAGGTGCGACCTAATATGCCGAAAAAATACTCCGAAAAGTTTCGTTTTGTTGGAATAACGAGTAATAAAGAGGCTTTTCATCGACAGCGGAGCCCCCTATCGAGAGTACTCCGCATAATGTTTCATACGCAACGGGGGGTGCTACTAACGGACTTATAAAATTGGGAACTGTATGTTATTTTGAATATCTCTCGAGAGAGACGGTCACGGGGATTATGCTTGTATTTGGGTGCGTGAGAAAACAAGGTACAATGTATCATCAAGAACCTACTTAGGTTACTGAGAAAACGTACGAGGCCATTTTAGAACATTAACATAGTCTACCTCGCACTGACCTTGTGAGTGCCATCTAGCATCGGTCTTAAGCATCATTTCATTTATTTTTCGACAAAACTTTCAGAATTAGTTACGGATAAGTTAAATTTCAATTTCAATTTAGCTCGTACAACTTTAATAAAAACTTAATTCAAGGATTTAATTCTCAATTTGAAGCTAGTATTACTTCTCTAAAACGGCTGACTGGTACGTTCTCAATAACATAAATACGCTCTTGGTTAAGCATAGGGTGTCGTGCTTCGTAAATGCTTTGAAAATTTATGCAAATCTGTTTTTTTTTTTATCTTAATGCTATTTTCCATGTTGAACATGACCTAAGCGTGTTTGGAATGTATAAAAGTGGAAATAAATTAGTGGTTGCAAATAGGAGACTCCGAAACCGTACCGAAATCAGTTGTCCCTGGCTGTGATCAGATGATTCGGGAAGTTATCAATGCCCGCGCCCAAAGATATTGCACCTTTCAGGGACTACGCCCTTGTTTACAAAATAAAATCTACCAGAATCATATTATGCGCCTGTAATATTCTAATAATATTAGCGATGAAGAAAACAAAATTAACATTCACGTTGGTTTATTAGAAATAGTATTAAATAAAGAACAATATGAAAAATTCATATTGGTTTATTCGAAATTTAAGGAACAATATGGAAAATTCATATTGGTTCATTCGAAATAAGGAACAATATGAAAAATGCATATTGGTTTATTCGAAATAAGGAACAATATGAAAAATTCATATTGGTTTATTCAGAATAAGGAACAATATGAAAAATGCATATTGGTTTATTCAGAATAAGGAACAATATGAAAAATGCATATTGGTTTATTCAGAATAAGGAACAATATGAAAAATGCATATTGGTTTATTCAGAATAATGAACAATATGAAAAATGCATATTGGTTTATTCAGAATAAGGAACAATATGAAAAATGCATATTGGTTTATTCAGAATAAGGAACGATATGAAAAATGCATATTGGATTATTCTGAATAAGGAACAATATGAAAAATGCATATTGGTCTATTCAGAATAAGGAACAATATGAAAAATGCATATTGGTTTATTCGAAATAAGGAACAATATGAAAAATGCATATTGGTTTATTCAGAATAAGGAACAATATGGAAAATGCATATTGGTTTATTCGAAATAAGGAACAATATGAAAAAATCATATTTTTTAATTCAGAATAAGGAACAACACGAAAAATGCATATTAGCCTGGCTGATTATTATTATTATTATATTGGTTTATTCGCAACACTATTAAATGAATAAAAATATTTAAGCTCGTTGGTTTATTCGCAATAGTATTAAATAAAAAACAATTTATGTGAAATTCACATTGTTATAATATTAAAAACATTATTAAAAAAGTAAAATTAACATCTTGGTTTATTCTATAAAACAGTGAATAAATAAACAATTAGAAAAACTAACTTAAATTCAAATTATTAACATCCTTAAATCGAATTACGTACAGTAAAGAACCAGCCATTTAATAGAATCGTCGTCGTTAACCGCAGTTTATAAATGACACAGTCGATTTCATTACACCAATCTTTATAAACGGACATTTCGGGGAGCGTTAGGTTTGCGGCGTTTGCCCAATGCGAGAGGGACCAACCGATTCTGAAGCCAATTCACCGTAATTCATAATGGGTGGCGCAGGGGGGCAGAATAACCCTTTAAAATAAGGAATATTTTCGGGTCGAAGGCGGTCGTTACGGTGGCACGCGGAGGGCTTAGGCGGATCGTCCTCGGCCCGTCGAAATCCCGACGCGCGTCACGTGAGTCACGCGCGAAGCCTTGGCTCGCTGCGGCTCTACGTCGCCGACGAATATCTGAATCATCCTTCGACGGATGCAGCTCCGCTCGACAATACACCGCTACGTACTAATCGAATTTAAGACGTTCAATGTATGCAAATTAGCGAGATACCGCCTGCCCCAATCCCGGTGGTGGTGGTGGTGGTACGTAGGGGGCCATTGGGGCTTTTTACCGACAGGCGCGGGGACCCCTATCGGCGCTTAAGCGAGAAATAACTCTTAACGATCGCCAGTTTTTCAAAAAATATATTTATAAATTTCTAAGTGACTTTTGAACTTCCTGGGAAATTGTTTTCAACGCTTAAGCGAGATTTATGGTTAATATCAAAACTCCATTTTAATGCAGTGCTTTCTAAGTACTTATTTAAGGTAAAACCATAAGTCTATAATATTACATAAGTATGACACTTACATACGAAATTTACTGAGAGCTTTTAGTTTTGCGTCCAATTTCTCTTTTGTCTCATGTAGCCTTTAAAAACGATTCGCTTGGGGGAGATTTTTTGTCGTGATGATGTCACTCTTTGAACATTTCGCGGTTAAATATTTTACGAAAAGACACACTTACGGAACAATTTTATAGATTTATGATAAAACTTTTAAAAAAAACCCATTGTGACGGGGTCATAAAATAATTTTTAATGTTAACCATATATGGTTTTCATGTGAAAATCTCTGTAATACAAATTTATGTTATTTGTTTTAACCTTATTTTATCATTACTGTCCTTTAACCAGCAAAACCTTAATCTTTTGTTTTGCGTTTTGGAATAATACCTGTGTGAAAATTAGCAGATGTGACGGGTAGTACGTTAGAAATATAATCGATGTTAGTATACTGACTGCAGCTCCAAGTTTGCGAATGAACAGCACCAGCTAAAACCGTTAGACATTGAAAACTTTAATGTCATAAACTTATAATTATATTTTATAAGTATGTCAGTTTTAGGATATTATTATTGAGAGTTATGTGTGAATCAAGTGACGTGGAAATGACGTCATACCGAAGACAATATTGCCTGTAGTGACCAACCATGACCGGTAACACTGCTCCACAGTTGTTTTTTAGTAAGAATTGAAAAGTTATTAATTTCTTCGGGAAAGATTCAATTGCTTCTGTACTAATTTGCTTTGTTGATCGCCGAAAATAGACTTATTGCATACAGCTAAGGTAGCGTACGTGACTAGCGTATTTCTCAAAATTTAACAATATAATAAGTGAAATATTATCACAAACAATAGGATATCGTTATTTTAAAGAATACAATGATTTTGTTTAAACAAATTAACCGATACGAATAGGTTTTCACACTCACATCTAAATATTTAAAATCTGGTCAAACCTCCGCCCATTCATACTCAGAAGAGAGAAAGCTAACCAAATCATCCCCTAAAATCATCGCTAGGTGATGGAGAATGGCGGACATAGTCAACGGCCACGCGGTGTCCATTAACTTCAGCTCGGTCACTCTGACGAAGGTTTTTAGATGCGAGAACAAGAACCAGAGAGAGGTGAGAGAGACAGTGAAATATATTTGATTGAAAAAGTCTACAAGAAAGGGTTTCCTTGTTTGTACTTTTAATAACGCGTCTACGGGGGTTAGTTGATCTCAACAGGGGCACGTATCAGTGGTCCCCCTAGCGGCTAAAGCCCGAACCGAGCGTTCTTGTATAATAGACGACCTCCGAGCTCTGTTGTCTTATAAACTTAAGCGGATAAGAGAGACATAATGGAAGCCAGCGAGTCCAGCCAGTATCGGAACACCGGGGCATGTGTGCGCTGCCAGCTTTCGAGGGATGCCCCCACGCGGCGGCGCCTCTCTTTAGCGAGAAATAGGCTTCCTAGATGGCGCTGGCTTCGGCTCTCCCGCCTGCATCCATATTTACACGAGAACCCTCATTACCATTTCATGCATATGGATGAGAGGGCTGAAGATATAGAACGTCTCAACGGGGTCCCCCCCACGGTCGACTGTGTTTCGATATAGCCTACTTTTCCAACAGGAATATCGCGCGGGGGGGAAGGAGTCATCTCACTGCAGCACCCCCCCGAGCAAAGGCAGCCCAAACTACATATATCGCGCAACGGGCGACAGGCTAGGATTTTAAGGCGTACTATTTGATCCTAACAATGGCTATGGGCTCTCGCTCCGCAACCGCTTTCTATGGCCAGATAATTTTGAGGGATCTCAAAAATATTTGGCCAAAAAATACAAGCGTCTGCTTTTACATTTCGGGCTCTCAATAAAATAGGCCTAACAATAAATTTTATATATAAAATATAATGCCTATGATCGTATCTAATTCTTGCCGTTATAATAGTCATAGTAAATTTCACTGAATCAACGGGATTCTGCAAAGTTATATGTTTAATAAAATTACAAATTTCATTAATTAGTGGTATAATATACAATAACGCCGGTTACGTTTTTCTCTACCCCACTTCATGTGCTCGGTGGAGAGAAGAATTTGACCATGATTCCCGGGGATCGTCCTATGTATAAACATAAGTAACATAATAAACATAAGTATGACACTTCCTATTCGCCCAATGTAAAATTTCTAATGTAAGTCTGTTTCGCCAATGACAACGTAAACCATTACGTACCGACGGACTGACAGCTCTCCGCGATCTGCTCATAGGATGACCGAAAAATCAACGACGGTCCGCCGGCAGCCTTTTCGACGGACCAGCCAAGGCCTATTGAATATTGAAATGCTTTCAAAAGTGTTAATAACGCTTACTTTTGGGAAATAATGATGAAGTTTTGAATCGAAAGATAAAAATAACAATTATAAACACTGGCTCCATTTCAGAAGTTAGTTATTTTCGAATTTCAAACCTAAACGCGTGTAAGCCATCAAACTAACCAACTATTTTGCCAACGGAAAGAGTAGGAAGGGACGAGTTCGGAAACTTCCTATTTCGCACTAACTCCACGACAGACTATCGTTAACCGATATCGTTCTGGGCTATACTTATGGCTATTATGTTACTTATGGTATAAATAAATACGTTCTTGAAAATGTGTAACATAATTATTTGACAAAATTATTTCAAAAAATCTTTGTAGATATATTAGCATGCAGGTCAATACATTAAAATTAACAAACCACTTACCGTAACCAGCTTACACTGTGGCTGAAATGATTACGGTAATCGCTCTGTAATCACTCTTTAATCGGAGCAATCATCCCGTTATCACTGTAACCATTCTATAATCGATGGGTAATCGAGCTGTGATTACGTAATCGGTGTACAGAATTTCACACTGGCTACAAAAATATATTAAAATGGCGTTATTGGTTCATAACTTGGAGTCTGCCATTTCAACGAGATGAAATGTTTTACCATAAGCCTATAAGTACGTTCTATAAGTGTGTTAAAATGAATATCTACAAATTCTACATCGGAACTGACGTAGATTTGACGAGAAATAAACGGAACTTATCACTTAGCACTGAATGACCGGGTCTAAAGTAAACCAAAAATGAGTGGTCATTCTAGAAATAGCTCTCCGTAAAATTATTTACCCGACACACTTATGTCGTACGAAAATATATACTTATGACTCTAGAAATGGCTCCCTACAATAGATATGGAACTTCCACTTTTATGTCAATTATAGTTAACTTATGGTGTTACGATTGCGAAATTATGGTGTAGCTATGGAAACAATCCATTAACGTCCAAAATTTAAACAGTTTTAAGCATTACGCGCTTTTGAACGAGAATGTGAATTAGGATGGTTCTTATTTTAAATATTTTACCGTCTAATTTTGTACAATGTATAAAGAAATAAATTGTTAAATTTGGTATAATAGAGCTTAAGTACCACCTTAAAGATGAACGTGTAAAAACACTTCACGAAACTTTACAGGCGGTGTTTCAAAAGGTTATGCAATAATTTTAAGTAGTTGTAAAGCGTGAGTTGAGAAGTATGTCTGTTTTTTTTTCCATTTTCCTACGATGAGTGAAAAGAGCGCCAGAGAGCTTCAAAGTGTGGCCTACTAGCCCCTGGAAGTAGACTGCAACAAGCGCCAAACCAAGCGGCAGGGAAACGCGAACATTAAGGTTTGGGTTCGTGTGATAGGAAAAAGAGTACTTTGTAAACAAATCGAGGTAATCAGCGTAAACTCCTTAAAATTTTTACAAATCCTTTTGAAACACCCTGTACAGTCTTACACGTTAATGAAATCTTTACCAGTAATAAGATAATCAACAGAAAAGAAATTGAGAGTTTAGGAGCGAAGTGACCGTCGCAACATGGTCAGCTGGCGAGACAGCTTGTCCTGGAGTACGGACTACACGAGGTATAATGGTCTCGGTGGTCAGTTCATTTTCCGGGCTCGACTTCATTCTGGTCGCATCCCCAGCCTGCCAGATTAACCGGAGGAAATCAGGGGTGATTGTCTCGTCGCTTGTAAGGACGCCAAGGACGGGGGACGAGAGCCTAAATCGACCACAAGATTGCTACACGATCGTCTCTAACTTTATCACCTCACCAACGTGCTTGGCATTTTTGGGCTCTTCCTCCGACATTTCCCGATGCCTCCCCCCGTCAGCCTCATGCGCATTATTTTCCTACCAACGACATTTGTTCTTTTGATTTAGGCCTTTAAATATATTGTTCTTATTCAGAACCTAGAGTCGATCTCTTTACAGATTCAAAAAGTAGTACCATATTGGTTTATTTACAATCAAGGACTACGAAGCCAGAGGAGGCTTATGACAATAAGTAATAAGTATCGCACTCAAAAAAAATTGTCGCCAAACTTTTTAAGCAATGTTCAATTCAGCACATAGCCCCCTAGTGTCGAAATACGTCAAGGACGATAATATACTATTTAGTTCGGTTACAAGTCCAAGTTGGTGCTGGGTGAGAGTGTCAGTGTTGAGAAAAAATTAGATATGAAAATTATAATTAAAACAAAAGGAAGTTTTACTTATGGTAATACCTAGCACTAACTTGAAATCTGATTCAGAATGAAACAGTAACATCATCTACCGGGGACTTGTCTTAACATATTTTTTTAATAATTTATTTAATTTGATCGTTTGATTCACCTATAATTTATTAAATCTAATTAATAATGAAATTTATCTTAACCGTTAATAATTATTAACGTTTTATCGACAGATAAAAGAAAACGTTCATACGACTGGTACTAGGAGGCGCTGTGCAATTGGGTGAAAAAAAAGGAGGAGCTTCGATAGAAGATCATGACAGCGGGCCTGGAAGGTACACTTAATTGTAAGTTCTTAAAAACTAAATATTTGCTTGACTCTTAAGCTTGTTTTCCACTAGCGCGCGTCATAATGTTATTTTCTTTACGCGCGTAAAAACGTTTCAACGTTTGTAAGCTGAGAAACGCGTCGTTGCGCGCGCCAGTGGAAAACAAGCTTAAGGCTTTAACCAAAATCGTAAGAATAGAAATGAAAAGTAATTAAATGTAAAAGAAAATGTCATATTTTGATTAAGTAATAAAAATTAATATTACGTAAAATCTCAGTAACTCATCATTTTAATTAATCAAATTAATTGCCCAATTTAAAGAGATGTAACAGAACCGGATAGAAGAAAAAAACGCATTCGACAACCTTGGGCCAAACAAATTAACGAAATATAATTAAAAAACATTAAAGTATCCAAGAGTCTAAAATTTTAAGGATCTTACAAATAAAAACAGTACCACAGTGGCGAACAAATAATAATAATAACATAAATAACATAATACTTTAGCGATTAATGTTAATTATAGTAGACAACGTGATGATTTATATGGCGATTACCGAAACTGACTATCATTAAAAAAAAGTAGCAGTGGAAAAATTCGAAGTGTCGTATTTATGTTATTATATTACTTATGATAATAACAGTCGTATGTGCATTATTATGTTGCTTATGATAATAACAGTCGGATGTGCATTTTTATGTTACTTGTGATAATAACAGTCAGGGCCGGCGGATAATGTGGGTATGGTGGGTAGAAGTGCCCACCCGGGAAATTCCGGGTGGGTATTTTACCCCTCCTTGATTAAGTTAATTCATTCAGTATAAAAACTGCAGAAGTAAATTTGTAAAATAGGTTATTAAATATTAGTTTTTAATTCTAATGAGACAAGCGTGAATAGTAAAATGCAGTCTTCCCAAAAGGGCAAATCACAACTTAAGCATAGACCTTTGACAAGTCTTTTCATTTCCTTAGAAGGTAAACGATACTAAATGTATATTACATATATGATATTGAGTTGATTATTTGGTTAGTAGTGGGCTCTAATGTAAGTGTTCAAAAAATAAATAACTGATTCTCCCTAAACTGCTTATTTGACACCAAAGCCATAAAGTCTCCATTTATTTTTTAAATAATTGTAATTTAAATAATCGGTGCCTAATTTTAAGGAACGAAGTCTTCTACCACAAATTGGGGTAGTAAAAGTACCCACAGTTGTCAGTACTACGTTTTATAACGTTGTCTCTACCTTTCTATATAATTGAGTTTAAATATTAGTACTCAGATCCTTCAAACATCGTTACACGTAGCCATATGAATTTTAATAGCTACATGAAATCACGCGTCAAAATATTTGGAAAAATTGTTGAATCAGTTCCTTTCCGAAAATGCAAAGCGCAGTACAGTTTTTGCATTGCGCAATTAATACTATGTAATAATAAATTTGAATAATACAAAATTTTTGTAGTTTTTACCTCTATCAATTTCTCTTAATTAGTATTATATATGCCTATCTTTTTATGTAGGATAACCCAATAAATCCGCCCCCCCTTCTTCTGACTACCCACCCGAGATTAACACGATCCGCCGGCCCTGATAACAGTCCTGTTTACGTAATTACGTTACTTATGATAATAGCATTCGTATCTACGTTATGTTATTTATAATAATAACAGTGGTATTTATGTTATGTTATTTATGATAATAACAGTCGTGTTTACGTGATTAAGTTACTTATGATAATAACATTCGTCTTTATGTTATGTTACTTATGATAATAACAGTCGTGTTTACTTAATTACGTTACTTATGATAATAACATTCGTATCTACGTTACGTTAATTATGATAATAACATTCGTATCTAAGTTACGTTACTTATGATAATAACATTCGTATCTACGTTACGTTACTTATGATAATAACATTCGTATCTACGTTACGTTAATTATGATAATAACATTCGTATCTACGTTACGTTACTTATGATAATAACATTCGTATCTACGTTACGTTACTTATGATAATAACATTCGTATCTACGTTACGTTAGTTATGATAATAACATTCGTATCTACGTTACGTTACTTATGATAATAACATTCGTATCTACGTTACGTTACTTATGATAATAACATTCGTATCTACGTTACGTTACTTATGATAATAACATTCGTATCTACGTTACGTTACTTATGATAATAACATTCGTATCTACGTTACGTTACTTATGATAATAACATTCGTATCTACGTTACGTTACTTATGATAATAACATTCGTATCTACGTTACGTTACTTATGATAATAACATTCGTATCTACGTTACGTTACTTATGATAATAACATTCGTATCTACGTTACGTTACTTATGATAATAACATTCGTATCTACGTTACGTTACTTATGATAATAACATTCGTATCTACGTTACGTTACTTATGATAATAACATTCGTATCTACGTTACGTTACTTATGATAATAACATTCGTATCTACGTTACGTTAGTTATGATAATAACATTCGTATCTACGTTACGTTACTTATGATAATAACATTTGTATCTACGTTACGTTACTTATGATAATAACATTCGTATCTACGTTACGTTACTTATGATAATAACATTCGTATCTACGTTACGTTACTTATGATAGTAACATTCGTATCTACGTTACGTTACTTATGATAATAACATTCGTATCTACGTTACGTTACTTATGATAATAACATTCGTATCTACGTTACGTTACTTATGATAATAACATTCGTATCTACGTTACGTTACTTATGATAATAACATTCGTATCTACGTTACGTTACTTATGATAATAACATTCGTATCTACGTTACGTTACTTATGATAATAACATTCGTATCTACGTTACGTTACTTATGATAATAACATTCGTATCTACGTTACGTTACTTATGATAGTAACAAAAACGGAGGTTTAAAAACCGGTTTTGGGAGACCTAAGCAAACAGGTAGAAAGGTGCGGGTATACAGGAGGGGGGGGGCGAGAGATGACAAATTCGGTTAGCCTCAATTCACCCAAATACAGTAATTACAACCGAAGCCGGTCCTCCGAGCCATGGCAGATTTTTGGGGTTTTTTTTATATAGGAATGTCAAGCAATTAAGCCCATTTAAGCTCACATTTAAGGCGAGATTTCTACGCTCAAATTAAAAGTTGCTAGCCAATAATTATAACTTATTCTATTATATTTTTCGAACTTTACTGTTTATATTGTTAATTACATTTTAAACGTCTTTAATTGTTCTACCAAAAGTATAATGTCAGATAAGTATTCGTTTATGGCATAAAAATGAAATGCAGATTTCATGCAAACATTCTATATAATCATTATAATATCGAAATTGCCTCGCACGATTTTTCGAATACACATGTTTTAAGCGAATAACATTATCAATATTGAAAGATGAATACTTATCTCAAAGATTATATTATATACTTCTGATTCTACTTATTAAAATAATATTTCTAATTGTGACAATATTTTCAACTTGAACATCGGAATGCAGGGCTTGCCACCACCCTCCTACGCATTGTAACCCGGCCACCTGAATTAAGGGCTTCAAAAGTCGCATGATGACTTAGGCCTAAGGTGGTGCCTTGGGTATTAGCCTAGCTGATTATTATTATTAATTTGTAATACTCACAAAACGAGCCCCTCCGAGTACAAATATAATACCAATAAATTATAGTTTTAAATCAAATTTATAGCTACTCAAAATATTCGTTCACCAATTCACTTCTATGAGAAAAGCCAAATTTAGAACAAAATCAGAATGTTCATTCGACAATTCAAATCTATGAGAAAAGCCAAATTTAGAACTAAATCAGAATGTTCGTTCACAAATTCACTTCTATGAGAAAAGCCAAATTTAGAACTAAATCAGAATATTCGTTCACCAACTCACTTCTATGAGAAAAGCCAAATTTAGAACTAAATCAGAATGTTCGTTCACAAATTCACTTCTATGAGAAAAGCCAAATTTAGAACTAAATCAGAATATTCGTTGGCCAATTCACTTCTATGAAAAAAGCCACATTTAGAACTAAATCAGAATGTTCGTTCACCAATTCACATCTATGAGAAAAGTCAAATTTAGAACTATTCACCAGAATGTTCGTTGGCCAATTCACTTCTATGATAAAAGCCACATTTAGAACTAAATCAGAATGTTCATTCACCAATTCACTTCTATGAGAAAAGCCAAATATAGATCTAAATCAGAATGATCGTTCACCAGCTCACTTCTATGAGAAAAGCCAAATTTAGAACTAAATCAGAATATTCGTTCACCAGCTCACTTCTATGAGAAAAGCCAAATTTAGAACTAAATCAGAATATTCGTTCACCAACTCACTTCTATGAGAAAAGCCAAATTTAGAACTATACACCAGAATGTTCGTTGGCCAATTCACTTCTATGAAAAAAGCCACATTTAGAACTAAATCAGAATGTTCGTTCACCAATTCACATCTATGAGAAAAGTCAAATTTAGAACTATTCACCAGAATGTTCGTTGGCCAATTCACTTCTATGATAAAAGCCACATTTAGAACTAAATCAGAATGTTCATTCACCAATTCACTTCTATGAGAAAAGCCAAATATAGATCTAAATCAGAATGATCGTTCACCAGCTCACTTCTATGAGAAAAGCCGAACTTATAACTACGCCATAATGTTCATTCACCAATTCACTTCTATGAGAAAAGCCAAATTTAGAACTAAATCAGAATATTCGTTCACCAACTCACTTCTATGAGAAAAGCCAAATTTAGAACTATACACCAGAATGTTCGTTGGCCAATTCACTTCTATGAAAAAAGCCACATTTAGAACTAAATCAGAATGTTCGTTCACCAATTCACATCTATGAGAAAAGTCAAATTTAGAACTATTCACCAGAATGTTCGTTGGCCAATTCACTTCTATGATAAAAGCCACATTTAGAACTAAATCAGAATGTTCATTCACCAATTCACTTCTATGAGAAAAGCCAAATATAGATCTAAATCAGAATGATCGTTCACCAGCTCACTTCTATGAGAAAAGCCGAACTTATAACTACGCCATAATGTTCGTTCACCAATTCAATTCAATGAGAATAACCAAATTTAGAACTACATCAATTCGTTTCCATGGACAAAAAAAATTAGAACTACACACATATGCTCGTTCAACAAAAAACCACGTAAATCGGCTAGCTCTAACTTTCAGAACTAACAAAATACGTCTAAGCTACCCCCTTAAATTCAATTCAATTAATTTTTTTATTTACTATAAATGGTTTTACATTTTGAGAATTAAGGGCCAAGTCATGAGCGACTTATAGCCCTTTTTTTTTGGACAATTATATTATTATTATTATTATGATAGTTACTAGACACTATTTTTAAGAGAGCAAAATCCAAAAATTACACGATCACAGGATATTATCTGGGTAATAAATACCCGTTCGTTCGAAATAAAACGTTCATTTTGAAGAAAATAAACTTTAAAAGTCGCAACGCAAGGATAAGAAATCGATCAAGAAAATGCGATATATATTATGCAAATTGAAATTGCGCAAAAACCGTAAAAACTAGGAGGGAGGGAGGGTGTCTTTCCGTGTTAAAGGGGGAGGGTATCGGACGATATTTTGGATACCGGTATCCGAACCAGCCGCCCCAATGATCCTCGTAACCTGTCGCCGAAGAGTCAGTCGTCGAACCCCACCCGCGATGAATTGAGCTCAAAAATCTTTCTATTAAAGTTTGGGTAGTTCGAATGGGATCGGAATGTTACGCCATTCCTGGTCGCCGTATAAATTAAGAAGAGTTCCCGTTGATCCCGGCGGGGGGCGCGGCGAACTCCCACGCTCCGCTACCAGAAACAGAACGGAAGTCAATTAAAAAGACGCCCGGAATTCTTTTGACGCGCGCTTTTATGAAATTTACGGCATCTCGCCTTCCGAAGCTACTACGACAATTTGCGGCCAGGAATCTCGACATCTCCCCGCCGAAGCTAGGATCATCTTTTAGAAGCTATTTTTAAGGGGCTAGGTACCCAATAAAAGCTGTCATTTTCCCCCAATGATTTACGCCCGGATTTTCTATAGCGATCAGATTCTTCATCATATCCTTGCAGTTTGGGATATCCCCCCCACACGATGATATATATATATATTCCGGTTTGGTTTATATACCTGTACGTAGGGGGTTCGAGATTTTGCCCTGGCCTAAGTTTTTCAATTTCTAAAATATATTTTCTATTATCTTTTATCACAATCTTGTCATAGTTTTTCAATTTCTAAAATATATTTTCTATTATCTTTTATCACAATGTTGTCATAGTTTTTCAATTTCTAAAATATATTTTCTATTATCTTTTATCACAATCTTGTCATAGTTTTTCAATTTCTAAAATATATTTTCTATTATCTTTTATCACAATGTTGTCATAGTTTTTCAATTTCTAAAAAAAAAAGTATATAAATTTTTATCACCATCTTGCCACAGTTTTTCAATTTTTAAAATACATTTTCTATAAACACTTTGTCACAACATCGACAATCTACAATCTTGAAACAGATTTACAATTTCTAAAATACATTTTCAATAAACTCTTTATCACTATCATGAAACAGACTTACAATTTCTAAAAAACTTTTCTATAAACTTTTTGCCTCAATCTGCCCATAGTGTTAAAATATCTTAAATACATTTTCTATAAACTCTTTATCGCCATCTTGCCAGAATTTTACAATTTCAAAAAAACATTTTCTATTAACGTTCTATCGCGTAACTATTTCTATAGAAGACGAGTAATCATTTCTAGGGTTTTTATGAATTTTTAAAAATAACCAAAGTTTAGTATAGTATATCTATTACAGTTCTATAGTATTTTTATAGAATATTTTTGCAATGTATATTATTATTCAACCAACCCTAAAATATCCATTCACCCATCGTTTATTCGGTGGCTGGCTCCTCCAGTTTACGATTACCATAAAACGTAAAACATGGAGCACTTATCGCCATCTAACGAGAGCGACCGCGTTACGAAATTTAATAATTACGGTACAAAGGCCTATAAAATATACAGATTTCATTTATATTTGAAACGAAAATGAATAATTGAAATCAAACCTCGATTTTAAACGGAAATAAGTATTAGCATTTATAATTCTAAAACGTCATAAGGGGAAAGTAGTGTGGCCATACCAAATTTACACCGTTAATGGTATAATTTAAAAAAACTGGTATTACTTAATTTTAAATTAAATATTTCTTTTAAAAACTTATCAATTGTAATTTAGTTGTTTTTGGAATAAATCTAAATTATCAACTATTTCAAGTTAAAGACACATTATTGGTTTTTATAATTTTTTATTGTACGAGCTAAAGGTTATTAAATAGGTTACTATTAAATAGCAAATGGCGATCTCGACCTTACAAATGTTTATCTAAAAATATATTAAAATCTTAATAAAAAATAATTAATTACTATAAACAGGGCGATTGCAACCGGCAAAGCGTTTATCTCCAAAATATACAAAAATCTGAATAAAAATAAATATTATAAACAAGGCGAAACTAAAATCTTAATTAAAAAAATATGATTATAAACTGAGGCCCGTAACCAGCCGCCAAAACTCGAACGGGGACGCAAATTATTTTTGGGGGATATCAATGCCTTGATATTAAAAATCTTATTTTTCAACTATTTTTTTTTTAATTTGAATTTCGACAGGTAACCGATGTTATATGATATTAGTTGGTATTACTTTTTAATATTTAAGGATTCGCTTTTTTTCATTGAATTTAAAACAACTAATCTTTAAGACGATTAGCTAATAGTTTTCTTTAATATAGTAGGATACACCTCGAGGAAATGAACTGCAGTCCTATGAAAGTTTTACCATTGTTGTAGTTTAATATTGTCTAATCACTTTTCTCTATTTCGTGTATCCTGGTGTAGCCCAAAAATACCAAGGCAATGTTATATCCGTCGAAACACTTTTGATTCGCTAGTTCGGTATTTCTTCAATTGAAATATTTAAACTTTTGGTGCAGTCACAGGCTTGCCACAATATTATCGGATTCAAATTCCCTGACTATTCCCTGTTTTCCCTGACCATCAAATCAAATCAAATCATTTTATTTTAAATTTGTTACATATTTTTGTAGTAAGAGGGCCAAGTCAGCATGTGACTTATAGCCCTCGCTTTTTTGAGTAAATATAATAAATAACTATCAAATGAGGAAAAAAAAACTCGTAAAATTAACAGTTAAATGTAAAGTTAAAAAAAAAGAATGTAGTTACATAACGGAACAACATTAAGAAGTAAGCATTATTTTTAGATTGGAGCTAATTACACAAATTATTGTTTGAGATTTAAGGACTCCTTAACATTATTTGAAAAAGTCTTCAAAAGCTTGTTTTTTAAAAATTCGTTTAACAGAGGAGTAATTTTTTACATCTTTTATCGTTTCATACATTTCATTATACATTTTTACACCGTGATAAAATATTATATTCCCTGACTTTTTAAAGCCAAAATTAGACAGTTTTTAACTTTTATATTTATCACAAGTTAATAAATTAAATCAACTTTCAGTACAAAAGTTATTTCAAAGTTAACAAACCTTTCAATGATCTAAATAATAATAGCAGAATTTGCCATAGATCTAGAGTAAAATTAACTTAAAAAAGTGTCAAGATTAATGTGAATTCCCTGACTTTTCACTGACTTTTTACAAATTCTTATAATTCCCTGACCTTTCCCTGACTTTTTTGACCCATTTTTAAATTCCCTGACTTTTCCCTGTTTTCCCTGACGTGTGGCAACACTGATTGAAACGCGCGAAAACAAAAAAATTCAAAACTATAGTTAAAATGTTTTAAATATTTGCTGAAATTAACTGTAGCTCTGCCTTTTAAATTAAAAGACAAATATTTTAGATAATATCTTTTGGTAGTTGAGCAATTGAAATTTTTCGGGGTCGGGTCGGGTTGGGGATGCTCAAGTATACATTTTAGGGCGCCCCACCCCCGCCCCATATACGGGCCTGGCGAAACTAAAATAACTACCACTTACAGGGAGATTACGACCTTGAAAATGTTTATACTAAAATCTTAACAAAAATATCTTCAATAATGAGCGATTTTGTCCTTATAATTGATGGGGGTCAGAGTGCGTGTGTTACGAGGGGAACATGACAGTTTTGAGTTACATAATTTGCGAAAGGACCCCAAGTTTCCTATCTTCGATGACAAAAGCATCCGAAAAAACTTGTCCACTACTTTACACTGTTTTTCAATTTGTCCCAACAAAACAGTGAACCTCGCAAACGGATATTGCTTCTGCTTTGTTATGGTCAACGTGACAGAACGGACATTTTTTGCCATTTGCGAACCAAACAAACCGTGAACGGACATGACGGAAAGACAAAGTAGATGGTGCGCAATGCGTACCGTCAGAAGTTTATATTAAAGACCTCCTTCTACAATAATCGGTCTGTTAAAAATCAAAAGAATCTAAAATTAGTGGCGACATCTGCCGTGGCTCTTGTCAAATAATAAAATCGAATACTACCATGTGTAACATCAACACTCTTAAGTATGCCTCTGCGTAACATTTTTATAGAAGAAATTTCAATGACACCTTACAATAAGCGGATCCAAAAATGCAAAAATTATTATAATCCTTGGGCTATTAAAAAGGATGGCATGGAAACGATATCACGTGACCGCAAGGCACGAGCTAAACTATAGATCCGTTTCTCTAACTTCCGTATAGCCAAGAACTAACGAGTTGGAAGGGACGTAATTTACGTCACTTCCCGTGAACAAACTTTCATTAAACAAAATTCTTTCATGGCATACTTATGAGTGATTATGTTATATATGATACTACTAAAGCGCAAGTTTTGTCGCCCGCCACAGTTATTCATAGCGTTGTAAGTCGGAAAATTTTCTGGAAAATGATCTAGGCCTATTTTCCGAAAAAAAAAAGTTTTAATTCCATGATTAGTCTAATATATTGTTTGCAAATTTAAATAAAGCGGAATTTTCGCCTCATTTTTTCGAAACTAAAAGTAACAATGTAACACTATTATCGTTTTGTTGTATGTTTACTGATATTAGACATTTTATATCGATAAAAAGTTAAAAAACATTAAAAACCCTTAAAAAATAATTTATGTTTCAATTTTTTATTTTTCCGATTTGCGGAAATGTTTTTGGAAATTTTTCCGCATTTTATTTTAGTTATTCAGTTCCACGGTGGTACTATCAATGGCGTAACCAGGATTTTGGTTCGGGGGGGCATACAAATAATCAAATAATAAACAAACATTTACGAAGAACAGTATATTTCGCGAATCGACCCTGATTTGAATGTAAAATTTCCGATTAAATGTTCAAATAAACTGAGCTAAACTAAGACTTTCATACTTCTCCACGAATGGGGGGGCTATAATAGACTTCTGGTAGCGCGAAAAACAATTATAAAGATTTGTTTTAATTTCATACTTAGATTATTTGAGATACTGAAATTACAAAATAAATATAATTTATAATTTTCAAAACTAGTTTGAAATAATTATATTTATATTCTACGAGAATACTTATTTCGTTAGAACTATATTATATACTTATGCTAATATTCAAGGCAAAGAACATCGTTTAAAACAGGTCTGAAGGCAATCCCTTTATGCAACGCGATTCAACAGCTCTCACCACTAACTACCGTTAACCGTTTCTATGGAAAGGGGAAACCGATGAACTCGGGAAAAACAACCCTAAACAGTGTGAAGATTTAACCCAATTAAACCAAAGCGATAGAACTCCTATCCCTGTAAATAGCTTTCACGTGACGTCAGCCCCCTTTACCATGGCCGACATCTTGACCAAATTTGAAGTTATTTAAATTACAGATAACTAGGTACGAGGTAGAAGAATCGAGAATACCAAGATTGTATTCAAATGAACAGAGATTACGCAGATACAACTGAATTGGAAATAGTACCGCTTGAATTACATAGGCGCGTTCGTGAGATGTGAATGTGGGGTGGCGGAGTAGTTAGCACTTTCGCTTCGCAGCAAGAGAAGCCGGGTTCGATCCCCGCTTGTGGCACTGGATGAAAACTAGGAACCCCTCCTTCCGCGTCGAGTTTGCAAGTTCTCTCCCCACTGGTTTCCCCTTCCTTAAAACTTGTTGAGGTTAACGGTAATAGTTAGTGTAGGGAGCTGTTGGCTCGCCTGGCATTAAGGGCTAGCCCCACCATCCTACGCATTGTAACCCGGCTACCTGCATTAATGGCTTTAAAAGTCGCTTGATGACTTAGGCCTAAGGTTGTGCCTTGGAGAGAACTTGCAAACTCTACTCACTAACGTAAACCTTCCATTTTTAGCGATTGTAAAGCGCCATCTATAGAAGAGGTCTGGTATAAGCCTGAAATGTAATCTCCGCTTTATCAGTAAACCTAAATACGTTCTTGATACCATAAATGGGGTTATTGTTGGTCATATAGAGTAGAGGGCAGGGTGCTCGGTATCCGTGTGGAAACGTGGCACCTAGGAGCAATAAACACCGCACCCCACACAAGGAGAACGCAACCCGTCAAAAGTCGTGCATTTTCTCGCGTACAATTTTCATTGGTTAAACGCTTTAGCGCCTGCTGCCGTCGGAAGGGGAAAATTCGGAAATTGTCTTCCCCCCGCCCTTAAAACGTTCAGCGTAAAGGCTCGTCCAATGAAATTTGTACACAACACTGCCATAGCGTGTTGAAAGGCTAGCTACGTTCTTCTTGTGTTTGTTGCTCCTAGGTGGCACGACGGCGATTCTTCATTAGGCCTTAATGAAGAACCCTCGTCGAGACAAAACACGTGTATGTGGCGGCGCTCGAAGCAGGACGCGTTAAAAGTTTGAAAGAGGCGGGAGAAGGGTGCAGCCGCTTGGAATGATGGGAAGCGATGGGCCCTTAATCCCGTACACACACACGCACTCACTAGGCGACGCGGGCTGGCCTACTGAAGAGGGTTCGAGTTGAGTCTCTCCCACGAGGCTGCTCGGACGTTAAGATAGCGGCGTTAATTTACATAGATGGGCTTAAAACGGATGTCATCCCCTTGTTTCGAGGGAGGGGGCCTTTAGGGCGACGATGCAAGAAGCGCAGCGCCCCCTATCAGGACTCTCCTCACTCGGAAAGACAACAGGACTCGTAGCTGAAGAGTGAGGAGGGCTCTGGCCGTGTTGCCGGGACGAGCTGCTCTCTTCAAATCGTCACTTCTCGCTCCGGCGGACAACGTCTTTAGACAGGGCTCCCCCCTGGTGAGAGAAAACGACAACTATCACCCCCCTTTTCATTTACGGCGTAAACAATCCCCCAAAACTACCCCTCGCGAAATGGGGGAATTACTATGACCCTCTTTGGCGGCTTAACGGCCCTGGTTACACGATGACCGAGGTTAGCTATTCGCTAACGAAAACTCCGGCAGCGCCCCCTATCCACACTGCGTGTAACTGTATAGTGGTGATCAGCATTCAGCAAATAGTGGTGTGCTACTGATGAGATGGTATTATATACGTTTTAACAGCGAATTAGTGTTTTCTTGGTAAGTAGGATTGAATGTCAAGTTTAAAGACATAATGTTTGGTTCTAATTATATACTGTCATTAAGATTTGAAGTCCTTTTGGATTTACTTAAAACATTGTTAGAATAGGCCTTGGAGCAATATTGTTCAAATAAAAGATGACATCTCAAAAAGGTATGCTAACATTTAATTGGTATTCTATTATATTATCCTATTTTAACCTTTATTTATTCCATAATAATGAATCTCACCATGGTTGAAATTTGGAAATACATTGGGGAAAAGCCAAGAGCCTTAGAAGAAGGAGAACGGATGTTTAGAGAAAGCCCAAAAGGATCAAAATGGGAACAAAATGGAGAAAGTTGCTCGGGCCAAATTTCCGTGGCTTAAAAAAGTACAAGTATTGGAATATGGCCTCTTAATTAACTTAAATAATCCATTTCTAGCTTTTAGTTCAGATGGATTATACATGGAAAATGGAGAGATAAAATTACTCGAGATTAAGAAGAAAATATCAATTGAAGATGCTGTCGCTCAAAACAAATTTAACTTCTTGAAAATTGGAAAAGACGGAATTTATTTACCAACTAACGATTGTAGAAGCTACTATGCACAAATTCAGCTTGGCCTTTGTGTTAAACATAAAAACATGCTCATTTTTCTTGTATTCTCCCAAGGGCTATCTTTTAATTGATATTCAAAGAGACGAAGATTATTTGAAACAAAACATAGTCAAATTGTGCAATTTTTATTTCAAATTATATTTACCATTACTAGTCAAGAGTAAGTGATTTTTAAAACAAAAAAGTTCCTATTTTGTACTGTGCCAATTAGTATTATATAAGAAAAGTAAAATGAATTTGATCAATTAATGTTATAAATGAATTTTTACTTGGTCTTATTTATAATAAAAGATTTTTAAACTTATTTGATAAAAATTAATAAAATAATCATCATCGTCATTAAATAAGATTTAAACTTAGTCATCAAATTTATCATCTGCTAGAATTGGTTTTAGTAAATTTACTAATCCACATATGACCTTCAGAATTTCGTCACAGTAGGGAACTAAATCAAGGTCAAATTTATCATTTAAAATTTTAAATAATTTGATTCTTTGAATGGCTATCTCCACGTGAACACGAGCTGATGCAATTTTTGATTTTTTACACTTTCTTCCTTACTAAACTGTTATTTTTCTCAAAAATGGAGGGATGTGTAGAGCTATGCCATTGGCCGCACATTCATCTTCAATAAGGAAGCCTAAATTTAAGTTGAATGAGTTTTAAAATATTTTTTTAGCATATTACACTTTTATGCATACCTTTGTCAACCATAATTCCATCAATAAATTGTTCACAAAGATTTATGACCCCACTCTCAATGGTGACTTCCTTGTCGCTTACTTTTCCACCCCAGGGGTCGCTAACGAGCGTGATCATGCCAGAAGGTGAAATTCCAATGAGAATTTTTATTGTGTGAGTTCCTTTATAATGGATGTAGGTTGCCACTCTGTCGTGAAATGTGTTGGGCTTCATCATAGGTACTTCTGAGCAGTCCAACACAATGCGAGTATTATTAAACTCTTTAAAACATTTAGGAAAGTTACTTCTGATATTTTCCATATCCGGCCAAAAGATAAATTTCTTCAAAACTTCAGCAAGGGCACAAAGGGTTCTTTTGAAATATGTTGAAACTGTTCGATTCGAAATGACAAATAATGAAGCCACAGCGTCAAATGTCAAATTTGACTTAAGTTTCATTAGGGTTAACAGCACCCTATATTTTACAAGCATTAGAAAATTAGAGCTTGCTCTGGTTTTCAAGCCCTAAAACCTCACTTGAAAGGCTTTCAAATAGTTCTTTCCCAATGCCAGTAAGAGACACAAAATCAGCATTTTTCATTCCATTGCTTGAAATTCCAACTCTTGACCCAGCAAAATACTTTCCATGGTCCAAATAAACTTGAACACCAATAGACGCATTTATTACTCTAGATGGTTTGTGAGATTGGTCCTTTCCTTGAGCTTCAGTTGTTACTTCAGATAGCATAGCTAAGTTTGATAATGACAAAAACTTTATCATCCGGAGCTGGTTCACTTGCGCTTTCAACAACTTTTGGAGCAATGGAATCTGTTATTGGTGATGTTGAACATAGAACTGCTTGATTTAAAATTAAATTTGTGTTATTATTCTATTTATTATTTCACAAAAGTTTACCATAAAATAAGAATACCTTTAGAACGCTTTACGTAACGTTGAGCTCGTTCTTTTAATCTAACTTCGGTTGATTCTTTAATTGGCTTACATGGCAATTTTTGGGAGGGAATGGCGTTACATTTCAAACGTCTTCTTACAGATCTACGAGTTTTTCGATTAATTTATTTTAAAAAAATTAATATTATTTGCATCTCACCATTTCTTTCCAAGAAGTCATCAGCTGTAAAATGGGCGCTACAAATCTGAGCCCACTTACTAGGCCTTTTCCCCGACTTTATCTTTGTTAACCATACATTTAAAAGTTTCTTACAACTTGGGAATTTATGAAATGATAATCCTGGCTTTGGTTCTTAACTATTTTCTTCAGTTTTACGTTTTTTAAGCGCAGTATTATTGCAAAAAGGGACCGCACAACTTCTCCCACCTCTAGCGTTAATGTGAACCGCCATATTTCTTGGATTTGTTTTGATTTGGATCACCACTATACGCTGGAAAACCAAGCTGCAGGGGTAGCGACGGCAGCGCCACCTATACCCGTTTCGCTAGCGAATTACAGCGTCGTTCTAGGACCAGGCTCTTTACGCCTGATTTTGAGATAATGAGGACATTTTTTTCGCGTACAAAATCCGCTTGGGTGCGCCGTCTACGGAAATTTTAAAACATTTATGGTTTCAAATAGATAATTGATCGTTCAAGTGCAACGCGTATTTTTTCAGGAGTACGTTTATCGATAACGGTTCTATGGGATATCAATAGAATCAATATTGTTTCGACTCATTTCGATTGTATTGTTAATGGTTCGACTATCTACCGATAGAAACACTAATAATTAGATTTCTTTAGAATAGAATCGTTTATGACTGGATCACTTATCGATTGTATCGTTAATGGTTCAACTCCTTTCGATGGTATCGTTAATGGTTCAACTCCTTTCGATGGTATCGTTAATGGTTCGATCTCATATCGGTAGAATAATTAATTTGTAAACTTATATCGATTGTATCGTTAATGGTTCGATCTCCTATCGGTAGAATAATTAACGGTTCAACTTCCTGTCAATTATATCGATAATGGCTCTACTCGTTTCGATTGTATCGTTAATGGTTCGACCGTCTACCGATAGAATCACAAATGGTTCGACCTTCTACCGATAGAAACACAAATAATTTGATTTCCTAAAGATAAAATCGTTAATGATTAGTTCTTTCATCGGTAAAATCGTTAAAGACTAGATATATTATCAAAATTAAATTAAAAGGGACTTAAAACGATTTTAAAATTCACAATTTATTTATTTAAAGAATCCAACGTTTCGGAGGAACTCTTCCTCCTTCTTCGGGGATTTTTACAAGTCTACGACAGAATCGTTAATGGTTCGATATATTATCGATAGAATAATTAATGGTTTTATCTCTTGTTGATAGAATCATAAATGGCTCGATCTCTTATCGACAGAATCGTTAAGGGCTAGATCTCTTATCGATAGAATCGTTAATGGCTAGATCTCTTATCGATAGAATCCTTAATCTTAGCGACAGCTAATATTACAATCTGTTTGGACAATAGAGTAGTATCACTTCGATGCTTTTTCGTCATGACCGACTTTTTTAATACTAATATTTCATTTTTGTTTCAGGTCGGAGTCTATTGCAAATCCAGAGAATAGAGACTTGGCACTCCGTAGCTTTGGCCGTGGCCGCTATTGTGGTCACATTTTTCTACCCACGATTAAAACTATTGAAAAAAACCTGGGACGTAGCACTGCCAAGTCCCTATAGACAGAGAAGAACCACATTCAGTTGCAGTCGGTTAATAAATTGAATACAAGATATGAAGCCAAGAACATGAAGTTATATCAAAAGTATATAATATTTATCTTATAGCGAAGAATTCATTTCATTTTACCTTCTGCAGGCTCCCGTTAATTTTTCAAAATATGTTTGGTAAGATAAAAATAGTTTGACGTTAAATACATTGAATAACGACTTATTAAAACTATTACATCCGAAAATACGATTTATAAATATCCCTACGCCTCGAAGAACATGTACTATTTTAATAGCTCAGATGGAAACTTATCTCGTAACAAATTTATTGTAAACTTCTGCACAAGTTTCATTTTTATAAGCTAGATAGATACTTTTATTGTAAGAGATATTTTATTTACTTCTGGTTATATTTTATTTAATATTTTTATAAATATTGAATAATTAACGTCTTAAAAAGGGGGGAAACTAAATTGGACATAGCCCCTATTCGAATCAATATTAAAATTTGAATGTCGTAAAATTGCATTTAATTTTCGAGTTGATAAAATATGTTATTATAGTTTTGGCAAACGTGCTATTAAATTACAATATTTTTCTCAAAGGCTTCATGAATTATTGAAAAAGTTTTAATCGTACACGTTACGGAGTTTCGTATTAAACACGCCTTTATTATACTAATGACATAAATAAAGAGCTTATTTCGAATGCCGTTCTACGCCTTATTTACATCGAGCGTAAATTACCGACGTAGTAAACGTAGTAATAGTTTGTCGACCTTGTGAATGAACTGACAATGAATTACTTTTCTTGAATGAAAATACCTTCGCACTCCAAGTCGCGCACTATAATCCATTACTAAAACTATCAAACGAAACAAATTATACTTGTAAAGAAAAATGCTTCAGCGAAAGCCGACGAAATTTACATTCATGAATATGCGAAACGGGCTGTTATTGAGCCACTCACGGTAACGCTACCGCCATCTACAACGGTTTCCGCAAACTTTGAAGCTCATTTCGCGAATTAAATAGTGCCATATTAAAATGTTAAACGATTTAAGAAGGCTAAATTGAAAAAGCTACTATTTGAATAATTGAATTATGATTTTCTGCTGTGGTACTAGGAATATTCCCACAGCAGACAATTCTTTGTTTTCCAAAAGTATTTCAGTCGCTTTCTTGTGACAGATAATTACAGACTCCAATGGTCAAGTAGAATAAACCGCTACTACACTTCGATCTTAGACAAATGTTCAAGAATATAAAATGCCGTTGTAATAATTATGTATGCTGTTTTACAGGATTTCATCTATAATTAATATAATGCCGAAAAATAAACCAATAAAAAATAAAACAAATAAAATAAAGTGTTATTTTTTTCTTGAAACATAAGAATCTTAAAGTGGATAAGATTTCTACTTCAATTCTATAGCCATCCATGGATGATTGCTATTTTTATATTTCAGCAAAGGCTTACGGAAAATAAAAAAAAACTATAACAGTCGAAAGAATTGACATAATAAATAATATACGTTTGATTTTTTGTTCGGAATTCAGTTATAAGCGCGTTTTGCATCGAATTTATGAAAACTTTACGTCAAGTGTCATGAGAAAGTGCAGTGTCAAAATGTGTAAGCTTGCTCTAAAAAACGCGTAAGTGGAACGTGTCGACGTTGCTTAATTGTGCGCAGACTGTTTGTCGTACACGTTCACAATAAACATTTTCTAGCGCGTGCTTAACGTTTCATAAAATATAAATAAATGTACTCTACTGGACGTAAGCGCTTCAAAGGTAATATAGCATTATGTACCGCCATCTAGTGACAATTACATAACGCATTATTTATTAACAAAATTTTATTTTAATATAAGCCGAATTTCGTAGTTGATAAACTTTGTAAAAAAACTATACTCCTTTATAAACCGCCACCTTACGTTTCATTGGAGAATAAAACACTAGAATATGGCAGCTCATAAATGTGGTGCTCAATGTTGAGCCAGGGTTGTTCAACTTTAGGAAGTTAAATAATGCTCATAAGGCAGACTTGCTTTCGCTTTAGCGAAACGGTGCCTCCGAAATTTTCGGAGGCACCGTTTCTCTAAATTCCCCACTACTTTAATTACATTGAGTAAAATTATAAACATATATTTACTGAAAATATTTAATTTTTTAAATTATTTTGATAATTAATCAACCCTACCACTCTTATATTATTTTTTAAATAGCTTCTGCTTATCTGCTATAGAGGGCCCTGTAATACAACCTCCAAAATGTTGAATAACTCTGACTGAACAATTCTTGTCTGCTAAATAATGACGATGCTGTAATTACCAAATTTGCTTGACAGAAATTTACAGTAGCTTGAATCAATATTCAATAATATGCTTTTTGCTAACCAAGGCTTATTAAAGTTTAAGTCGATAATTCAAAATACCCATGGAAAAAGCCCCTGATCACATTTAGGAAACGAAAAGTCCGCCATTTTCGGTGTCGAGCAACAATGCTGCCAGGCAAAGGATTCTCAGATGGTAAAAAAATGATAGCAATGCTGCCAGATTTAGATTATTAACTCGGGAAATTATTGGAATGCACTGAAAATGGCCAAATTAGTTTCCCGCCAAAAATATCGACTAGAACTAAGGAACGAATAATTTTTGAGGGAAATTTTGCGGTAAATAGAACCCTAATATCTTTATATTTTTGTGGGTGGCGAGGAAATCTTCAGATGCTTATTTAATACTCGACAATGGCGCTTCTCTATAGCGACATTTTGGACAGCATCCGCCCCGGACAAAAGCGGTGGCGGAAGGGGGTGGGTGCAGACGATATGAGACAATGGCAGAGATGGGTGGTAGAGGAGGGGGGTCAGACCGTCAGAGAATCAAGGCAGATAAGAAAACGACCAGGGGATAATGCGGGGGAGAGAGAGGGGCCTAAAACAGGAAGGGCTTTATGGTGTCGGTTTTCGTCCAACTCAGCAGGGGACCGAGGATGATGGTTGGGCGAAGGCGGATGTTGGGCCCCGGAGTGAAAGAACCAGCGCTGGGCAGGCTCGCCTCGATTTGGAACGAGCTGCGGGTTCGGGAGTCTAAATGAACGGTAAAATTCAGCAAGTGAGCATTTGAAGTCAAAGTGAGCGATAAATTTCAAGAAGTTAGCAAGTTTAGGCAGGCTCTGCTCTTTTGAAGCTTGTTTCAGCATTTTGAGACAAAGTGAGCGTTAAATTTCAGCAGTACGCAAACCGAGTAACCTCTTCATTTTACTCCTTAATGAGCGAGAGAAAATGGCGATGCAAAATTTTGCGAGAAATAGGCCGTTCCGGATATGTGGTAAGTGTTCTAAAGCACACGGCCTCATCTGACTCAAAAAATTCGCATCTTAAACAAGTCTAGATGGCACTGCGGTGCCACGCTCCCCCCTCTTGTCGCGAGACGTGCAATAGCTTTTATAATAAAGTAGGCCATTTCGAGTAAATTAAATTTTTAGAATAGATCAATTGATTCTTGTATTCGCGACCGAAATGAGTCTAGGTGGCGCTGCGTTCTTCCGAAGTACCGAGGTAATAATAATAATAATAATAATAATAATAATAATAATCAGCTAGGCTAAGGTAGAATATATGATCTAGCGTCTGCTATGGTCAAATTAGAGAAAAATGACTAAATCTGATCTTTGTAATTGCTCGGCGGTACTATGGAAGAAACATATAAAAGTGTAAAATTATAATAAAATTCAAATATTATTCTATTATAGCTTATATTTATCCCCTTATAAATCTTTTCGCTACTGGCTGGCAAACGCTAGGAATCCATACCTTTACTTAGAATACTTATCCTGCCGTATCGCGTATGGTGGTAAGATCACTCTGACGGCTTTGGCCCCGCCTACGAGATAAAAAAATCCCCTCTGCACGCGCTCCCCTCTCACGTTATTGTTTGTTAAGTTAACAGTGACGTCAAAGAACCGTCAGCCACATCGAGACGAAAATCTGCCGCGATAAGTATTCCAAGTAGAGATATGGATTCCTGCGACTGCTAATACGCTACCGATTTAGTTTTCAACGGCAACCAATAGATGGCGCAATAATAGCTTTTGGTCGCGAATAGAGGAAAGGCCTCAGCCCTATAGTTTGCGGTTTAAATAAGTAGCTTCGCTAAAAGGGTGTTCCACGAGCTAACATCCCAGTGCAAAGCTCGCGTTGGGTCGATATAATTTACTTTTCATTCCCCCACTCCTTCGACCCCCTCTCTAGCTAGGGGCAACCGGATATGAGTTTTAGCGCCACCTATTTTTTGTTTTCAAATATAGCCCGCTTTTGTCGTATTGCCCCCAGATAGACCTATAAAACAATTTAACTTCCGATTTTTAATCAGGCGCCGCCAGGTGCAGTGCTGTATTTCCGCCTAGGCCAACCTAGGCCGTGGCCTAGGGGCCCATCCTTGAAAGGGGCCCTCCAGTCACCGTAATTACTGTATTCGAAGGCATAAATCTATAATATCAATCGTAATTTATATTGGAGAAATTCCTAGGTAGAAGATTTTGTTTTAAAATTACCAAAATGTTTCCTTGGCAGTTTACGGACGCAGCCTTAAATCGCAATGTTGCATAATTATCGCATATTTCGTCGACGATTGTTAAGAGCTTTTATTTAGTAATATAACCGTAGAGCTCAGACTTCTACGCTAAATCAGGGAAATTCAGGCACAGCCTAGTTCCAGGTTTTTTCGCTCGTCAAACATCCTCTACTATTTAATCCATGCCTAAGAAAACTAGATTATGATGCCCGCTGATCGCCTCAACATAGTCAAAAATAAAAATATTTTAAAATTAATTTTACTCAAAAAAAGTATGAATGGACGATATTTTAAAACCCGTTCTGAAAATAGCGTCAGCGTGAATATACAAATTCTCAAATTGCTTACAAGGAAACATAGAGTAAACCACTCGCATAGAGTGGAAGGCTATCAGCGAAACTTGTTAACACTTTTCGTACGTAACGTCTTGTTTTCGAGGCGTGAAATAAACAAGTTGGCCTAAAGGTCATATACAATATCTGGATAAAAAAGTAAGTTTATAATCTAAAAAATGTAAAAACAACACCATCGCTCTTCGGACTATATTTATTCACGCCTCGAAAACAAGTTGACCCGTTAGGATAATTGTTTCACGCGCTTCCATAGAGCCTTCCACTCCATGTGACTGGGAAACAAACAATCATACAGAAGCAGGGGCGTAGGAACCGGGAGGGGCAGTGTAGGCAATGCACCTCCCTAGAATTTTGCAACTAATGTTATTGCCCCCTCCAATTACATTTTGGTCAGTTGAAATTTTCAAAAGGCTCAAATTATCATTTTAAAAGCATATACAGTTTATAAAACCTCAACTGTGTATAAATTTCAGTCTTTTACCGCCAATTTACCCCTTTTCGTTTCTCTTTGCCCCCTCCAACTTCTAGAACGTTCCTACGCCCCTGTACAGAAGCCTTTTTAGGTGTATTTATACTAGACGGCTACAATTTCAAGTTGTTGACCCCTCGCTAACCACTTCTTCAAATTCTGTACACCGATTACAGAAAGTACAGCCTTTGGTAGTGCTTAATCTGTAATATATTACTCAATCACTTTAGTGCAGTCTAAGCTAAAGGCTTGTACATCGATTACGGATAGTGATCAGCCTCTCGGTTGTTGATGGAAGGTGTATAAAAACTTACTGATTTATTTTTAAAAAAAAACTTTTAAAAAATACTCGTTTTTCGGATAATTTGAAATAATTAAATTTCAGACTGTGGCCCCCATCTTGTAAGACTTCGTATTTTTTTAAAATCTACCTCTAATGGCAATAACCATGTAAAATCGTCTTCTCTAGTGTTGTTAATTTTCCGGAAAAATAAAATGCGGAAAAATTTCCAGAAACTTTTCCGCAATTCGGAAAATTTTCCGCAAATCCGAAAAATAAAACATTTAAACCTAAATTACTTTTTAAGGGTTTTTAATGTTTTTACCTTTTTATCGATATAAAAGGTCTAATATCAGTAAACATACTACAAAGCATTAATAGTGTGACATTGTTAATCAGTTTAAACTAGTCTAAAGGTTTAGTTTTACTTTCTGATTCGAAAAAATTAGCCGAAAATGCCGCTTTATTTCAATTTGCAAACAATATATTCGACTAAAGCCTGGTTTTCACTGGGCTAAAAAACGGCGGAAATTGTTTTACGAAAATATATTTCCGGCGGATTTTCCAAGACTTTTCCGCATCTGGTTTTCACTGGGGATTTTTTCAAGCGGTTTGTAATTTGGCGGTTTCGATAGCGCACGCGCTGAAGATTGTATCTTTACTGACTCACATAATTAAAATGGACGCCATAGATAGCTCCAATAGCAGTCCACCTATAATCTTTCATTTCATTGTTTTTAAAACATCTATTTGCTTTGTCATACAAAAGGAGAAGCGCGAACCTCTTCTATGAATAACTCCTGTCGACTACCATTCATTATTTTTTGTTTAGAAGTCATCGTGACAAACTGACTAAATTGCAATAACAATGTTTATAAACTAAACGCGTCGCTTTTTAGGCCTAACAAATTGAATCAAACCGAGAGTAGTGAACTAGTGACGTCAACGCATGATCTTCACTGATTGGTTAGCACATTGCGTTGCGTTTTAAAAATTCGCAAAAATAGAAGTTCCATTCCGCGCTTGTTCGCGGAATATCGCAAGCTTTCCGTAAAATTTTGCGGAAAAATATTTTCCGCAAACGGCGCGGAAAGCCAATTCCGCTGTTTTTTAGCCCAGTGAAAACCAGGCTTAATCATGGAATGAACACTTTTTCTATTTTTTTTCGGAAAAATACGGAAAAAAAGGCCTCGGTATATTTTCCAAAATGAGCCGCTTGTGAGCTGAGAATGAAGTTCTAAAAAATGCCCAGTTGTGGCGGGCAGACAGGGGGGGGGGGGGGGCAGGGATGCCAACTGATCCATAAAGAAGGACAACGCGGCGGAGGAGTCGGAGATGTCCCACCAAAGAAGAAAAGCTCGAATTGCGCGCATATATTTTCCAGGAGAGAGGAGTCGTAGTTCGCCCCGAAACAAAAATATCGAATAAAATATAAAGACAACTTATATCCGTATAAATCGCGCGTCTATCCGAAAACCAAACGTGAAATTCACGCTTGCTTTATCCAAAGATAATCTAGAATACTGCTTTATCTTAGGTAAACGTCATCATTCCATACGCAGTATTTATTTCGGCTAACTGACACAATATAGTTATAGACTTATGAAATTAGGCTTAGTTTATTTTTATACAAACCATTGCGCACAATGAAATGACGATATCTTTATTGATTATGTAAATATTCTAATTATAATATCGTTATATATTTAAATATAGTTTACGTTAGCTACGTACTAGTAATATATCAACTAGAAAGATAGCGGACCCCCCAAATGACAAGACTTACAGAAGAATGGAGGAAATCGATCCTGTAATCGTGTCCGTTGGTGCATTCTTAGGTGGTCTGAAATAACCAGGGTACTGAGGATGTGGTAGCGCCAACCAGAGTATATGAAGAACGAGTCTCTACCCCGCCACTTCTTCCCTCCCCCGCTAGGGTGAAGTGTCTGATTCGGGCCGCCAATACGCCATGAGTATCGAAGCGTGCAATGTCAAAAATGGGTGAAGTTGCGTCCTCCCATCCAGAGACCACTGCTGGGAACGTCCAAGGATGCGGAGGACGTGATTCGATTCCCGGATTGATGACTTTTCGGCCAGTTGATATATCATATCGAGAGAGAGAAAAAGACGCCCAACACTCAACGACGTTCCAAGAGAGACACAGAGAAAGGGGGTTGCCGAATTTGTCACAGGGAACGGTCAATTTTTCATCACAATGCTTCCATCCCCGCCCTGTTTTCTGCATCTCAAACCAATCGCGTTAAGCTTAAATCAGCGTTGCCAGCCTCTGAAAATCAAATTACAGTACCATAAAATTATCGATTTCGGGAAAAAAATATAGTATGTTGGAAAACAACCGGTAAATTTATAATTATTTCAGAATATTGGCGTTTAATTTAGTACGCCTTTGATATTATCGTAATTGCCTAGACATTATTGACTTGTACGATGGTTATTGTACGTCTGGCAACACTGGCTTATACATTGTAGAAGGAAACGATTTTATTTAAATTAATATTTTGCTCGAATGCTCATTGTTGAAATTATTTACTTATTTATTTATAAGTATGTTAGAAGGAATAATTACTGATAGTTATGTGAGATGTCATAGCCAAAGCGCCTCTAGCGAGAAAAATACGTCATAAAAATTAATCATATATCAGATTCTATTGGGCGTGAATTGCCCAACAAACTGCTCAAAATTACAGTAATTACTTCGCCTCACTATGTAAAATGTTTCGAGCCATTAACAAAATAAGCAGATGAATACTTCCCTCGTAAGATATGTATTATATACTTCTGTTAAAACTAATAAATACAATTGTCTCGGTGATTTGCGCGTAAAAAGCAAATACACGATAAAATATCGCCATAATAATTCCATTTCCCGCGCCTTTCAGTTCAGTCTTCGACGGCGAATGAAGAACGTGGCTCCATCTGTCCGTGAAAATGGCAACTATTGAAAGATCAGGCGAGCGCGGGAAGGAGAGTGGGGAGGAGTCAGGTTGCTGGGGCGCCGCCAGGGTGGGCGAGAAAGAAAAGACGCCGAGAGGGGGATGACAGCGCGCGCGAAGGGGGGGGGAGTCGTTAGGGCAATGGCACAGAATAACTCGATTACTCGCAAAAATAAGCCGAAAATGCTCGAGTGAAGCTGCTGCTAATGGAAATGGCAAAGATAGGAGGGTCCGCCATTCCGGACCAGCACCTTGCAAAGGGAAAAATAAAGAGAAATCGGCTTCCCATAAAACGGGGCAGGGAGGCGCGCCAATAATGCCAAAAACTAGAAAGATAACGGGTTCCCAAATGTAAAGTCAATTTCAAAGTTCGACGGTCATTTGGTCAGGCAAACTGCGTTTCGACTTCCTTTATTAATACAAACCTCTTTCCAAGGCGCAAGCTTCCTAAGCAATCGTCCGTTCAAATAATTTTGCTTATATATTCATAAGCAGGGTTGCCAGGTCACGAAAATAAAATTGCATTTTCCTATATTCACAGGCAGCGTTGCCAGGTCACGAAAATAAAATTGCATTTTCCTATATTCACAGGCAGCGTTGCCAGGTCACAAAAATCAAATTGCATTTTCCCATATTCACAGGCAGCGTTGAAAGGTGCAGAGTATCAAATTGCATTTTCCTATATTCACAGGCAGCGTTGCCAGATCCTAAAAATCAAATTTCTTTACCTTGTATTCATAAGCACCGTTGCCAGATCTGAAAATCAAATCAAAGTATTGATTTCAGAAGCAAAATCGTAAGTAAACTTGGTTATATTTATGATAAATAGCGCCGTATAGCATCGTATATACGAAATCTATGAATATTAATATAACTAACAGTTTAGTTACGGTAGTAAAAATAATATGAAAAATGATAAATAACTGAAAAAAGTTTTGTTATTGTTAATCTAAAATTTCTATGGATATTTCCTCGTGCAGGGGGACATTTACTAATGTAAAATTGAAAGACATTGAACCATGTCTTTAAGGTCATTCAAAAACTATCTCGAAAACATATTATTAGTTCAAATAACTTTTTTAGATCAAAATTGACCAATCACAAGCCGATAAATTTAAGTTTTGCGAGAAATAATATGCATTCCATGACATTTCAATTGAATTGTTGAGCAACACTATGAACTCCGTCGTTAAAGGAGCTGAAGCATGTATCGTAGCCGACGGTGGTATAATTGAACCGTTGTAAACTATTCATTATATATTCGATTTAGTCACATTAAAACTAATCAGATTATTTTATTATCAAACACTGAACTCATTCACCTTCAATTTCTCAGCTTCTGATTGGTCAAATTTGGTCAAATCAAAGTTATTTGAACTAATAATACGGCGAGCAACAACTTTCTAATTGGAACCAAATCCGTAAACCCAACGGTTGTCGAGATAGTTTTTGAATAACCTTGAAGACATGGTTCAAGGTCATTCAATTTTACACTATTAAATGTCCCCCTGTATGAGGAATTTGAAATTTTAAAAAAAAGTTTTCTGTTATATATCATTTTTCATTTTTAGTGAACTCCCTGTATAACTCTTAACATAGATTCTGTGACTCCCTTTAGATTTTACCTACTTTCTGCCAGAACTCAGAAACAAAATAATCAGCTCTATAGTTACCCCTGTAACCAACTATCGCTACCTTACAAAACCGTCTAAACTCTCTGATTTCGAATCTGGGGAGTCCCTAGCTAGTCTATATTATCTCTACTTTAAACCGAATTGAACGATTTAATAGGCCTTTCTATAAAGTAGCATTTTAGTTCACAGAAAATTATATGCACTGCTAAATAGCTAAATAATTTTGTCATTATTTTAAATTGAAGTTAAATTTCATATTTCGAAACGTTTAAATTTCATTAGGCCTTGGCGACTTCAAATTCAGTGACGACGATCCCTTGGGGGCTCTGGGGCTCGAGCCCCATAGGGAAAAACAAACGAGGAGAAATTAAATTGAGGAAATAAAGCAATCAGGGGAAAATTTATAATCTCACTGCCTTAATTTGGGCCCGAATTCAGTATTTTTACCGAAGTTATTTTGAGATTGCAGATGCGAGTGCAATTAAGATGATATAATTGTAAAATTGATTTCAATAGATTCGTCCAAACAGAAAATCGCGTGTACCCTATTTTAGCTAAAATACCTTCGTAAAGTATGTGGCCAAGAAAGGCTTAATTACTCAGGTATTTTTCTAAAGATATCGACTTTTGTTATCAAAGTATTCAGTGACGGATGAGATTTAAGAAAGAACGCTTTTTAAAAAAAATATACATAGCCATAAAAATTTAGAGCTCTACATTTTTTTTTAAGTTTTAAGTATATGAATTTTTGGATAAAAAAATAATGGCCCGTGCCCCCACAGAAATGTTTTCCGATCACCGCCGCTGCTTCAAATTATAAAAGAAGGTGTAAAGAAAAGATGTATCAAAATATTTACCCAAGAAAACGCCATATTTAGATTAAAATTTTATTGAATAACCAATTTCCAATAAATACATTCATAATTTTGCAATGTAGGAAACATTTCCTTTATCGGCTTCTAACAAATTCAACAATTTCCGGACTAGAGGTGGCGATATTCACGTTTGATAAACAAGGCCCCCTAATTTAATTAAATCCGAAAGTAGAACCCCCCAATGGATCCCTCCGGTTATCGTCCCATTTGAGCATCGTTGTTCATGATCATTTGCATCTCATCCATTATTTAGTGCAAAATTTTAGTCGTTTGTCGAAGCGACCGCCAATATCTGTACCCTTATCGCTAACCCTCGGTTAATAGACAGGTTAATCCTGCGCTAGAAAACGTGTGGGAATAACGTATACGGATAACAGTCTAAGTACTCTAAGACCAGCTCTACAATTCTACACGTTAATGATACGCGTTTTCCAACCTGGTATTAACCTGGCTATTGTTTTCGTAGTTATCACCAGAATTTGCTTGACCACAGTACTATAACGGCTGTCGCAAGATGAAACCTAGTAAACGCCATTTTTTACAATTTGAGATATTTCAGTTTCTTTATTTCTATTATGATTATATTTTACGGTAATATAAGTCGTATTTAATGGGAAATCGTATCCAGGTGTTTGTGGTGGGTAACGTGGGTTTAAATGTTTCTAGTTGGTGGACAATTACAACTAATTTACGCATACGTGGTTTCCAGGCCTAATATGGGGGGCGCTATACGATAAGTCTATATTATTGTTTCATAAGTTTGTCACTTGTGGAATATTTTACTGAGAGCTAGTAACGGAGTGACGTCATCACAAGTAAAAAATCTTAATAGCTCTCAGTAAACTTAAGCATGTGAAGAATAGGAAGTGTCACTCTTATGTAACAATATTATACACTTATGGTAATACTAATATACCGTTATACAGGGTGTTTTAAATTTCTCTGACTGGGCATTTTTTTCAGAAACTGATGGAGGTAGAGATGCGAAATTTTCAGGGTATTATTTCTAGTGTGGGAATTTAAATCCTTAATTTCTGAAAAATCGGAAATAATTTCGGGTTTTTGTAAAAAATATTTTTTCACCGGTAGGTGCTAGAAAAACGTTTCGATGAGAAAGTTGTAGAGTGCTGTCGAAAATTTTCAAAGAAATTGGTTTCATTGGAAAAGAAAACTGTTTCACGATGATATGAGCAGATGAAAAAAACAAGCTGTCCATGGGGGCCAAAAGCCTTCGCATTTTTGTACGTAAATGAAAGAAATCACGCTAAAAGATTAAATTCCTTAAAAAAAGTACATGTAATTTACCAAAACGCCAATTTAGATCTACAGTAGACCTAAAAACGTATCAGTAGGCCAACTACGCACAAAGGTCAAGTTTTCAATTAGTATTTAATGTGAAACCTTTTGATTTCAACCATTCTCTAACGTTTATTGAGTCTAATCAACATGCCACTAGTGCCGGGAGTAGTGGCTCACTCCTGTAATCCCAGGCGTCCGGGAGGCAGAGTTTGTGGAAGGCCGTGTGAGGACGACTACCAATCCCCCAACGGGTGGTCGGGATACTTCCGCCACGGGTGTCCCCACCCCTGTCCCCACGTATCCCCCCGTTGGCGTGGCCGTCACACATATCTCACCCTGATTAATCAGTTATTGTGTGTGTGCTGGTGTCTAAGGCCTCGGGTCGACACCGATGTTTGTGTTTCTCAAAAAAAAAAAAAAAAAACATGCCACTAAATTTTTCTCGTGATCTGCGTGCTTTTGTTGTCGAGTTAATTTATGGTGAAGCCAATCGTAACGCGCAAAGGGTTAATGAATTGTTCACCGTTCGATATCCAGATAGAAGACCAAGCCACAACACGGTTCATGGAGCTGTTCGTGACTTTCAGTTTCAGACTTGCGGAAACGTCAATCTCAGATTTCGTGGACCAGGTCGTCAAGACATGAACATGAAAGACGCCGTTCTAGCCTATTTTGTTGCGTATCCTAGAGCAAGCGTCGGAGGTACAAAGCAACGATCTCGGGTTATCGATGAATTACGTGTGGACCACTCTTCACAATCATAACTTCCATCCGTATGAAGCGACCCTCCACCATGGCAAGCTCTTCACGAAGGAGGTATGGAACGTACATTTGATTTCTGCAACTGGTTAATATATCTGATGAGAACCCATCATTACATTACATCAATCAAATGCTGGTGACCGACGAGTGTTCCTTTGGGAGAGATGGGCCTTTCAACCATCAAAACGCCCACACGTGGTGTGATGAAAATCCTCAGTCGGGTTTTCCTCATCATCAACAACAACTCCAACTGAATGTTTAGGCGGGTTTGCTCGGGGATCGAGTTATTGGCCCATTTTTCCTCCCAGCTCGTCTTAATGGCACTTTTGCAGAACGAAATAGCAGACACTTTAGAAGATATTCCGCTGGAAGCTTACAGACAGATGTGGTACCAACATGGCGGCGCAAGTTTACGTGACGTCCGTTGAATACATCGAAGATTTGCGTCACCGAATCATTGCAGTCTTCGAACTTGTCACTCCTGATATGATCAGACGCTCGTTTCAAGACATGCTTTATCGTGCCAAACATGTATCGCGGCAAACGGAGGTATCATAGAACCTCACTTGTAAAATTCTTATATTTATTCGAATAAAATGTTCAATTAAATCTTTCAGACATTTCTTTCATTTACGTACAAAAATGCGAAGGCTATTGGCCCCTATGGATAGATTTCTTTTTTCGTGGAAAAGTGTTCTTTTCCAATGAAACCAAGTTCTTTGAACATTTTCGACCGCACTCTACAACTTTCGTATTGAAAAGTTTTTTCTAGCACCTACCGGTGAAAAAATATTTTTTACAAAATTTAGGATTTTAAGCGATCCTACACTAGAATTAATACCCTGAAAATTTCGAAACTCTATCTCTTGCAGTTTCTGAAAACAATTCCCAGTCAGAGCAATTCAAAACACCATGTATATAAGCCGTTTTAATTCTTACTTATTCTAAGTTTCTACGTAAAATATGTTGGAAGAATATAATGTGTCTGTCCTGCGAACGCGTTCGCATTATCCGTGCGAAGGTTAATCATTGCGTACGCAGTTTCTCGAAGGGTTGGCAAAACCACCGTGTAACGGTGAGCGTTAACGGATTTATTTGCGGTTGGGTTGGGTTGTCTTTTTTTCGTCAACGCACACCGTCGCGACAGTTTTAATTCAGTTTGATTGGATATTTCGTTATTGTAATGTTTATGTGTAGGTTGTGAATGTTGAGTTTGTGTTATGATGGTTGTGGGTGTTGAGTCTGTTGTGTTTGTACGGCCGTTTTCTCTCCAACTTCTTCTAAATGACTTTGAGACGGACCGAGTGCTGAGTGATATGCAACCTCTCAACATCCAATGGCAGGGTTTTCACCAATTGTTTACGGTATTCGTCTAAGTATCAATTTGCGATCGCATCAGGCGGGATTTGAACCTGAGACCCCCTGCTTGACAGGCGGACGTTCTACCACAGAACCACCTGCACTTGTTACGCTTCATTGAAAATTAGACCTTTTGGTTTAATTGAAATAGAATTGAAATTTAAATTATTGCATCGAAGAAATTATAATTTAGCGTTTTCTCTATTGATTAAAAACAAATGCGCCACCCAGATTTCGAATCCAGGCCATTCGGCTTGGCACAGAACCACCGATAGCTGCTTAGCTTCACTGAAAATAAGACACTCATCGTAAGCATAATAAGTAATAAAGTCTTGAATTTTTATGAATGAATTTATGAAGGCCTAATCTGGTTTTTTTACGAATGAAATTATGTTGATTTAATCTTGTTTATTGTGTTTTTTAACTGATCGAGATTACGTTCTTTTTTGTCTAATCTTTGGTATTGTTGGTTTTTTCTGTCTTATATTTGTATCTACTATTTTTTAAGTTTATTTCCTTTTTCCCGCAAAACCGTCCAGTCTTAGAGGAACCTTTAAGAGCGTAAGTCATGCCCAAAAGCTTATCCGGTTTCATTATAATAACGTGAAAAATCGTATTTGTGAATGGTAAGGTGTTGCGCTTCTTGATATTATATTTTCTATTGGTTGATTTCTAAGTATTTGAACTAATTTATTGCTTGACTGCGTTATAATATTTTTCTATGAATTATTTTGATTCTGAAGTCTGATTGCTTGACTGCGTTATAATATTTTTCTATGAGTTTTGTTTCTGAAGTCTGATTGATTGGGTTGTTATTGTGTATTTTTCTATTCGTTATTTTTATTTTTTGATACTCTAATATTTTAAACTGGATATAGTATAACGTTACTTCTGCGTATTTCAAATGTGCGTGACGTGGAGGGTATTTTCACGTTTTATTAGGATCAGTTTTTTTAATTTTAAATATCTTTCGTTTTATTTGTATTTTATTTCGTTTTTTCAGTCGTATATTTTTATCGAGTTGTACGCTTACACTTATGTTGGTCTGGTTTGAAACTGGGTCGTCATTACTTCGTAATTTATTTTAAACGTTTTCTCGACTGATTAAGATGTTTAATTTGAAATAAAATGAGCGTTAAAGATGCGGCAAGTATTTCGTAAGCGAGAAAAATACAAATACCCTCTGTAGATATATCTTTCATTAAAATTGGCTTCGTATTATATTTAACTGATAAACTTGTACCGTAAATAGGGTTAAATTCAATTTTGCATTGTTTTAGTACGTCTAACTCGCTGTTGTAACTACTTAATTTATAATATTCTGAATAAATTATACTCTGTTGTTTCGTCTCAATTATTTTAATTATAATTAAAATTTTATACCGAGCGGGATTGAACCGGGATTACGTTTTTAGTAAATAACTCGGAATTGCGGAGATATATCTTTAAGAGTCATCTCGAGAAATTAATACCGCTAGGGACAATTCTTCCGAGGAGAGGTATATTTTGGCTTGCCAACTTGTTGATTTTAAATTCCACTAAAAAATTACGAAAAATAAAAACTTTTATGAATTTGATTTGATTTGAAATCGAGAGCATGTCTCGCCGAGATTCGTGTCTTCCACTGGTGACCGCGATCTAGCAGCGAGCGCTCGAAGTTGATTCGAAAATTTTGGCAGATCAACAAATTAGTGTTTTCAGTTTACATGCGAGAAGCTCATGAACTGCTGGATTTTCGTCTGCTAAGTAGACGATTTTTCAATTAAGCGTCTGCTTAGCAGACGAAAATCCAGCAGTTTATGAGCTTCTTGCATTTGCCAAATACAAATACCCTCTGTAGATATATCTTTCATTAAAATTGGCTTCGTATTATATTTAACTGATAAACTTGTACCGTAAATAGGGTTAAATTCAATTTTGCATTGTTTTAGTACGTCTAACTCGCTGTTGTAACTACTTAATTTATAATATTCTGAATAAATTATACTCTGTTGTTTCGTCTCAATTATTTTAATTATAATTAAAATTTTATACCGAGCGGGATTGAACCGGGATTACGTTTTTAGTAAATAACTCGGAATTGCGGAGATATATCTTTAAGAGTCATCTCGAAAAATTAATACCGCTAGGGACAATTCTTCCGAGGAGAGGTATATTTTGGCTTGCCAACTTGTTGATTTTAAATTCCACTAAAAAATTACGAAAAATAAAAACTTTTATGAATTTGATTTGATTTGAAATCGAGAGCATGTCTCGCCGAGATTCGTGTCTTCCACTGGTGACCGCGATCTAGCAGCGAGCGCTCGAAGTTGATTCGAAAATTTTGGCAGATCAACAAATTAGTGTTTTCAGTTTACATGCGAGAAGCTCATGAACTGCTGGATTTTCGTCTGCTAAGTAGACGATTTTTCAATTAAGCGTCTGCTTAGCAGACGAAAATCCAGCAGTTTATGAGCTTCTTGCATTTGCCACTACGTAGCTCTATGTAAACTGAAAAGGCTAATTGCGAGCATTTTTATGAGCGTAATGTCGGCTACTAGAGACAGAAATTCTCAATTTCGGCTAGCTTGCATGTTATTGGAGTCATCTTCTGACAGCACTGATGAAGAATTGGATGCTATAGCATTAGAATATTATGCACCGAACATAACTAGATCCAAAATTATTAATTATTTAAATGATATGGTTATGAATTATGATGATAACGAGGTAAGTAGTTAAGCCTTGTCTTTGTACTACCGACATTTTAACTTCACAGGAAGGTTGATTAAAATTTCTACGCGTGTTCCTCTGGAAAATATATCAGTGTCGCTCCAACAAAATCTAATTTCGCCTTAACTCGACTGTCAGGTTTTGTTATGGAAAATGAAAAAAAATATCCCATATTTTATTAATAACAAAAAGTACTTCGTTTCTTACAAGAATGGTTAATCTGATCAAGTTAACACAATAAGCGAGTTTCAATAATATCTAACACATGCCCATGCAGTGACCAAAAAGCAGACGAGGATCGTACTTTGACGTCATAAATTAGCATGACCTCGGTGACCTATGACGTCAGCTTAGGCTTCCCTTTGTTGTGACAAGTACCTTAAGCGTTGTTTTTAAAGTCGATTTTGCACCCTGACTAAGGGTGTCCACGCTCATTTCTATTTCGTCTAATGCAGACGCTACGCACAAATCGTGGGCCGTGGCTAGAAAACTTCGGCGTGGCAGCTTGGTTTCGGTCAGGCGCAAATACTAACAAAAAATAACAGACTTAATATGAAGGTGGGCTCGGAGAAGCGCCGAAATGCAGTCGACAGTCGTAGAAAAATCGGCCTGAGTGCCTTCCCGTGTTCAATTCCGTCCAATGCTTTACATTGACTTTAAGAAGAATCGCTGTGTATACAACGGCAAAAGAGGGGAGGGGCGGGGGTGAAAGCGTTGCTATGGATTTTTCCGCTCAGGTTGTAGGTGAAATGAAAAGAGGGGGGAATGAAACGATAGGATCCTTTTTTCCATGGAGGCGCTTTCCTCAATCAGACCAAAGTAGAGTATAGTGTGATTCCCAGGCGGTGCCAGAGTGCTTTGATTAAATCGAAGCCTTCTTTCTATGATTGCATGCAAATGCGAGACTCTATTCGATGCCGTATTCGCCAAGGCCCCCAAAGCGCGATACCAAAACTATGAAGAGGAAAAAAACTACCCACTTGAGTTACTATCTTCCTATGATCATTCCTACAAATTGAGCGTTGTTGTTGATATCCGGAACACCAGGATTTCGAACATTTCTACGTTTCTTAGGCCTATTCACTCGAATCAACATTTTTGAAAAACATTTGTTGGTTATCAAGAGTCGCAACTCGCAAACCAAGATGCTTCGTGTGAATTTCAACCCCTGCCACGATACATATAATATAAATATTTAAATCTCATAATTTTCGTTCACATTCTTTTGATTGATTAAAAGCAAAAGTAAATGAACAGCAGTTATCAGACTGCTATACTTCCCATAGTATAAAACTTGGACGCGTTTTCCTTATAAAGTTACATTTTGACCTCGAATTTGAAATTTTGCGTGCTCCTAGGCCGAAAAAAACGTTTTAGTTTTTATGAAACCATTTTTAATACATAGAAATAGCTAGTTCAATTTATGGCGTCAAAAGACGGGGATGGAAATTTAATTCGCTTTTATTTGACTCGATTTTCTTATCATTTTCATAAGGAAAACGCCCTCCGTTTCTGAGCGCTATTTCGATAACTTTAGTTCATTTACTTCTGTTAAAAGTAAATATGAATATATAATACCTTTATTAATGTAATTTGAGTATTAATAATACTCGTTTTTGCAAAACATTGCTGGCTAACACGAGTGGCTCCATGAGGATGGAGAAAAGATTTTCACAAGTTCTGAAGAATAGTATTTATGGCCGATGCCATAAATATTTAAATCGAATAACATTTAATTGATCAAAACGAAATGAAATATTAATCTTGAACATCTTTATTAATGTAACTTGACATGTTTTGTAATAGTAGATATATTTTCAAAGAGCAATTTTCTACCGCCGCGTATGAAGATTTGAAAAGATTACTTTGGTTAGGAGGATTTTGGAGCATTAAAAATTAAACTTTTCCATTTAATTTTTTCGGCCAACGCTAGAAGCTCATAAGCTGCTGTATTTTCGTCTGCTAAGCAGGACTTTTTATAAAATAAGCAGTGGCGTAACTATAGGGTGGCAGGGCTGGCAAAATGCCACGGGCCTCCAACCCGAGAGGGCCCCGGCCCAAGCGGCCGCGAGTTCAGAAATAGCCTAACTTTTTTAACAAAATATTGTACCTAGGTACTTAAAAATTATAATTTTTTCAAGTACTTAATTAAATTACAATGTGACGATTTTTACTGGGAGGGCCTCATCCAAAGAATTTGCCACGGGCCTCAGATGGTATAGTTACGCCACTGAAAATAAGCTTTGCTTGCTGAACTTGTTTTTATGTAGCTCATTCGTCACGAAATACATAGTTCAGCTCAGTTTATGCTTAAAAACAGAGTGCCTCGTCGAATTTCCTCTTATGTCCAGGGCTTTTTATAATGAAACGTCATCGATACATCACCCGTGACTCATCAGCAACATAGAAACAATAAGGGTTACTTTATAGAAGGGCCTATTGGGATCCATTTCTACGTTTAGGTTACACCAGGGATGAGCAATCCCAATGGTAAATCCCCTCCTAAGCATGACCCTGCCCACAGTAATTCTCGGGCCCCTTAGAAATTTCAGCCTGAGGGCCCTAATTTGTCCCTGGCCCAGACAAATCCCCTTAGGTTAGATTATGTTAGGTTACCTTTTTTGTTTTAGGAAAGATTAGGGTAAAGCTAAGTTAGGTTACTTTAAGGTAATAAGTTTAGGTAAATTTTAGATTATATTAATGTTAATTGTAGGTTATATTAAGGTTTATTTGTAACTATATTAAGGTTAATTTTAGGTTAATTCATTGGGGTAGAGCTAAGTTAGGTTAGTTTAATGGTTAGTTACTTTAGGTTAAGGCTAAGTTAGGTTAGTTTAATGGTTATTTACTTTAGGTTAAGGCTAAGTTAGGTTAGTTTAATGGTTATTTACTTTAGGTTAAGGCTAAGTTAGGTTAGATTAATGGTTAGTTACTTTAGGTTAAGGCTAAGTTAGGTTAGTTTAATGGTTAGTTACTTTAGGTTAAGGCTAAGTTAGGTTATATTACATTAGATTAAGATAAAGTTAGGTTATATTACATTAGGTTAATATAAAGTTAGGTGGTTATATTACATTAGGTTAAGATAAAGTTAGGTTATATTACATTAGGTTAAGATAAAGTTAGGTGGTTATATTACATTAGGTTAAGATAAAGTTAGGTTACATTAGTTTTAGGGTAAGTGTAGGTTATATTAAGTTAAATTTTGGTTAGGTTAGAATCACGGTTGGCTAGTTTAAGCCACACAAAGATGTTAAAGAGAGTCAAAGAAGTGTAAGCGCTTTAAGTATATTCCCAGAAATGAAAAAAGTTTAGTTTTTAATCTGGTAATTTTGGTACACTATTTTTAACTCAAATTAAATTTGAGTTAATAATGAACAGTATGTACAATTAAAGCTAGGGAAAAAATAGTTTAAAAGTAATATAAACCAATGTTTTACAACCAATCTGGTTGAAACCAAATGTTAGGTTAGGTAAGGTTAGGGTATATTTAATTAGGTTAAAGGGTTGGAGATAAGGCACTAGTCACGGCATTTGACTACTAAAATAAATGCTCACTAGTCAATTTGACTAGTGAATCCGAGGGGTCGGACATTTACCAAAATCCCGTACACTTTGTCTAAAATCGCAAAATCTTTAAACTCTCTCTATGGTAAATTAACATGGAAATCCCAAAATCACTTCTAAAAGTAATGATAAAATGGCCAAAATCTCTACGAAATCCCGAAATCCCGTACAAAATAATGGCAAGTGTCCGACCCCTCGAGTGAAGCATTTACCTAAATATTCATTATAATAATGGCGAATATGCATCCATGGTGTATAATAAATTCATCATTCATCAATCCCATTTTATTTAAAAAAAAATCACATCATGTTTTATACCCCCATTCCACCCACCACACTAGTCAGTGGCTATTAAAAAAAAATAAAGTAGGAGGCTCACTAGTCAGGCTGACTACTAAAAAAATATCCTTATGTCCAACCGTGGTCACAAATATTATATCGATGGTCTTCCGCAAAAACAATTACAGTATTTTGATCCAATAGGAATTGGGAACCATTGTTACGTTCAGTCACAAGGGGGCGCGTCGGCGTAGTTGTTACAGTCATTTCTATTTCGATTATTTAGGGTTGAAATGGCCTCGGGTTTGATCATCTTCCCCCTCTCGCTCGCAACACTTTATTAACGGCAGCTTTGCATAACCTGGTAGCCAGGACAATAACTAACAACAGCCAGCGAAAAAGTACTTTGTAAAGTAAGAAGCTAAAGCGTAATACAGCACGAAGCAGAAGCGCCCGCGGGGTTTCGAGTCCGGGACCTAATAGCTCGGGTAATAAAGCCGAAAGAGGGAACTCTTTTTCCTCGCACCCGCAGCTAATGATCTTGGTCGACGCAAAATGCCGCGACAAGGCCTAACAATTGGAAAGGACTGCAGAAGAGTCAGGACCTATTCACATCAGACAACGGTTTTAGACTCGAATTCGAACGAACCGTTGCTTACATTTCGTGCGTAACCTTCGAAAGAAGTTAGTATCAATTTGCTTTTTCAGTTTAGATACAGCCAAGTTTGTTTATTATAGTAACAAATCGTCTGCTTAGGAGATGAAAATCATGCAAAATATATCAATTTATATTAATAAAATATTTAATATTAATGTTCATTTTTGTAAAATCACATAGATGTGTACAAAAATATTCGATTTAAATATTGGGGGCTAAGCCTCGGTCAAAACAACAGCTATTCTTTGGATCTAGTTTAACGTAAGCATTTGTGTGGGCATTCAATTTCAACCGAAGCAATTCGGTTTGAAAGCCGTGTTGGCCAACAATTATTAGCCTCGTGCGAATAGGCTTTCAGACTCAGAACCGCTCAACCGCCCCAATAGGCCCTGATACGAGCCGATTTCTTGAGCCGAAAATAATGGCGCGAAAAAGGGTATATAGCTTCTAGCAAAATGAATTCTCCCGCGATAAGTGGCAGAGTTCTTATTGAGCGGTGGTGCGTGCCATAAGTCAATAACTACGTTCCATAAGTGTGTCACCTAGTCGAAATAATTTCTGGTAGCGAAGTGACGTATAATTGATGTCATACCCGATAAACATACGTATCTTAGAAACACATTATAATAGTCAGCTAAGCTAATAAGCAAGGAACCAGGTCTAAGTTAAGCCAATTATCCAAACCTCCAAGAGAAACTCGAATCTTTGAGGAGGAAAATCCAAACATCCAAGAGACACTCGAATCGTTCCGGAGAAAAATCCAAACATCCAAGAGAAACTCTAATCCTTCTGGAGAAAAATCAAAACATCCAAGTGAAACTCGAATCCTTCAGGAGAAAAATCCAAAAATCCATAAGAAACTCGAATCATTCAGGAGAAAAATCAAAACATCCAAGTGAAACTCGAATCCTTCAGGAGAAAAATCCAAAAATCCATAAGAAACTCGAATCATTCAGGAGAAAAATCAAAACATCCAAGAGAAACTCGAATCCTTCAGAAGAAAAATCAAAACATCCGAGAGAAACTCGAATCCTTCAGGAGAAAAATCCAAACATCCAAGAGAAACTTGAATCCTTCAGGAGAAAAATCAAAACATCCAAGAGAAACTCGAATCATTCAGGAGAAACTCGAACCGTTCAGGAGAAAAATCAAAACATCCAAGTGAAACTCGAATCGTTCAGGAGAAAAATATTAACTTCAAGGAGAAAATTCCAACATCCAAGAGCAACTCGAATTGTTCCGGATAAAAATCCAAACATCCAGGAGATAAAGTGAAACATTCGAGAGAAACTCGAGTCGTTCAGGATAAAATCAAATATAAAAAATACACAAATCCAGCAAAATATTTAACAAATCCGATGATGCTAAAAAAATCTAGCAAATCCATTGGATTTTCAAATCCCTCCTACATTCTTTTATTATCAAATGTCCCCCCTAATATGTATCGTTTAGTAATATCTCATCCAACCCGCGTGTATTTGAATAGCGGGCGTTAAAATGAGTCGGAGTGAGAAATTGGCAGCTTTAACGTGACGTCATAGTCATCCCTCTTTCCCGCCTTTAAGCTATGGCCACCATCTTAAACAAATTTCGGTCCCTAATAGACGACAACCCGAATAAGAGGAGAGCGGGCTAACCAATCCAAATAATACGGTATTTTGGACGGCCAATGTGTTAGCCTAATTATTGGCCAACTAATATCCATTTTTACACACAATACTTAGGGATTTGTGTGTATTACGATCACCTACTGTGTAGCCGCCGCCGCCTCCGCCGCCGCCGCTGCCGTACACACGATTGCTCGCGGTACGTTAGTATTAGTAGTACAAAGGCGATTGGTGTCTCAATCGATGGGCACTTTTATAGCCTCGACGGGATTTTCGTAATTTTGGGATCGGAGCCCGAGAAGTTGGGCAAATGCCCAATTTACTATTTTTGGTGGTTTCGCTTTGTGTGGTAGATATTTTATTTAAAATTAAGTCCGATAACGTTAAAAAAAATATTATTGGTTAGGTTAGGATTCATTTGAACTACAACTTCGGTTATATCAGTTTTCGCGGTTTTATATTTTCGCCTAAAAGTCTACATAACGTTCCTTAATTTAAGTTCGATTTCCATGAGAGTTACATTTTTTAATAGCTAAGGTTTCCATATAACCTAGATTTGCAATTACGTTCCTTAATTTTAATTCTAAGTAAGGTTTTTTAGGCAGCGTATACGGACCCCGCAACTTCCGACATTGTAAATCCGCGTGTCAATTGAGTTCTAAACGCCAGTTTCCCTCTCGAATTTTTCAAGTAACAATAAGTGTAACACTCATCGTTTTACGCACATTTAACGCCCTTTTGATCAAAAACCACAAGTTTTGTTACTTCTAGGCCCATTCCAGCTTAGGTTGCAGTCGCGTTGAAAAAAGTAATTTTAAGTGAGTTAATTAGCCATTTCGCGTCATACCTGAATTCTTTACGCGCTGAAACTATATTCGCATTCCATTGAAAGCCTGCCTGAAATAACGTATGAACAGGCGTGTAAAAACAAAGTGTGACCCTAAATATTTGTTATGCCCAGAAGTTAAGAATAAGTGTGCCACTAAATATTTTTTTGACCAGCTGCCGTACACACGATTGTTTGTGGTACAAAGGCGATTGAAATCTCAATCGGTAGGCACTATTATAGCCTCGACGAGAAGTGGGGCATTTGCCCACTTTAGTGTTTTGGGTCGATTTTCAATTTAAATGTACCCCACCACCCGCGTAGGCACAATTGTCATATTTGAATTTCGTGCCAATTGATACAGGTGCCATATAACTGGTTCGCGTTTCGCTACCTTATTTCCAAAAACAGGTAACTCGAAAAACTTGGTTTTTATAAAAATTAATTTAAATGAACGTGTTTGCGTTTCGCTACCTTATTTCCAAAACCAGGTAACTCGAAACGCTTGGTTTTTATACGAATTAATTTAAATGGACGTGTTAGCGTTTCGCCACCTTATTTCCAAAACCAGGTAACTCGAAAAACTTGATCATCACCTTTTTTTCAAAACCAGGTAACTCGAAACGCTTGGTTTTTATACAAATTAATTTAAATGAACGTGTTCGCGTTTCGCCGCCTTATTTCCAAAACCAGGTAACTCGGAAAACTTGGTTTTTATAAAAATTAATTTAAATGAACGTGTTTGCGTTTCGCTACCTTATTTCCAAAACCAGGTAACTCGAAACACTCGGTTTTTATACGAATTAATTGAAATGGACGTGTTAGCGTTTCGCCACCTTATTTCCAAAACCAGGTAACTCGAAAAACTTGATCATCACCTTTTTTTCAAAACCAGGTAACTCGAAACGCTTGGTTTTTATAAAAATTAATTTAAATGAACGTGTTTGCGTTTCGCTACCTTATTGCCAAAACCAGGTAACTCTTGGGTTTATTAAGTTCATGATTGGAAATTTGTTCAAATTTAAATTTAGTATTTAAAATAAAGTTAATACATCAGTGGGATTGTGTGTACTTAAATGTCCGTGACATCTTGTTGTTCCTAGAATCTTCTAATTAGCGGTCAGAATTAATCAAGCTTGGACTTTACAACAACATTGGATTTTTTGCGTGAGTGTGTAAAAAGATAATATGGAACTCCGTACCCTAGATTCGAATTCTGAGAGATTTCCAATTGACGGTTTTGTAACGGAAGCGTTTACCCACTTCCGGCACGTGACCTCTGAAAAATCGGCCTCCATCGGCCGCTTTGATGACGCGCTGATCGCTCAATAGCGCATCATCTAAGTTGACCGTGGTCTTATTTTAGTTGGTTATCATGGAGCTAATTTTTTCGTAGTTCTTGCAGGAAGTGGGTAAACGTCATTGACTACGCGCGAGGCAGTTCTTTCGAATCTTGGGTACGAGGTTTATATTATCTTATAAAGTTTAAAACAAATCTTTATACGAAAGGTATCCATCTAGGCTCTTACAAAAGAAACGTTTATTTCTTCGCATGTGGACAATAAGAGTGATTTCCCGCCAAATCGCGGATGTTTAGACCGCACTACGAGTCTACGACTCAAAAATTTACCGTTGGTATTACTCTGAATAACAATGTAATCTGTAGAAATGAAACTATGCTGGTATATTTTTTTATTTATAAACCACATTTTTCCCATAGCAGCAAAAATAAATAATATATACAATAGAATATATTATTTATTTCTGATAGCAGCCTATTTATTTTTGACAGTATTTAGAGATAAATAGTTACTCCTAAGTATTGTAAATAATATATCTAAAAGGCTTTAAAGCTTGTTTACCACTAGCGAGCGTCATATGTTATTTTCTTTACGCGCGTAAAAACGTTTGAACTATTCAAACATGGACTAATTAATGTATACATTAATTAGTCCATGATTCAAAGCTGAGAAACGCCTCGTTGCGCGCGCCAGTGGAAAACAAGCTTTAAAGGCGGATGCACACATAGCCTTCGCGTGCAGAGTTGCCCGATGGGCGGTTTCCCGCCCAAATTGGGGTCCTTTTCGAAGGTAGTTCCGGGGAAAAAATCGTTGGACGGAAGGCCGGTTTTTGGGCGGGTTTCAAAAGTTGAAGCTGATATTTTTTGAAATTTGATTTTTCGTCAATGTTTTACGATTACTACTTTTTACATCAAACCCCGTGACTGATCATCGATATTTTAATTCTTAAAACCTATTAAAAATTGTTTCCTTTAAATTTTATTCATTCAGTGACTCGCCCTTTTTTATTGGGGCTATTGTCTCCCTTTTCGCGACCTTGACTAATTTTTGGGGTAAGAATGTTGCTCTTATCTTTGAAATTCGGGGAAAAACCCCACTCTTTCACTGAAATACTGGCCGTTCGGACCCGTTCCCCCAGTGTCACTTACTCACTTTCCTCGCAACACGTTTCTACATCGAGCGGTATCCTATATAGCACAACTTTCTAGCATTTCTAGCAGTTTAATTTAATATTACTTCAGTACGGTTCGAATCGACTAGTCGTCCAAATTTATTCCTCCCAAGGAATTATTGTTATCTTTTAACTCCACTATATGTATGATCTTAAATAAAATAAAACTTTTTATTCGATTGTTCGAAATTATTGTTATTAGAGTAAAAATTATCTTGTTGGCATGAATTTAAGAACTGAAGGGCCATAATGCTATTTTGCCTTGGGCGGGAATTGGGCGGTTTCGTAAAATCTCGGATTTTGGTTTGGACGGAAATTGGGCTGGTTTTTCACATACTTTGGGCGAGATTCTTAAAAGTTTTCTGGCAACTCTGTTCGCGTGCGAAATTTCGCTGGCAAATCGCGTCGCGTGACTTAAATAGAATGAAAGTCATGGCGCATGAGCGCGTGCGCGAAAATTCGCAGGCGAATGTTATATTTACATGGTATCTTGAATCACTTTTGCAATTTTTATAACAGCAGTACTTTTTCATTATGAACAATTCTAACTATGTCAATGGTTAAACTATATAGTACCGTTTTTAAAACATAATTTTGACGGTTACAAATTTGCCATTCTAACCTCTAAGTTCAAACCTTTAACGGTTTGTTCGGCCTTAGTTCTATAAAATCAACATCAAATATTCACAACACCCTTGGAAATAGCTCTCTTTTTCGCCGCTAGAGTAAGGTAAAACGTAGGCCCCTACCAAAAACGTAGTGCATGCTGGGAGGGCTTAGGCCGAATTGATGGGGGAAGAGACTCAATGCTACAGATATGGAAATTTCCCCTCCAGTCTTCTCTACTCCAAGGTTTGGGCCTTAACACAATTTTCTCCTTGACGCAAAAATTATCTCTTAGGCCTAACACGAGTTTTCCCCATGAGTAGTTTGTAAGTCCAGGTTTTAAATTTTCCTAACCAATCGCTGAATGGGTTTTAATGAAGCGCGTATTAATTTAGTATTAAAATAATATGAATTCGGTTTTACGAATATAAATGACCATATAAGGGGCAGTTCACAAATTACGTAACGTGGTAGGGGGAGGGGGGTTTTGGCAAGCGTTACGAATTGTTACGTGGGGGGGAGGGAGGGTTCACTAAAATGTTACGTAACACATCTTATTTTTAATATCGTAGAATAAAATTTTCATCACTTTCAGAAACAGTCGCAATTATTAAAAACATAAGCATTTTCATTGGTTTACATAAAAATACAGTTGTAATTTCAAATGTAAATTACAAACAACAAAATTTAGTACCTGATCTTATAGTACTTTATTACCAGCATATTAGTTGTTACGTACTATAATAATTTAAGGGGGGGGTTCGATATTTGTTACGTAATTTAAGAAGAGGGGTCTTTCCATTTGTTACGAGGGGGAGGGGGGGGGAGTCCAAAAAGTGGTTTTTCTGCGTTACGTAATTTGTCAACAGCCCCTAAATACATAATTATATATAAAAATTGCAATCATTAAAAATAGGATACATAATCGCTAGATACAACTTAATCCTAGTATTTATGTTGTCTGCATATTTATTTATTATTCTGAAGGTAGTTTCGATTTTAAAGAACACGTTTGACTGATAAGGAGTTCGTATAAGCAAAACTAAAAACAACGGTTCAAAGGAAGGAGGGTGGGTTGACACGTTCCATTTTAATTTCGAACGTCAAATTCGCGGCGATGTTTGCCGATTGGCGTTTAATTAAATAAGAGGGAAACAGGCCATTGTTAAGGGCGTTCGTCTCGAAAGAGAACCCTAACGGTGGTTGTTGAACACGAAATCCCAACAGACGGCAAAATTTAAAATCACTTGTTGACGCCATTAGAAATTTCAGAAGGACGAGCGTTTTAACAGCCTTCGCCGAGTATTTTTGGGCCGTGGATTTAAAATCCCTAAATTGCCTTTTAGTACAGTGCACGGATTCAATTGTCGGCCCAATAAAGCGCCCAAAGGAGCACTTAGTCACGTGTATTTCAGTTCTTCTGATCTCGCATTTCAATGAGATGTTTTCCCCCTTTAATGCCTTTACAATCGCAGCCGATTTCTCTTTGTAACAGCGTTGCCAGCACCCGAAAATTAAATTATAGTACCGAAACCAGAAAATTTCCGTTTCCCGTTTACATAGAGCCACGTAGTTTATTAGCCGCTAAGCATACGATTTGTAATTTTAAACCCAAAACGCTCAACACCACACTAAAAATATTCGTCACCATATACATCTGAGCGGAAGAAAATACAGCAGCTAAATGCGTTAATCGCGCTGGCTGCTATCATAACGACCCTAAAATTACCAGGAAATTATCAACGTATACGATAATTATTGTATGTCTGTCAACGCTGCTTCCCTGTCCCTGGTCGTGCTAAATCTTAAAGGTCCTAAGAACAGAGGCGGGCATAAACCATATTTTATGTTACAAAGAGGCTTGAGAGTTGGTGCTCCTTTTTTAAAAAAAGGTTGGCTCTCGGGCTCACGCTCCGCTCCTTTTTTAAAAAAGGTTGGCTCTCGGGCTCGCGCTCCGCTCTCTTTTTAAAAAAGGTTGGATCTCGGGCTTGCGAACCGCTCTCTTTTTAAAAAAAGGTTGGATCTCGGGGTCGCAATCCACTCTCTTTTTAAAAAAGGTTGGATCTCGGGCTCGCGAACCGCTCTCTTTTTAAAAAAAGGTTGGATCTCGGGCTCGCGCTCCGCTCCTTTTTTAAAAAAGGTTGGATCTCGGGGTCGCACTCCGCTCTCTTTTTAAAAAGGGTTGGATCTCGGGCTCGCGCTCCGCTCCTTTTTTAAAAAAGGTTGGATCTCGGGGTCGCACTCCGCTCTCTTTTTAAAAAGGGTTGGATCTCGGGCTCGCGAACCACTCTCTTTTTAAAAAAAAGTTGGATCTCGGGCTCACGCTCCGCTCCTTTTTTAAAAAAGGTTGGCTCTCGGGCTCGCGCTCCGCTCTCTTTTTAAAAAAGGTTGGATCTCGGGCTCGCGCTCCGCTCCTTTTTTAAAAAAGGTTGGATCTCGGGCTCACGCTCCGCTCTCTTTTTAAAAAAGGTTGGATCTCGGGCTCGCGCTCCACTCTCTTTTTAAAAAAGGTTGGATCTCGTGGTCACGCTCCGCCCTCTTTTTAAAAAAGGTTGGATCTCGGGCTCGCGAACCGCTCTCTTTTTAAAAAAAAAGGTTGGATCTCGGGCTTGCGCTCCGCTCTCTTTTTAAAAAACTTTGGATCTCGGGCTTGCGCTCCGCTCCTTTTTTAAAAAAGGTTGGACCTCGGGGTCGCACTCCACTCTCTTTTTAAAAAAGGTTGGATCTCGGGCTCGCACTCCGCTCTCTTTTTAAAAAAAGGTTGGATCTCGGGCTCGCGAACCGCTCTCTTTTTAAAAAAAGGTTGGATCTCGGGCTCGCGCTCCGCTCTCTTTTTAAAAAAGGTTGGATCTCGGGCTTGCGCTCCGCTCCTTTTTTAAAATAGGTTGGATCTCGGGCTCACGCTCCGCTCTCTTTTTAAAAAAGGTTGGATCTCGGGCTCGCGCTCCGCTCCTTTTTTAAAAAAGGTTGGATCTCGGGCTTGCGCTACGCTCTCTTTTTAAAAAAGGTTGGATCTCGGGCTCGCGAACCGCTCTCTTTTTTAAAAAAAGGTTGGATCTCGGGCTTGCGCTCCGCTCCTTTTTTAAAATAGGTTGGATCTCGGGCTCATGCTCCACTCTCTTTTTAAAAAAGGTTGGATCTCGGGCTCGCGCTCCGCTCCTTTTTTAAAAAAGGTTGGATCTCGGGCTTGCGCTACGCTCCTTTTTTAAAATAGGTTGGATCTCGGGCTCACGCTCCACTCTCTTTTTAAAAAAGGTTGGATCTCGGGCTCGCGCTCCGCTCCTTTTTTAAAAAAGGTTGGATCTCGGGCTTGCGCTACGCTCTCTTTTTAAAAAAGGTTGGATCTCGGGCTCGCGAACCGCTCTCTTTTTTAAAAAAAGGTTGGATCTCGGGCTTGCGCTCCGGTCCTTTTTTAAAAAAGGTTGGATCTCGGGGTCGCACTCCACTCTCTTTTTAAAAAAGGTTGGATCTCGGGCTCGCACTCCGCTCTCTTTTTAAAAAAGGTTGGATCTCGGGCTCGCGAACCGCTCTCTTTTTAAAAAAAAGGTTGGATCTCGGGCTCGCACTCCGCTCTCTTTTTAAAAAAGGTTGGATCTCGGGCTTGCGCTCCGCTCCTTTTTTAAAATAGGTTGGATCTCGGGCTCACGCTCCGCTCTCTTTTTAAAAAAGGTTGGATCTCGGGCTCGCGCTCCGCTCCTTTTTTAAAAAAGGTTGGATCTCGGGCTTGCGCTACGCTCTCTTTTTAAAAAAGGTTGGATCTCGGGCTCGCGCTCCGCTCCTTTTTTAAAAAAGGTTGGATCTCGGGCTCGCGCTCCGCTCCTTTTTTAAAAAAGGTTGGATCTCGGGCTCACGCTCCGCTCCTTTTTTAAAAAAGGTTGGCTCTCGGGCTCGCGCTCCGCTCCTTTTTTAAAAAAGGTTGGCTCTCGGGCTCGCGCTCCGCTCTCTTTTTAAAAAAGTTTGGATCTCGGGCTCGCGCTCCACTCATAATTGTTTAATAGAGGTCGGAGCTCGCACTCAAAAATAATACTCGAGCTCTTTAAAGAGAGAAGCGCGGCCATGTATGCCTAAGAATCATATAAAAAATTCTGAACGAATTTCACGTAGCTCCTCTCCTGTTCCCCAAGACACGTGGTTCTCCCCCCACCTTCAAAATTCCAATATCCATGAGCAGTGGTGAAATTAGTGTGTGCTAAAATTACAGACCTGGGCAGTGATAGGCACTCTCCTCTCACCGTGAAATCAGTGAGAGCTATTGAGAGGAGCGTGAGATCAGTGAGAGCTATTGAGAGGAGCGTGAGATCAGTGAGAGCTATTGAGAGGAGCGTGAGATCAGTTTCCAAGCTATGCTTTTAAAGTGAGAAGAGAATGAGAGGAAATAAGATTTTTCAAAGAAAGTATTTTTAGATCGCGAGAGGTTAGTTTAAATAGCGAAATTCAATGAGAGGAGATGAGCTAAAAAGTAAAAATATCGTGACTATAACTGTGTCAAACACTTTGGCAAGATCAATAAAAATAGCTAGCACTTTATCAGAGTTATTTATAATTTTTAGTACAAAATCGTAAAAAGACACTAATCCATCGTTAGTTGATTTATGTCTTTGGAAGCCAAACTGGGTATCTGCAATAATTTTAAACCGATCAAAATAAGACGTTAATTTGAGATTACCGAGATTGGCCGATAATTTGATAAAACATTTTTGGGTAAAGACTTATTTACCGGAGTGATTTCCGCATTTTTACAAATCTTTGGGAAAATCCCCGAAGAAAAACTAAGATTTACAATTCACATTAGGGGAGAACTTATATAATTTACAACATTTTTAATAATTTTTTAACTAATTTTATCAGGACCTTGCGAACTAGTATTTTTTAGTTCACCAATTGCTTTCCTAGGTTTCAAATAGAATCGATTTATTTTTTACTAGTGTTTTTAGCTGGATTTTGAATTGATGAAGCGATTTTTCAGTTTTCAATTTTAAAGGGAATATAACCCGCAAAGCAATCTTTACGGAAGATCCCCTCATTTTTTCAAATTTCCCTGTACAGTGGCGCCAAACATTTTTAAAGTCAAAGGCAAGAGCGGTCAGAGCTGCAAACGTTGGTGTTCCACACCAAATACCTGAGGTTATATTCCCTTTAAAGGCAGCAAATTGAACCATTTTGGTCCAAGATATTGTAAACTTCTACGGATAATTGTAAAGTTTGCTCTGGGAATTTGTACATTTTGGTTATCAAGAAACCGGGTTAAGTATATTTTATCATCAGATTCAATAGTATTGCGATATACAAAATATGCTTAAAGTTGCGTTACATTTAGTACCGAAAATTCGTCATATAATTTTACAGTTGAATAGTACCACTGTTTTTTGAGGCATATTCTAATTATTCGGTTTTGTAAATTAACAAGGGGGTTTAATATCATTTTAGTTGCACTGCCCCAGCAAATAATTCCATAGCTTAAAACCGAATTTACAATAGCATAATACACAGACCTTAATGTGTTGTGATTCAGTATATTTCTCAGCTGGTACAGAGTGAACAATGAACGTCTTAATGTATTCACAATTTTTTTGATCTGAAATTGCCATTTTAAGGTACTATCAATATAAACTCCAAGGTACTATCTACTTTTTCAATAATATGGCATCCACAGATGTTTAATCTATTATAGTTTTTTTTATGAATTATTAACTTTCCATCTGTGGGTTGCCCACTGATCGTTATAGAAAAAGTAATGTAACATGTTTTAACAAGATTTAAACTTAAGAGATGTTCGTCTAATAGACATTTTAGATTATTGAGGCTGGTATTAGCTTTTTTTATAAACACTTGACCATTGCGTTCGAGCCAATCGCATCTCGCTCACTCTGATGAAAGCGGATTGCGTTCGAGCCAAACACGTCTCGCTCACTCTGATGAAAGCGGATTGCGTTCGAGCCAAACGCGTCTCGCTCACCCTGATGAAAGCGGATTGCGTTCGAGCCAAACGCGTCTCGCTCACCCTGATGAAAGCGGATTGCGTTCGAGCCAAACGCGTCGTACTCACTCTGATGAAAGCGTATTGCGTTCGAGCCAAACGCGTCGTACTCACTCTAATGAGTGCGGATTGCGTTCGAGCCAAACGCGTCTCGCTCACTCTAATGAAAGCGGATTACGTTCGAGCCAAACGCGTCGTACTCACTCTGATGAAAGCGGATTGCGTTCGAGCCAAACGCGTCTCGCTCACTCTGATGAAAGCGGATTGCGTTCGAGCCAAACGCGTCTCGCTCACTCTAATGAAAGCGGATTGCGTTCGAGCCAAACGCGTCTCGCTCACTCTGATGAAAGCGGATTGCGTTCGAGCCAAACGCGTCTCGCTCACTCTAATGAAAGTGGATTGCGTTCGAGCCAAACGCGTCTCGCTCACTCTAATGAAGGCGGATTGCGTTTGAGCCAAACGCGTCTCGCTCACTCTAATGAAAGCGGATTGCGTTCGAGCCAAACGCGTCTCGCTCACTCTAATGAAAGCGGATTGCGTTCGATCCAAACGCGTCTCGTTCACTCTAATGAAAGCGGATTGCGTTCGATCCAAACTCATCTCGCTCACTCTAATGAGTGCGGATTGCGCTCGAGCCAAACGCGTCTCGCTCACTAAAATGAGAGCGGACTGCGTTCGAGCCAAATGCGTCTCGCTCACTCTAATGAGAGCGGATTGCGTTCGAGCGAAACGAGTCTCGCTCAGATTGATATTTGGTTTTGTTTCTTTAAGCGTACTAAAATATTGAGTTTCCCTTTTATACATTAATCGTGTTTTTAGAGTTTTGAACACTCCCATATTTTGTCCACCTCTGCAAAATTATATTTCAATAACTATTCCAAATATCAGGGCTAAACCTAACATAATACCTTGAGTTAACAGATGTCAATGTTTCAAACTCACTTAACGGAAACAATATTGACATATTTTGAAAGAATATCAAATCTTAAGATAAACAATATAACCTTAATATTATAGTAACTTTTAATTACTCTTATTTATAGCTAATTTAACATATCCTTAAACTATCCTAAAGCTAACCTATTCTTCAACTAACCTATTCTTCAACTAACCTATAGCTAATCTAACCTCTCTTTAAACTAACCTAACATAAAAATTTACGAAAACCATAATCGCTTCACAAACTATATATACCACGGAATAGAAATCCGATGAAATGAGGAAAAACTGCTACGTTTAGTTAAAATAAAACATGAAAGTAGCTTAACCAAACCTAATCTTACCAATCATAAAGTAAACCTAAACTTAACCTTAACGTTCTGCCTAATTTAATCAAGCTTCACCATTTCCAATCTAAATAAAAACCTAACCTAAACCCCAACAAACCGTTTTAAACATAATCTAACCTATGCCTAGCCCTAACCTTAACCTAACCTAAACTATTAATACCACCTAACTTAAGCCTAAGATTCTACCTAGCCTAGCATAAAATTAACCTAACATAAAGTAAAATTGACTAACATAACATTCACCTCACTTGACCTTAACAAAATCTAACGTAACGAAACATAAACCCAAAGTAGCCTAACCTAACCTAACCAGTGATTATAGGTCGCGGGAAATTTCCCACATCTAAGGAAATTTAGGCCTCGAAAATTAAGAACAAATCAGTGAGAGCTTATGCTATTGAAAAGGTTTTCATGGAAACGAAATCTGGTGATCTGTAAAAGCCAGAAACGCACCAGGAATTCCGTGCTTTTTCAAAATCCACTCCACTAACTTCCGTTTACCATTTAAAAAGTTGATGAAGCATTTTTAGTCACGGAATTGGAAGTGACGCAATTTACGTCATATCCCTTGAACTAGGTTTCATCAAAGAGAATGCTTTTATGGCATACTTACGATTGATCAATGATTATGTTACTTATGAGATACCATTTGTAATAACAAGTAAATTCTAGTTTGCATAAAGACCAATAGATGGTGAGTATGTGACGGCGCTCACGTGCCCCCTTTACTTCCGGGTGAATTTGGCATAAAAACCATGGTAAGCAGAATACAGTAACTTCTCGCATCAGTGTGTAACCGAGCTTTTTTGTTTTAGTTCAGAGTCTCTTTATAAATGTAACGCCCATTTAACTAAAAATAGCTAATCTCTTATTTCATGTTAATTTTATACATATTTTCGATACATCTTTTTCTAAAATATAATATAACAGTTTTACGTCACACGACGTCATCCATGCTTTTTCCTATTGAAAAAAAAACAAATTCTAACCAACATGGCGGCCACAGCCAAAGCTACGGAGTGTTAGTTCCCTATTTGCCACTCAAATTCACTCAAAATAAGAAGTTGAGCTAAATATTTTATTAAATTAATTTCATTTTAAACATTATTCAATCTAAACTGAAATTAGAACTTCACCAGTTTGGATTGAAATTGCCTATCCATTTACGGATCTTGTTTAGATCACACTCCTCAAGTATGCCCTATTTGCCATATTTCAAGTGGCTCCTGTTCCGGGGATGAGAATTACTCCGCCCCATAATCTATTCGTTTGCCCCGGAGCATTAGGGCTACTCTTTTACTCCTTCTGGAAAGGAGGTGTAAAAGAGTAAATCAGATTTTGTCGTCTGCTAGCCAGAATTTATCTGCTAAAAAGGCAACAAGCAGCCAATTTGGAAAAACCTGTTTACTCCGACTTAAACTATTCGCCACCACAGAATCGGAGTAATATGACGTCATAGCCTTACTCTCCTTACCCTTCCCCGAAATCCCGCAACTAGCGAAAAGAAACCACCTATAGATAGTGGCGTGCAGCAATTAAGGTGCTTCTCTGCCTGTCCCTCTGGTTCATGTTCGTTCTGTGTCGCAAGAGAACGGCCATGGTGTCCGTGTGGCCCCAAGCCAAAATCAAAGAGCTTTCTTGACACTTTACGTTGACATCGGCGCCGGCTAAGATCAATGTCTCCGAACCAGAACTGTCACCATTTTCCGTGGCTTAACGCAATCGACTCGTGGGATTTTATGCTCAAAACTGAATTAATGGCTTTAAAAGTCGCTTGATGACTTAGGCCTAAGGTGGTGCCTTGGGTATTAGCCTAACTGATTATTTATTATTATTATTAACTTTGCGTCGCCCTACTAGCCTAAAGGAGACCCAGCGACCAAGCCTACAATGGTGAGTTTGATCCTCCCTCCCGCGTAACCTTCGGGGTTAGCGAGTTTGAAAAGGGATGTCTAGGGGATATTTGCTTAAACCTTAAATTAACATTTAATTAAAGAAGGTAAGCCAAATAAAAACAAGAAAACAATTACAATAACTAAACACATACTGAGCGCTACAGGTTACCAAGGTAACCAAACTAAACAAAATACTTTTGACAATATGACACTTATGAAAGAACTCAATTTACATAACATCTGATGGCCACAGCCATCCTCCTTATTTCAAAATACTTATTTGGACGGTCCGGATTGGCGGTCCATGTGGGTCGGGGTCCTTAACCGCACCTCTTGCTGTTCCTGATCACGCGCACATACTCGGTAGCTTCCCCGTAACTGGGAACAACTAATTGAAGCCTTATTTTGCCATTGCCGACCGAGAACTTCTCTAGCTACGCGAGACCGTATAGTTACCCGCACTTTGCGGTCGAGAATGTCGCGGCTTCACTGTGGATGAACACATAGCCTTCGCGCGCGAAATTTCGCTGGCAAATCGCGTCGCGTGACTTAAATAGAATGGAAGTCATGGCGCATGGGCGCGTGCGCGAAAATTCGCAGGCGAAATCGCTTGCGAACCGTATGTGTGTTTGGGCCTTTACCCGCCACCGCAACTTCGCATTTTCAAAGTCCGATTCTGGGACCACATAGAGAGTGTCTTCGACCTTTTGGAATAAAGGTGAGACCCAAGCCAGTTCTGACCAAACGGGCGCGAACACCCTGGTTTTGTTCGTGGCCAAAGTCACGTGTCTCACGAGGCGCGCACTTTCACTCCAATCAGACACGAGGCGAGCACTTTCACTCCAATCAGAGGAGCTGGACCATAAGTCCTGGCCGGACCCAACCAATCGGCAGAAAATCGTTATCACGCTAATTTTAATTTTTCTGTTCCCACAAGCGGGACACCTCAAAGGGTCAGCCGTAGCGTCCCCAATAAATCATGGTTTGCAATTTTGTTAAGCCTGGCGCCATCGAGACGCCAGGCATATACCACGCATCACTTAAAGTTATTTTTAAAAATATAACACAAAAAGGAGAAATACTCCGAATAAGATGATTGGCAACCCTCAATTCGGACTTGTTGGAAAAGAAACTGCAGGGGAAAAGAGAAAGGTTTTAGGGGGTTCGCGGTGAATTGTTCATATAATAGGGGGATTCGCTAATCCCGAAGATGGATGTACGGAGAGAGATAAAATAACGAAGGGGGAATTAAGGCTACCTCTGGTTACAAGGTCACCTTTTACAACCCCCCCCCCTCACATAGTGACCGTCCGAAGCGTGGCGCGGTCACTTCAATGAGAACAGTCAAGGCTAAGAATAACTTCTCACGGGTCCCCCTGGTGGTGACGACCAGCATCCCCAAAATTATTCCAACCCGTAAACTTTCTTGGAAACGACAAGGTCAAATTCTGACTAACGTGGGAAAGAAAACATTTTTACAGAATAAAAATTAAATCGGGCTTCTGAATTAACTAACATTAATACATTACTAAAATTGGTCGCTACACAATCAAGCTCGGAGCTACAAAATGTGTTTTAAGTTGATTAAGTGCAATATTTTGTTGATACGGAAGGTAATGCATGATCAAGAATATAATTATAATAATCAGTCACTGCCCCACCCTAGTCCCAAGTCATCTAGCGACTTTTATTGTCTTATGGAAAAACCCAGCAAACGCCTAAATGTTTCATTTTGTGATATAACAGTTTATTTTTATTATTAACCATTCAATTATTCAATTTTTTTATTAATATTTTCAGGTTTTCTTATGGCAATGTAAGTGTTATTTACATTACATAAATAAATTGTATTTGCGACCAGCTTGTTTCTTGTCTGTCCCGATTGTTTGTAGGTAAAATTTCAAAATCACTGACCAAATGTTTATAGTTTAACTTTTTTATTTTTTAATTATCTTAATTTTTATTGGCGGTCATAAGTTTTACCATTTAGTTTCGCTTTTCCTCAATCGGTAGCGCCACGATAAAAAATTGATTTTTAATTAAATTTAACTTTATGGAATTTATGCGAGTGGAATACTTCAATCCAGCTCGATGCGGCTAACGGTTTTTTGATGTCACTGACGAGGAGACTACCCGAGGTGATAATCACCGATTTTGTTGAAACTAGGTGGGTATGTAGACCTTATGGTAAAATGAAATTTCACCTAGGGAAAAGTTGCAATGGGCATTAGTTTTGCCATGGCAACCGAAAATGTTTTTGACAACACAGTCTGTATATTGTCCCATTGAAAATAAAAATTGATAAATTTTTATATATTTTGATCAAATTGACCAAAATACATCAAAATATCATAAAATTCATTTCATTTGTCAATTTTGATCTATTTTTTTTTGGTTTTGAAATTTGAAATTTTTTTTTACATTTTCACAGGGGGGTGGTACCCTTAGAAGTGCTCAGATTCCCACAGGGGCGTAGGAACGTTCTAGAAGTTGGAGGGGGCAAAGATAAACGAAAAGGGCTCTGGAGAATGGTTTTTAATGGAGTGTAGCTTCTCCGAATGCATTTGTACTTGTTACTACTACGTGAATTGGCGGGAAAAGATTGAAATTTAAACACAGTGTAGGTTCTATAAACTGTATATGCTTTTAAAATGAAAATTTGAGCCTTTTGAAGATTTAAATTGACCAAAGGTTGGAGGGGGCAATAACATTAGTTGCCCCTCCCAGCAAAATTCTAGGGAGGGGCATTGCCCCCCTGCCCCTCCCGGTTCCTACGCCCCTGGCAGTTGGGGCAAGACAACGAGAGGTAGCAGCGAGAGCCAGATATGAAGTTTAGCAGCAGCCGTCAATGATACAGTCGGGGCAAGACAACGAGGGGTAGCAGCGGGACTCAGAGATGAAGTTGAGCAGCAGCCGTCAATGATGCAGTTGGGGCAAGACAACGAGGGGTAGCAGCGGGAGCCAGAGATGAAGTTGAGCAGCAGCAGCCGTCAATGATGCAGTTGGGGCAAGGCAACGAGGGGTAGCAGTGGGAGCCAGAGATGAAGTTGAGCAGCAGCCGTCAATGATGCAGTTGGGGCAAGACAACGAGGGGTAGCAGCGGGAGCCAGAGATGAAGTTGAGCAGCAGCAGCCGTCAATGATGCAGTTGGGGCAAGGCAACGAGGGGTAGCAGCGGGAGTCAGAGATGAAGTTGAGCAGCAGCCGTCAATGATGCAGTTGGGGCAAGACAACGAGGGGTAGCAGCGGGAGCCAGAGATGAAGTTGAGCAGCAGCCGTCAATGATGCAGTTGGGGCAAGACAACGAGGGGTAGCAGCGGGAGTCAGAGATGAAGTTGAGCAGCAGCCGTCAATGATGCAGTTGGGGCAAGGCAACGAGGGGTAGCAGCGGGAGTCAGAGATGAAGTTGAGCAGCAGCCGTCAATGATGCAGTTGGGGCAAGACAAAGAGGGGTAGCAGCGGGAGCCAGAGATGAAGTTGAGCAGCAGCCGTCAATGATGCAGTTGGGGCAAGACAACGAGGGGTAGCAGCGGGAGTCAGAGATGAAGTTGAGCAGCAGCCGTCAATGATGCAGTTGGGGCAAGACAACGAGGGGTAGCAGCGGGAGCCAGAGATGAAGTTGAGCAGCAGCAGCCGTCAATGATGCAGTTGGGGCAAGGCAACGAGGGGTAGCAGTGGGAGCCAGAGATGAAGTTGAGCAGCAGCCGTCAATGATGCAGTTGGGGCAAGACAACGAGGGGTAGCAGCGGGAGCCAGAGATGAAGTTGAGCAGCAGCACTCGTCAATGATGCAGTTGGGGCAGGGCAACGAGGGGTAGCAGCGGGAGTCAGAGATGAAGTTGAGCAGCAGCCGTCAATGATGCAGTTGGGGCAAGACAACGAGGGGTAGCAGCGGGAGCCAGAGATGAAGTTGAGCAGCAGCCGTCAATGATGCAGTTGGGGCAAGACAAAGAGGGGTAGCAGCGGGAGCCAGAGATGAAGTTGAGCAGCAGCCGTCAATGATGCAGTTGGGGCAAGACAACGAGGGGTAGCAGCGGGAGTCAGAGATGATGTTGAGCAGCAGCCGTCAATGATGCAGTTGGGGCAAGACAACGAGGGGTAGCAGCGGGAGCCAGAGATGAAGTTGAGCAGCAGCAGCCGTCAATGATGCAGTTGGGGCAAGACAACGAGGGGTAGCAGCGGGAGTCAGAGATGAAGTTGAGCAGCAGCCGTCAATGATGCAGTTGGGGCAAGACAACGAGGGGTAGCAGCGGGAGCCAGAGATGAAGTTGAGCAGCAGCCGTCTATGATGCAGTTGGGGCAAGACAACGAGGGGTAGCAGCGGGAGCCAGATATGAAGTTGAGCAGCAGCAGCCGTCAATGATGCAGTTGGGGCAAGGCAACGAGGGGTAGCAGCGGGAGTCAGAGATGAAGTTGAGCAGCAGCCGTCAATGATGCAGTTGGGGCAAGACAACGAGGGGTAGCAGCGGGAGCCAGAGATGAAGTTGAGCAGCAGCCGTCAATGATGCAGTTGGGGCAAGACAACGAGGGGTAGCAGCGGGAGTCAGAGATGAAGTTGAGCAGCAGCCGTCAATGATGCAGTTGGGGCAAGACAACGAGGGGTAGCAGCGGGAGCCAGAGATGAAGTTGAGCAGCAGCAGCCGTCAATGATGCAGTTGGGGCAAGGCAACGAGGGGTAGCAGTGGGAGCCAGAGATGAAGTTGAGCAGCAGCCGTCAATGATGCAGTTGGGGCAAGACAACGAGGGGTAGCAGCGGGAGCCAGATATGAAGTTGAGCAGCAGCAGCCGTCAATGATGCAGTTGGGGCAAGGCAACGAGGGGTAGCAGCGGGAGTCAGAGATGAAGTTGAGCAGCAGCCGTCAATGATGCAGTTGGGGCAAGACAACGAGGGGTAGCAGCGGGAGCCAGAGATGAAGTTGAGCAGCAGCCGTCAATGATGCAGTTGGGGCAAGACAACGAGGGGTAGCAGCGGGAGTCAGAGATGAAGTTGAGCAGCAGCCGTCAATGATGCAGTTGGGGCAAGACAACGAGGGGTAGCAGCGGGAGCCAGAGATGAAGTTGAGCAGCAGCAGCCGTCAATGATGCAGCTGGGGCAAGGCAACGAGGGGTAGCAGTGGGAGCCAGAGATGAAGTTGAGCAGCAGCCGTCAATGATGCAGTTGGGGCAAGACAACGAGGGGTAGCAGCGGGAGCCAGAAATGAAGTTGAGCAGCAGCAGCCGTCAATGATGCAGTTGGGGCAAGGCAACGAGGGGTAGCAGCGGGAGTAAGAGATGAAGTTGAGCAGCAGCCGTCAATGATGCAGTTGGGGCAAGACAACGAGGGGTAGCAGCGGGAGCCAGAGATGAAGTTGAGCAGCAGCAGCCGTCAATGATGCAGTTGGGGCAAGGCAACGAGGGGTAGCAGTGGGAGCCAGAGATGAAGTTGAGCAGCAGCCGTCAATGATGCAGTTGGGGCAAGACAACGAGGGGTAGCAGCGAGAGCCAGATATGAAGTTTAGCAGCAGCCGTCAATGATGCAGTCGGGGCAAGACAACGAGGGGTAGCAGCGGGAGCCAGAGATGAAGTTGAGCAGCAACCGTCAATCTTGGAGAAGATAAGTATTCTGGAGTGGAAAAGTAGGGCGCCACCTGCGGCTTTGTAAAATTCCCATCGTGCTCTTTTTGGTCGGACGTCATCAAGCCAGAATGATGGCAGATGAAGCTGACGTCCGACCAAAAACCGGGGTAGTCTGGGTAATTCTAACAGCAATAGGCGGGAAAGGACGTTCTTATTACCGCTATGGGATTTTCCACTCCAGAATACTTCCCTCCTCCAAGCGTCAATGATGCAGTTGGGCAAGACAACGAGGGGTAGCAGTGGGAGTCAGAGATGAAGTTTAGCAGCAGCCGTCAATAATGAAGTTGGGGCCAAGACAACGAGGGGTAGCAGCGGGAGCCAGAGATGAAGTTGAGCAGCAGCCGTCAATGATGTAGGTGGGGCAAGACAACGAGGGGTAGCAGCGGGAGCCAGAGATGAAGTTGAGCAGCAGCCGTCAATGATGTAGGTGGGGCCAAGAGAACGAGGGGTAGCAGCGAGAGCCAGATATGAAGTTTAGCAGCAGCCGTCAATGATGCAGTTGGGGCAAGACAACGAGCGGTAGCAGCGAGAGCCAGGGATGAAGTTGAGCAGCAGCTGTCAATGATGCAGGTGGGGCCAAGACAACGAGGGGTAGCAGCGGGAGCCAGAGATGAAGTTGAGCAGCAGCAGCCGTCAATGATGCAGCTGGGGCAAGGCAACGAGGGGTAGCAGTGGGAGCCAGAGATGAAGTTGAGCAGCAGCCGTCAATGATGCAGTTGGGGCAAGACAACGAGGGGTAGCAGCGGGAGCCAGAAATGAAGTTGAGCAGCAGCAGCCGTCAATGATGCAGTTGGGGCAAGGCAACGAGGGGTAGCAGTGGGAGCCAGAGATGAAGTTGAGCAGCAGCCGTCAATGATGCAGTTGGGGCAAGACAACGAGGGGTAGCAGCGGGAGCCAGATATGAAGTTGAGCAGCAGCAGCCGTCAATGATGCAGTTGGGGCAAGGCAACGAGGGGTAGCAGCGGGAGCCAGAGATGAAGTTGAGCAGCAGCCGTCAATGATGTAGGTGGGGCCAAGAGAACGAGGGGTAGCAGCGAGAGCCAGATATGAAGTTTAGCAGCAGCCGTCAATGATGCAGTTGGGGCAAGACAACGAGCGGTAGCAGCGAGAGCCAGGGATGAAGTTGAGCAGCAGCTGTCAATGATGCAGGTGGGGCCAAGACAACGAGGGGTAGCAGCGGGAGCCAGAGATGAAGTTGAGCAGCAGCAGCCGTCAATGATGCAGCTGGGGCAAGGCAACGAGGGGTAGCAGTGGGAGCCAGAGATGAAGTTGAGCAGCAGCCGTCAATGATGCAGTTGGGGCAAGACAACGAGGGGTAGCAGCGGGAGCCAGAAATGAAGTTGAGCAGCAGCAGCCGTCAATGATGCAGTTGGGGCAAGGCAACGAGGGGTAGCAGCGGGAGTAAGAGATGAAGTTGAGCAGCAGCCGTCAATGATGCAGTTGGGGCAAGACAACGAGGGGTAGCAGCGGGAGCCAGAGATGAAGTTGAGCAGCAGCAGCCGTCAATGATGCAGTTGGGGCAAGGCAACGAGGGGTAGCAGTGGGAGCCAGAGATGAAGTTGAGCAGCAGCCGTCAATGATGCAGTTGGGGCAAGACAACGAGGGGTAGCAGCGAGAGCCAGATATGAAGTTTAGCAGCAGCCGTCAATGATGCAGTCGGGGCAAGACAACGAGGGGTAGCAGCGGGAGCCAGAGATGAAGTTGAGCAGCAACCGTCAATCTTGGAGAAGATAAGTATTCTGGAGTGGAAAGGTAGGGCGCCACCTGCGGCTTTGTAAAATTCCCATCGTGCTCTTTTTGGTCGGACGTCATCAAGCCAGAATGATGGCAGATGAAGCTGACGTCCGACCAAAAACCGGGGTAGTCTGGGTAATTCTAACAGCAATAGGCGGGAAAGGACGTTCTTATTACCGCTATGGGATTTTCCACTCCAGAATACTTCCCTCCTCCAAGCGTCAATGATGCAGTTGGGCAAGACAACGAGGGGTAGCAGTGGGAGTCAGAGATGAAGTTTAGCAGCAGCCGTCAATAATGAAGTTGGGGCCAAGACAACGAGGGGTAGCAGCGGGAGCCAGAGATGAAGTTGAGCAGCAGCCGTCAATGATGTAGGTGGGGCCAAGAGAACGAGGGGTAGCAGCGAGAGCCAGATATGAAGTTTAGCAGCAGCCGTCAATGATGCAGTTGGGGCAAGACAACGAGCGGTAGCAGCGAGAGCCAGGGATGAAGTTGAGCAGCAGCTGTCAATGATGCAGGTGGGGCCAAGACAACGAGGGGTAGCAGCGAGAGCCAGATATAAAGTTTAGCAGCAGCCGTCAATGATGCAGTTGGGGCAAGACAACGAGCGGTAGCAGCGAGAGCCAGGGATGAAGTTGAGCAGCAGCTGTCAATGATGCAGGTGGGGCCAAGACAACGAGGGGTAGCAGCGAGAGCCAGATATGAAGTTTAGCAGCAGCCGTCAATGATGCAGTTGGGGCAAGACAACGAGGGGTAGCAGCGGGAGCCAGAGATGAAGTTGACCAGCAGCCATCAATGATCAAGTTGGGGCAAGACAACGAGGGGTAGCAGCGGAAGCCAGAGATGAAGTTGACCAGCAGCCGTCAATGATGCAGTTGGCGCAAGACAAAGAGAGGTAGCAGCGGGAGCCAGAGATGAAGTTGAGCAGCAGCCGTCAATGATGCAGTTAGGGCAAGACAAAGAGAGGTAGCAGCGGGAGCCAGAGATGAAGTTGAGCAGCAGCCGTCAATGATGCAGTTGGGGCAAGACAACGAGGGGTAGCAGCGGGAGCCAGAGATGAAGTTGAGCAGCAGCCGTCAATGATGCAGTTAGGGCAAGACAAAGAGAGGTAGCAGCGGGAGCCAGAGATGAAGTTGACCAGCAGCCGTCAATGATGCAGTTAGGGCAAGACAAAGAGAGGTAGCAGCGGGAGCCAGAGATGAAGTTGAGCAGCAGCCGTCAATGATGCAGTTAGGGCAAGACAACGAGAGGTAGCAGCGGGAGCCAGAGATGAAGTTGAGCAGCAGCCGTCAATGATGCAGTTGGGGCAAGACAAAGAGAGGTAGCAGCGGGAGCCAGAGATGAAGTTGAGCAGCAGCCGTCAATGATGCAGTTAGGGCAAGACAACGAGAGGTAGCAGCGGGAGCCAGAGATGAAGTTGAGCAGCAGCCGTCAATGATGCAGTTGGGGCAAGACAACGAGGGGTAGCAGCGGGAGCCAGAGATGAAGTTGAGCAGCAGCCGTCAATGATGCAGTTAGGGCAAGACAAAGAGAGGTAGCAGCGGGAGCCAGAGATGAAGTTGAGCAGCAGCCGTCAATGATGCAGTTGGGGCAAGACAACGAGGGGTAGCAGCGGGAGCCAGAGATGAAGTTGAGCAGCAGCCGTCAATGATGCAGTTAGGGCAAGACAAAGAGAGGTAGCAGCGGGAGCCAGAGATGAAGTTGACCAGCAGCCGTCAATGATGCAGTTAGGGCAAGACAAAGAGAGGTAGCAGCGGGAGCCAGAGATGAAGTTGAGCAGCAGCCGTCAATGATGCAGTTAGGGCAAGACAACGAGAGGTAGCAGCGGGAGCCAGAGATGAAGTTGAGCAGCAGCCGTCAATGATGCAGTTGGGGCAAGACAACGAGGGGTAGCAGCGGGAGCCAGAGATGAAGTTGAGCAGCAGCCGTCAATGATGCAGTTGGCAGGGGCGTAGGAACGTTCTAGAAGTTGGAGGGGGCAAAGATAAACGAAAAGGGCTCTGGAGAATGGTTTTTAATTTTTAATGGAGTGTAGCTTCTCCGAATGCATTTGTACTTGTTACTACTACGTAAATTGGCGGGAAAAGATTGAAATTTAAACACAATGTAGGTTCTATAAACTGTATATGCTTTTAAAATGAAAATTTGAGCCTTTTGAAGATTTAAATTGACCAAAGGTTGGAGGGGGCAATAACATTAGTTGCCCCTCCTAGCAAAATTCTAGGGAGGGGCATTGCCCCCCCCCCTGCCCCTCCCGGTTCCTACGCCCCTGGATCATTCCCATGTTATTTTCAATGAGAAAATATACATACTGTGTTGTCAAAAACATTTTTGGTTGCCATGGCAAAACTAATGCCCATTGCAATTTTTCCCTTGGTGAAATTTCATGTTACCATAAGGTCTATTTACCCACCTAGTTTCAACAAAATCGGTGATTATCACCTCGGGTAGTCTCCTCGTGAGTTAACTTAAATGAGGGATTTGTTTCTCTCGTAGGTGGGGCCAAACCCGTCAGAGTGATCTTAGCATACGCGATACGGCAGGATAAACATTCCAAGTAGAAGTATGGATTCCTGTCCAATCTCGATGAACTCTTGGACTTAAATAGGGCTTATCTTTATTTAAAAAAGTTAAGTTAGAGACTGATTTATATTTAATGAAATATTGATCTAAATTAAATAATTTAATAACATTTTTATGGATTATATGGCCATGTCATATATAGTTTTCGTAAGAATACTAACTAGTAAAGCAAATTACAAGTAGTTAGTTTAAAATGGAACTGGGTAATAAATGCTATAAAAGCAATAACATAAAATTCAGTAAAGAAAATTTACTAAAATAAAATTAAATTCGGTCAACCATGAATTTTGTAATTTCAATTTCTCTGGTTTCTAGAAACGTTAAATAGTTCTCGAAAAACTGCTAAAGTTTAGTAAACTACCTGTACAATGTTTACCTGAAGATGTAACCAAATCTATAGTTATTTAATATTTTACACATTGCGCAAATTAAATATCGTGCTTTTTTAATTTGAACTTGAAAAATGTTTTATAATTACAATTTTTAATTTCTATAATCCTCCTACGGTCTATATTCGTACGCAAAGCACACTTGTTCTGTTCAACGCTGTCCTTTTAGTTTCAGCATAAGTAACATAATTCCAATAAGTATGACGATTAGCAAAACGTATCACCAAACTGATAGTTAGTTATTGCGCAATCAAGGTTTAGATCAGAAGAGCGCCCCCTGGTGTTTAAATATTCCCAATTCGAAATCAGCTACCAAATTTGTTGAAAATGTGACGTTCTTTCTGATATGTAACGAAATGAAATATTTTAATTTTATTTACAGTGGTTGAAAAGATTTTTCGGGGATTTTAAATATTTCATATGGATCAAAAATTCTTACTTTCCGCATTTTTAAATTGTATAAAATGTTTTAAATCCATGTAGCATACCAAGAATGTATTTATTTATACTCAGGGAGAATGAATATGTCGAGATTATTTTTAGCGTTTCTCCAATTCCACCCGTTGGGGCCCCCGGTATTCTCCTCCGCTTTAATAAAATCAAATAATACTGCCATCTCATTGGTTCTTAAAAAAAACGTTTTTCGGCGCGATTAACGCTGCTGCGATGACGCAAAAAATAAGACCGCCTCCTTTTTTCCTTCCCCCCTCCCTTAGCGTGACGGGGTTAGGGCCTCAACGTGTCCGTCGAAAGTTTCGACATATTCATTCTCCCTGAGTATAAACATGGACACTGTATCTCTAACCGGACGGGAAAAGCTGTTTCTTCCACCATGCAAAATCACCTGCCGCCGCCACCGTCTCTCTGTAAAGGGGGGAAGGTTCAAGAATTTTTAAAGTTTCGGGCTGTCAAGGCCATATAATTCGTCACGTGGTCGACAAAACGTTCCATTTGAAATGGGGGTTTACATTCTTTCGAAAGACCCTGACGGCCCTGCGAATCGAGTATGGCCCAGTGATGCCAGATCGTGGGATAAATCCCATATTGTGGGATTTTTATGGTGTTATTTTTGGAAATGGAATAATGGGTTTTCTTAACCAAATCAAAGGGTTTTGTGGGATTTTTCACTTTTTGGGAGATTTTCGATCGCCAGTTCAAAATACCCACGAAAATTTTTCTAAAGAAATATTAATACTGCCTTCCGAGGAAAAAGAAAGTACCCCCTTCCACCTGTTCGGCTCGATAACGGTCCTAAATTTTACTTTTCATTCTCATAAGCCACTGTACCCACCCATAAACAACGCAAGGCGTCGCGAGCCGCAAGGAAGAACGGGGGGGGGGGGGGGATCATGACGTGCGCCAAGTTCCAAAAAAGGCGAAAGATCGCTGCTGTGGTTGCAGCTGGCCTTCGCATTTCTTGGAATTCGTCCACAGACTTATCTCCGGAACAACTTGGGAGTAGAGAAAAACGAAGCTGTCCATTGTCCAATTTGAAGAGGAGCAAGGGTCAAATGGGTGGGGGAGGGGGGGAGCACATTCAGAGGCTTAAGCTATCGTAACGTTACTGTGGAATGCATATTGCATTTTGAGATCTAGCCAGAACCCCGACATTTCGATCTCCACAATTCAAAAATGTATAATGAATAAAATCATGAATATATCTTCATAATAAAATGGTAGAGTTGCTACCTATAGATAAGCAAGAAGGATAAAGTAAACTAGTTCTTTAAATATGACATTAATAATTTTTCCAAAAAATAAAAATAAATAAAATACAAAACAAAAAAAAACCTAATTTAATTCGGTCCCAAAAAATTGTACCTGTTTTCCGAGGAGTTTTCATGAATGTATAGGGGTTGTGGCTTTTGGGCGGTTTTTCACCGAAACTGTGGGATTTTTAACTTTCGAACAATGGCAACACTAGTATGGCCGACTATTTCAGCTAATACGAAGTAGGACGCAAACGGACAATGAGGGGTACCTCTTTTAGGCTGCTTTTCCCCTCCGGTTAGAGATATAAATAAATAAATATATTCTTGAGCATACCTTTTCTTTCAATTAAAATACCACGAGTCAATGTGGAAATGAATTCCACATTTATGGCTTGAGGATATTGTTATTTAAGTGGATTCATTAATCTGTTCAAAATATTTCCAGATATCTTTTACACTCCATGTGGAACGTAAAAACTAATCATATGCCTTCCCAGGCAAAAGCATTTTTTTGATGAGAGCTATTTTACCACCAGACACTACATCACGCTTCAACGTTTACCACCTGTATTAATCCGCCTACCAGTATCAAACGTTACAATGATATAGTTAATAATTTCGTTCCCCCCCCCCCCCCTTGGGGCAACGAAATAAAAAGCCACTTGCACGATGTAACGTTTATAGTTAGTGTAGGGATATCTTGGCTAGCGTGGCTTGAAGAGCTGGCCACCACCCTCCTACGCATCGTAACCCGGATACCTGAATTAATGTCTTTAAAAGTCGCTTGATGACTTAGGTATTAGCCTATAGCTGAGTATTATTATTATTAACTGCCCTGTACTACTTATCCCAAAACATTTCGTAAACCCAAATTTGAAATGAACGTAACAGGTTAAAATTTAAGAACAATTATGTTTTACTATAAGTTTAATTACAGTACACGTATAAACGTAACTTTCAATGAAAAACAAAAAGTAAGTTAAGGAAAAAAGTATGAAAGGTCCACGACATATCCTACAAAGGTACTGTCTAATAGCGAGGCTCATCTTATCCTACACTTCTGAGATTCGAATCAATAAGAAAACGATTGCCACATATGTTAAATTACTAATATTTTTACCTTACTAAAAGTAACTTTAAAATGAAAAACTAAAAAATTATAGTAAGTTAAGGAAAAAACGGAAGAATGTCCACAACATATCCTGCTAAGGTCCTGGCTTAAAAGCGAGATCCACCTCGTCTTCCACATCCACTGCCGGAAGCACCTCCACGTCTAATGCCTGAAGCTCCTCCACGTCCACTCCCTGAAGCACTTCCATGTCCACTGCCCGAAGCGCCACCACCGTACTTGTGCTGTTTAATGACTTCGCAAACTTCTGGGTTCCCGTACCGGAAGGCCAATTGCTGCGGAGTTCTTTTATGGGCGTTCTTAGCGGTGTAGTTGGCTCCATTCTTCAACAGATGCTCAGCCATGTCTTCGTTACCAATGTAAGAGGCAAAGTGCAATTGGGTATCACCGTGTTCGTCCCTTTGTTCGATGTCAGCGCCGTGTCGCAACATCGTCGACACCACCTCCTTGCTTCCAGACTTGCAGGCATGGACGAAGGCGGTTTCGTTGAAATCGGGATCTTTGGCGTTGATGTCCGCTCCAGCCCGGATCAGGCTTCCAATCCGCGCATTCTCCGCCAGTTGGGCTGCTTCCCAGAGCTGAGCGTTCAAATTGGATTGTTGGTTATGGCTCATGATCCTAAATGACAGAAAGATTAGGTTCCAAGCTCTTAATAACGGGTATGGTTTAACCAAGATTCCAAGAATGTAAGTATTTCTACTGTATAGTGAAACTATTATTTTCCTCATCTCGCCCTCGCAGTATGCGGAGTAGTCGTAGCGGTGTTAGCTAGGACTATGAATGGCCCGTACCCTAGAATGGAAAATTGTATTCCTCTAATACGGGCTCCCTGTCGCATCTACGCTAACGTAGCTCGAGCAAAAACTTGAACCTAAGCCTGTAATTAACATATATGCGTGTACATATACTTTCGAAGGATGATAAAATTAGCGAATATGTAGATTAGTCCATTATGAAAAGGGATAAAAAAGCTAAACCCTAAACAAATTTGAAGAAATTTAAAAACTTACTAATAGCTCGTACCGATAGGTCTTCGAGCAAACAAAAAGACGCGAGTGAAAAAATAAATTAAATTAAATAAATTAAATTAGCCAGAAATTCCAACGGTAGACCGGTTTCGTCCTATTTGGGACTCATCAGTACCGTGCGAGAAATCTGGCTTGCGACTATTAAACCGAAAAGAGAAACTAAGCCTAAACATTAAAAATTTCAAAACGAGTTGCGTAGCAACGGAAAGCCGAATAGGGGGAGAGTGGTGGAGAATAGTAGATAGGAGATGCTAGATGTTCGAAGTAGCATAAGTGGATCCACTTATGGAAGTAGTAACGTTTTTTTTTATTTAGTAGTGGAAATTGATTTTAATTAGTGGATGAAGTTGAATATTTGGTTTTAGTAGCAAAATATTGTAATATCTAATTAAGGAATATATATTTACCATTATTGGTCTCTTTTTTTTCTATTGTAAAAAACAGTATAGTTGTGTTCTTTAAAAATTAAATTGAACGCTTTTCCTTGTTTCATTGTAAAAAGTATAAAAACAAGTGAGGTGCCAACAACTAGCAGACGAAAATATTTTCTTAAGTTCAAACTATTTCCGCTAGATGTCTATATTGTATTAGTTTCATTGGTTTAACGTTGCCAAGCCTCCCTACCCAGTCTATCCCATAATTTCCATCCTCCTAGGTGTTAACAAACGATTTTTTATTTAGCTCATAATCCCTATAAAGGTAAGCCAAATCGAACCGATATCCGCGGCTACGATTTTTATTACATTTATATAGTCATAAGCCTATCATAAGGTCCCCATAGGCAAAGGTTTAGGCCAAATTTTTGATGATCACATACCCGTTATTAAGAGGTAGGTATTAAAAATCTGCACCTCCTAGTGGCTACGTCCTCAACTATGTATTTCTGAAAGAAATTTCGCGAAATGCATTAGCTGAAAACTATTCGTGAGTTCTGAACCGTTAAGAGAACGGCCTAGGACTGAGCTGTAACGTCACGCAAAAGTTCTGGATAGTTCAGAACTTTTGTACGAATAGTTGTGATTCGTACGATTTGACGTACGCAGCCCGATGTGCAGACGAATTTTAGAGATTTCAACCTTGAGTTCCGACCAGTACTTGCTCTTGAGCAGGTACCATTTAGAACGGTTCCGAACGGTTCAACAAGAGGTTCTTGTCTGCGAATAGTTTGCATTTGGGTAGTTCTAGAATTTTTTTTGCCGAATAGTGCGCATGGGGACTGGTTGAACGGTTCAGAACTCACGAATAGTTTTCAGCTATTATGAATGCGCACAAGCCGTGCGCGAACGTTTTTGAACTTAGAACCACGCGGGAGCAATATCCGCCGCGAGCCCTTAGCCAAGGCTTATTCACAATCTTATCGCTTAAAAACTTTAAATTAACACTTATATTTGCAAAATGATCCTCGAAAAATGATTCATCAGAACCTAAAACTGGCTATTAGAAATAAGAGTTGTTTCTCAGTGGCGTAGACAAGGGGTGGTTTCCGGGTCCAGACCCCCCCCCCCTTGGGCCTACCTTTGACTGTACTAAATTTCCACCCCTTCTCGACACCCTCTTAACATTCACATATTTCGACCCCCTGGTGTTTCTGAAGGTATTTTTTTTTTCAAATTTGAGATTTAGACGCGTTTTGTGTGGCATTTATCAACCCTAGCGTGGCTGCTCTACCAAGTAAGATAATATTTTAATTTTGAAAAATAAGATGTCGCTACTGCCCTATCGTCGTACGTTAATTTTCCTTCTCTCCAGGACAACGCCCCTATGGTACACCTTTACTTGTGGGCGACCTTATGATAGGCTTATGATATAGTTTGAATGAAAAGTAGGGTAGTCTGATTGAAATCAATCCGATTAAAATCAAATATTTTAAACAAATCACTATTAAGTTTTTATAAAAATTTAATAAAATGGTTGGTGTCACAATGAAAGTTCAGAGAAAATAATTAGTAATAATTAGAAATAAAGTAATTTAATTCGGATTAATTTATATTTTTGGGTTCAATTCAATCAATTAAATTATATTTTATTTTTATTATATCTCACTCAGCAGTGATTGTAGGTGGTGATTTTGGAAAATTACTCCCTTGATAATAACCCTCGGCTGCTATAATAAATGGACAAAAATGCGAATCATAACCTTTTGTGACAAAAATTTAAATCTTTTGTCCTAAAATCAGGATTGTCCTTTTTTTATTTAATTTAAATAAATAAGTTATCTATTTGTTATAAATCGGATTTTAGGAAATTGACCTTTTCCAACCAAAGTTAGCTCTTTTTGGTATATCTGAATATGACAACCCTGCTAACTTATCGGACGACTGAAAATGAATTTGCCTGGGGCGCATCAAAATACTAAGAATTCTCAGTTCTCAAAATTTTGACGGTCCTTCTCTCAGGGAGTGACGTAATCTCTTCTCACGAGATATTTAACGTCGTCTGCTTTCCCTAGCTTTGGCAGTGTAATGGTCGCCATTTTGAGCGGGTTTCTCAATACGAAAAAGCATTGGTGACGTAGACCCCTATACAAGTGGTAGAGCTCTATATTTATTGTAAACTAAGCCTTTGACAATAAATATTATTTTTACACGATTTCCCGACAATATATGAAATTGACTTAACATTCGGCTTTCTCTGAAATTCATTTTCGACGACGAAAGTATAATACTGTTTAATTTCTTCAGTAAACTGACTAAAATATTAGCTGCCCTTTTTTATAATTTCCCCCTTTTTGTATCTTTAGAAGAATCTTTTTACATTTGACGCTTTTTAGCGAATTCTCACGGGGAGGAAAATTATCACGAAGAACTCTTCTCAAGAGAAGAATTCCTTGGATTTTGACGCGCCCCTGGCAGAGCCGTTTCTTCACACCGAAAAATGGCGGATCTTGGCGTTGCTTTAATATTTGCCTAACTTAGACGACGTTATTTTCAATTATCGACTTAAAGCTATTAATTTAACGGATTTTTAATTTTCTTTTCTTAAAAAATTAATTAAAAATTCAGATGCAGCGGTAATGTGAACTAAAGTTTAAATTTAATAATAAAATTGCATTTTAATTTCGTTTGCTCTGATTTGGCTTTGCTAAAGATCCTACTTTTGTACATTTTCATAAATACATTGTAGTGTAATGGGTGATTTAAATCAATTACTTTCTTTTAAAATAATAACTTAGATCAGTCAACCCTATCTAAAATGCTCTAACTTAATTAAAAAATATAATTGGGATATTCAAAATTAATCTCACCTAAAATATTTCGTCGCAGCCAAAGTTAGTTTCACTCTCGTCTTTACAAATTTCTCTTCGGACAAAATTTAGCTCACAATTTAGGCTCTTGCTGGGTCAAAAATCCAAATGGCAATTTCCAAATGATTTTTACCCACTACCGCCAAGCGCTATCCCCTTCCGTTGTCCCCCCCACCCACGTGACCTCTTTCCCCTTAAAATTAAAATGACCTTGGGGTTTCCGAGAAAAAGCGTCCATAAAATTCCCTCAGCCCTCAAAATAAGTAGAACTTTTCCAATAGACTAATAAAAACAAGATAGCACAGCTACAATAAAAGCCTCTTCCTCCTAGCACTCTTGATTTTACCCCTTTGATTAAAAACCGCGGCTCAGCACTGGCATAGGTAGATAGAGAGAACTAATACCAGTCGAATGACACCTGAATTAAATTTATATCGAGTGCCGTTGAAGAGAATTTGTCGATTCCCGGGGACCTATACGGAGTTATAGACTATACGGACCTATACCTTCCACTGTTTTATTCACCTTCACCACCACCGCATACATCAGGAGCGAAAATAACCGCCTCTTTCCTCTATACAAGAGGAAGAGGCTAAAAACCATTCATATTATTGTAACCATCGAAAACTTTGTCTAGAGGAAATCTTAGAGGGAAGGGACACCGTGATTGGTTTGCTTTAGTACACGCATGAGCCTTTACGATTTTTAAGTTTAAATAAATAAACATGGCTGCCCTTCAAAACAAATTCACGATCGGATCTTAGTCGTTTGGTCTCTTATATTTGTTTATGAACTTCAATTGATGGATTATCGATCATTATTTTAAATAAACTGAAATAGACTAGAAAACCATCATGTATCAAAATAAATCAGTTAAAAGGTAATATTAGCTTTATAAGGGTTAAGGGGGAAGAATTTAGTAAAAGCCTCTATTTCGTTCAAGCTGAACGTTTCTGTTTTAAAAATTACATAATTGAATTATATTTTTCTTATTAGGCTGAACCTTTCTCTAGTGCTTAAAATAATTTTGATAATTCTAATATTAATTGTTAACGTCTCCCTCTCCTTTTGACGTATACCTATAACCAGAAGGAGATAAAGGGGAAGGATGACACAACGGTTCTCTACTGTAACGGCAGTCCGACCAACCTCAAAAAGGCGCGAAAATATGGCGGGGGTACACTTTTTCAAACCAATTTACTCCCAAAAAGAACGTAGTCCCGAGAGATCTCAGCGGTACAATTCCGCCTTGTTGTCTGCTTAAGTCGACTCGAGTAACTGGACGATGTAGACTTTGTTTGTTTGGAAACCTGGAGGTATATATTTTATCTCAGATTTTAATTAAAACTATTAATAGTTTTGACTATTACCTTTTAAAGTAGTATTTGTTTATAATTAAATTATTAAAACCGGAAACTAAGGACTAGTTTGGGTCAGCATCAAAGTTAGAAAATTAGTTATTAAACAAGGCTTACCGAATCGTTTAGTTTCCTCTTTTTACTATCGCTTTCCTGAACTTTAAAGCCGTCGTTTGCACCCCTTTATCTCCTTCTGCTATAACTGTACTACATTTTCACCAAGGTTCATAGAGAAAAATACACTATTTTCACCACCTCATTGACTTTCCAATAATCCGACTTCCTGGCAACGCCACTGGCCTTGCGGTAAAATTTTCAATTTTGACTGATATAGAGAACGAAATTGTGAATTATAAACTCTTGTAATAAAAGTTGAAATATTTGGGTTGTTCTTGTTTTATTTTAAATCTGTCTAAATCGCTTGTTTACTACACTGAAAATATATTAATTTCCTTTCTCCAACCTAGTAGCAACAAAACAGCACCCCACACAAGGAGAACGCAACCCGTCAAAAGTCATGCATTTACTTGTGTACATTTTTCATTGGTTAGACGCTTTAGCGCCTGCTGACGTCGGAAGGGGAATATTCGGAAATTGTCTTCCCCTTTTCCGTAAACCGTTCAGCCTAATGGTTCATCCAATGAAATTTGTACACAATACTGCGTTAGCGTGTTTAAAGGGAATATAACCTCTGGTATTTCTGTCGCCCTCCGATGGTTCCAATATTATCCGCTGCCTCCCATGGCTTTTCACACCTGCGGCGCTGATAATCTGCGATTGTGAAGGGAATAAAGGAAATTGATGGGGTCTTCCATAAAGAACGCGTTGGAGGTTCTATTCCCTTTAAAGGCCAGCTGCGTTCTCCTTGTGTTTGTTGCTCCTAGCTCCAACGATAGTTGGCCATTTTTTTGTACAAAACCTGAATCTGACAACGCTGCTATCAGATGTGGATAATGGGGGGAAGTATGAAAATAAATAAATTTAAATTATAGTTTTGATTTAAGTTCTGAGCCAAACTGGGAAGAAAAAGGCGCCGTCGTTCGTACCTCCATTTTTTTCAAACCCCGGCTGAAGGTCAGGCGCCACTACTTTCCCGCTGCTAGACAAAGACCATAGTTCTCGAGTGAAATAGGTTCTTTGTGGAGAAACTTTCATGTACGCGATTTTTACCATTGACTCTACGGAGCGTTTCGTACTTCCCTCCATTATCCACATCAGTTTATGCTGCTATCTATTTGTCCGACTGAGATTGATTTTGCCTGGCAGTGCTGTTGCTTCACACGTATATCCTTTCCAATTAAAGTTAGAATGACCTTGGTGTTTCCAGAGCCATCGAGTGCGGGCCCTGGCCCCGATGAATTATAAATTCTGGACCGTTACTACTGGAGATAGATATACTTTTACGGAAAGAAGCCCGGGATAACAATATACTTTTTGTTCAAACCCAGGCCCCTAGGCTGCACTAGCCCCGGTAATTTGTAACGGCTTCCCCCCTCTCTTGTCGGGCCTGGGTGTTACCGTGAAAAAGGGTCTCTAAAATGCGAACCTACCATGCCACTCGCTTCCAAATTTGAACTCTTCCAAAGTTCCAATTACTAATATTCACAATATTTTAGTTATCTTCGTGACTCTGGGTACCTTCCTAGAGTGAGGCAGAGGTTACCCCTTCTTTAAAGAAAGTGGTTCGCGACCAGGGGTGTCGGAACTTCGAGGGAGGCAGTTTTAAAGTAGGTATTTTTTTAAAATAAATGTAAATGATAATAACTTGTATTATCTAGAATATTCGCGTTAGGTATGTTTTGAGACCCCACCCCTGTCTCAAAATACTAACGACGCCATTGAAATTTGAGGTTTACCAATCTTTTTAATGTAACATTTCATAATTGTGTGGCAATTTGTTAAAAGTCCATGTTCCATTGATTTGTCAAAAGTATCTTTCGTTGTTTGTAAATTCACAGTAATTTATGGTGGTAGCCGCTCTGACGCCACTTTCGACATTAATATTAAATCCCATGGCCAAGGACAGGATTGGTTTTTCCGGAAAGGTCACGATTTTGAGAATATAGAAGCCCATGAGCAGTATTGTGTGGATTATAAATTCATAGCTAAACCGGCCAACCGCTCACACTGACTCTATAATACTAATTCAGTAGAACTTGCAACTATTATTTAGTTTTAAAATTTATGTAAGCTTATGTTCATCCTTTTTGGTGGGTATTTTCTACTTACAACGAGGGGTAGCAACGGTAGCCTGAGACAGGGCCGTCGCGACATACAAGCAAAACAGGCGTTTGCCTGGAGCGCCAAATTCAAAGGAGGGACTAAACGATTATTTATTTATCAATTTTGTGTTTTAGATGTAATTTCAAATAATTTATGCTTTTGGAACTCATTATGAAAAAGCTAAGGTCATAAGAAATAGGAAAAAAAGAGCTTTTATGGACAAAAAAAGCGGCGCTACTCTCTTTCCACGAAGACCACGATCATTGCGAAACGAAGACAGCGCCCCTCTCTTATTATGCGCATTGTAAACACTAGTACAGTGCTAAACTATTTCCACGATCATTGTGAAACGAAACGGTGTCCCTCTATTTTAGCGCTCATTGAAAAATTCGTACAGAGCTATTTCCTGAAGAAATCGAAAAGGCGCGTCTCTTTTGCACTCATTTTAAACTCTAGTACAGCGATCTTCTGCTTTCGCGTTCATTGGGAAAACGAAAAAGCGTTAATTTATTTTTGAGCTTATTGAATATATAAGTACAGCTATATTTTGTTTTCGCGATTACGAAAATCTCGTACAGTCAATGATGAAGACAAAGAGAGGTAGCAGCGGGAGCCAGAGATGAAGTTGAGCAGCAGCCGTCAATGATGCAGTTAGGGCAAGACAAAGAGAGGTAGCAGCGGGAGCCAGAGATGAAGTTGAGCAGCAGCCGTCAATGATGCAGTTGGGGCAAGACAACGAGGGGTAGCAGCGGGAGCCAGAGATGAAGTTGAGCAGCAGCCGTCAATGATGCAGTTGGCAGGGGCGTAGGAACGTTCTAGAAGTTGGAGGGGGCAAAGATAAACGAAAAGGGCTCTGGAGAATGGTTTTTAATTTTTAATGGAGTGTACCTTCTCCGAATGCATGTGTACTTGTTACTACTACGTAAATTGGCGGGAAAAGATTGAAATTTAAACACAGTGTAGGTTCTATAAACTGTATATGCTTTTAAAATGAAAATTTGAGCCTTTTGAAGATTTAAATTGACCAAAGGTTGGAGGGGGCAATAACATTAGTTGCCCCTCCCAGCAAAATTCTAGGGAGGGGCATTGCCCCCCCCTGCCCCTCCCGGTTCCTACGCCCCTGGCAGTTGGGGCAAGACAACGAGGGGTAGCAGCGGGAGCCAGATATGAAGTTGAGCAGCAGCCGTCAATGATGCAGTTGGGGCAAGACAACGAGCGGTAGCAGCGACGGCCAGAGATGAAGTTGAGCAGCAGCCGTCAATAATGCAGTTGGGCAAGACAACGAGGGGTAGCAGTGGGAGTCAGAGATGAAGTTTAGCAGCAGCCGTCAATAATGCAGTTGGGCAAGACAACGAGGGGTAGCAGCGAGAGCCAGAGATGAAGTTGAGCAGCAGCCGTCAATGATGCAGGTGGGGCCAAGACAACGAGGGGTAGCAGCGGGAGCCAGAGATGAAGTTGAGCAGCAGCCATCAATGATGCAGTTGGGGCAAGACAACGAGCGGTAGCAGCGACGGCCAGAGATGAAGTTGAGCAGCAGCCGTCAATGATGCAGTTGGGGCAAGACAACAAGGGGTAGCAGCGGGAGCCAGAGATGAAGTTGAGCAGCAGCCGTCAATGATGCAGTTGGGGCAAGACAACGAGGGGTAGCAGTGGGAGCCAGAGATGAAGTTGAGCAGCAGCAGCCATTAATGATGAAGTTGGGGCAAGACAACGAGGGGTAGCAGCGAGAGCCAGAGATGAAGTTGAGCAGCAGCCGTCAATGATGCAGTTGGGGCAAGACAACGAGGGGTAGCAGCGGGAGCCAGAGATGAAGTTGAGCAGCAGCCATCAATGATGAAGTTGGGGCAAGACAACGAGGGGTAGCAGCGGGAGCCAGAGATGAAGTTGACCAGCAGCCATCAATGATGAAGTTGGGGCAAGACAACGAGGGGTAGCAGCGAGAGCCAGAGATGAAGTTGAGCAGCAGCCGTCAATGATGCAGTTGGGGCAAGACAACGAGCGGTAGCAGCGAGAGCCAGAGATGAAGTTGAGCAGCAGCTGTCAATGATGCAGTTGGGGCAAGACAACGAGGGGTAGCAGCGGGAGCCAGAGATGAAGTTGACCAGCAGCCATCAATGATGAAGTTGGGGCAAGACAACGAGGGGTAGCAGCGAGAGCCAGAGATGAAGTTGAGCAGCAGCCGTCAATGATGCAGTTGGGGCAAGACAACAAGGGGTAGCAGCGGGAGCCAGAGATGAAGTTGAGCAGCAGCCGTCAATGATGCAGTTGGGGCAAGACAACGAGCGGTAGCAGCGAGAGCCAGAGATGAAGTTGAGCAGCAGCTGTCAATGATGCAGTTGGGGCAAGACAACGAGGGGTAGCAGCGGGAGCCAGAGATGAAGTTGAGCAGCAGCAGCCGTCAATGATGCAGTTGGGGCAAGGCAACGAGGGGTAGCAGTGGGAGCCAGAGATGAAGTTGAGCAGCAGCCGTCAATGATGAAGTTGGCGCAAGACAACGAGGGGTAGCAGCGAGAGCCAGATATGAAGTTGAGCAGCAGCCGTCAATGATGCAGTTGGGGCAAGACAACGAGGGGTAGCAGCGAGAGCCAGAGATGAAGTTGAGCAGCAGCCGTCAATGATGCAGTTGGGGCAAGACAACGAGGGGTAGCAGCGGGAGCCAGAGATGAAGTTGAGCAGCAGCAGCCGTCAATGATGCAGTTGGGGCAAGGCAACGAGGGGTAGCAGTGGGAGCCAGAGATGAAGTTGAGCAGCAGCCGTCAATGATGCAGTTGGGGCAAGACAACGAGGGGTAGCAGCGAGAGCCAGATATGAAGTTTAGCAGCAGCCGTCAATGATGCAGTCGGGGCAAGACAACGAGGGGTGGCAGCGGGAGCCAGAGATGAAGTTGACCAGCAACCGTCAATCTTGGAGAAGATAAGTATTCTGGAGTGGAAAAGTAGGGCGCCACCTGCGGCTTTGTAAAATTCTCATCATGCTCTTTTTGGTCGGACGTCATCAAGCCAGAATGATGGCAGATAAAGCTGACGTCCGACCAAAAACCGGGGTAGTCTGGGTAATTCTAACAGCAATAGGCGGGAAAGGACGTTCTTATTACCGCTATGGGATTTTCCACTCCAGAATACTTCCCTCCTCCAAGCGTCAATGATGCAGTTGGGGCCAGACAACGAGGGGTAGCAGCGGGAGCCAGATATGAAGTTGAGCAGCAGCCGTCAATGATGTAGGTGGGGCCAAGACAACGAGGGGTAGCAGCGAGAGCCAGATATGAAGTTTAGCAGCAGCCGTCAATGATGCAGTTGGGGCAAAACAACAAGGGGTAGCAGCGGGAGTCAGAGATGAAGTTTAGCAGCAGCCGTCAATAATGAAGTTGGGGCCAGACAACGAGCGGTAGCAGCGAGAGCCAGATATGAAGTTTAGCAGCAGCCGTCAATTATGCAGTTGGGGCAAGACAACGAGGGGTAGCAGCGGGAGCCAGAGATGAAGTTGAGCAGCAGCCATCAATGATGAAGTTGGGGCAAGACAAAGAGGGGTAGCAGCGAGAGCCAGAGATGAAGTTGAGCAGCAGCCGACAATGATGCAGTTGGGGCAAGACAACGAGGGGTAGCAGCGGGAGCCAGAGATGAAGTTTACCAGCAGCCGTCAATGATGCAGTTGGGGCAAGACAACGAGGGGTAGCAGCGGGAGCCAGAGATGAAGTTTACCAGCAGCCGTCAATGATGCAGTTGGGGCAAGACTACGAGGGGTAGCAGCGGGAGCCAGAGATGAAGTTGAGCAGCAGCCACCAATGATGAAGTTGGGGCAAGACAACGAGGGGTAGCAGCGGCAGTCAATGACTCAATGAGAAAGTTGGGGAGAGACAACTAGGGGTAGCAGTGGGAGCTAGAGGGAAAGTTAAACAGCGGTAATCAATGAGGAAGTATATATATATATATATATATATATATATATATATATATATATATATATACAGTATATATATATATATATATATATATATATATATATATATACAGTATATATATATATAAAATCCTATAAATCTTTTTGTATAAAACAAAGATAGTATTTTTTAAATATAACATATATAAAATCTGGTTAACTTTCGCCCCTTCATATTCAAACACTTTAGACTGTTATCTCGCATTGAGTGTATTTTTACTTTTATAAAATAGTGTGTTAAGGAGTTCAGTCAGTAAGTAAAGGGATATTTACGTTATGTGGTCTGAGCGCGAGTTTTAATTAGAGGTCGGGGGTGATTAACTTTTATTCAATAGATAAAGCTCTCAAAGTTATTCGTAAAACGTTTTGATCAAGTAATTTATATTTCTGTATTATCCGATTAATTTTTTGATAAATTTGTAAAATTTATCGGGAAAACGACGTTTTTTTCGATAAAAGCTCAAATTTTACGAATAATACATGTTTTTTAATCATTTTCCGGAATATTAACCGGTAAATTTCTTTGTTTACATTTTTTTCCCGAAAAAATCAATTTAAACATAATGATTAACCGTCCCCGACCTCTAGTTTTAATAAGCTTAAAGGGGAACGGCCAAGCTTTTCCAAATATGGCCTTATTTCCGTATCAAAAGGTTAACAAGACGTTCAACAGGGGCGGCTCAAGGGCCGGGCAACCCGGGAAACTGCCCGGGGCGCCGGTTTGAGAGGGGCGCCGAAATTGAGTTGTGAGCCTTTTTGGTTTACCAAGAATCGGATTTGTTTATAAAAATTTTAATGAAAGCATAACATAATTTGAAAAATCTTTAGCTAATTGGAAATACAAACTGTTTTACCAACCAAAATGTCCAACATCGTCGATGAACGTTTTTTGCGACTATTTTTTTACAATAGTAAATAAACCATAAAATTACGGTGCATAGTTCTGACGGATAAAGCATTTTCCTGTGGTTGGGCGATAGTACAAGAATAGAAGGGTGTCAGAATTTTTAGCCCGGTGTACCTAGCAACAGGGGCCATACCACCGGAAGCCTATCATCATAGTGCCCTACGCCAGCGTCCCCAAGCCCGGACAGGTGACTAATCCAGCGAGGGGCTAGCCAGTAAGAATTTGCCTGTACACCAATTACGTAATCAATAATGAGTACAGATGAGTACACATGATTACGATGAGTACAGACCGATTACGATGAGTACAGAATGATTAGGATGAGAACATAATGATTACGATGAGTAAACAGGCAACCCAAATCTTTAAAATTGTTACAGATGAGTAATTAAGTACGGGGTAATTCCAAAGAATACGCGTGATTACAGATGAGTACGAAAATTACAAATGATTACGGGATTACAAATGAGTTCAAAAGATTACCGAAGATTACAGTTAGGGTGAACACCGATTACGGGAAGTGGTTAGCCCCTCGGGTAGTAGTACCCTACTACTGATGGTTGCACCTTTGACGCAAACCACTCAACCCAGCAGAAGGTGCAGCAATGGGTGGACCAATCCTCACTTCGCACACAGCCGTGGGATTTAGAGTGGATGCTATAGCAACTCCAGCCGACACCCTACCTACGTAGGTAAAGAGTCATACCCTTTGGAGAGAGCTCCTAAAGGGGAACGACGGGAACACAGCGGTCCACATAAAACGGGCACAGCTGGCACCGGAGATCCCGGTGCGACTCCAAAAGGCCGAGAAACAGGAACAGAATTATCAAAATTATTTTAAGCACTAGAGGAAGGTTCAGCCTAATAATAAAAATATAATTCAATTATGTAATTGTTAAACGTTGAACGAAAAAGAGGCTTTTACTGTATTCTTCCCCCTTAATCTGTCGTGTGTCCGTGGTTAGCGTTAGTCACTTCCTTTTTTACGCGCACGCGCAGAAAGCCATTTATTAGTTTTAGTTAGATAGATATTAATTAGAGACACGTTGAATTGAATTAAGATTATAAAAAAAGGAAATGAAGAGAAGCCGTTGAAGCAGAAAAGAAAGCGACAGCTTAAAAAAAGTTCTTAAGTGTAGGCCTTAAAAAATCCCGCCAAATACTGTTTTAATTAAGTTGTTAAAGCAATAAAGCGTTCTATCAAATAGGCCCAAAACCGGCCAAACGTTTCATACAGACTATAGAGGTAGTTCATCAGGACTAACAAAGTTTGTTATTCTTTGGTTTAAGAGAATTTGGCTTATATCCTGTCTTTATATGAATATTTTAGAGACGTACCTTTAAGCATATGTAACATAATTGCTCAGTAGTATGCCACTGTACCTTTATTCCATTCAAAAATCTTCACTAACGGTTTGTTTCACCACGAACCAGTAAAAAGGTGGACTACGTTAGATTTTAACCTTTTTATTCATCCTAGTAATTTTGGGAGTCACACTATTGGCTACTAACATATTTATTTAAGCCAATGGAAAACCTCTAAATTGAGAAGGAATTTTTTGCGTCGGAATTTTAGTCAGCCCAATGTAGCTTTATTGAAATTTATAAACTCGCTCGGTTTGTGCGGATGAAGTTAAATACTGAGTAGTTTAGAAAAATAAAAGGAAAATGACCAATACGCTTCGGTTCAGAGATCACTTTCCGAAAATGAAATAAGTAGTCGAAGTGGGATATTCCACCAGCGTTATTAAATCCCATACCAAGCCTAGAAGAGTTAGGCCTAGGCTCAAAAGAATCTGCAAAGACTCCAACCTTTTAAATGCGCCAGAAAAGATCAACCTGATTTTCAACTATTTTTTCCAATAAACCTGCTTCTTTTATTTGACAATGCAAATTTATTTTAGAACGTGAGTCTCCGAGAACTTAATTAATTGGCAAAATAATTACATTAACAGAACTTGACACTATATTTTAGCTCCCAAGCCTTGGTTGTTCAAACCGGTTTGTTTACTAAAATAATGGCCGTCGGTTTATCAGACGTAAAGCTATTTGGGCGACGGTATTATCGGCATTTGAGATTCGATGACGTCAAGTATGACATAAAATATGATATCAAATATTACGAATGGTATGTATGACGCAATATCTGTGAAACAAACCGTTAGTGAAGAAATAATGCGTGGCATACTTATGAGTAATTATGTTACATATGCTTTTAGGAGTGGTAGCCTGTAGGAGGGACCCTAGGTACGTTTGGGGTTAAGAATATTGTCATGATCTAAGTTTCTTTTTAAACCCATGGATTTGAGACTAGTATTTTGCTTATTTACACAAAGTATTGAGAAAGTGATTAAAGGGATTATTTATTGTTATGAAAACGGTACATTTATAACATGGACATGGTTATGTTTTTTACCGGGGGGGGGGGGTAGTTTAATTTAGTCTCAAAATAAAAGGGGCGCCAAAAATCCCCCTTGCCCGGGTGTATAAAATTTCTTGAGCCGGCCCTGACGTTCAATATACTAACACGTACCTTTTTTTGTCTTGAAAAAATAGCTTTTGGCCCAAAAAGTTGAAACGAAAAATAACGCCAGGTGGTTGGGTTTGAATATACGCCGCCATCTTAGGGGCTGCCGCCAGCGCCCCTAACCCCGTATGAGCGATTTGCGAACTTTTAAAATCGCGCAATTTAGGCTTAACTCTCTTATAACTGGAACGCGCCGCGCCGTGCAAAACAATTTTTTTTGCGTCTTCAGCAGCGCGCGCTTTTACGTTGTTTTTCTGTCTCACCGACTTCTCACCAGGTGTTGCGGCGGACGCGCGTTTTTCGATTTCCCGAAATTTCTTTATTTTATTAAAAATTAACCAGTCAATATTTTTTGATGCGGTTTTCGCCATAAATTTTAGTTTTTAATGGGCTATAGGGCTATCTTACTGGTTAAAGCTTGACCATTCCCCTTGAAGCAATTATGTATTCAGGTGAGCAGATAATATCGGGGCAGCACCCTGTCCGCTTAGTGAATCTTTCCTCGTGTGATATTTCCCCCTTTTTCCCGGCAGGAATCTATACCTCTACTTGGAATGCTTATTGCGGCAGATTTTCATGTCGATATGGCTGACGGTTTTTTTGACGTCACTTAACAAACAACTACTTGAGAGGGGAGCGCGCGCAGAGGGGATTTTTTCTCTTGTAGGCAGGGCCAAAGCCGTCAGAGTTATCTTACCATACGCGATACGACAGGATAAGCATTCCAAGTAGAAGTATGGATTCCTGTCCCCGGTAATGTGAGAATACACTCCGGTATGATTACAGGATCTATTTATATCCTTGTAAGCAGGGAATGTTTTGCAGGAATCATAAAAGCAGAAGCTATTGTTGCGACTACATATTATCTGTTTACCTGGATACCTTCTTGGTTTATAGAGGTGTGCAAATACCATTTTTTGAGGATCGAATCAAATATCAAATATTTTGATTCAAGGCACGTCAAATACCAAATCGAATATTTATAACGTCAAATAATTTGGTCGAATATTTTTAGAGCAAAATTTTAAGCCAGTTAACTGATCAAATATCAAATAGTATTTCGAATACCAAATAATTCGACGTATTTGGTTTTGAAATAACCAAATAGTTTGCATATTTGTCAAAAAAATTGAAATCACTGTTCAATAGTAAAATACTAAACCACTATAATTTATATTTTAAATTATTTAATAAATTTAAACTATAATACTAAATTTTTTCAAAGAAAACTTTTACAAACAAAATTTAAAATACACATTTTTAAAGTTTAACTACCCCAGGTCCAAGGCAGCTAGCGACTTTTATTTTTTAGTAACTACTAACTACAATTAAAATCAAAGGATCTGCTATATTTTTCATGCTTTGCAAGTTTACACTTCATTAAAATCTCGAGATTTTAAATATATGTAAAACACGAAGGAGCAGATCTTTTATTACAAATAAAAAAATAATATTTAATTTAATTTATAATAATTTTAAAACAATAATTTAGTGAATTAAAAAATTAAAAAACGAAAAATCCAAAAAGTTACTTACTTCAACCTTTCTTCCAGTTATTAGTTTTGTTTTGAACTTGGTTTACGTTTTAGTTTTACTTTGCTATTCTAGAAAATTCCATAACAAAGAACACGCGAATAATCTAGCCAATAGGCGCTAGAATAAACAGCTTCTGCCTTTCGCTAAGAAGTTTTAATACACACAGTATGAATAACGGACGTGCAAGTTTCTCTTTATATGGTCCTTGCCGCTGTGGCCTAAAGAGAGGTGCCAGAAATAAGCACTAGTTCGGAAATTTCACAGCGTTCTCCTCTGATGGCCTTGAAACTCAACAAATTTGAAAAAGACCCGCGGTTATTCGACCAGTTTGTAAACTATTTGAAAATACCAAATACTTTTTTCCTATCTTTTCGAATATTCGACTATTTGATCAAGAAAAACGAATATTCGCGAACTTTCCCAAGTGCTATTCGATTCGACGAATCGAATATTCTATTTGGTATTCGATCGAATTATTTGGTCTAACCAAATATTTTGCACACCCTATGGTTTAAGGTTACGTGAAATGGTTGATAAAAGTTTAAATGAGGTGATAAACAACTGTTATTTGCACCAAAAGTGACATAAGACCAAAAAGTGTGTCAATTCTACCTTCGCACCCGCTAAAACATCTAGCGAGAGCTATTCTCACTATAGACTACATACCGTACTAGTTGGAGTATTACTAGCAACATTATATTTAGTCTATTGTCTGGCGCGATTTTCTCTCTTCGATTTACTTGCCCATAGACATGCGTTCTAAAACGCCTCCCTCGGTAGCGCTGCAGTTGCGAAATTTTTCCGAATTTGTTGACGTAGCTCGTACGTCACTCTTACCACCCCCCTCCCCCTTATCCCAGTTCATTCCCCTCAGTGCAACAATCTCCCACTGAACGATTTACCTTTCTGACACATTTGGGTATTATGTCGGGTTTCAACTTCAAGTAACACTATTGATTGTATCATAAGTAACATAATAAATATAAGTATGGCACTAAATTTTGTGATCAGAAATTTCCTAAGTAAAAACTACTAACATCTCACTCTCCGTTGGCAGTTAGTTTTTACAGTTAAACGTGTTTCAGTTTCCAAAAAGCCTCGACTAATCCTTCACTTAGGTTGTAGCCGGTCGGTGGCAATTTCTCACTGCACCGTCACTGACGATTCCACAGACTACTAATAAATAGTGGAATGTTCTCAGCCACGTAATTATTGGTATTAGCGAAACCGACTATAATTAGAAAAATAAGCGTCGGAAGAATGGGAAGTATCATACTTAGAAACACTAAATAACACTATAATTATGTTACTTATGATTGAATTGGGTTATTTAAGGAGTAAAACCAAGTTCGAAAAATACCGTACACTTACCAAAAAACAAATAAAAAGTTATTTTCTATTATTTAAACATCCGAAAATTCAACTGAAATTGCAAAATTTTATTGAATGTCCGACCCCTCAAACGATACACTTGTTAGCATTGAAAATAAGATCTTCGAACTGGCCCAATGAGGGATTGCACCAAGGTCACTTTGTCCGCAGTCGATTAAGTGTATTAGGTAAAAAATCCGTGCTCGATGTCAGTATTTGGATCTGTTAGAATTAAGAATTAGATCAAAACTATTCATTAATTAAAAGTACGTAACAGTTCTTACCGCAGGCTGTAAATAGCAGAACTATTTTCGCTATTTGGTTGAGAACTAACACATCTAACTGTTGTTCAACGACACACCTGCACGTGGGACATTCGTTCTTGGCTCTTCGCCAAGCGTTGATGCAGCGCTCGCAAAACGAATGAGAGCAACTCAAAGCCACAGCCTTGTCGAAAACCTCCGTGCAAATGGAACACCTTAAATTACTCTTAATTTCTCTGTAAAACGTTTCGTTTTTAGCGAGGGCTTGTTGAATTTCGTTAATTTCTCGCGCTTTTATTTCAAGTTGTTTCGTAGCGTGTTCTTCTTTCTCGTCCGATATCAATTGCAGTTGCAGAATTCCTTTCTTCAATGCATTTTTCATTTTACCAAGCTGCTTATTTTCTTCCTCGAGTTGGAGCAGTCGGTGCGACTCGGGAATGTGCCCTTCAGCCTGGGCTCGCGTACTTTCCAAAACCTTCTCAACAGATATTTTAGATTTCAATTCGCTTTCCCGCAATGACATATTTAACTTTCTAATTTCCTCTTCATTCTGTTTCTTAAGTTCCTCTTTTTCAGCGACCATTTTATTATAATTCGCGATAGCTTCTTCCAACGTTGTCTGTTGTTGAAAGATTAATCCTTTTAAATCTTCAATTTCCTTTTCTTGTTCTTGAACTACAGATTTTAGATTTGAAACCTCCGCTTGGTCTGAAATATCTTTGAATCGCGACGCTTGGTTTCTTAGTAATACAACTTGTTGTTGAAATTCGTCTAATTCCGCATCTTTGGCTTTTATTTGTTCCTCAAAATGCTTTTCCGTCAAATGTGGTTCAGTTTTTATTTTTCTTAAACTCTCGATTTCTTTTTCCGCGGTTGTGGCTCGGTTGTGGTTGTCGCTCGCTACTTTCTCCAAAGATTGAAACTTTAATTGCTCTTCATTTCTCTTCTTTCTTTCGATTTCTAGATTTTGCCTCAGTCGTTTCTCTGTCCGATCGTTCAAGTCAATCGTTGTCTTCATTTTATCATTGCCTTCCTTCAGTTTCGCGGTAACGGATTGGGAATCCAAAAGTGTACTTTCAACTTCCTTAAATTGGCGCTGCAAGTCTTCGATCGCTCGCGCTCTTTCGCTAATAACCCTTTGATCGTCGAGGTGTCGACTTTCGTAAACTTTCCAATTTTGTTTCGCTGATTTAATTACATTTTCGTTTTCCGTTTTTAAGGCTTCTTTCGCTCTCTTCTCTTCGGCGAGTTGGCACCTCAAAGACATTTGTACTTCCTGCTCCTTTTGTAATTGCGCAACATTGACCATTCTCTCGCCCTCAAGCTGCGTTCGTAATTGTTTCTCAACTTGTTTAGATGTAAGCAGTTCACCGTTTTCTCGCTTGGACTCTTTAACTAGTTTCGTTAAATTGGCAATTGATACTTCTTTCTCGCTCAAACGTTTCTCGTAGTTTTCAATTACATTATTACTCTTGGCCGAATTTTCTAGTAGGATTTTCATTTCGTTTGCTTTTTCATTTAGCGTCGAAGATAATTTACGGTTTTCATTTACTAAACCTTCGTTTAAACGCGTTTGCGATTGCAATTTTAAATAGTTAACGTTATTATTTTTCAAATGCTCCTCGCGTAATTTAACCAGTTCGGCCCGGTGGTGACTTTTAAGACTTTCAATCTCCCTTGTTTTGGCATCCATTTGCCTTTGGAATATTCCAGGGGACTGTCGCGCCTGGCGAAGAGTTTTGATCTCTTTATTTTTTGAGTTTAAAGCTTGTCCCAAATACTCAATGTTTTCTTTTAAAGCTCTAACCACTCTATGTAGTGTTAATCGAGACAATCCTTCCACCGAAACACCGTCCATAGTTAGCTCGCCTATTTTAAACGATTCCGTTAAGTTGTACTTTGAATACAAATAGTAATATTGATATTGCCCGTTATTATTCCGAAACGATATTACGTCTCCTTCCTTAATACAAATCTCGGTATTTTTGTCAATATCCTCCCAATTAATACGGGTAGTATAACGATAATCGGAGACATCTTTAAGACACCAACCTTCTATCGTTTTCCTAAATTGAGCTTGACGGCCGCAAATATCCGAGTTTATTACGGAGAAATCCGATCCCAGTCCGTTTCCGACGACGAACGTTTCATTTCTTGCCGCATTCAACAAAAATATCTCGGCGTTCAGCATCCTTCTGATTGGTTTTAGACAGTACCAGCCACCGGAAGCCATCATTTTCGATTTGTTTTAAAGAACACCAGTATTATTTCAAAAATAACCTTATTTTAATTAACTTAAATGAGTTATAATTATAAAATTAGGCTGAATGTATTTTGTGAAGAACTAATAATCTTATCTGAAACTGCTTTTTGTACCTGATGCGTACGTTAGATAATATGTTCCCGAAGGATAGCAACGTCAAAGAGTTTCTGGCATCGTGTCAAAAAATAAGAGGATGATAATAATAATATTATTATCTTCTTATACTTAGTTTTAGCATATGTAACATAATCACTCATAAGTATGCCATAAAAGCATTTTCGTTAATGAAACCTTGTTCACGGTATATGACGTAAATTACGGCACTTACAACTCCGTGACGAAATATGCATCATCAACTTTACTGATGGGAAACGGAAGTTAGTGAGAATTCCTCGCGCGTTTCTGGCTTTGATTATGTCAAGTTTAGCTCGTGCCTCGCGATCACATGATTTCATTTCCATGGTAACCTTTTCAAGAGCACAAGGATTATAAGCATTTTTGCATTTTTGGGTCCGCTCAATGTATGTTCCGCGTGAAACAAGGTCTCATTGAATTTTTTTCAATGGAAATATTATACAGAGGCACACTTATGAGTAATTGTGTTACATATGGTTTTAGTATCATTACATATTTTACCTTAAAATATATTATCGAAAATTAACATTAGTATGTTCCTTATACACGTGAGCCGACGCATTTCTTATCTGACGCAATATTCTCATGAGGTCAAAAACGCGTCTCCAATTCGCTTAAATACGACTTTTTGGCTAGCCATTCTAACCGTTTAACCGACCATGGGCCAAACATCATTATTTGGCCCATGAACCGACCGACCGGAAATAGTTCCTTCCCAGATGAATTTGGAGAGGGAAGTAAAAACCGAGTATCTTTTATTGAAGCGTCCATTAAGAAAAAATTATTTACTAAAACTACCGACGTTAGATTAACCCTGGGAGGGCTTTCTGTTAATATGTAGACCAATTTTTCTAATTTTGGGACAAATACATTGGGCTAGAGATAAATAAAAGAGCAAATTTACTTAAAGGGGCTCCAAAGTTCGGTAGCAAAAAAAAAAGAAAATTGAACATGCTTTTCATTCCCCCCAAACCCTCACTCGGCCTTGGCAAAGGCGGGCAGAGTCAACCGTAAATTTCGCACTGTACTGACTTTACACACATTTTGCCACCGAACTTTGGAGCCCCTTTAAATAATTGTAAATGTAGGGGTCTGAAGGTCACAAGGCTCAGTTTTAAAAAAAACCTTGGGTACGTTCAGTAACTCATATTTAAGACAAGCACTAAACTACCGAATTTTTTTCGAAATTTCAGTGCTTATAATCGTGACGTCAGAAGTTGTTGAACATAGAAAGCGCGGTACGCGTGATTGAAGTTGGCCGTGCCTCGGTGAACCGCGATTTTTTTTCATTTTAAAATGGCGGGGAGAAATGGAAGAAATAAACAAAGGCTTAACTTTAGCTTACTATTTAATAGGAAAACCAATTTATAAATAATTAATGAACAAACTGAGTAACTCTTCCCATCGCTGTCAGTTAATTTCGCCCTTACAACATCATTTTCCCTCTAAGACGCCATAACCAAAATCGTGATAAAAAAAAATCGTGGCAGAATTTATAGTAGAAGCCCTATATTAAGAAAAACAGTGCAGTGAGCGCACTTTACGGGCCGATGACTTCGATTCGTAAGCGCTAACAATCCGCTGTGGCTGAACTTGGCTGAACGTACCCCTTATTTCCAAGTTAAGTTAGAAGAAACCACCTATGGACTGTGAGAAGGATGATAAAATACGCGAAAAAGTAGATTAGTCCATAATTAAAAGGGATAATATAGCTAAATCCTATTACTCGAAGATCTATTTGATCCGAGTTTCGCGTTTTTTGCTCGAAGACCTATTGGGTACGAGTTAGTAGTATGTTTTTTAATTTCTTCAAATTTGTTTAGGATTTAGCTATATTATCCCTTTTAATTATGGACTAATCTACTTTTTCGCGTATTTTATCATCCTTCTCACAGTCCATAGGTGGTTTCTTCTAACTTAACTTATCGTATATACTATTCTCCACCACACTCCCCCCTTTTCGGCTTTCCGTTGCTATATGCAACGCGTTTTGAAATTTTTAATGTTTAGGCTAAGTTTCTCCTTTCGATTTAACAGTCGCCAGCCAGATTTCCCGCACGGTACTGATGAGTTCCAAATAGAACGAAACCGGTCTACCGTTGGAATTTCTGGCTATTTTACTTAATTTTAATTTAGTTTATTACTCGAAGATCTATTTGATCCCAGTTTCGCGTTTTTTGCTCGAAGACCTATTGGGTACGAGTTAGTAGTATGTTTTTTAATTTCTTCAAATTTGTTTAGGATTTAGCCATATTATCCCTTTTAATTATGGACTAATCTACTTTTTCGCGTATTTTATCATCCTTATTTCCAAGCCTGGTAACCAAGTTGTCCGTTTCTTATCTTAAGATTGTCTGCTAGCCCAGTTACCGTAAGGGATTTTGGTGGTTGTCTTTACTATTTTTCACTCTTAACCATAGTACCATTTGAGTTGTTATTTTTGAATTAAATTAAAATGTCATCGTTGAGAAATGCTTCTAAGTCTCATCAAACCTTACACAAAGAACGACACCAAGTATGAACTTTATATTCGAAAACGTTTTTGAAACTACCTTTGCCTTAAAATTGCCATGCAATCATTAAAATATTTAAAATTAGCCTATATGGTTAGAGTTTAAAATTTTAGTTAAGAAAGTTATTGCTTAAGTCAGTTTAATATTCCTCATCTACAGCATGGATTCAATAGCGATGCATTTTATCCATGCTTGCTTTTCACATTTAAGTCATTGCTTTCATCCTCTCATTCATTAATGCATGCAAATTTTTAGCCTGAATCTCGTAAACAACTTGGATTTTTGGAGAAGAAAAAAGATTATAAGAAGAGAGCCAAGTATGTGTTACCTAAATTTTTATTGCTGAAGGGCTTTTGTTTCTTTGCTTTACAAGCTCTTTGTTTTCAAGGGATTTTCATCAAAAAGATAAAGTTTTGAAAGCTTTACGAAGAAAAGCATTAGCTCGTAATCCAGATGAATATTACTTTCATATGATAAACTCGAGAGTTGAAGTAAGTTTAAACGTAGCCATTTTGATTATCCTCATACCATAAATTTTTTACTTTTGCATTGAAGGATGGCTTGCATCACAAGAAAGAAAAAGCGCAGGAGTTTACACCTGAGCAGTTAAAACTAATGCAAACTCAAGATATAAACTACATAACATATCGTCGTAATATCGAAGGAAAGGTGGGTTCAGGCATATAAATTATGATAAACCATGTACAATAACCTATTGATCTTTAAAGAAAATTACCAGATTACAAGCGGAACTGCATTTGTTAGATGTTGAAGATAAACCCAAAAACAAACACACTATATTTGTCAATGACAAAAAACAAGGTAAATATTCACTTATTTACAACCTTGCATAATTGCACTTTTTATTTAAAAATACGTTTATATTTTCAGCAAAATTGTTAAACTTGGCTGAATATTTTGACACCCATCCCTCCTTACTGGACAGAACATATAACAGGCCTAAATTGGATATGCTTAAGAAATCAAGCTTGTCTGAAACCCTCAATGAGGAATCTTTTAAGGTAAATACTGATAGTGTTAAATATGAACCAAAAGATAACAAACATTTAATATCGTGAAATATTTAGAGACTTGAAAAGATGAAAAAGCAAAGATATAATGAATTGAATAACCGAATAATGCGAGAGAAAGAGTTGGCTGTACTAGAGAGAAAAATGTTTCTTAGAAAACAACTAGCTGTAAGTTTTGAGAAAAAAACTTGAGATAGTGCCTTTCTTAACCTTCAAAATTTCAGAATAAAAAGGAAGAAGTTAAGAAAATTAAAGATGGAACTAAAACTTCAGCCCCTGTATATTTATGGAAAAAAGAACGCAAACGATAATATTCATTGCTAATAAAAATATATTTTGTGACACAAAACTCTTTAATTGAACCTCAAAGCAAGCAATGAATTTAGAATTCCCTAATAAATGACACTTAAAAGAAAACCCTTCGGATTTATTCCTGTATTACGCAAGAAAGACTGAAGTATTGCCCCTGTCATAGCAGGAACGTGAAATATTAATTTAATCACCTGATGAGATCTTAAAATTTCTCAGTATAAATGGTTAAGATAATCACTTCTTTAAACAGTATTTAAATCTACTACAGTCTACATTGATGAATATTATTGACCAATACACTTTTGACAAGGAAAAGACCCTTTTACCTGGTTAATGCCATTAGAGGCTGATTTATAAATTCCTTTAGTTTTATCAACAGTCTATATCACCAATTTTAAATTGGTTAAAAACCGCAAAAAATATTAAATTTCCTTGTTTCATTCACTAATGATTTTAAATTCCAATTAGTTTAGTTCCAATTGCGTAAAATAGTGTTAAGAGGTTTTTTTATAACAAATCAGTAACGTTTTCCATTTGAATTCTCGAGATTCGCTCTGAATCCATCGCTGACTTAATTGATCACACTCTGATTGACAAAGAAATGGAACATCTACAGATCAGTTTCAATTCCCTTTCCGCCTAAAGTTCAAATTGGCCGGTGAATAACCAATGTATTTCTTATGAAGAATGACTATCCAAGAAAAGTAAGCTCCTTAGCCCTAAAAAAATCAATTCAGCTTTGCTCTATCATGTGATCTTATGCACCCATGTTAATATTTTGGGGGAAGTAAACAACACCAGGGCTACCACCTAAATCTAGAAAATAGTAAAATAAAGACCAATGTTTTCCTGTACACAATGAAAAACCTTTAATTAAAAACAAATTAAACTCCATTTTAAATTTTAATTAAGTTTTTCTTATTGCATGAGAAAATGTTGGTTTTTACTTTTAGTATAATATACACTAGTTTTGAAGTATTATGAATTTTATGATATATATCTGAATATAATTAGAAGAATAACGGACTTTTCAAATTAAAAATAGGGACCAATGTTAAACAAAATTAAATCTTTAATTCAACTAAATTATCTCAAAAACAGATTCCAAAAATTTATTTAGTTTGTACTTAATTAAATAGTTATGTAATAATTTGTAGCTATTTAGTCATAATATGCCTCAGTTTTGACCATTTCATAAAATGACTTTGAACAGAGTATAAAAATATTTAAAACTGATGGTGCTTTTCCCCAAATTTATAAGAAAATATTTAGGGACCAAATCTTAATTTTAAGTAGAATAGAGAATAAATTCAGTATACCAAATAAATTTAAATCTTTCAATGAATGACAATATTTAATGTAAGATAATGGAAGATTCTTTATATAACAAATATAATTTATAATTGGTCACTGGGATGAATAAGTTCTAAAAACTTATCCACATCCATCTTCTCAAACAACTCCTGAAAATAATTTTTTCTATTAATAGTTTATTAGTTTTCTAGATCAAACAAGCATTTTAAATACAAAATAACAAAAATTAATGATTTGTAAAAAATGGTTTAAATAAACAATAAAATTTATTTAAAGATTCATTCTTATTTCACACGTAAATATCACTGGAGGATAAATACTTCATCTTAAACATTGGATTTTAAATAAGTTTTATTGATAATTAAACCATATTTAAACATCAATATAAATTAAATTAGTTTCATAATTACAAAAAATACATTGAGAACCAAAATAATACTTACTGGTACTTGACTTCTTTTCTTTTCCTAATATAAATAAAAATTTATTAGTATTGAGTTCCCTGATTGCAAGATTAATCTCGAGTTTAAGTAATATATCTGCTCTCAAATGGAAACTGAATTTAAAAAAATTTAACTGCGTCTAGTATTGGTCACAGTTGGACAAAATCTTCATAATTGGTTAAATAAAAGGGAAATTTAGTTATTATTTAGTTCATAAAACTTTAATTTTTTCAATTGTCAAAATAGTTGTTAGATTCTCAATTAAGAGTCTAGTAAATAAATATTTTCAGTCTGAGATATAGTGTTACTGTTTCAATTAGAATTGCAAATTTCAATAACACCCAGGAAGTCTTGTTCACTCTTAGTAACTTGAATAAGTTCTTCGTTCTTATTAAAAATAGTTATATAAAACTAACCTGAAGGTTTTTTCTTTTAAGCCCTTTTCTGACACGCATCTCCGAAATGACATTTGATAATTTCTCAGCTTTTGCATTTAATGGAACTATACTTGACAAAGAAGCTTGCGTTAAATTATTGCCATCCGTTTCATGTATTAGAGGTCTCTCTTTAGATTTCCTAAATTTCTTATTATCTTTGATATTTGGTTTAGTGTTTCTATCATTGGAGCATGTTAGAGATTTAAAATCCTTCATATTTATTGTAGACAAAACAGTCACTTCTCTCCCCTTAGTTGTCTTTAAATGTGTTTTGTGGACAACAGGATCATTTATATCCGTTCTCTTCATTTCTTTACCAATTGAGCCTTCTTTACAAGATTTTTCAGCAGCTGATTTTGTTTCCTGCACTCGTGTAAGGTCATTATCTGGAAAGGGGGATTTTGCTTTTAAAAGCTGGGTTTTGTTTTCCAGGCTTGCATTAACCATCCGATCTTCAGTGACACCTGGTTGAGTAGCAGCTATAGTCAATGGATTTTGCGCTGGTGAAGCTTGTGTTATAACTTTCTCCTTATCATTTATGGAAGAACCCTCCAAATTCTTTATAGTCATTTCCTTTGACACAGCTTTTAAAAGTACTCCGGCTTTAGGTAAGGATTCTAATGTTCCAGCCAATTCCTTAGGACTGGGCTTCGTTGATGGTTTGTTATTAACTGTATTCACATTATCAAACCTAAGAGTCCTTACATGTACTAATTGATCTCTATTAGCGCTTTTTAAGTCAGCAGGATTGAGAACCTTTACTGTTTGGTTTTGGTTACTGCCATTAAGGATAATTCCACTTGGCTTTTTTAAGATATTAGCCGGTTTTATAGGTGTTCGTTTGATTATTTTATTTAATCCGCCAATGGACACTAGAAAAATAAAGTAATATTTATAAATTTAACGCTAGATTTTGATACAATAAAGTATCGTACCATTGCTAATTTTTGCAGATGTTTGTTGAAGAAATGGCATATTCAGATTAGTCATTGTACTACTACTTTTTTGATCCAACATTACTTGAGGCAAGTTTAGCACAGGACCTAAAATGGCTTGTCTTAGGTTTTTGATGAGCAGACTATATACCAAAAATAACTTACTAAGAAAATGAACATCAGGAAAAGCAATCTTAACTGGCGTCACAGCTGTCGCATTTACCACAAAAGTATTACAACTATTTCCACCAAGATTCAGCTGCATGTTAGTGGGCAAGGTTGACATTATAGGTTGATCCAGAACTCTGATGCATGTTCCAAATTCGGAAGATTCAAATGGAACACCAGGGCTTGATTGATAAGTTTTGTTCTGGACACTCGTAACAGCACTTTCATTTAAGAAGGAGGATTGTACAATTTGTGAAGAGATACTATTGAGACTGTCGTGGCTTATCACCCAAACATTATTTGGTTGAGTAGATCCATCCCTAACTGGGCTCATTTCAGTTATCTCACAAAACAATTGACTAGATGGTTCTTCCACTATATCTTTCTCATTTTTGGAAGAAATTGTGGGTGTTGACGATTGGGATATACTTTGGCTACCTTTAGGTGTTTTTGGTTGTTGTTCGTCATTAACAGGCTGTGGTTGTTCATTAATAGCATGGTGAATTTCTGTTGTTGAATTTTTCTGGGCTTTCACAGCCTCAGCTAGATCATTCATGCATGTAACAGCATCAAAGCTGTCTTGGGCAGATTCCACTGGTTTGTCTGGAAAATGAATATCAGCATAGGCAAAAAGTATTTAAGTCCCTAAGAACCACGTCCTAAAATCTGTACATATGGTCATCTGTAGGTTGTAAAACTATGGTTATTTTGATATTGAACAATTCCAGATCCGATGGGTAAACATTTTATGAATAGAAGTTATTAAAACATACCTTATTTTTCTGTACGAATAACGATGAAGAAAAACTAATAATGCCTGCTTTAGCCACTACCTATCTAGCTTTCAATGGCAAACCAAAGAGGGTGTGGTGATAATTTATGGTCGCGAATAGTTAAGTAATTTTTTTATTATTTAAAACTTTAGCTTAATAATACTTTTATAGTAAATATTATTTTAACAAGAAATGTTGACCCAGCAGATCTGGGATTTATATTAAATTTTAATTGTCATTCAATGAAAATGAAATACTAGTTTTTCAACCTAATTGGGAAATACTATACTTAAAATTATAAGTTCATGGTTCTTAGAGATGTAAATATGTTCTTAGTAGAGTATAGATACCTACCAAACAGCAAGTTCATCATGTCAACAAAAACTGGATCTGATTCAGTCTTCTCAATTATATCCTTAATAAGAGTTTCTGATATATTTGACTCTGGAACTGGGGTTTTTGGTTGAATTCCATCAATTTTAATAGCTTCTACAGATGTTTCGTGTTTATCAGTGAACACCACTTGATTGATATTCTCCGTTAATTTATCAATTAGTGGTGTGTAATTGATCAACTCTTCAAGCATCGCCTAAAAAACAAAATTGAAAATAATATAATCATTACCACATAGTGTTCGTACGGGGTCAAAATAAAGCTATCCTCGAAAAAAATGTCGGGGTTGGGGGAAAATGTCAGGGGTTTTTGGGGTGGGGTTAAACTATCCCAGAAAAAAATTGTTTGGATCAGGTAAGGAAACCGCCGAAAAAAATAATACTGGCTTATTAATAACTAAAAGAACCAAATAATTTCGTGGAAGGAGGTTTATAGTAAAAAACCATTACCAAATAAATAAGCTTGTTTCCAATTCCAAAGTTCAAACTTCAAACATACATTCCCGAAAATTAACCCCCGAAACATTTTATTTTTTATCTTCGGAACCCCCGAAACATTTTATTTTTTATCTTCGGTACCAGGTCGGGGAAAATGTTGGGGGTTTTCGAGGTAAGAGTCCCCATACGAACACTATTACCACCCAAAAATTAAAATTCCACATACACCATAATTTGATGTATCTTCAAGTTGATTTGATTGTGAATGGGTACTGTTATTCAATGGAACCGATTCTAAGGTTCTTGGATGTTTTGTAGTTGACGGAGAAGAACTCAGTAGCCTTCTTCTTGGGATTAAGCTGTAGAAATTAAAATTATTATTTGCTATGCAATTTCCCTTTTTTGGAAAATAAAGAAAAAACATTACTTTTTTCTCCTTGGCGAACAGAAACTGTTGTCCATTGATGGAGAAAATTGTTTAACTGGAGTAGTTAAAGACGCCACTTGAGATCGTTGTTGGGCTAGTTCATATCTAGGAGAGTTGAAATCGGGATATCTTGAAGGTAATTCCGGTTGAACTGAATTCACTGGTGTTACATCGTCACTCGAATTCAAGTGAAATGGATCTTCCATCTGGCTTCGGGATGCTGAAAATCTGGGAGATCTGAAGAGGCAGCTCGGGCTGGTTTTTGAGAAATCCAAAGGAGAGTTCTGTCTCAAGGAGTATCTTTTGACAGGGGTTTCAAATTCTCTATAATTTGTTTCTCCAAGCGTGGAATTTAATGTACTAACTGCTGGACTTGACAAATTGGGACTAAAATTAATAGTAGAATTACCACTACTACTGAAAATTTGAGAAGAATTCACATTGGGTACTGTAAAAGTTATTTCTGGTATCGACACTGATATGGTGGGGCAACTTTTTTCAGGTGTATTCTTATTAGCAGTTTGACCAGCAACACTATGTTCGCTTACTATCACCACACATCCTGTTTCTTGGGCATTCACTGCTGAGGTACTCGCAGTTAAATTATCAATAGCAATCAATGAAGATGAACAAGATTTGGCGCTTTGGCGTAAATACGAATGGGAAATAGTTTCACTATGGTTTGAGATTGGAAGTATTGATGCACTAGCTTGTGATGTAGAGAAAGTTTGGGTAAAATAAGTATTGCTTTTCGTATGATTAGTAGAGGAAGTACTTGTTAAGCGTTTTGTACCCACACTATTATTTGTTTCCACGGTAATACCAGAGTCACAGTGTTCTTTATTATTTAAACTTCTAGTTTTCACTATTTGGGTTGAACTAGCTGTTTCAATAGTGTTTTTCATTGTATCCAAAGAGGATATTGTGATAGAATTTAATTCCTTTAATCTGTTCACATTTTCCAAGTGTAAAGTTTGAGAACTGGCACTTTCGCAGGCATTTCTGTTAGATGAATTAGGGTGAAAGTCAATATTGCATTGAGAAAGGCTTTGCACGCCACATGAAGAATTGGAAGAATTCAACTCTTCCGTTCGATTTTCATTAGAAACAGCTGTAGAAGTCAATTCAGGGTTTACAACACCTTTTTGATTATTTGTACTGCGTTTTTGGTTGGCTGCAAAAAAAAAAATTAAATTTTTATATCACCCAATCTGTTTCTCAATAACTAAAATAAAAAATTATGCCATACCTGAACATGTTGTTAATGGTAACAAATTACCAGTTTTACGTGACAATTGATTAATACGTTTGGCCATAGAGTTCTTGAGTTTATAAGGTTTAACGACTCCCTTCACTTTGTTTGTCTAAAAATTTAGAAACATACTCATAGTCAAGGCATTAGATGTCAATGAAATATGGTTAATATACTTACATTTTGCCTTTTTCTAATTTCATAAAGCTTCAACATACGTTGAAGATTGGGCAAAACATTAATGAAACTGTCTGCAAAGTTTAAAATGTCTTCTTCTGGACACAAATCTATGGAATTTGTAATGCAAATTTACCCATAAGATATACAAGATTTAATTTAGCTCAAACCACCCTGACTCCCTAAGTTAATACCACCGAAATATTACTGTATACGATTTTATAAGAGGGCCCGCTTAAAAAGAGAGATAGATTAATAAAAATTACGCACTTAAGTGTGTAAATACATAGAAGCTCTTCAAAATTTCCATTATTGAATGCCCTTCGATGGATGTTGGGTGTTTGACTCCATTTTTAAGGCATTCCGCATACTCTTTCAAATGAACACACTCAGATAAAAAGAGATTTTCTGTTTGGGAGCAGCCAGTTTCTACCAAATAGCCTAAAAAAGGGTTGCATAAGTTTTTATTTGATCAGATTTGTAACTAAATAATTTAACAAACCTAGAACAAGTCTGGCTTCTTCTGATGGCATGTACCCATGCATATTGGTAGTTCCACCTCAGAAATTTCCAAAGAAAAACATCTAACGGTATTGAAAATTTGTAATAACCTAGAAATGCTGAGAAAAAAGCGCCAATTTGACAAGTTATTTTATATTTTAAATAAAAGAGGTTGCTCAGGTTGATAAGAGAAGGCGCCACGGAGCGTCGTGCTTCGTGACCTCATGCTGTGACGAACTTTGAAGCATGGATTAATCCATGGATGAATTGATTGTTTTTAATTCATACATGATTAATCTATTACTAGGATCTAGAATTAATAAAGTGGTATTCGATTATCACAGTTTACCGTAGATTGGAGCTGATAATGCTAATTTGGGAAAATTTTTGTTGGGCCCCGAAATACATTAGACTAGATTCACGAGAACTTACATTGTTGGTCGGTGGTGTCGCTTTTATCGAAAAGCTATTTGATATAGCGGCGCGCTGTTATCTTGTGATATCGCAAGTGAAAAGTTAATGTGTCGATGCAAAAAAACGAGTTTTATGGGGTTGTTTGACCTTTGCATCCAAAAACAAATATAATTTAAAATACTTCTAAATAAGAAAATTTATCCTAATGCCTCAGGCAGTGATTTTGGGGTTTTACTAAATTTTAGCCTTTGAGCTTATTCGATAATTCAAAATAACAGCCGTAAAAGCCTCAGACTAGTAAAAGGGCAACGCACGTCATGGTGCAGGGGCCAGGGGGGTAAATATTTCATATCTTATTGGTAAAATTATCTGCGCATGGCCACCAGGTGGGAAAAGCTAAGGGCTCCAATATCTTTGATCAGAACTCTATTATACCTACCCCCCCCCCCCCCCCCGGGCCAGGGCCGCCTCTAAAGGTGTTTACTATTAAATTATTATAGGCTTCTGCTGTTACAGGTCTAAATAATTTTCAGTCTTTTTAAATATTTTTATTTAATTCTTATTAAACTGGTTATAAATACAGGGTGTTTTGAATTGCTCTGACTGGTCATTATTTTCAGAAACTGCAAGAGATAGAGTTGTTAAATTTTCAGGGTATTATTTCTAGTGTGGGGTCGCTTTAAATCCTAAATTTCAGAAAAATCGGTAATAATTTCGGGTTTTTGTAAAAAATATTTTTTCACCGGTAGGTGCTAGAAAAAACGTTTCATGAGAAAGTTGTAGAGTGCTATCGAAAATGTTCAAAGAAATTGGTTTCATTGGAAAAGAACACTTTTTCACGAAGATGTGAGCTGATGAAAAAACAAGCTATCCATAGGGGCCAATAGAATTCGCAATTTTGTACGTAAATGAAAGAAATGTCCGAATGATTAATTGAACATTTTATAAAGTAATATGCTAGACCTTGCGCGTCCTAAGTGTTTTACTGAGTTAAAATCCTTTGTACAACCATAAAACATTTCAAAGAGAATGGCTAATATTAGAATCGCATTGTATCAAATATATTATTTAGATCGAAATATATTATCTACTTTGTTTAAATTTACTCTTTTACCTTAAAACCATAATTAAATAAAGCAGACAAGTTGTTGACTGCAGTAATTACGTCACTGCAGTCAACAACTTGTCTGCTTTCAGTAATTGACCAGTTTCAATAGTCGCACCTATCGATAATGTTCAGAAATGTTCGAGTACCACTAGTACGGACAGTTTCAGTAATTTTATCGAGTGTTTTTATTTTGTCTCGGTTGGCCAAGGTGGTACTTTGAGCGAGACAAGAATTTAACACGTGCCTACGTTTATTTCACTGCCAAGTTATGTTGACCCTGATTATTGAAACTCGTTTACTATGCTTTTAAGGTAAAAGAGTCAATTTAAACAGAGTAGATAATATATTTCGATCTAAACAATATATGCCCCTATAAATAAAATAAACAAGCCGGGCCACGTTTTTCGAGATCGAAAGAAAACTTTAAAGTCGGGAGGTTGAAATGGTCCCGTGATTAGGTGATGCTGCCATCTACATCGTTTTTAGGAACTAATTCTTGATATTTATGCTTGTCTTTCGTCCGCTACGTTGTAAATTTTATGATTTGTTCACTCTTTATACATTCTTAAGAAAACTTTTTATCTTATATTGACCTTTTTCTTTAATTAACTTTGTAAATTATTTAACTGATATTGTATCATTAGAATCGTTACAGCTAAGCTAAGAAAACTTGTCTCTTCTAATATTAGCCATTCTCTTTGAAATGTTTTATGGTTGTACAAAGGATTTTAACTCAGTAAAACACTTAGGACGCGCAAGGTCTAGCATATTACTTCAGAGCACATCACTTGTCGATAAATAAGTCCAGTTTATGACGTTTATGGGAATATAATTACAGATCTTGCCCGTTATTTGATTTCATTACTTTTATGGCCTAGAGTAATATAGGACGTGACGTTTTAGTTTAAAGGACCTTGCAATTTTTAACCGAATGGTTTTTGGGTGGATTTTACGCCTTTTTGTTTATAACAATAGAAGTGAAGTTATTATAATACCTTCAAACGTAACAAAGCGGAAATAATATTTATAAACAAAATTGGAAAGTGAACTTTCACCTATTTGGAATATTGAGAACTGCCTAGCTCTTTCAAATTCAAAGTATTTTATTTTTTATGAGTTAAGTCGGTTGTCAAGGGGCCAAGTCTTCAAGCGACTTATAGCCCCTTTTTGTCATTAATAAAATTAACAATTTTTTGATTAATAAAGAAAAAAACAAACAAACATTAAAAAAAAATTAACAAATTTGAAATAAATAAAAAATAAAAAATAAAACAAAAGAGTATAAACAAAAACGAGAAGAAAAAAAAATTAACTCATTAACATTATATAAAAAAGGTCTTGGAAGATTAAATTTATTTAAAGATTACATTTAAAAGCTATTTAGTATTATGTTTTTAAAAGAACTTGTGACTGCATTTATAGTTCTAAGACCTTGTATGTTTGTATAGTACATATTAAATAAAATAACTCCTTGGTAGAATACAGAACTAAGTTTTTTCATTGTGCGACACATCGGAGGTTTTAATAATTTTTTTTGTCTGGTTAGGCGTTTTTCTATATTGAATTCAAATAAGGGGGTACACATAAGGCTTATATTTTTGTAAATAAATTTCAGACATGACATTTTATATAGTTGATCAATATTTAAAAGTCTACTTTTTGTATATAAGGGTTTTGATGGAGCAAGCCAGTTTAGATTATAGATTCCTCTTAGGGCTCGTTTTTGTAGAGTTTTAACTCTATTTAAATTATTATTTGAGGTATTACCCCAGATCACAATTCCGTAGCTTAGATGAGAATAGAAAAAACTATAGTAAAGGTTAAACAGAGCACTCCTTGGAAAAAACTCTTTACATTTTCTAATAATATAAGTTGCGCCAGCCAGTTTTTTACATAAGTAATTTATATGACTATTCCATGTTAGTGTATCGTCCAACCATACCCCTAAATATTTAAATTTATGTACTCTTTTTATTTCAACTCCATTTATAATACATTGTGTACGTTTAGATATTGTTTACTTTAATTTTTTGAAAATGTGACCTCATTATACTCTTTAATTCATTTTTTAATGTTAATAAATAAGCTTCTACGATTGTTATTAAACTTTACACGTTTTGAACTGTGTTTATTACTCATTGGCATCGTTTACCGCCCTCTGGCGGCACACTGCCCACCCTGACACTGGCGAGACAAGATAGGAAGTAGTTTACATTTGTCCCAATACTAGTTTTGGGTGACGTAGGGTACGCGACGATTGTATTAATAGTTGTAGACTGAACTAAGGCTTGGTTCAATAGAAAACAGGGTATTTAAATACGGAGCAGCTACAAAAGAGCGAGAAATGGCTTGTTTCAATAGAAAACAGGGTAATTAAATACGAAATAACTACAAAAGAAACAGAATTTTTTTATTTCAATGAAAAACAGGAATGTGCATTCGGAGAAGCTACAAAGTGCCAAAGATGGCTGGTTTCAATGGAAAACAAGGTAATTAATACAGAACGAAAATAAAACCACATTTGCATAGTAAAAATTAAATAACATTTATTAAAATGCTAGTCACGACTAGTTTCGCTACCGTTCGGTAGCATCATCATTCACACACCTGATGATGCCACCGAACGGTAGCGAAACTAGTCGTGACTAGCATTTTAATAAATGTTATTTAATTTTTACTATGCAAATGTGGTTTTATTTTCGTTCTGTATTTTAATGCATAGGGTTAGCTATACCTTCTCAAGGTAATTAATAACGAATCAGCTACAAAAGAACCAGAAATTGCTAACCTAACCTAACCTAAACCTAACCCAACCTAACCCTAACCTAACCCTAACCTAACCTTAACCTAACAAGCCTTGAAACGAGCCATTTCTCACTCTTTTGTAGCAGCTCCGTATTTAATCAATATGAACATCAATATTCTAGTCTACAACTATTAATACAATCGTCGCGAACCCTACGTCACCCAAAACTAGTATTGGGGCAGATGTAAACTACAGTCACAAGATCTGTTATTATATTCCCATAAACGTCATAAACTGGACTTATTTATCGACAAGCCCTATGGCGGACAACCCCCACCCTGACACTCGCAAGACTATTGTTGTCGAACTCAGCGCCCCTTTTTCCCTACAATCCACCTATAAATATGTTCCATACATAGTTTCCAAGTACATCCGTCATAGCGATCATTTTAACCTTTAAGACCACTTTTTCACCTAGAATCAACCATCAAACCTTCTGCATAATTTTTTTAAATCGCGGGTCGCTCCGGTTTAGTACTTCTTATGTGTTTATTACTCCATGGCTTCGTTACCGACTCGCTGAACTGTACATTTGTCACCATAGCTTAAGAACTATACCAGATATGAACATCTCCTTTGGCAGGACACAATGGGAGCTTAATATGAAACTGTATACCAAATTTAATTTAAATCGGTTCAGTAGTTTTTGCTGTAGAGTGGTCTGCGAGGAGAAGATGGAAAAAGAAGAAGAAGAAGAAGAAAAATTAAGCCTTACTTTGCCCATTACTACGAAACGTCGCCTCAAACCTGTTCGATGGAATTCGTATATGTTTGTCGCGTTCCTGTAACCTTTCAAACGATACATCACTTGTTTTGATTCGACCTATAGTTTTTGAGATACGACGGGGTAAAATCGGCTTCATTCTGACTCGAGATAATATAGCAAGTGCTCGGGTAGGTGTTCTTTACCCGGACCTTGCATAGGGACTACCGTCCCTTTTGATTTAATCATGGATAATGATTAACCGTCCCCGACCTCTAGTTGTGATTGTGAAGAGTGGTCCACACGTCGTTCGTCGATCATCCGAGATCGTCGCTTGCACTTCTGACGCTTGCTCGAGGTTACGCAACGAAATAGGTTAGAACGGTGTCTTCCATGTTGATGTTTTGACGACCTGGTCCATGAAATCTGGGATTGACGTTTCCGTAAGTCTGAAAGTCACGAACAGCTCCAGGAACGGTGTTGTGACTTGTGGCTTGGTCTTCTATCTGGATATCGAACGGTGAACAATTCACTAAACCTATGCGCGTTACGATTGGCTTCACCATGGACTAATCAATACAGGGACGGAAGGCAGAGTAAGAATTCCCATAGAAACAGAGCCGTACCTAGCCCGAATGGCGCCCTGGGCAAAAAAAAAAATCAAAATGGCGCCCCCAGAACCTTAGGTAAAAGTTTTTAATTTTTGCAATATCCAATTTAAATGAAAATCTTTGATTTTGCGCCCCTAAAACTTTGGCACCCTGGGCCACTGCCCCGCTCGCCCTACTCAAGGGACGGTTCTGCATGATCACCAGAATACATTAGTGGCTTGTTGATTAGACTCAATAAACGTTAGAGAATGGTTGAAAACAAAAAGATTTCACAATAAATACTAATTGATACGTTTTTAGGCCTACTGTAGGCCTAAATTAGCGTTTTGATAAATTACATGTACTTTTTTAAAGGAATTTAATCTATTAACGTGATTTCTTTGCCCCTATGGACAGCTTATTTTTTTTCCAAAAAATGCCCAATCAGAGCAATTCAAAACACCCTGTATAACGGTAACACGGTATTACCTAAACCAATTATTATTTCGTCTTGTGTGGTCTACTACATCATTTAAAATATGTCACGTATGAGGGAAATTATAAAGTTTTAGTTTCACTTTCGAATATGTAACGTCCACGGTCCACCCTGGTTGGTTTTTACGATTTTAAACGGTTAATTCAGGATTATTAAAATTTGTTAACCAATAACTATATGTATTATCAAAATCATGTAAATAATAATAATAATAATCAGCTAGGCTAATACTCAAGGCACCACCTTAGGGCTAAGTCATCAAGCGACTTTTAAAGCCATTAATCCAGGTTGGCCGGGTTACAATGCCTAGGAGGGTGGTGGCAGGCCCTTCACGCCACGCGAGCCAACAGCTCCCTACACTAACTATTACCGTTAACCTCGACCAGTTTTTATGGAAGGGGAAACCGAAGAACTCGGGGGAAAACCCATTAAGTAATGAAGTAATAAAAAATACCGAATAGAAAAAGAACTTACAAATTTAAATGTCAGTGTCAACTGTGAAATGAGTGATCTACATACAGACGCAACTACAGAGTATCCAATTGTCCGACGGACTTGGACTTCTAACTCACGGTTATTATTACGTTAGTAGCCGCCGGATTCAGGAAAGCAAAATGAGTATTTGGATAATACTAATACGGATGTATTTATATTTATGTTTTATTATTTTCGAGTTAGTGAAATATTTTCGCTGCCCGAACCTTTTTGACCGCGATCGGGGGAACTATGTTGGGCACTTTAGGGGCGCCGAGCCCTTTTTTACCCTTGGGGCGCACCGGGCGTGCGCCAGATCGCCCTTATGGCCAGTCCGGCCTGGATAACGCTGAAAGTCGACTCTTGGCGCTTCAAAGTGCGGTTGATATTCTCCCAGCGTTTTCAGCTCTCACTTCAAGTCACATGTTTGAATGTAGCCAATAAGTCTATTCGGTGACACAAATAAACATATTTCGTCTGCTGCTTTTCTACACGTGTTTTCGTCGTTTCGTAAACCCTTTCAAAAGCCACAATTGGTTTTTTTTTCGTAATTATAATGTGCAGTCATTGCACATAAAAGCACTATACGGTTTGCTTTCCTCGGAGCCATTTTACGGGTGTCTCATATTATGGAACTAATTAACTTAATTGGTTCCATGCTCGTATTATCATCACGTGACCACAAGTTGAGTGATCAGCTGATGCTCACAAGCACATTTGTAAACAAACCCTTACTCAATCAGCCTTATTTGCTTGCTTTTTTATCATTACATTTAGCAGTATTTTAACCCGGAAAATGTATTTTAACATTACGAATTATGTTCCAGCTGGTTGAACCCTTACGCTGGAGACATTTATCCTAAGCCACGCAATTTGTTCATGAAGTCTTTTTTTCTGAATCCCAAATTCATTTCTAAACCACGCAGATTTCGGAAACACAAATATTTCTTCTCCAAGTTCATCCCATAAATACTTCAAATTCAAGAAAGAATTTATGTTGAATATTCAATTCCCGAGTTTATATAAAAGTTAATAATATTTTTTATCTCAGTTGTGTTGTGGTGTACGTTATTATTATTATTTTCCACAGTTTTCCATTTTAAACAAATCATTTAAAACATATTTTAAGAACCCATTTAAAATTCACCAATTTGTTTAAATTTTTTTAAACTTGTTTTTTTTTAAATTATTTTTTATATATTTTATATATTTTTTAGGGATGCACCGATATATCGTCCTATTTTGGAATATCGGTATCGGCCAATAGCGGCTTAAGCGAAGCCGATATTGGCTGATACCGATATTATACAAATATTTTCCGAAAAACATTTAAAAATAACAAAATTCTCGATTAACTAACTAATATGGATGTTAGAACGATAGGTAGCCCTCCGGCCAGCCCGTGTTTTCAAAACGCCGGCAGCGCCGTCGATATTAAGAGAACCTCTAAACGTGGGACGTCTTGTTTCTATTCCCTCAAGCACAAATTTTGGCGGTGCCTCCTCCATGTTTTGTCCTTGACGGAATCTAAAGACGGATTCTCTATCACGCATGACCCACCGACGGCGCTGCCATTTTTCGTCCCTCGCCTCATATCCTTCTAACATATAGGATCCTTGATCAAATAGTCGAATATTCGAAAAGATAGGAAAAAAGTATTTGGTATTTTCAAATAGTTTGCAAACTGGTCGAATAACCGCGGGTCTTTTTCTAATTTGTTGAGTTTCAAGGCCATCAGAGGAGAACGCTGTGAAATTTCCGAAGTAGTGCTAATTTCTGGCACCTCTCTTTAGGCCACAGCGGCAAGGACCATATAAAGAGTATCTTGCACGTCCATTATTTATACCGTGTGTATTAAAACTTCTTAGCGAAAGGCAGACGCTGTTTATTCTAGCGCCTATATATCTTTATTTGTGAGAGTTGCCATTTTATTACAGGTCTGATTTCAAACAGTGCATGCAAGGCCGCTTCACGCGGTCAAGTGCACGCGACGTCTCGAGCTGATGAGCACGTGCAGGCGTCCTTGCCTGTACTATTTTAAATTAGGCCTGTAATGAAATGGCCGACTTCGTAAAAGAGCGTATTGGCTAGATTATTCGCGTGTTCTTTGTTATGGGATTTTAGCAAAGTAAAACTAAAGCGTAAACCAAGCTCAAAACAAAACTAATAACTGGGAGAAAGGTTGAAGTAAGTAACTTTTTGGATTTTTCGGTTTTGAATTTTTGAGTTCACTAAATTATTGGTTTCAAATTATTATAAATTAAATTAAATATTTTTTTATTTGTAATAAATAAAAGATCTGCTCCTTCGTGTTTTACATATATTTAAAAACTCGAGATTTTAATGAAGTGTAAACTTGCAAAGCATGAAAAATATAGCAGATCCTTTGATTTTAATTGTAGTTAGTAGTTACTAAAGAATAAAAGTCACTAGCTGACTTGGACCCGGGGGAGTTAAACTTCGAAAATGTGTATTTTAAATTTTGTTTGTAAAAGTTTTCTTTGAAAAAGTTTAGTATTATAGTTTAAATTTATTAAATAAAATAAAATAAAATATAAATTTTACATTTGGTTTAGTATTTTACTATTGCAAGTAAAATGAACAGTGATTTAAATTACCTTTTTATTTTTTCACAAATATGCAAACTATTTGGTTATTTCAAAACCAAATACGTCGAATTATTTGATATTCGAAATACTATTTGGTATTTTATCAGTTAACTGGCTTAAAATTTTGCTCTAAAAAATTATTTGACGTGTGTTGAAAAACAATATTTGATATTTGATTCGATCACCAAAAAATTGTATTTGCACACCTTTATTTATCAAATTCATTGAAATTTTCTCAATTTTACCCAAATTTGGATGAAGTTTACCCAAACTTGTTAAATTTCACCCAAAGTAGCTCAAATTTAGCATTTAAGTTGAGATTTGAAAATTTTATTATTTTTTTATTTTTCGAAAATCTTTCACAGTAAGTAAGTCAAACCGAGAAAATCCCATGTTTTTTTAAATGTAGATTTTTTCATTTTAAGTTGTCAAAAACATTTTCGGTGCCATAGCAAAACGGAAGCCCAGCGTAACTTTTCCCTTGGTGAAAATTTATGTTACCCCAAGGTCTACATACCCCCGAGTTTCATCAAAATCGGTGATTAACACCACGGGTACACTCCTCGTAAGTGTTATACTTAAAATAAAAGTTTCTCATTGTTGATATTTTAAATCTAAGTTACTTGGGTCAGGAGAAATAACATATACAAAATTTAAAAAAATCAAAGTAACGTCATTTCCGTTTTTGGGGGTCAAATGAACCCCCCTCGTGTCTTCTGAAATAATGATTTAAAACCAATTTCGGTGCGAAATTAAGATACACTGAATAGTTTTTAATGTTCAATTATAATTGAAATAAAAAATAGATACATATATAAATTCATTCATGATAAATACAAAACGTTTAAATTGCACTGTATTGAAAAAGCGACCTCTATATGCAACATTACAAATTAAAAATATTTTTTTTTTCAAAATAAAAAAAACTAAAATAAACGTTTCTCATTGTTGATATTTTAAATATAAGTTACTTAAGTCAGGAAAACTAACATTTAAAAAAATTAAAAAATCGAAGGTGACGTCATTTTCGATTTTTGGGGGTCAAATGAACCCCCAATACCTTAATATCTTATACAATAATAGTCCGATTTAAATTTAATTACCAGACTCAGATTTCTTGTCGAATTTGTGATAAAGTGACTCATTTTTATTAGTATTGGGTAATTTCACTGCGAGTTATGGTCAAATATTTGAATTTTTGGGGCCGCGAAGCCTTCGTTGTGTGTAAATTTCAATAAATCATAGAGGAGTAAAAACGCGAACAAGTAAAGAGACCAATAAGTAGGGGAGAAAACTAAGCTTTAATGGGGAAAAATATGCGGTACTTCGGCCGATAGGCCTTCAAGGCGAAAAACTTTAATACGACTAACCGACAATTTGAAAATGTTTTAATTTTTTTAAGACTGATTTTTTATGAATTGTTTTGGTCTTTTTTTGGTAGATTTGGAAATCACGTTTTATAAGTTCAAAATCCCGCATTACTACGACTGTACGAGTACTCGAACATAATCGATTACTCGGCACTTTTTGAAGTCGAGTACTCGAACTACACCCCGAATAAGTAATTGGAAAATACTCGTCGATTATCGAGTACCAAAAATTTGCATAATTGGGTACTCGATTATTTGAATAAGCTGCTCTAAGAGGGATTTTTGCAACTTTTTGGAAGACTAACAAACAACAAATGCTTTGAATGACCTTGGGGATCACGGTTGTTACACACAATCCTAAGGATTTGTGTGTATTAGTTTCACGTACAGTGTAGCCGATGCCGATGCCGATTCCGCCGTGTCACGCATATCTCTTCAACAGTTAGGTGTAGAAAAGTCAATGATAACTCGTTCGAATGTACATACCTTGGCATCGATAGCCTTTCATAAAATTTTTAAATCGGAGCCCTAGAAGTTGGGCAAATGCCCATTTTACTATTTTCGGTGGTTTCGCTTTGTGTGGTAGATATTTTATTTAAAATTATGTCCGATAACGTTAAAAAAATATTTTTGGTTAGGTTAGGATTGAGCTGATCTACACCTTCGGCTATATCAGTAACTATTAAATTTAAGTTTTCGTGGTAATTTGCGGGACTCCAATTTTCGCGGTTTTATATTTTCGCCTAAAAGTCTACATAACGTTCTTTAAATTTAAGTCCGATTTTCATGAGAGTTATATTTTTGAATACCTGTGGTTTCCATAAAACCTTGATTTGCAATTAAGTTGCTTAATTTTAATTCTAAGTAATGTTTTTTTTCGAAAGCGTATACGAACCCCCGCAACTTCCGACATAGTAAATCGGCGTGCTTATAGAGGTCTACCCGTGAGTTTCCCTCTCGCATTTTTCAAGGCCGTTCGCGCCGCGCTTTCAACGTATGACCAGAAGTAAAAATAAGTGTGACACTCAACGTTTGCGCAGAAGTAACAAATATGTGATACTCAACTTCTAACCAGAATTAACAAATAAGTGTGACCACAGAAGTAACAAATAAGTATGGCCATGGATATATATTGGTTATGTCACCGCCGTTGCAGGTTGCTGTAAATAGCTCAAACAAACTAAACACAGGAGGATTGTGTGTATTCTGACCGTCGTACGTTTTGTTAATACGTAGTGCGCCTGCGCGGTTTTTCTCCAAACAATATTATTAAGTTTTGGTTTTGGTTTGGAGTGTCACTTTGGTGTCTCTTCACGAGTTCGGATGTCGGCTACGGACAGACGGTACGTTAATAATTGAAAAAAAATATATATATTGTATTGTTATTTTACTATTAATTACTATAATTAGTCTAGCCTAGTAAACTAGTCTTTCTCCACTAGTCACTATTAGGTTACTACAGCTGTGGAAACTGTAGTTCATTTAAATTTAAGAAATATTTTTCAGCATTGAAAGTTAATTTATACTCATTTTAAATTTAATTTCCTAATTACTTGAATAAAACCAGCTCATAATCAAGTACTCGATAACACGATTCGTTAAAAATATTACTCTAGGTTTTTTATAAATTACTTGACTCGAATAAGATAAAATTTCCCCTTACTAAAGTACTTGATTACTCGACTCGACTTCAATATTACTCGACTCGAATACTCAATGAAAAAAATTCATACTCGATTGCCTAAAACCACTACTCGCACAGCAATACGCATTACTGTTGATAAAACAATAAACAAGATGTCACGGACATTTAGGTTTTTTTTTAATAATTATAATTAATGGAAAATCATTGAATCCTCTAAGTTCAAAAAGTATATCCATTAGCTTATAATAAACCATTAGGGGAAGTATATAACTCTTTATCCAGCCTATGTTAAAAGTTGGTAATGTTTCTTTATGTGACCTTGAAAAAGTAAATCCTCCAGTCCAACGAATGGTCTCGTATTATTTTAAAATGTATTATCTTTGAAGTGTTTAGCACCCAAGTGCTGAGGAAAAGGAGTCACAGCTCGTCAAAAGGATGTTGCGATAACGTAGTTAAATTATACAGATTAGATAGTTTTTTTTCTAACTTCCGATATTGTCTGTAATTTTCAATTTTTAGGGTGTTGTGAAATTTCAACACTAGATCGACTACAGAAATACAGGTTAGCTGGCTTGTTAGTTGAGACTGAATTTTAAGAAATGTCTAGTGCTGCAACTGTTTAATATTTTGCCAGTCGGCTGGGGTTGCGCCCCAAACGAGGGGTTTCTATATTATTTGGCCTTAATTATCTACACCTACTTACAAGTTAGTGATGGCGCCAAGGGCATTTTTTTACCCCTCTTTCGGGGTGTGGCACGGTATATAATACACAAATAACGCATCATTTAGAAGATCCCTTTGAATAATTTGTGTGGTTGGTGAAAGCCGAGAAGAAATAATTGTTTTTATAGAACTAATGATTTGAAATTAATTATCAAATATCGGTTTAATCAATAAATTTTTTTTACATGAATCTTATTTACAAAATGAAACGGGTAAAAGTTTAACAGGGAATAGACAATCACTTAAAGTTGCTGTCTTAACAACACGCTGATGTTTGATGTATACGCAAAAATACTAATTTACGAACGGTGATAACAGTACCTTATTGTCCCAATTCACGATCACACAAACAACACTGATACTATCAAGCTGGTGTTATAGGAAAAAGTCTTCAGAAAGAACTATTTCTTCGGAATCTCTGAACAACTGAATGTCGTCTTCTGTAAAAAAAAATAATGACATTCATCTTCAGACCATCTTATGGATAAATAAATTCCCATAACTTGTATGACTTAACAAGGTACGATATTTTTAAAATAGAGTACTTTCAATGTCAGGGACATTTTGGATTAAAAGGACACTGAATCATTTGAAAATTGTTCCCGAATTTCAGGGAGGTCCTCCTCGTGATAGCAAATTGGACCTTTCGTATTCTAGCATTTTTGCAGCCCAATTTCCGAAGAGTAGTGTGGAAAAATATTGAAATTCAAACGATTCAGTAACCCTTCAATTTAGAATATATTGTTTCGGAAACAACCTTTAAATGTTATTCTAAAAAGTCACGGAAAACAGTGGCTCGCTTGCACCACCAAAACGTTTTAAATTAAAAATATGACAAATTGGGGCCCCTAAAATTGTTACCAAATCTCGAAAAGAAATAATCTTTTGGGACAAAAACCAGAGTAGAAAACTATTTTAAATATTGTGTGCAGTTTAATAACGATGCCTCATTGATTGTGTTAAAATGTACATTTATAATATTGCTATATTTAAAAAAATACCCTGTTCACGTGCGCTACCTTGGCATTTTACAAAAAATATCTTTCTAACAGACCTAAAAATGGCATTTACTTACTGTATCTAAGCCAAAATAATATAACGCGTACAAATGAACTATCACGATAACGGTGTTTCCGGTTATGGTTTATCGGAAATGGTAATACAAAATGTATACTGATTCCAACAAGTATCAATTAGACAACAGAAAGACGCTCGTAACAATATATTTTATTTGTATCAAATCGAAATCCTTCCAAAATTAATATTTTATTTTTGTGTTAAAAATCAAAAACATCTAGCTAGTAATAACAAATCAAAAACTTAAAAATATCTTGGGTTTATATGGAATTAACGTGTAAGAAATAGAATGGAGATAAAAAATAATAATTCGTTTTCCAAATACTATCATATTGATAAGCGCGTAATATTTCTTAGCCTGCAATTACCGTTGCGTTATCTTGAGATATTTATACCGTGCTTCTAAGAATAATATGACACAACATATTCTTGGAATTTGATTCCATGTGATGCTATAACAAAGGGCAATACCATAAGTAATCTAATTTGCAAATACCATAACTAACATAATAATGCGTAAGTATGTAAAAATAGATCAGAATTGTCACAGTGACAGCCATATATAAATCAACGGGTGTGGTGACTTTAGCCACGGTAACATTGCCATTTTAACCGACTAAATTTAGTTTTCGCCATCGTATATTTTTTCTACAACCTATTTTGGTTATTGACTTCAGCCCTTTTTGAGTGGTCAAAAAAAACCCGAAACAACACTAAACTTCATACTTGTAAATGGTTAAAATTGGTTGTAACCAAAGTACATAAAATATCTCTTACGAGAGAAATATCCATCTAAGCTATAAATTTTCGTAGTATCAAAACAGGCTTACATTTACAAATTACTAAGAATAATTTGTGGGCAGTCACACGTACGAATTATTACGTTACTTATGATTGTAGACCATTGGACCGAAATCCCATTCGTCCGAATGTACCATTCAACCGAATTCCAATCGACCGAAAACCGCGTTTTGCGCGGTTTTCATTCAATATACCGTTAGTGATACATATTTATATATCGTAGGTTACGTGACGATAGTATATCTAATTTGGACTAAACTATGTCTTAAATATTTATTATTTCGTACCGACGTGTATTTTTAGACCTTTTTCCCTTGAAATTTGATATTTTTCGGGTTTAATTTTGGAAAATAACCTTGATACGACCCGACGTGAAATAGTTGCCTACCATCAGGGCCGTGCAGAGGGGGGGGGGCAGGGGGGGCATAATCCTCGGGGCCCGGTGGAAAAGGGCCCACGACGGGGGCCCGTAGCTGTAGGGCCCATCGAAGAAGCTCAAGGGGGGGGGGGTGCAAATCAAGATAACTTGGGAGAAGTTTTCAGGGCTCAAGGGGGGGGGGGTGCAAATCGAAGGGGCCCGCGAGTAAGTTTGCCCCGGGCCTCAGGATACCTCTGCACGGCCCTGCCTACCATATCTAACCTAACCCAACCCAACCTAACCTACCCTAACCCAACCTGAACTAACCTAACCTAACCTAACCCGACCTAACCTAACCTAACCTAACCCAACCTGAACTAACCTAACCTAACCTAACCCAACCTGAACTAACCTACCCGAGTGACCCGAAGTGAAAACGAACCAGATTTAAATTTCCCATTCAACTGAATCCCGCCATGTTGGGCTATAAACGAAAATACTTTTCGGTTCAATGGGATTCGGTCCAATAGTATACAACCTTACTTATAGGAACTCCTAGACTATCTTAAGTACGAAGTGCCCACCTGTTATCTGTGGAAAGGGGAAGGAAGATAACATCACGTCGCCATTTTTCACTAAGTCGTCACCTGTTGAAAAACAAATTGCATGCTATTACGCAAAATACCAAAGACTGATTCAGTAGCTAACGGGGAAGCAAACATTTAAAGGGAAGCCTTTAGAGGTTCGATTTTAGTTTTTTTTTAGTAGATGGCGCCATGATAAACGATTTAGTGGAAAATGTATAAATTACTACTCAAATTATTTTTAGCAAGGTTTTATGAAAAACTCAGAACCATTAGACTCCGAATTTCACTAACGCCTGGGGTTCATTGACGCTACTTGCTTTAAAAACCAGTCGTAGCACGTTAGCAGACGTTTTAACGGTTAAAATTCTAATCTTCGGATTGGTAGCGCCATCTATTAAGACTTCGAGTATTTAAAAATCGATCTATTTGTTTTTACCAAGAATGTATTTAGTATACACTATGACTATGTTGGTACTCTCAAACTAACGTCTTCGGACGCGACTAGAGCGTCTACCAGTTATGTGTTTCTTACCCTGTCAACACGATTCCCACAATACGTTCAACATAGTCATTATCATAAGTTTATCATAAATTTATGTCATTATCCATAAGTTCAAATAAATACATTCTTGGTATAAAACATGATTATTCTTACTATCAAAATCGAAATCGGCGGTCACGTCGGTAGACGATGTTGGAACGACTTGATTTTGGTTGGCAATTCCATTTAGTAAGACTTCCGCCATATAGTCGGAAATGGGAGAACAGTTCCCAGAATCGTTTCGCGCGTAGTACTCCTCGTCGACGTCTTTAACATTCATAACCATCACATCTTCTGAGATTTCGTCGCAAATCAGTTCAGCACATTCCTCTGGTGACGGAGGGGGCGTCATCGCCATGATGGGTTGCACTTCGTAGAGTTGTTCAGTCGCTTGGCTTTTAGCGGAACAACGTTGAGATTTTTTCCCTTTGGGAGATTCTGGAAAACCAAAGACAGAATAAATTTAATTTTTGCTTTCGAGGGTTTGTTATGGGCTGATCGGTTATGGACTGAGCGTTTTTCGGAGAGATTAACACTTGATTTATGGTGACTGAGCCTCCAATTTGTTCCCCCATATCTACAACATGTCTGCCACAATATCTTCAGATAAAAATTCCATGACTTTTGGGCGCTTTTCCCGAAGGGCTAACCACTCTTAGAAAGTCTGTACACCGGATTACGCTTAGATTAGCACTGCCAAAGGCAGGGACTTCAAAGATTACGCGTAATCCCATTAGTACAGTCAAAGTTACGGCTCTGTACACCGATTACGCGGAGTGATCAGCCCCTCGGCTTTTCCTGACCATTTTTGAAGATTTTCCCTGTCCTTATTAAGATCAATTTTGAATTTTATACTTTTATAGTTTTACTTTTATCAAAACTTAATAAATTAAATTCAACTTTTATTTTAGTATGAAGATAAGGTTTTAACAAAAAAACTTTTATTGGAATGTTAAAAAATGACCAGTACTTTCAAGGAACTAAATAATAATGAGCTTTCCCAGTTCAGGGTTGCCACAGTTTATTTTAGGTTAAATTTCCTAACTTCCCCGGGTTTTCCCTGATCATTTCCGTAGATTTTTCCTGACTAATTTTAAGCCAAAATTTTTAATTTATTTATGTATATTTTAGTAAACTTTTTCCAATTGCATTAAATTCCCTGAATTTTAGAACCATTTGCAAGCGCCAGCTTTTTCTAGAAAATGTAGCATGCTCCTTTATCCCGTGTTTTCAATTTGTTTATATACATTACGATCAGAAATTAGAATATTGTAATTAAACTACGATTTAGTTGAATACAGCTATTGGGAAAATTATGCTTTCTACAGATCAATCCAATTTTAACGATGGTGAGACTTAAGCTAAAAGATAATACACTTTGATCTTTGCAAAACGACGAAGAAATATTTAAATCATTTTGGAAAAAACAACCCACCAACAAAAATATTTAACGTTCATTAATACACTTAAAAATAAATTTATTAATAAAACTAAATTTAATTAACAATAATGACATTAATATAGTCTAATTAATTGCAAATTTCCTAATTCATATAAATGATTTCAGTTGTGAAATATGTATTTTTAGGGTGAAGGCTAAGTATTATTGTTGGAATAGAAATATAAATACTTGACTAACTTCTCCAAGTTTTTTCATAAACGTAATACAGGTTTTGTTTGTCTTTCCTGATACCGACGTGTTCCAAAAGTTCATCGCTGGGTTCGCGGATGCTTTGGCATTTTCTTAAAGCATTTTTGAAGCGTTGTTTCGATTCTGTTAAGTACGACTTTGAGTTAGGGGCTCTGTTTTTCATTTTGTCCCAGTCCTATTAAGAAAAATAGTGCAATTTAAAACTCGCAACAAAAATATGTTACATTATCAAGAATGTATTCGGGTTAGCAAGAATATAAAGCTATAACTATAACCTCCGTTTTCGTGATGCCCGAAAGATATTCCCCGCCAACAGGGTCTGAGCTAGGAGCAACAAACACAACTCTAGGTCTGAGGGAGCCCGCGATAGTATCGGATTGTCTTCCACCTTACTGAGACAAAGGGGGGACCACATATTCTCTGTTCCCCTGAATGTATTTTTGGCATTAAGTATTGGCTAATTGTTTGGAATTAAAACTGAAGCGACTAAACGTAGCAACGGTTCACAATTAAATTTTCTTCGGGTTACGTCTATTTGTTTTTTAACTACAGTGTGTCAGAATTTATAGCCCGGTGTACCTAGTAACAGAGACATACCACCGGAGGCCTATCATCATAGTGCCCTACGCCAGCGTCCCCAAGGCCGGACAGGTGACAAATCCAGCGTGGGTAGCAGTACCCCACTACTGATGGTCGCACCTTCGACGCAAGCCACTCAACCCAGTAGAAGGAGCAGCAATGGGTGGACCAATCCCCACTTCGCTCACAGCAGTGGGAGTAAGAATGGATGCTGTAGCAACTCCAGCCGACACCCTTCCTACAGAGGTAAAGAGTCAAACCCTTTGGAGAGAGCTCCTAAAGGGGAACGACGAGCACACAGCAGTCCAAGTAAGCCGCACAGCTGGCACCGGAGATCCCAGTGTGACTCCAAAAGGCCGGGAAACAGGACCGCCGTGCCCGCATATGGAGGCCCGCCGCCTCACAGCAGGCTACCCAATCCGCCAGTTTGCACGGACCCTCTCCGTTAGCCTGAGGCGAAGCTCAGTATCCAGCCCAAATCTGACCGAAGTCGGAGATGGAGATAGGACCATTTGATCAGAGCTAACATCTCCCAGTGCGCCACCGCCCTTATGGGTTACAAGAGCCGGACCCCTACTCCCCGGTAAAGCCACCAGTTATTGCACACTCTAACCCATTTGCAGTAGCAATTGTCTACTTTCGCGCTATTTCAAGCTGAACTCTTTTAATTTTGTATTTTAACTTATAAAATTAATATTTAAGTGTAGAACAGCCTCTTGTTAAGTGACTAAAATAATTTTGACAATTTTAAATTTAAAAGTAATTAAGTTATTACGTTTCAATTCGGACCCCCGGAGCTAAACAAGTTGGGCAAGCGCCCAAACTACCCTTTAGTTTGGAACTTATATCTCGTTAACTATTAATATTATAATTATCAAAATTATTTTAAGCACTAGAGGAAGGTTCAGCCTAATAAGAAAAATGTAATTGTTAAAACAGAAACGTTCAGCTTGAACGAAAAAGAGGCTTTTACTGTATTCTTCCCCCTTAAGGGTGTTTTGGTTGTCAGCGGCCAAATTCGAAAATTCTAACTATGTTTCGGGCCACAAGTTTAAAATTTAATTTTTCATGAAATGTAAGAGTTTCCTAAATAATCTTTCTTTTTCTGAAAATCCCGTGCGTTGGCCAAATCTGTCTTAGGTTAAATTAAGTCGCCATGTGAAATCTAAGGTCATATCGTTTGAAAATTGGTAATGATTGCTACGTTTAATCACAGTACGTGTAATTCCAATGAAGTTCTCGTGACAAACTCTTTATAAATTAAAATTAATCTTAATTAATACTGGTAAATTATTTGCTTCTAATTGGCATACTACACAACCATTGTTGTACATTGAAATATAAGAGGTTAATTAAATCAAATAATTTAAAAATATATACTTGATTTAAATAATCAAATTAATTTAATAAAGTTGCTTATTTGAATGAAATTGATTTAAAACAGACAAGCTTGGACTCGGTGGGGGTGTTACTTACATATAGTAATTGAAATAACGCATTTGGAACGCGAAAGTATTGCAGTCACGCGTCAGTTTCAAGCTTTTGGATGTACTGAAACTTACGGTGAAGACTCGGACGTTATCTTCAGTCCAAAGCGAGTTATTTTTATGAACCAGAGATAATCTGAACAGGCCAATATCTTTATTAATCCATTTTAGGGTTTCGCCGTACGTTTTCTTCTCCAACGCCGGGTAAATGAAATTATCCATAATCAACGGACCTCCTCGTGGCATCTGCAAATAAACGGGAAAAATTCACATGCTTGTTGATTATTTTCATTAAAAAATCTAAGATAAAACGAGCTATTTGATTTAAATAGGATTTTATACATTTTAATTGATTAATAATTTGCGTAGAATTATAATTATACTAACATTTAAATCAACCTGAATTAAATTTAATTACAACTTGAGATGGAATTGCTAGTATTGTATATTTTCATAAATACACATATGATTTATTATAAAAACACCTTTTTTAATCATAAAGTTCAATATTTATAATGAATCGCCTAATTTCACATTTATGTCATCTGGTTTAACAGAAGCTAGTTAGGAAACAATCAAGCCCATTTTCCGTTAGGCTTAGGAAAAATACTGATATTTAAGACGTTTTTCTCGACCCATTTAATATACTTTGCCTTAGTACACCAAAATACCATCATACGCAACGGTTTTGAAACAAAGTGTAAAGTCCGCGTTAGCTTAATACCTTAATTCTGTGATCACTGAAAAATTCTTAATGATAGTATTTTTCGTTTGTTGCGGAGTTTGATTTAAAGAAATTTAGAAACGATTCAGACAGATACTTCGTTACTATAAATAAAATTGAACGGAGCTACGAGGAAATGCTTAATATCCGCAAAGGCCTAACTCTTACGGCAGAAATTGCGAATCCCTTCGACCTTCAAGTATTTAGCGATTCCAAAATTGAAACTTCGTATTTGAGAATTGAAACGGTGAAAACGTAAAAAGCGCTGCCAGCGTAAAGAGAAAAAGTTCCAAAAATTCTCGGAATTGATAAACTGGGCCCGTTTCATTGGCTGCGTTTAAAGTAAGCAGATACCATTATTTAAAACGGTGATAATCAGCTTATCTCGCTCTATATGTGGGTGTTTCTCATTTTCCCAAAATACTGCCCCATTTAGCTTGAGGCGGGACTCAAATCATTATTATGCAAAAAGATTTTGATAAAAGCCATGTTAATGAGGCTTAGAAATGGTTCTATAGCCAAACAATTAGTCTCAAAAAAATTGTTTTTGAAACAGAACACGGCTGCCACCGAAATTTTTATAAAAAAAGAGTTATGGGTAAAATATGAACCGAGCTTAGGAAAATAGGAACCAAATAGGGACCGATGTTAAACAAAATTAAACCTTTATTTGAATTAAATTATCTTAAAGGCTGCCTTAGTTTTTCGTGTTTAATTATCCCCACAAATTTAAGATTTTCAAATTCCCTTAAAGGTCCCTGACATTTAGATACATTTTCTAATTGCCGGACCTTTCCAAGTACTGTTGGCTGCCCTGATATTTTTGAGGCCTAAAGATTGCCTACCACCATGTCTCGCCAATTTCTTAAAATTTTATTTTTATGGTACATTAAAATCGGGAATCGGAATGTTTATTGTAGCATAAATATAATATGGTGGGATAGCAGCCTCGAAAATTTGTGGGCTGTATTTGTTCTGACCGAAAACATTAAACTTTTAGCAATGTATAATTGGTATCCCTTTATTTGCTGGATTAGTTTTTGGTGTAAAATACTTAAGCACTTAAAATATTTGATTTTGTACAAAATAAATAGTTTGTTCTGGAACTGATGTGTAAACCTTTCACCTTAAATCAAACTATTAACCCAGGGGCAATTGCTATTCTGGAAAATTTTGAGAGGTCTCAAAATACTCCTAAATTAATAGTATATTAATATATATTTAATAAAAATTATGAAATTTCTAAAAAATGTACTTGTAAACGATGTCCATTTTTTCAGGCCCAGCGAGAAATGGGGATAGGATGTTGGTGCAAATTACCGGGCCAATCAAGCCAAGGGGGGGGGGGGCTTGGGTGTGAGCCCTACTCCAAAATCTCCGTAAAAGCTTAATTATCCGCGGTAATAACGGCTCTCTTGGGGCCCGCAATCATTGTTTTCACCGATGATCCGGGACTGTAAAAATAAAAATAACACCGAAATTATGAAAACTTTGTGTTTGACGAGTTTTCTGGCCGATTTTAAGTAATTTTTAAAAGTTTGATTCGTATATTAGATATTAAAATGATTTTTTTTATAATGACCAATATATTTTGGACATTACCAGAGAGCCCAGCCAATTATTTGAATTTCGTATTTGATAGTTTTATATTTTTCAATTTATATGCTTATAAAGGACACAATATTTTATTCTAGCATAATAATTGACTAAAATGTATCACCTTAAAAAAGCAATGATTTCAAAAAACCTAGCGCAAAAAAAATATTTTTTTTGTATTGTAATTTTAACATTTTTAATAGTTAGGAAAGGTTTATGCAAAGATACAAGTTTAATTTTTCAGTTAAAACTAGGGATATACCGATATGGATACAGCCGATATATTGGCGGTAATATCAAAATCGGCCGATATTAACGAAGTTATCTATCATAACAGTAATGTATATGATAAAATCATTGTAAAAAACGGTTTAGTACACTGTCATACCATTTTATATATTGTAATTATTAACGAAAAAAAGTTTGCAAGGGCATATCTGAATGTTTCTTTTCATTTTACGTGATACTTTTTTCTATCACAAATCCAATATCATTGTTTTTTATTTGTTTACACTCGTAACTACCTATCTAAAAAAAGGTATGCTCTAGCTTCCGAAGTCTGGCGTGGCCAATCAATTAAAGCATTATCATTAGTTAGTTAATCGAGAATTTTCTTATTTTTAAATGTTTTTTCTGAAAATATTTTTCTAATATCGGTATCGGCCAATATCGACTTCGCTTAAGCCGATATTGATATTTGTAAAATAGGCCGATATATCGGTGCATCCCTATGGATGGGATTATATTTGACCCGGGTTTTAATGTTACGCACCTTTTAAAAATCAAAAATTAAAGAAACAAGAACTTGAGAAACTTAAACTCATTTGGGACACTTACTACATAAACCAAGTTCCGTGATGTACAACAAACGCGATACAATAATTGAATAATACTTTCCGTATCTATTCTATTCTTTATTTTGTTACCTAATAAACAAGCCATGAATTATTTTCACCGCTAACACTCCTCCGATTGCGTATGCCACTAATTTACATAAAACTAATAAACCAGTGCATGTGCAGCTCGCTCGGCTCAAGTCTTTGTTGAAAATACCGTTTCCGGTTTTTGCAACGTCCTAGTATAAACTTCTGGTATAGCCTGGTTTTTAAATGGCCGTTTTATCGTTCGCATGCTAAGACTTCGTGCTAGAACCCCACACTCGACGCGGTTAAAACTCAGCTCCCGCCGTCGGTGACGGTGAGCCGCGTGGCGCCATGATGTATCAGTTTATCACTAAACGAAATTCGAAACCCTTAAATAACATGTTCTCGGATTCAAAAATTATAAACGAGAGAAGCCCAGAATGTGTTTATTTATCCTTTATGTTTAGCGGTTCTCGCTCTAACTGTTAACTTCCCTCTAAAATAATCAAATCAACCCCGCATCTCGTTGCATTCCTAAACCGTACATCTTCCTACGCGATTGAATCACACTTCGGTGAGCTTTTTATAAAGATACTTCAATTTGTCTATTGTTCGATATATGCGAGGTATCACGTTCAGACTATGGCGAAGTTCTGTTTGTAATGTTCAGCTCAGCTCTTGCGATTTCTGTTTCTGGTCATGAGGCTAAGGAGAACCTAACGTTTTAATGAATCCTCAAAAATATTTATATTTCTTGTTTTTTCCGCGAAATATCATAGAAGCCTTCATTTTAAACAATGGTTAAAAACTGGGTTGGAATAAAAAACCTGCCACTTAAATTTAATACGTTAAAAAAATTGGTTTTAAACTTTTAAGTTGAGAATTTAGTACTGTTTTCATTTAGCGCGACACTATATTGTATATAAACTGGAATCTGAAAACCAGTGTTTGAAAATAGTGACCAATTTTTAACAAAAGTATGAAAAAAGTTTATTTCCTTTTTCAGATGATCATAATATAAACCAAGAATGAATACAGTTCGAGTTAGTAATCCGAGTTAAAATATTAACTTTGTTTTTTTAAAACTGATTTTCTAGGCGCTGTATTAATTGGGTATAAGCTTATAGTGCTTTTCTCGGAAACGGGGTACTTAATTTTTAGGGTGGTTTAGGGACCTCAACTTATGGTATTTTGGGTATTCAAGGGACCAAATGGAACCCTGCATTTAAGTAAACGTACAAGATATATTAAAAATTTAGGAGATAAAATGTATTAAAAAAATACTAAAAAAAAACAGTACAACATACGTTATTTTAAACCCTGGGTCCTGGTTTCAATGCTTGAAACAATTTTTCGCGTCTAAGAAACTCGCCGAAAAGGTTAGAAAATTCAAAATGAGTACAACCATTAGTTACTTAACATAAGTCAGTTACTTATCTTCCACTTGTAATTTCTTTACTAACAATTGTAAGAATGACAAAAAATTTTTGTTGGACTTCAGACTAAGTTATTATAGGGTTCGTACAAAATTTCCGGAATTAAATTCCCTAATATTTCCAGATATCCCTGACCAAATTGCCATATATTGCCTGAACATTTTTTTAGAATAAATGAATGGTTTGAGGTAAACATCTTGAAAAATATTTTATTTCCAAAATTTATTTGCCTGATTTTTTTTGGAGTCATTTTAAAATTCCCTTACTTTTTGGGACCATTTTCAAATTCCTTGACTTTTCCCAGACATTTTGGAATCATTTTCAAATTCCCTGACCGTTTGGAAACCATTGAAATTTCCCTGACTTCCCTGACCTTTTGGAAACATTTTCAAATTGCCTGACTCTTCTAGGTTGTGTACGTACCCTGTATTAGGTGTAAAACGAGCAGGGAGCTGTGCCAAAGGCGTGATAATTTGTACAAGTATTGGTCTCTAGCAATTTCCGTCTTATTTTACATTTAATCCCCGACTGAACGAGACGGGTTTTAATTGTATTAATATTTTTCCTTCACTCTCAACGATAACCGGAAACGTCGTGTAACAACTCTCGTTTTCACTTTCCCGTACAATAAATCAGGGAAGAAACTATTTAATCTAAACAACTGCCCAATTAAATCACACTATGACAATCAGGGGCGTAAATAGGCGGCTAGGCCAACCCATTGGGACCAGCGTTTTTTATAGGGGCCCAAGACTAGTTGGCTATCAGTGTTGTAAGTATAGAGGAATCCCATTTTCCTAGCTACCTCACTGCAAGGACATAAATTGGCCTATATTAGTTCTTTGTTGTCACGTAAAGAAAACCCATTACACCGCGCATAAGCAAAAAAACCGTTAAATATTATAACCCATTATAGACAGTTGTTGGAAAAGCGTTGTTGTTCCTAATATAATTATGATTTAAATTATATCAATTTCAACTACTATTGAATGAACCTTTGAGCAAATAGCATTCGATAGAAACTGTTATTTTCGCTCAAACGTACCTAAATCCTTGCAAATGAGCCTTAACTGGTTCATGGTTTAAACCAAACAGTTTTTTATCACTATCTCATATTAATTTTTTTAATGCAGAATGGGTATCGTCAAGAACGTATATATGTATAAGAACGTTGAACGATCAAATTGGCGCCTGGTGCCATGATGCAATCGGTTAAAACCTCGTGCGGCGCGCGCTAAAGTTTAAAACCGTTTCTAGTTCAAGCGCGCGCTGCACGCGGATTTTAGGGCGGAGTTATTCTGAAACCGATTAAATCTTGGCCCAAGCGATGCCATTTGTTCAAAGTTCTTATACATATATACGTTCTTGGTATCGTACAGTTAAATTGTTGAAATTCATTTAAACCAGTATTAAATTAAATTGAAATTAAACTTGTGGTCTGGAAGGTGGTCGAGATTTAATATTTTTGCCTTTCTACATTTGTAGATTACTTAAGGTGAAAATGAACACAAAAATGGGATAGATTTTAGTAAATGTTGAAGTATAATTTTGTACAAAACTAATATTTCATGGTTGCTTCATATTTTCCACTATTTCGTATTCCCTGACCAATTTATCCACTTTTAAGATTGAGATCTTGTACAATAATCTGAACTGGAAACAAGGCTATCTGTAAAAGATCTTCCGCATAGCTACTAGTTTAGCCATAAAGACGGTTTCGAAATAGCATGCAGGGCTTGCCACCACCCTCCTACGCATTGTAACCCGGCCACCTGAATTAATGGCTTCAAAAGTCGCATGATGACTTAGGCCTAAGGTGGTGCCTTGGGTATTAGCATAGCTGAATATTATTATATTATATTATATTAAAAAGACAGTGGCATCGTCATAGGTAGGCTACAGCCCACTTTTCACTTTACTAGGAGCCCCACAAATTGATAGAATCTCTCTCTACAAGTACATTTCTGGGCCCAAAGCAAAGCCAGTTAGCTACCAGAAATCCAAAAACCCGGTATCTCAGAAATATTAATTTTTGGAAATGAAAAATAACTATTTGGTTACTAATAAAGAGTACTTACAAAATACTTTCGAAAAGCCCAAAAGCGAGGGCAAACACGCGTAAATTGATTTACTTCGTTTTGGAATTTATGGTAAATTTTATCTGAAAGGTCGCCTATTTTGGAAAAAACCAACAATAAAGTTTAAGTAATTCTTAAAATTATCTTAAGCTTACGCAAAACTATAAAGGCATAACACATATAATCAAATTATCGAAGTGCTAATTTTGGTCGAATGGGGTAAATTTTTGCGTCATTAACCTTTAATACCTTCAACTAGTTTTAACTAAATTGAACTACCCAAAATGTTATTGGGCTTAATGATTCCCCAAAATAGAGTTCAAACTTTAGCGGGTTTCCAAGCTGACCATTCGGTTTCCATGGAAATGCGTAGGGTCGAACGAGCGCAGCATCGGAAAAGGCACGTGTTCTTGACTGCTATTTAGGTCGCCAATCTTAATGTCGCAAAATGTTTCAATTTAAATAGGATGAAATTAATGACTTCTTATTGTTATTAAGCAAATCTTAAACATCGATTATCCGTCTCCAAAATTTATAAATAATCAACTACTTTTCGTAAGAAAATATAAACATTATTGTCATTTAACGTTCTAATTTGAATATGAAGAAGTGTTTTATTTCTTAAGGAAATCCTAAGAAATAAATCGGAGCTTTAAATAATCATGAACTTTTCGTATTATTAAAAAAAAAACATTTTAAGAGAATATCACTTTAAAATTGTCTACAGAGTATCATTAATGTCTCCTAGATATTGAATAGATCAGGTACCCTTAACAGATCTGACTTTATAACTAGACCAATAATATACACAATCTCATTCTCATAGAACAATTCATCGCAAACTCAATTCACATAATTAAACAATTATGAAAATTCGAATTCAATAGTATTATTGCAAGAATGCCTCAAATTATCTATGAATATTAATTATCATTAATATACACAATTTCATGGGGCTTGGATTACAACCGCGCTAAGCATGGCAATTCATTGACACAACATTAACGGAAAGTCAGAAACTTAAATAAACCGATTAAATCTTTTAATATAAAAACACTTACTTTGTAATTGTTTCCTTTTCTCCGAAATTGAATAACTGTGACACGCTATTTAGCGACGGAATTAAGGATCACCGGGACTGATTAGCGAAATAGACCGCTCTGCATCAGGTAGTAGACTTGTCTGAAAGAAGCGAAGGGCTTAAAGCTAACTCGACGACACGCGGGTTCTTTCCCGCGTTTGGGTAAATTCCCTCTCAATTCTGTTTGCTCTCTCTCTGTTATGGCACTGGCTACTTTAGTTACGCGCCGCCCGGCTAGCGCCTAATCGAGGTTGGCTTCGTTTGTGGGATAGGTACTTGAACGGTGAATTCCCTCGAACGGAGCTCGCGCATGCGCGGAACGCGTGTGGCGTGTAATGACGTAATGAAGGGAATTTTTCTCTAACGTGTTCTGTCGTTAAAGAGCCTTTATCGTCTTCCGGTGCGTTATCGAGTATTATTTATAAAAAATTGTACAATTATTTTATCCCAAATATTTTGATCCGATAATATGTATCGGAATTTCTATTCCCTTGTTACCGAACTATTCAGGGTTAAGATTAAGATTTCAATAGCTTGAAATAAATGATATAATGTAATGGAATTAATTCATGAAAATGTACAAAATAACAGGCCCGTAGCCAGCGAGGGGCCCGAGGGGGCCTGGCCCCCTCAAAAATAATTTGTGCTCCCTCAAAAAATATCTGTGAGTGTCCCATCGTGCCCCCTCAAAATGTTTCTGTTTTATTGGGGAAGGGGGGATGTTGTTGAAATTTAAAGGGGAAGAAGTTTAAAAGTCAAGGTTATCCCCAATTCCAGCAAAATGTGTCAACTGTGGGGAAGGCTGGCTTGGGTAGCTCCCCCCCCCCCCCTCTCTACTGCAGGCCCGGCGTTACGAGGTGTGGGGCCCTACAGGCAGCAAGATATGAAATAGGGGCCCAAAAATTGTTATACACTGAAACAATGTTTTTATCTAATTAAAAGGAAAAAAAGTTTAAAAATAGCTAACACCTCAGATACTGATTACATAATTACTAAATTGTGGCAAGTTGCGCAATATTAAATGACGGAAACACGTATTCCACAGCGACAATTCTACAGGACGAAAGATTAGATGCCTTTAAAAAGTAAAAACGATTTTAGCGAGCGAATCAATGTTCTCCTCCGTAATAGAGCAAAACGATATTATCCATTTCACTTCCCTGTCTACGACTTTGTTTAGGTTTCAAAGGGTATAGAGACAGGAGAAGAGAGAAAATTCTGCATCTCCCCCTACTCGCCAACTCGTAAGATTGCTTCTACCAATGAGGTTAACGGAAGGTGATGCAATTGCGCGCCGATTGTCGTCTGACGCTGAGTCAGTTCAAGCACAATTCGGCGCGATTTATAAAGCACCGTTTGGGAAGGAAACGGAAATAAATCAATAATGCTTTGGACAACTCGATATTTTTATAATCTCGGGCTTATAAAAAAGTTATAACAAGCAGCTATATAAAGGTTTTATCGAAATTTGGTTAAAATTATAATGAATTCATTTAAATGTCATTATTCGCAGGGCCGGACTGGCTAGTAGTTGGCCCCACCGGCTATGCAATCGTGTAGGCCCCATTTCCCATAAACGCAAAATATTTCCTCTTTGGCCCCCAATTTGAGTTGGCCCCGATCTGACCGGCGAAAACGCGTACAAGTTTCAAATTTTAAGAAAACTAATAATGATTTATATGGACATTGGCGAAACTAGAGGTCGGCGTTTGAATAAGAAATTATACGATTGTTTATATTTATCCATAACCGAGAATTATTCAGAAATATTCGAAAAAAATGATAAATTTTGCATGTTAAATCGTTGTTTAATCGTATAATTTATTCGTATAAATCAAATAATACTAATTTTAATGATTAATTGAAATTTTTGCGGTTAATTTATTTGTTCCGCCGACCTCTAGGCGAAACAGACTATCATTAAAGAATAGCGATAAATAAAATATATTAGATACCACTTTTTGTAAAAAAAATAAGTTTTATTTAAAAACTAGACGACTAGTTTCGCTACCGATTCGGGATCTTCATCAAGTCTGATCGCTGGCGTGTATTGTATAGCCTTCAAGAGGACCGTTTTGTTGGTAAAAAACAAAAAAAATTACAAAATTTAAAAATTTAAATATTACTTGTCAACAAGATATTTACCCAAAATTAGATATTTACCCAAAATTAGATATTTACCCAAAATTAGATATTTACCCAAAGTTAGATATTTACCCAAAATTAGATATTTACCCAATTTAACCACCTTTGTTTAAAACAAAATCTTTGAAATTTTGAATAATTTCATAAGGGGGGACCCTTAGAATCTTCGATTTTGCCATGTTAATTTACATAGATAAAAATAAAATTTTAGTTGTCAAAAACGTTTTCGGTTGCCATGGTAAAACTAAAGCCCATCGCATTTTTTCCCTTTGGGGTTTTTTAAGTTACATGAAGGTCTACTTAATCCCTGAATTTAAACAAAATCGATGAGTTACACCTCGGGTAGGTCTCCTTGTTAGTAAAGTAAGTTTAAGCTTGGACGAATAATTACTGGACTCGCAACGTCGTCCGCTAAGTATTTGGATAGAAATCTTTCCAATACTTGACACTACGGCGCTACATGCGCCGCTGCCGTAAAAGCACCAAGCGCACCATTTGGTTTCGTGTACAGTATTTATTCGTCCAAGGTTTAAGAACCATCATGATTATTAGGAAACCATGCAACAGAGTGACCTGCATCTCGGGAAACCTCTAAAATTCAAACCTCAGCGTTCCACTTTAATAGCCGCCGTCAGTTCCGTTCATTTAGTTTGCTTAAAAATCATTGAACTTTTAAGCATAGGAAAAATCTACGATGACCAACAGCCGCATAGAAAAATTAGAAATAGAATTTCACAATTTTATTTGTTAATGTGGTGAGGGTTCTAGCCGAATTTTCAATTATTTCACTAGATCAAAGATAATTTTATTCTCGGAAATCAGGTCCTAGGCATAATAGCGTACCTACAGATTTTAGGCACTCTCTCTCGCTCTCTCCCCCCCCCTTAATACACCTGAAATGATAAGGGCCCCTAACTTCAAGGGTCTACTGTACCGTCGCTACACCACTGCCTAGGCCCTGTCCTAACAAATCAATTGGATACCCGGGAAAAAAAAGTTACTTAACAAAACAAAAAACGACGATCAAGAGAAGTGTAATGGAATCGAAGGACATAAACAAGGGCTTAATTATGTCTAATGCAGAGCTGAATTTGCTGTGTTAAATGAACATTGTGAGTCATAAATTACATGATATGTAATTGATCTGTTTAAAGGGAATAGAACCTCAGGTATTAGGTGTGGAACACAAACATTGCCCGCATCCTCGTTTGGGTTTAGATATTTCGGCGCTACTTCGTGAATTGTTGCTCAAATTGTAAAGGGTGTTACCCCCCCAGAAGTCGTACTTCTGAAGTAAAAAAATATTCATTTACTTATGATATCATGTTTTTCTGTTTTTTTATCTTAAATAAGTTTTTTTTGTGTTTTTTATTTTTGTTAATCCCCTTTTATTAAAAATCTAAAATAAAAATTGATTCCCCCATAAAAGGGATATAATATTTAAACCTTACTTTATTTGACTCCAATAATAATGAAGCGGCTATGTTATTTTAAAGGTAATAGCAACAGCCCGGGCGAATCGAAGTCGTGGAAGTCTTTCTACTTCATTCGAAACCACAACCAAAATCAATAAGCACACCCAAACATACACTTCCGGCACCCCACATTTTCAACCCTCCCCAAGCTGAAAAACAACAAAACCAAAGAGCACCCCAAGATAAGGCAGAGAATCGGCCGCTTATGTCAAGGCACCATGAGACCAGACTAGTTTGGCCTAGGAGTATGAATGTTCCTAGGTTTGGCTATGACAGAAGAGTTTCCCCAGTTCGGACTTTTTCTCCGCGACAGCCCCAAATTAAAATAAAAGAGGCTGAAATGCCCAAAGAAATCCCCTAAAAGATTCAAATTTAGCACGAATATCGTTTTAAGCCCAACAATTTCCCCAAATAGAGACTTTTTAACGTTAGTAGGAACAATTTTCGGTTAATCATAATTCCCGAAGGATAAATCTTTCAATCCACGCGTCGTCAAAGTTCGACCCGTTTGTAGGAGACAATCCTGGCCCAGTCCCTTCTTTGTCGAGAAACAAAGTCGTCCTCGTCATCTTCAAACACCCAGAACTGCGAGACATCAAGAAAGATTATCCCCAGAAAGAAGACGTTCATCTATCGTAACGTTGAAATTTTCCTATTTTCCCTCCTCCCACTTTGGATCACCCATCAAGCTAAAACGATAATCCTCCCGCTAATCTGTCGCCATTGAGTCTCACCCCTTAAAATTCTGTTACAAAGGTTCCCCCTTTCCCCTTTCTATTTCTCTCTCGAAGCCCCTCGTAGATGACCAAAAGTTTTTTACCATTTGTGCTGCGGTAAAACGGAAAATCCCAGAAAGAGTCTCCAACCCCCCCTTTTTTTGGACCGATAAAAATGTTATTTTAAGTTACCCTCCAGAAATAGACCCATGATGAAAGTTGGGGGGCCGAAAATTAACATTTTTACCTGGCAACTCAGCATTTGGACGGAACATCCGTTCAGAGGTTTCACTTAAGCCTCGTCTGCGGCCCCTCTTTTTTTATGGGTCTATAGAACTCATAAATCGTTCCGATTCCATACCGAGAAGGTATACTCTCCCCATAACTCCCAATAATTCAAACTTTTAAGATAGAAGGTTAAGATTTTATCCCTTATCCCCCTTAAAATAAATTTCTTAATTTAAAATTTATATTATCTCCCTATCTCTTAAGTAGCCCCTATATAATTAAAATTAAAGTAATTCGTTATCCCAATGTCTCCCATTAAGCAGGGTTCAAAAACTGATTTATGTAAGTAGAACTTGTTTTATTTTGTTAATTCATTGTTTAAACAAAAAGTGTCAATAAAAGTATTTTTTATTATTTGAATTTCGTCACGATTCCAATTCACTGCCAACAAGAATGTATTTATTTATACTCAGGGAGAATGAATATGTCGAGATTTTTTTTAGCGTTTCGCCAATTCCACCCGTTCGGGCCCCCGGTATGCTCCTCCACTTTAATAAAATCCAATAATACTGCAATCTCATTGGTTCTTAAAAATTACGTTTTTCGACGCGATTAACGCTGCTGCGAGGACGCAAAAAATAAGACCGCCTCCTTTTTTCCTCCCCCCCCCCCCCTCAGCGTGACGGTGTTAGGGCCCCAACGTGTCCGTCGATAGTCTCGACATATTCATTCTCCCTGAGTATAAATAAATACATTCTTGCTGCCAACTACCTCATTTACTTAATTTCCCCTTATTACCTGTCCGACCTCGCATTCCCGCGTCGACCGACAGCGCGGTAATAAGGGTTCTTCCACAAATAATGCGTTGAGGTTATATTTTCCCTCTCAAATATTCAACAACGTTTTAATTTTCAATTTTGTCTCAAGACATTTAGTTCCATTTCCTGGATTTGGGTACATTTGTTCGAATTTCATTCGTCCGAACGGTGGTCTATTGCCGGAAAACAGGATCGTATGTCCGAAAACGTATTTCATTAGACCGAAACATTTATCACAACTTTTGTTGGTGATTTAGTCGTTCAATTTATGTTAACTTTACTGGCGAATTTCATTTGTTCGAATAATCGTTTGTCCGTTATTTCGAACATTAGGAATTGGTTGTTTTTTAATATTCTTAATATAAGAAAATAGTAACATTAACGTGAACTTAACCTAACCTAACCTAAAATATCGACAACATTCAACTTGAGCAAACAACGATATTTACAATGTAGTTTTTTATTTTTAATTCTTGCACTAAAAAAAATCCGGACCAAGAAAAACAGCATTAAGAAAAACTAATTTAGCGACAGAATTCGGACAAGTGATGCTACCGATTCGGACGAATGAAACAAACAAGTTGTCCGATTCGAACAATTGAAACACTTGTTATTTCGGCGGTTCGGACGAATGAAATTCGAACATTTGTTCCACCGTTCGGACGATTGAAATTCGAACAAATGTACCTACCCCATTTCCTGCTACTATAGAACCGTAAGTGGTTCAGTTGATTTTCAGTGTCGTCTTAAAGGGAATATAACCTGCAAAGCAATCTTTACGGAAGACCCCTTCAATTTTTCAAATGTCCCTGTACAGTGGCGCCAAACATTTTTAAAGCCAAAGGCAAGAGCGGCCAGAGCTGCAAGCGTTGGTGTTCCACACCAAATACCTGAGGTTATATTCCCTTTAACTTGTAATTTAAAAGGCAGCCAAAAAAATTAAACTAGCATTTTAAAACTTGTAAATTTCCTTAAAATAATTGAAATTTTTCTAATGGACAAAGAAATTGAAATGTAGAATAATAAAAATCAGGGCCTACTTATTTCCAAATAACCTCGGCGCCACCACAGGTTTGAAAAAGTAATTTCACATATTTGTTTTGAACCTCGTTTATGGGCCCCCTTTAGCTTCTGGGCCCTGTGCAGCCGAACCTGTCACACTCTCACTCGCACCTGCCTAGTTACGGCACTGGAGCCGTTAGTCAAGCTGTCCAAGCTGTCACTCCTCAAGAAATCAATAAGTTCAGATATGTGGGGGTCAAAATTCGCGCACGAGAAAATGGAATCTCTGTTCTCGGCTTTGTAAGTAATTGTCCAGTTCAGGCCTAGTTTAAAGATCCTTCCTATACAGTGGCGTAGCTAACGTCTCCACCCCCCCCCCACCCGCGAAACCCTTTAAGGGGCCCCCTATAACCAGTGGCGTTAAAAAGAGCCGAGTGGAGACCCTCTCCAATATGGGGTCTCTTGAAGCCGGGTCCCCTCATTGCGGGGTCATTATTTACGGAACATAAAATTGATTATTGTAAACATTTCTTTCGTTTCTGAAGTTGGCCATTTTCGAATTTAAATGCTAAACGCCTTTTGTCTCGTATTTATGACTTTCAAACTATCTTGCCAACGCGGTTTCCTGTTTCGGCATTATTAATTATAATAATATAATAAACAGCTAGGCTAATACCCAAGGCACCACCTTAGAGTCCCGACTGTCACTAAAACCATAAGTTTATGAAAGCGACATAAGACACTAAAGTATGCCAGATCGTTATATTTTCCACTGAGAGCTTATCGCGAAGTAAAAAAAGACGTACGACGGTCCGAATACACAAAATCCTCCTGATGTGTTAAGTTTGTTTGAGCTATTCACAGCAACCTGCAACGCCGGTGACATAACCAATATATATCCACGGCCATACTTATTTGCACTTACACTTATTTGTAACTTCTGTGGTCACACTTATTTGTTAATTCTGGTCAGACGTTGAGTATCACATTTATTTGTTACTTATGGTCAAACGTAGAGTGTCACTCTTATTGGTTACTTCTGGTCACACGTTGAGTGTCACACTTTTTTGTTACTACTGGGCAAACGTTGAGTGTCACACTTATTTACACTTCTGGTCATACGTTGAAAGCGCGGCGCGAACGGCCTTGAAAAATGCGAGAGGGAAACTCGCGGGTAGACCTCTATAAGCACGCCGATTTACAATGTCGGAAGTTGCGGTGGTCCGTAAATTTATGAAAGGCTATCGATGCCAAGGTATGTACATTCGAACGAGATATCATTGACTTTTCTAGACCTAACTGTTGAAGATATATGCGTGACACGGCGGCATCGGCATCGGCTACACTGTACGTGAAAGTAATACACACAAATCCTTAGGATTGTGTGTAAGAAGAGTTTAGGAGAATACGTTATCAAAATTGGTAAGTTTCGCCTCTCCGGCGATACAAATTAAGTTTTAAAACGTATCTCTATGCGCGACTAAAGACAAATTATAACATAGCCCAAAGAAAACGCTTCAAATACATAGCCTTCTAGTTGGATTTGTATAGTCGAAGGTGAAACTTATAATAATAATAATAATAATAATAATCAGCTAGGCTAATACCCAAGGCACCACCTTAGGCCTAAGTCATCGAGTGACTTTTAAAGCCATTAATTCAGCTCTCAGTAGATATTTCAACAGGCGCAAAGGTAGGGCTGACACACTTATGGGTCTTGGATCGCTTTTGCTAAAACCTATGGCGTTCACTGTTTAATATGTTAATTATACTATTAAATCTTCGGTTTTTATACGATGAAACAAGTTTCCTAGATTTCCTGGTAGTTTGGGAACTATCTCCCAAAACGGATAATAGTTTTAAAAAAATAAAATTTTGTTTCTCTAGTAAAATTGTTAATGAAATACATTTTCCCCCCTAATTACTATAGCTTAGAGGTGCCTGAAGTACCGGTCTTAAGTAAATGGAGATCTCGACCTTCAAAATGTATATCTCTAAGTTAAACTAAAATATCATTTTATAAGTTAACTACTTTAGACGGGGCGATATCGACTGTGAAAACGGTAATATCGACCCTAAAAATACGATCTATTAAATTGGAAATTTGGGCATCCCGCATTATAATAATAATCAGCTAGGCTAATACCCAAGGCACCCCCTTAGTTCTAAGTCATTAAGCGACTTTTAAAGACATTAATTCAGGTGGCCGGGTTACAATGCGTAGGAGGGTGGTGGAAAACCCTTCATGCCACGCGAGCCAACAGCTCCCTACACTATAACTATTACCGTTAACCTCAACAAGTTTTTATGGAAGATGAAATCGAAGAGCTCGGAAGAAAACCCCTTTAACCAGTGGGGAGAGAACTTGCAAACTCAACGCAGGAGCTGTTCCGAGTTTTCACCCAGTGCCACAAGCTGGGATCGAACCCGGCTCTTCTTGCTGCGAGGCGAAAGTGCTAACCACTCCACCGGGTTTGAACAAACGAAATATATACTTCTCCAGGTTTACTTTCCGAAAAAGTATAACTATATCTCCATTAGTAATTGCTCTCATGGGCCCGGAATTTATATTTTACCGGGGCCCCGGCAAGCTCTCGGCGGCTCTGATTGCCGACTTCAACTTGTTTTCGGTTAAAAACAGAAAATTTACTAGTGAAGCCGAAATTAATTTTCACCTTGGGAAATAGCTATAGCGCTTGAATATGCCTAAAGTTTATTGGTCATATCTGCTACAGTAGAAGGAAAGTGAGGGTGTGGCATCGATCCCGGGTTCGGGTTTGGGTTCGGGATCGAAATCCGGGATTTAAGGGATGAAATGGGGGTAAAATCATCGAAAAGTCAATGTATTTAGGGTATTTCTCGCGACGATTTGTTTTCCCGTATATCAGCATATTGTGTCCAGGACAACTTGTTCATTTATCTACGCTTATCTCGAAAGATACTTGAACGTATATCTTATCGCGTTTTATCGTACGGAATAAGTTGAAATGATGTAAAAATTGATAACCTAGGCGACGCGTGCGCAGATTACCCCGGGGGACGCGGTTAATTTGAATTGAAGTGTTTTGACGTCATGGAATATTCGTTGTTAAAGTAGAATGGAAATATTTTTAAACTTCATTTTAATATCATTGTAGTATGCTTGACACTTGAACCAATCTCACGAGTATTTCTTAAAACGAATATCTCGATCGCGTTTTATCGTACGAAATAAGTAGAAATTATGTAAGTTGTATGATACTTGATAACCTAGGCAGGAAGATAGCGCGCGCGTGCGTGGATTACCTGGGAGGCGTGGATTACCTGGGAGGCGCGGATTGCCCGGGCGCGCGGTTAATTTGAATTTAAAACATGGATTCCCTCTCCGAAATAATTCATGTACCCAAAATTGGACCGCAAGTTTTTTTCTTTTAGGGGAATCTCTATGGGAGTTTAACATTACAATAAAGCTAATAGGTCCAGTTTGGGGTACTTTTGGTCCGAAATGGGATACATAGGGCCGAAAATGGTGACTTTGGTCGTTTTAAGGGTACTTTTTTTCTATTTTGGTCCATTTTTGGGTACATCAGAAAAGCAGTTGGAAAAACGAAGAGCCTTATTTTTTTTTTCCCACCCATCTCCAAACTCCAAAAATTTATTGCTTTAATTTATTTATCGCTTCCGTAGGTATAAAATAAGATAAAAACCACTTACCTATATTTTAATTACGGTAAATTAAAAATACTTAATTAGTGTACTAAGTTACGTTTAAAAGAACCTTTTGTAACAATTCCAATATGTAAATATAGGTATAAGGATTGAAAAAATACTTAAAGTGGTTTTACTGATAAACTCTAAAGGAATTTAACTTTAAAGGGTATCTTAGATTATTGTTTTTAATTTTATTCAAGTTGAAAACGTATTAAGAGTCCTTCAAAGTACTATAAAAGGATTTTATTTACGAACTTAATTCATATTTTCTTCAAACTTTCAATTCGCTTTTATTACTATTTAAATACGGTAAAATATAATTCTTATACACAAATATAGTCAGAAAGATACTATAAAACACTAAAATTAAAATTAAATTAAATTGGTGTGGATAAGATTTGTAAATATCATTTTGAAACTAATAACTTTCACGCTTTATTTAAGTCAAGCCAATAAAAACAATTACCTATATTTTAAATACGGTAAAATATAAATACATTTCCGATATGTAAATAGGTAGAATAACACTATGAAAAGTTCCTTTTTCTTCTTTTAATACGACAACACACAACTCTGATACGCAAATATATAAAGAAAATATAAAAAAAAATTTACTCTACGTTCGATACGTTAAAATACATTTCCGATACACAAATATAGATAAAGAAATACTATAAAATGTAAAAAGGAAGAAAAATACTACACATTAACCATTATGAATTTAAGCTTACAACATCCTTCACGTATAGAGCATAACATATATGTTCAGAGTTAACTGGTTTCCTCGTTATCTTTATCGCATGTGTTTTAAATAGCGTATGGAATAAGTTAAGAATGTACTGAAATGGTGTATGTTTAAACCTCGTAGAATAAAGAGTAAAACATATGTTCAGAGTCGGCTTGATTACTAAAGCGAATAACACAGAGACGTTTCCGGTGTAGTCACGTAGGAAGAAAAATACTACAACACTCTCTATACTCTACATTCAACACGTTAAAATATACTTCCGAAATGCCAATATAGGTAGTAAAATACTACAAAATCTCTATACTTTACCTTCAATACGTTAAATTACATTCCAATATGTAAATATAGGAGGAAAAATACTACAAAAGCCTCTTTTCTTGGCGTTCAATATGTTAAAATAGATTTCTGAAATGCCAATATAGGTAGTAAAATACTACAAAATCTCTATACTTTACCTTCAATACGTTAAATTACATTCCAATATGTAAATATAGGTAGTAAATACTACAAAAGCCTCTTTTCTTGGCGTTCAATATGTTAAAATAGATTTCTGAAATGCAAATATAGGTAGTAATTACTACAATTTAAAAAACGTTGGTAAAAAGAATATCATTTTAACTTATTTAATTGTGTTTTTTACCCAACCAAGCATTTATTTGAATAAAAGTGGTATTTATTTAAATAACCAATAGTTAAATAAAAATTGTTAAATGTTTAAATAATCGAAAGTGAACAACCCTATTTTTTAAATAAAACAAACAGACTTTAGAGTTGATAAGATTTGTAAATATCATTTGAAACTAATAATTTTCACGCTTTATTTAAGTCAAGCAATTACATTTTTAAAAATGAAAGAAGTTAAACAATATAAAAATTTGTAAATATTGTAAATATTTTTAGGTAATAAAGAAATTAAGAAATGTTTTAATTAAAATATCTTTCATTTTCTACTACATTTTTAAAAATGAAAGAAGTTTAACAATATAATTATTCTAATATAATTTCAAAATCAGGTATTATTTAAAGTACAAATGCATAATTTAGTGAAGCAATTCTTATTTAAATACTTTTATTTAATTAATTTGTGTATCTGAAATGTATTTATTGAAAAATAAGTGGGTTTTACTATTTATCACGGTTTTTTATATATATATATATATATATATATATATATATATATATATATATATATATATATATATATATATATATATATATATATATATATATATATATATATATATATTGGAATTGTTACAAAAGGTTCTTTTAAACGTAACTTAGTACATTAATTTATTTTGGAAGTTCAAAACGTATTAAGAGCCCTTCAGAGTACTATAAAAGGATTTCATTTACAAACTAAATTAATATTTTCTTCAAACTTTCAATTCGTTATAATTCGAATTTAAATGAAAACATCATGGATTATAGGTGCGTAATCTACTATTAGACCGAACGGATTAAAAAATACTTAAAGTAAGTGGTTTTACTGATAAACTAAAGGAATTTAACTTTAAAGGGTATCTTAGATTATTGTTTTTAATATTATTCAAATTCAAAACGTATAAAGAGTCCTTCAAAGTAATTTAAAAGAATTTTATTTACGAACTAAATCCATATTTTAGAAGTTAGTTTGTATGAAATACTTACTAATACCTGAAAAATGGACTTTAGAGTTGATAAGATTTGTAAATATCATTTGAAACTAATAATTTTCACGCTTTATTTAAGTCAAGCAATTACATTTTTAAAAATGAAAGAAGTTAAACAATATAAAAATTTGTAAATATTGTAAATATTTTTAGGTAATAAAGAAATTAAGAAATGTTTTAATTAAAATATCTTTCATTTTCTACTACATTTTTAAAAATGAAAGAAGTTTAACAATATAATTATTCTAATATAATTTCAAAATCAGGTATTATTTAAAGTACAAATGCATAATTTAGTGAAGCAATTCTTATTTAAATACTTTTATTTAATTAATTTGTGTATCTGAAATGTATTTATTGAAAAATAAGTGGGTTTTACTATTTATCACGGTTTTATATATATATATATATATATATATATATATATATATATATATATATTGGAATTGTTACAAAAGGTTCTTTTAAACGTAACTTAGTACATTAATTTATTTTGGAAGTTCAAAACGTATTAAGAGCCCTTCAGAGTACTATAAAAGGATTTCATTTACAAACTAAATTAATATTTTCTTCAAACTTTCAATTCGTTATAATTCGAATTTAAATGAAAACATCATGGATTATAGGTGCGTAATCTACTATTAGACCGAACGGATTAAAAAATACTTAAAGTAAGTGGTTTTACTGATAAACTAAAGGAATTTAACTTTAAAGGGTATCTTAGATTATTGTTTTTAATATTATTCAAATTCAAAACGTATAAAGAGTCCTTCAAAGTAATTTAAAAGAATTTTATTTACGAACTAAATCCATATTTTAGAAGTTAGTTTGTATGAAATACTTACTAATACCTGAAAAATGGACTTTAGAGTTGATAAGATTTGTAAATATCATTTGAAACTAATAATTTTCACGCTTTATTTAAGTCAAGCAATTACATTTTTAAAAATGAAAGAAGTTAAACAATATAAAAATTTGTAAATATTGTAAATATTTTTAGGTAATAAAGAAATTAAGAAATGTTTTAATTAAAATATCTTTCATTTTCTACTACATTTTTAAAAATGAAAGAAGTTTAACAATATAATTATTCTAATATAATTTCAAAATCAGGTATTATTTAAAGTACAAATGCATAATTTAGTGAAGCAATTCTTATTTAAATACTTTTATTTAATTAATTTGTGTATCTGAAATGTATTAATTGAAAAATAAGTGGGTTTTACTATTTATCACGGTTTTTTATATATATACATATATATTGGAATTGTTACAAAAGGTTCTTTTAAACGTAACTTAGTACATTAATTTATTTTGGAAGTTCAAAACGTATTAAGAGCCCTTCAGAGTACTATAAAAGGATTTCATTTACAAACTAAATTAATATTTTCTTCAAACTTTCAATTCGTTATAATTTGAATTTAAATGAAAACATCATGGATTATAGGTGCGTAATCTACTATTAGACCGAACTAATTAAAAAAATACTTAAAGTAAGTGGTTTTACAGATAAACTCTAAAGGAATTTTGGAATTTTCTAGAATAGCAAAGTAAAACTAAAACGTAAACCAAGTTTAAAACGAAACTAATAACTGGGAGAAAGGTTGAAGTAAGTAATTTTTTTGATTTTTCGTTTTTTAATTTTTGAGTTCCCTATATTATTATAAACTAAATTAAATATAATTTATGAAAATTTGTGATAAAAGATCTGCTCCTTCGTGTTTTACATATATTTAAAAACTCGAGATTTTAATGAATTGTTTTCAAAGCATGAAAAATATAGCAGATCCTTTGATTTTAATTGTAGTTAGTAGTTACTTAAAAAAAAGTCGCTAGCTGACTTGGAGCTGGTGTAGTTAAATTTTAAAAATGTGTATTTTAAATTTTGTTTGTAAAAGTTTTTTTTGAAAAAGTTTAGTATTATAGTTTAAATTTATTAAATAAAATAAAATATAAATTATACATTTGGTTTAGTATTTTACTATTGCAAGTAAAATTAATAGTAATTTCAATTACTTTTTTAGTTTTTTTTTTGACAAATATGCAAACTATTTAGTTATTTCAAAAACAAATACGTCGAATTATTTGGTATTCGAAATACTATTGGTTAGTTTTTATATCTTTAATTTTATTTTTCAGAACAATTTATCTTTGTCTAGCTTCTTCTAACTTTAATTTAGATGGCCTTAAAGCCAAGTATTTAACAAATTTTGTAACCAAGTAGATGGAGCTTTAAACAATTTTTCTGTCATGTAGTCAAGGAAATGTTCAAATATACGTGTATTTGGTCATTTTGATGGTCAAATAGCCCAGTATGGAACTGCGAGATGATAGTCAGACATTGAGACGCGGGTGGCGCCCGTGCCCCAGCGTCCGCGCCCTCGCCCTGATGGTGCCCCGAGCCTCCGTCGACGTCTGAAATGTGAAATGGGGCACCGACGGGGCTGGCGCGGACGCTGGGGCACGGGCGCCACCCGCGTCTCAATGTCTGACTATCATCTCGCAGTTCCATACTGGGCTATTTGACCATCAAAATGACCAAATACACATTTCCTTGACTACATGACAGAAAAATTGTTTAAAGCTCCATCTACTTGGTTACAAAATTTGTTAAATACTTGGCTTTAAGGCCATCTAAATTAAAGTTAGAAGAAGCTAGACAAAGAGAAATTGTTCTGAAAAATAAAATTAAAGATATAAAAACTAACCAATAGTATTTCGAATACCAAATAATTCGACGTATTTGTTTTTGAAATAACTAAATAGTTTGCATATTTGTCAAAAAAAACTAAAAAAGTAATTGAAATTACTATTAATTTTACTTGCAATAGTAAAATACTAAACCAAATGTATAATTTATATTTTATTTTATTTAATAAATTTAAACTATAATACTAAACTTTTTCAAAAAAAACTTTTACAAACAAAATTTAAAATACACATTTTTAAAATTTAACTACACCAGCTCCAAGTCAGCTAGCGACTTTTTTTTTTAAGTAACTACTAACTACAATTAAAATCAAAGGATCTGCTATATTTTTCATGCTTTGAAAACAATTCATTAAAATCTCCAGTTTTTAAATATATGTAAAACACGAAGGAGCAGATCTTTTATCACAAATTTTCATAAATTATATTTAATTTAGTTTATAATAATATAGGGAACTCAAAAATTAAAAAACGAAAAATCAAAAAAATTACTTACTTCAACCTTTCTCCCAGTTATTAGTTTCGTTTTAAACTTGGTTTACGTTTTAGTTTTACTTTGCTATTCTAGAAAATTCCAAAATTCCTTTAGGGTTTATCAGTAAAACCACTTACTTTAAGTATTTTTTTTAATTAGTTCGGTCTAATAGTAGATTACGCACCTATAATCCATGATGTTTTCATTTAAATTCAAATTATAACGAATTGAAAGTTTGAAGAAAATATTAATTTAGTTTGTAAATGAAATCCTTTTATAGTACTCTGAAGGGCTCTTAATACGTTTTGAACTTCCAAAATAAATTAATGTACTAAGTTACGTTTAAAAGAACCTTTTGTAACAATTCCAATATATATGTATATATATAAAAAACCGTGATAAATAGTAAAACCCACTTATTTTTCAATTAATACATTTCAGATACACAAATTAATTAAATAAAAGTATTTAAATAAGAATTGCTTCACTAAATTATGCATTTGTACTTTAAATAATACCTGATTTTGAAATTATATTAGAATAATTATATTGTTAAACTTCTTTCATTTTTAAAAATGTAGTAGAAAATGAAAGATATTTTAATTAAAACATTTCTTAATTTCTTTATTACCTAAAAATATTTACAATATTTACAAATTTTTATATTGTTTAACTTCTTTCATTTTTAAAAATGTAATTGCTTGACTTAAATAAAGCGTGAAAATTATTAGTTTCAAATGATATTTACAAATCTTATCAACTCTAAAGTCCATTTTTCAGGTATTAGTAAGTATTTCATACAAACTAACTTCTAAAATATGGATTTAGTTCGTAAATAAAATTCTTTTAAATTACTTTGAAGGACTCTTTATACGTTTTGAATTTGAATAATATTAAAAACAATAATCTAAGATACCCTTTAAAGTTAAATTCCTTTAGTTTATCAGTAAAACCACTTACTTTAAGTATTTTTTAATCCGTTCGGTCTAATAGTAGATTACGCACCTATAATCCATGATGTTTTCATTTAAATTCGAATTATAACGAATTGAAAGTTTGAAGAAAATATTAATTTAGTTTGTAAATGAAATCCTTTTATAGTACTCTGAAGGGCTCTTAATACGTTTTGAACTTCCAAAATAAATTAATGTACTAAGTTACGTTTAAAAGAACCTTTTGTAACAATTCCAATATATATATATATATATATATATATATATATATATATATATATATATATATATATATATATATATATATATATATATATATATATATATATATATATATATATATAAAAAACCGTGATAAATAGTAAAACCCACTTATTTTTCAATAAATACATTTCAGATACACAAATTAATTAAATAAAAGTATTTAAATAAGAATTGCTTCACTAAATTATGCATTTGTACTTTAAATAATACCTGATTTTGAAATTATATTAGAATAATTATATTGTTAAACTTCTTTCATTTTTAAAAATGTAGTAGAAAATGAAAGATATTTTAATTAAAACATTTCTTAATTTCTTTATTACCTAAAAATATTTACAATATTTACAAATTTTTATATTGTTTAACTTCTTTCATTTTTAAAAATGTAATTGCTTGACTTAAATAAAGCGTGAAAATTATTAGTTTCAAATGATATTTACAAATCTTATCAACTCTAAAGTCTGTTTGTTTTATTTAAAAAATAGGGTTGTTCACTTTCGATTATTTAAACATTTAACAATTTTTATTTAACTATTGGTTATTTAAATAAATACCACTTTTATTCAAATAAATGCTTGGTTGGGTAAAAAACACAATTAAATAAGTTAAAATGATATTCTTTTTACCAACGTTTTTTAAATTGTAGTAATTACTACCTATATTTGCATTTCAGAAATCTATTTTAACATATTGAACGCCAAGAAAAGAGGCTTTTGTAGTATTTACTACCTATATTTACATATTGGAATGTAATTTAACGTATTGAAGGTAAAGTATAGAGATTTTGTAGTATTTTACTACCTATATTGGCATTTCAGAAATCTATTTTAACATATTGAACGCCAAGAAAAGAGGCTTTTGTAGTATTTTTCCTCCTATATTTACATATTGGAATGTAATTTAACGTATTGAAGGTAAAGTATAGAGATTTTGTAGTATTTTACTACCTATATTGGCATTTCGGAAGTATATTTTAACGTGTTGAATGTAGAGTATAGAGAGTGTTGTAGTATTTTTCTTCCTACGTGACTACACCGGAAACGTCTCTGTGTTATTCGCTTTAGTAATCAAGCCGACTCTGAACATATGTTTTACTCTTTATTCTACGAGGTTTAAACATACACCATTTCAGTACATTCTTAACTTATTCCATACGCTATTTAAAACACATGCGATAAAGATAACGAGGAAACCAGTTAACTCTGAACATATATGTTATGCTCTATACGTGAAGGATGTTGTAAGCTTAAATTCATAATGGTTAATGTGTAGTATTTTTCTTCCTTTTTACATTTTATAGTATTTCTTTATCTATATTTGTGTATCGGAAATGTATTTTAACGTATCGAACGTAGAGTAAATTTTTTTTTATATTTTCTTTATATATTTGCGTATCAGAGTTGTGTGTTGTCGTATTAAAAGAAGAAAAAGGAACTTTTCATAGTGTTATTCTACCTATTTACATATCGGAAATGTATTTATATTTTACCGTATTTAAAATATAGGTAATTGTTTTTATTGGCTTGACTTAAATAAAGCGTGAAAGTTATTAGTTTCAAAATGATATTTACAAATCTTATCCACACCAATTTAATTTAATTTTAATTTTAGTGTTTTATAGTATCTTTCTGACTATATTTGTGTATAAGAATTATATTTTACCGTATTTAAATAGTAATAAAAGCGAATTGAAAGTTTGAAGAAAATATGAATTAAGTTCGTAAATAAAATCCTTTTATAGTACTTTGAAGGACTCTTAATACGTTTTCAACTTGAATAAAATTAAAAACAATAATCTAAGATACCCTTTAAAGTTAAATTCCTTTAGAGTTTATCAGTAAAACCACTTTAAGTATTTTTTCAATCCTTATACCTATATTTACATATTGGAATTGTTACAAAAGGTTCTTTTAAACGTAACTTAGTACACTAATTAAGTATTTTTAATTTACCGTAATTAAAATATAGGTAAGTGGTTTTTATCTTATTTTATACCTACGGAAGCGATAAATAAATTAAAGGAATAAATTTTTGGAGTTTGGAGATGGGTGGGAAAAAAAAAATAAGGCTCTTCGTTTTTCCAACTGCTTTTCTGATGTACCCAAAAATGGACCAAAATAGAAAAAAAGTACCCTTAAAACGACCAAAGTCACCATTTTCGGCCCTATGTATCCCATTTCGGACCAAAAGTACCCCAAACTGGACCTATTAGCTTTATTGTAATGTTAAACTCCCATAGAGATTCCCCTAAAAGAAAAAAACTTGCGGTCCAATTTTGGGTACATGAATTATTTCGGAGAGGGAATCCATGTTTTAAATTCAAATTAACCGCGCGCCCGGGCAATCCGCGCCTCCCAGGTAATCCACGCCTCCCAGGTAATCCACGCCTCCCAGGTAATCCACGCACGCGCGCGCTATCTTCCTGCCTAGGTTATCAAGTATCATACAACTTACATAATTTCTACTTATTTCGTACGATAAAACGCGATCGAGATATTCGTTTTAAGAAATACTCGTGAGATTGGTTCAAGTGTCAAGCATACTACAATGATATTAAAATGAAGTTTAAAAATATTTCCATTCTACTTTAACAACGAATATTCCATGACGTCAAAACACTTCAATTCAAATTAACCGCGTCCCCCGGGGTAATCTGCGCACGCGTCGCCTAGGTTATCAATTTTTACATCATTTCAACTTATTCCGTACGATAAAACTTGATAAGATGGGGATGGGTGAAAAAAAAAAGGCTCTTCGTTTTTCCAACTGCTTTTCTGATGTACCCAAAAATGGACCAAATTACCAAAAGTACCCTTAAAACGACCAAAGTCACCATTTTCGGCCCTATGTACCCCATTTCGGACCAAAAGTACCCCAAACTGGACCTATTAGCTTTATTGTAATGTTAAACTCCCATAGAGATTCCCCTAAAAAGAAAAACTTGCGGTCCAATTTTGGGTATATGAATTATTTCGGAGAGGGAATCCATGTTTTAAATTCAAATTAACCGCGCGCCCGGGCAATCCGCGCCTCCCAGGTAATCCGCGCACGCGCGCGCTATCTTCCTGCCTAGGTTATTAATCATACAACTTACATAATTTCCACTTATTTCGTACGATAAAACGCGATCGAGATATTCGTTTTAAGAAATACTCGTGAGATTGGTTCAAGTGCCAAACGTACTACAATGATATTAAAATGAAGTTAAAAAATATTTCCATTCTACTTTAACAACGAATATTCCATGACGTCAAAACACTTCAATTCAAATTAACCGCGTCCCCCGGGGTAATCTGCGCACGCGTCGCCTAGGTTATCAATTTTTACATCATTTCAACTTATTCCGTACGATAAAACGCGATAAGATATACGTTCAAGTATCTTTCGAGATAAGCGTAGATAAATGAACAAGTTGGCCTGGACACAATATGTTGATATACGGGAAAACAAATCGTCGCGAGAAATACCCTAAATACATTGACTTTTCGATGATTTTACCCCCATTTCATCCCTTAAATCCCGGATTTCGATCTTGAACCCAAACCCGAACCCGGGATCGATGCCACACCCTCACTTTCCTTCTACTTGCTACAACGAGGAAAGGAGCTAACTGAAATTTCGGCCGATCAAGTTATTCTTTAAAACGTATTTTTGTCTTATTTATCACTTTAAATCCAGGTCAAAATTTCCAAAAGGAAAAAAGTATCCAATCTTGTCCATAAACAAATATTTTCCTAGCAGATTGTGAATTTTCTTGACCCCTCCAACGTCTCAAAATTAGCCATTTAAAGGGACACACCGGCGTTTGAATTTAAGAAGTTTCACGTGCTTGTTTCCAGAATATCGTATCTGCTACTGCGTGGTAAATCCTTTTCGAATTCTTTCAAACGCCGGTGTGGATTGGTTCCGAACTATCGTTGCAATTTCGGCACCCCCTCTATGACGGCACCGTTCGCACCGCCCTAGGGCTGGCGCTGCACACGCCGGTGACTTTTGCTCTTCCCCCTCTTTCCCGGCTGGGCAAACTTCGACCACCATGTCCGCTAGGGGCTGATCACTATCCTCAAACGGTGTAACAAGCATGGATCTGCATTGACAGTACTAAAGTGATTACGTAATCATTTACAGACTTTACACTTTCAAATTCTGTACTCGCTGTAATCGGTGTACATAATTTAAGGAAGTGGTTCGCCCCTAGGTCTCAACATAGACCGTAGTAGAAAAAAAAATTAGGAGTTTACGCGAACGTTTGCAACGTCCAGGAGATTGGTAGACGTTTGCGTAAACGCCTAGAAATGTGTTTGCTGATACTCTCTAATCTTGCCAAAATTGAATCAGTGACAAATTAAAAAAAAAATCGTTTTGATAGAAATAATTATTATCAGCATCAGTTCTAAACTCGTTCCCCCCTGGTGCTTCGCTTGCCGATTACCTGGCAACCTTGTGCTAATTTCTTTTATTTTATTTTGGTTCACCATAAACATTCTATGTAACTTTGTTTAAGTGCTTAAAGTGAATAAATATATTTTTAGTGTATTATTATTTTAGGGCGGACTTTCCTGTTTGATATTGAAAAGTCTAAAGCAATTAGAAATAAATAGATTTAAGATTCTTTAAGCTACAGAAACCAAATTTCATATTTTTAGAACTATTATCCTTCATGATATTTAAAAAACATGGGAACTTAGTAGGCAAATGTTAATTATAATGAGTATTAGGCAAATGTTAGCTTAAAAACGGGGTAATGTTTTATTTTAATAAACTGTTGTGTTCCAACTATTTCAATACTGACAAGGCTTAAGTACTTTAACGGTTTAAATATGTTTATTTAATATTTACATAGTTATACAGTGGTAGACAAATCTGTCAAGAGACCCGTCGTTATATATGATAATATTCTACATTCGCGCTCTCTATCTCAATAAAATGAACTATAGCCATCTAATTTACAGGGTGTCCACTAAAATATAGATCAGGGTGAATATCTCCAAAACAGTTTTAGGTACGAATTTGAAATTTTTAGGTCGCATAGAGTGTGTACGGGGAAACCTACTTTGAAAATGTCGATGACCTTGAACCATGTCTTCAAGGTCATCCAAAAACTATCTCAAGAACCGATAGTGTTAGAAAGTTGGTTCCAATTAGGAAGTGTTCCCCGTCATGGTTTAGACCTAAATAGCGTGGACCCGATCGGATTCGACTAATAGGAAGTCGAAAACAATTTTACCAAAATTACAAAGTTCGTAAAAGGGAAAATTGCAAGAAAGCGCTAATAACTACAAAACAAGTCGTGTTACATTATCGAAATTTGCTAGACAATCTCATCATGGTGGGAGATTTTAATATTCGGAAAATTGTATGACCTTCTAATTGGAATTTTTGCTCTAAACCTAATGGTTCTCGAGATAATTTTAGTATGACCTTGAAGACATGGTTCAAGGTTCCGTTTTCCACCCTCTTGCGAAGCCAATGGTTATTCAGAAATCAATCTTTAGTTCAGCACAGAGCCCTCTAGTGACTAAATATACCAAAAGCGAAATATAGTACTATCAAGGGCCATGATATACTACTTACAAGGAGAGTACCCGAGGTGTTTATGGCCGATTTTGTTCAAAGTCGGGCGTAATGTAGACCTATGTGAGATATGAAATATCCCAAAAGGAGAGGCATATCCCGTTTAATAGAATCCTATTGGGTCGAATTCCCAATGGATCGAATCAAAAAATATACTTTCCCAATTGATCGAATTCTAATTTTGCAATCCCATTGGGTCAAATCCCATTTATTCGAATGGGATTAGGTTGAATGAGAATCGACCCAATGGGACAAAAGCAAAGGAGACGTTGCACTACCCATTCGATTTGCCATGGCAACCGTAAAATGTTTTTGACTACTTAAAACCAAAATAAGATTATTCCCTTATTTTACCCAAATATTGTTACAATTTTACCCAAAAAAGTTTCACTTTACCTAAGTTAAGTTAGAAGAAACCACCTATGGACTGTGAGAAGGATGATAAAATACGCGAAAAAGTAGATTAGTCCATAATTAAAAGGGATAATATAGCTAAATCCTAAACAAATTTGAAGAAATTAAAAAACTTACTACTAACTCGTACCCAATAGGTCTTCGAGCAAAAAACGCGAAACTCGGATCAAATAGATCTTCGAGTAATAAACTAAATTAAAATTAAATAAAATTAAATAAAATAGCCAGAAATTCCAACGGTAGACCGGTTTCGTTCTATTTGGAACTCATCAGTACCGTGCGGGAAATCTGGCTGGCGACTGTCAAATCTAAAGGAGAAACTAAGCCTAATTTTAATTTAGTTTATTACTCGAAGATCTATTTGATCCGAGTTTCGCGTTTTTTGCTCGAAGACCTATTGGGTACGAGTTAGTAGTAAGTTTTTTAATTTCTTCAAATTTGTTTAGGATTTAGCTATATTATCCCTTTTAATTATGGACTAATCTACTTTTTCGCGTATTTTATCATCCTTCTCACAGTCCATAGGTGGTTTCTTCTAACTGAACTTATCGTATATTCTATTCTCCACCACACTCCCCCCTTTTCGGCTTTCCGTTGCTATATGCAACGCGTTTTGAAATTTTTAATTTTTAGGCTTAGTTTCTCCTTTAGATTTGACAGTCGCCAGCCAGATTTCCCGCACGGTACTGATGAGTTCCAAATAGAACGAAACCGGTCTACCGTTGGAATTTCTGGCTATTTTACTTAATTTTATTTAATTTTAATTTAGTTTATTACTCGAAGATCTATTTGATCCGAGTTTCGCGTTTTTTGCTCGAAGACCTATTGGGTACGAGTTAGTAGTAAGTTTTTTAATTTCTTCAAATTTGTTTAGGATTTAGCTATATTATCCCTTTTAATTATGGACTAATCTACTTTTTCGCGTATTTCACTTTACCTAAACTTGATCAAATTTACCTAAATTCGGTGATTTAAAAAATTTAAAAAAAATTTCGTGAAACCGAGAAAATCCCATGCTTTATTAAATGGATATTTTTTGTTTTAAGTGGTCAAAAACATTTTCGGTTGCCATGGCAAATCGAATGGGTAGTGCAACGTCTCCTTTTGTGAAATATATAGGTCTACATTACGCGCGACTTTGAACCAAATCGGTAATAAACACCTCGGGTACTCTCCTTGTTAGTTCAGTTGTGAACAGGGCCGTTTTAACTCTTCAGTAGACCTTAGGCACTTTGCCTAGTTTGCCTTATGGATAAAGCGGCTCTGGTTGTGAGTCCAAGTCGGTGCAGGAGGAGAGTGTCAGTGTTGGAAAAAAAGTTCAGTAAAATAAAATAGCATTAAAACCGTATACAGAGTGTTTCAAAAGATTATAGAAAAATTCGAAGGAGTTGCAGGGGATGAGTTGAGAAGTATGCCTGTTTCCCCCCCCCCCCCATTTTCCTACGATGAGTGAAAAGAGCGCCAGAGAGCTTCAAAGTGTGGCCTACTAGCCCCTGGAAGTAGGCTGTAAGAAGCGAGAAAACCAAGCAGCAGGGAAATGCGAACATTAAGGTTTGGGTTCGTGTGATAGGTAGAAAAGGACTTGGTAAACAAATCAAGGCAACTTAAACAGCATTTAAAGTCCGTGCTGCTTGGTTTTACGCTTTTTGCAGCCTACTTCCAGGGGCTAGTAGGCCACACTTTGAAGCTCTCTGGCGCTCTATTAACTCATCGTAGGAAAATGGGGGAAAAACAGGCATACTTCTCAACTCACCCCCAACAAATATTTGCATAACCTTTTGAAACACCCTGTATAGTTAGCGTCATACTTAATATTACTTATGGACGTAGTAAACAACAATTATGGAGGAACAACGTTTGATAATTTCGCCAATATAAATCATCGTCAGGTGGCGCCACCGTCCGCCAAAAGAAGTAAAAAAAAGGTTAATGCCTCGGTTAAAGCCCTCTGTTAAATAGAATTTCAACAGTGAATGTAAGGATATCTTTGAAACAAAAATTAATATCTCTCAAAGATAAGAATATCTCAGTTTGGTTTCATTTTTCGACCCAGATGTCGCTTGCAGCCTTACCAACGTTCGGGTCCGGTCGATGAAAGCGCGAAAAAGAACCGCATTTTTAGGTTCGAGAGTGGAAGAACCAAAAAAGTCGATTTAAATGGCAATTTTAAAGGGAATATAACCTCAGGTATTTGGTGTGGAACACCAACGTTTGAAGCTCTGGCCGCTCTTGCCTTTGGCTTTAAAAATGTTTGGCGCCACTGTACAGGGAAACTTGAAAAATTAAAGGGGTCTTCCATAAAGATTGCTTTGCAGGTTATATTCCCTTTAATTATCACTTTAAATCCATCTCAATCTGGTCCATAAATAAATTTTTTCATAGTTCTGGGGCCCGCGTTCCCCAGAGTTTGAATAGTCTTGCTCCCTCCAACGTCTTAAAGGGAATATAACCTGCAAAGCAATCTTTATGGAAGACCCCTTTAATAAAGATTGCTTTGCAGGTTATATTCCCTTTAAGACGTTGGAGGGAGCAAGACTATTCAAACTCTGGGGAACGCGGGCCCCAGAACTATGAAAAAAATTATTTATGGACAAGATTGAGATGGATTTAAAGTGATAATTAAAGGGAATATAACCTGCAAAGCAATCTTTATGGAAGACCCCTTTAATTTTTCAAGTTTCCCTGTACAGTGGCGCCAAACATTTTTAAAGCCAAAGGCAAGAGCGGCCAGAGCTTCAAACGTTGGTGTTCCACACCAAATACCTGAGGTTATATTCCCTTTAAGACAAAATAGATATTGAAGTTTTATAGTATTACTTGATATAAGTACAATATTTATTCAAAACTAGCAACCAACTAAATGTTCACTTACCGGGCCCCTAGGCTTAGGCCCCGGTAATTTGTAATGGATTCCCCCGTCTCTTTGTCAAATTGTCAGGCCTGGGGCAATTACATAAGTTTCCTCTTCCAATAAAATGTTCAATTTCTTCTAAAATTGTAAAGTGAAACTAATGTTCTATTATGAAATTGTATTTTAATAATTAATTTCCTTTTATAGCTAACCAAGTACAAAAAAAACTTAGATGGCACTATTATAAGAGCTCCATTACAAAATTCTCAAGATTCCTAATTTAATTTAATTTATAAAATTAAATTTAATTTTAATTTTATTTTATTATGAATATTTAAAATCGTTCTTTTAATTGTTTGTAAATTTGCGTATGTCTCGGTAATCACCTCAAATAGGCTTTGTCTCTGTTTTTGCCAGCAAAGGTTTTTTGCGGAATAAATAAATAAATATTATTATTATTATCATAAGTAACATAACAACAATAAGTGTGACAATTTACGAGATTTACAACCAAACTGATTTTCATAGTTATTGCGTAATCAAGATGTTTTCTCAGCACAGAGCCCTCTAGTGTCTAAAATATGCGAGACTTCCGATAGATAGGCGGAATATTAGGCTAAAATGATAAAAATTAAAAATGTTTTTTCTCGGCGCCACGAGCTCATGTATTTTTTTATCACGCATGATTCGCACGCGCGCTTCTAAACAAAGCCAAAGCCCCTCGCGACTCCAGAACGTGCTCTCCGATAATAGGCTTAAATTTTTATCAAAAGGTAGTCATCCAAAACGGTAAGTCGCGAGTCCAAGTCACAGCTTGAAGAGAGTATCAGTGCCGAAAAAAGGTTCGGTTAGAAAATTAGCATTAAAGCAATAGGAAGTGTCATACTTATTGATATTATGTTACTTATGTTATTATTATTACAAAATGGTGGCTCCCGCATTTTGGCTCGAAATAAAGTCTATAATAAGTTATTGAAAAAATCTATTTACTTCTCCATTTCATTCGTGCAACTTTTAAGCAAAGGAATTTATTACGTCAGAAGACCTCATTTTTAGGGACCCAATAAGATACTTGGCTGTTTCGATATTTTTGGGGGATGGAACTTACTCTTCGAGCAATAAGAAGATTAGAAGCCACGTAAATATCGTCTCAACATAGTAATTATCCCTAATTATAAATAACTAAAACCTTGATAATTCATTTCAAAAAAGTGTTATTAAAAACATGAAATATAAATTTGTTAAATAGTTTTTTCCTTCAATGAAAACCATATCCGGGTTAAAATGCAACATCCATATGGCGTTACATACAGTTTTAGGGCGTCATTATTATATATATGAGCATGGCCTTAGCATTTCGTTAGTACAAGGTTCTCAACTTCTCATGATCCTAAACCCGTTCTTGGTATCATTTGTTGGGTTGAGATCAAGGGATGATTATTCCTCGTTTCGGTTTGTCTCTACGTCAGAAAATCGAGAGCTCCTCTAGTCGCAGTTGCGTGTAACGTAGTTGGATCCCTTCTTCGAAGCGCCTACGATCTAGACACAATAATGAGGCGTCTTACAATCTCAAAACCATGTATAAACTATGTCTGTCATTTTAAAAACTTCAATCGTTTTTATAAGAATTTAGGACTATAAGGGAACTTATGGCACACCGTTCAGGACTAAATTCAACCAAAAATATTTATATATTTTTTGTAAATATAAAGGTGTTTTTAAAATATAAAGGCGTTTTTGAAATATAAATTACTTTTCAAAATATAAGGCGAATTCGTCTAAGACATTCGAGGCCAGTTTAAGAAATGTACTACCTACCTGGAAGGTACAAACGCACTATAGTAACACATACCTCACAGGCAGTGGCGTAGACAAGGGGGATTTCCGTGTCACCGCCCCCATTAGGCCTACGTTTGACTGTACTAAATTGTCACCCCTCCTCGACCCCCTTTGACGAATTTCTGACTACGCCACTGCTTACAGCCTATAAGGATAGTTTTTTATGTTTATTTCCTGCAACTATGTATTAGGAGACAGCAAATAAACCAAAACTTTCTCCTACAATGCAGGAAAAATGAAGTACACCCTAAATCATTTCTCCTAAGCATACCAATGGAAAAAGGACAAAACCAGAGACCCTATATTTTAAAAACACCTTTATATTTTGAAAGTGCTTTATATTTTAAAAACGACTTTATATTTTAAAAACAGCTTTATATTTAAAAAATACCCCGATATTTACAAAAAAATCTCTATTTTTTATTGAGTTTTGTCCTGAACAGCGTGCCATAGGAACTCTTATTTATGTACATCTAAATAATCCAAAGTTTATATTTTCATAAAAACACTTTAATATAGACTAAATCCAAAAATAGTTCTCAAGTACAGAAATATTTATCACACAGGCATGTAAAATGATAAAACACCTTTCAATTAAATTATTAATACTAGTTAAGTGACACCTTTCAATATATTAACGCTTTTAATATTTTATACATTCAGTAACTATATAACGTAATGTGATACCTTTATTATATAAAACTATAGATTTTTACTTTTAAGTATTCAAAATTTACATTAACAATCAACTAGAACTTTAATTACCAATTTTATAATATAACACCTTAAATTTAAAATTTTAACATTAACAGAAATCTATACATTCCTGTTACTTTAGTAAATTTTAAATTTGTACATATTTAAACTTTAAATAACACGCTACTAATACTTTATCACTTTCTTTATACTATATTTCATTCCTTGTTCTTTTTTGAAGGAATGGCAGTGGGTATTCAGAGCCTCTTTGTATTGGGTTCATCAATTCTACTCTCAGATCTCTTGGATAATCTTCTTCATAGAAATGTTCTGAGCAAATCCTTGCATATTTCACATTTATTTTGTTTTGGGAACGTCCGCAAGCGGTTATCCATTTTTGCCTTATAGTTATTTGAGATGGGAATAGATGGTATGACAAATTCTTCTTTCGGGTGACAATTAAGGAATTATTGCACCCGAGAACCGAGCATTTTAATCCGTGCATTACTGTATTATGTTGAGTTCATGACAACTTGACAAGCCTTTATTAACAAAATTCAAAATAACCGCCTTTAAAATATTAAAAGTTAAGCCTCGGCTATAAAATTCATGGTTTAAAATAGTCAAAAATACTATTATTATATAACTATAGAGTAGTAGCACTCCGTAGCTTTGGCCATGGCCGCCATTGTGGGCGCGAATTTTTTATGAATAGGAAAAAGCATGGGTGACATCGTGTGACGTAGCACTGCCATTACTCTATACCATTTAACACTAGTAAAAATGTAATAATATAATGGATCTAATTTATGGGTGAACGATTAATTTTTTTTTTTTGAGATACACACACATCGGTGTCGACCCGAGGCCTTAGACACCAGCACACACACAATAACTGATTAATCAGGGCGAGATATGTGTAACGGCCACGCCAACGGGGGGATACGTGGGGACAGGGGTGGGGACACCCTTGGCCGAAGTATTCCGACCACCCGTTAGGGGATTGGCGGTCGTCCTCACACGGCCATCCACAAACTCTGCCTCCCGGACGCCTGGGATTACAGGAGTGAGCCACTACTCCCGGCGGTAAACGATTAATGCTTACCTGAATTTTAATCCACAAAGGAATTTTATAAAAAGGCGGATGCGGGCTGCCGGCCGAAGAGGAATGTTTACAGTCAGCTCTCCCGCTCGGCTGTCTTCCCACCGCGGAGTTTCTGAGTTACGCGACGCCTGTTTATTTTCGTTGTAGATCGTTCGCTGGGATCCAGCTACGTCACACACCGGGAAAAAACCGTGTTTTCCCCCCGTTTTTTTCTCAGCAGATATCTCTATTCCCGACCCCGCGTTATACGCTAACCTTATAATACACAGTATTTTTACCAACCTTGGGTTGAGATAAGCATGGAAAACCTTTGGTGCAAATTTTTGTATTTACATATAATACACTACAATATCATGATGGCAGAAAAGGTGGTTTTTTTCGCCTGTCCGAGGACAAAAAGTGTAAACTTTTTACCCTAAAACGTTTTATTCGCCTGTTCTCGGGGTAAGATTTACCCTGTCCCGAATTTTGGTCGCTTGTTCCAGAGCTCAAAGGTTACACTTTTTATTCATTCCTGAAAGGACGTGTAGAGGGAGTAATCTAGCTTCTATAGAAAATTCGTCTGCTTAAATTTCGTTTCACGAAAACATGACTGGTTTTGAACATTTTCACATGTGGCAAGCTTTTAATAACGAAAAGTTAAGTTAAGTTAAATGCTATTTAATGACTTAGGCCTAAGGTGGTGCCTTCGGTATTAGCCTAGCTGATTATTATTATTATTAAATAAATTAGAAAAATGAGTCATATATTGATGACCTCACCACCGGTCACCATCTTAAAACAAAACTACGGCTGCTACGGCAAATAAATAACCTTTAACCTTTAACTACTCCCTTCTTACTCCAACTCGTTTTTTTCGTCAAGATAGAATTGGAGTAAAATGTCGTCATAGGGCTACACTTTTTAACCTGCTCAAAAAACCAGAACAGGCGAAAAAAAACCACCTATTGATAGCTTACATTCATGGCCGTTTTTACTGTCAAATTTCAAAAGAAATACTTTCTGAAACAAAGAGATGTAATATTTTTGTTTCCTTTCAATAATTCGTCATTAAATAGTTGTGAAAGCTTTTTAATTTAAAATAGTCCTAGATTATTAGCTGATTAGCACACAGCGCCAAGTTTACTGGCACCGTGTGTGTTAAAGGCCTAGGATTTCTTCTGCCGGTTTTCGTTTAAGTTTTCTTCCGCGCAAACACCCTAGTGGTAGGCCAACGTGTTCTGCGGTTGGCCTACCACCAGGATATTTTCGCGACGGGAAGTAAACTTAAAGGAAAACAGCCAGAAGAAATCCTAAGCCTTTAACTTCATAATCCGGTCGATAAGTTATTTATTAGATAGAATCGAAAGGTCTGTACTATAACCCTTCAATTTTTAGAACACTTTATACTCCCTTTAAGATGTGTTAAATTAGGATTTGAAAATAAATCACTTCCCAAAATAGGGGCCCTTTCGTCTTAAGAATTAATGTTTTGCTACAAAAATTGTACTAATGTTTGATAACCTATAATAAAGTTTTTTTTATAAAGGGCCCTTTTGATATCCTGCGGGGGGGGGGGCAAACGTTATCGTTACACCACTGGAAATGGGGATTTTTAAATTAGGTCACAAACTCCACAATTAAAAACCCTCCAATTTTCAAAACATTTTATACTCCCCTTTAAGATGTGTGAAATTAAAATTTGAAATTAAATTATTAGTCCCACAATTACAAACCCTCAAATTTTTAAAACGCTGTATAATCCCTTTAAGATGTGTGAAATTATAATTTGAAATTAAGTTACGAACCCCTCAATTACAAACCTCCAATTTTCAAAACAGTTTATACTCCCTTAAAGATGTGAAATTGGTATTTGGAAATTAAGAACCCTGTAATTTTTAAAGCACTTTATACTCCCTTTAAGATATACATTTTCCTCGGCGAGTGCAAGTACTAGGTAGTTCGTAATGTCCTGGCGGGTGTACGACAGTATAAAGGGTCCATTGTGTCCCTGTCGTTCATTGAAATATCTCCTCGGCGTCTCGAGTGAAACTAATGAAAAAACAACGAAGAGTGGCGCCACTGTTTTTGAAGAAATGGAGAAAGAAATTTGGGTGCTGGCCACCTCAGAGAGCCGGCGCACGCCGCTCGGGAAGCTCTAACTGTTTTCAAGGCTGGATTATTAAACGCATTTAAACTGATAGGCCTACACACTTCCACCGCGGCTAGCGAGAATTAAACCGATCGACGAATTGGTTTGAAAACGCGCTTATAAAAGCCCTGAAACAACTGAAGTCGTTGGTGAGTATTCTGTTTTATATCTTACCATAAGTCTATAATTGTGCATCTTTAATGTGTCTTGAACGCTATCCATCGAGTGAAGTCATGGGAGATATAAAATCCCGGCCTTTGAGATTTGAACGGGGTCAGGCAACTGAAACCCAAGGGTCAGTAGGGGTAAACTACTTTTAGAATAAAAACCAGAAATATTTTTTACCATAGTAAATGTTTATATGGATAAAGGTGGTATTACCAAGTAACTTATGATCTTACTCGTATATTAATATATAAATGAATATAATTAAATTTCAACCACCAAAACATAAGTTGTTAGTGGACCTGTTCTTATTACCAATGGTAAACGAACTTTAGATAAACTTTGACCTTGGAAGTATTCTGGTAATTCAAAACTCTTCGGTTTCCCCTTCCATAAAAACTTGTCGAGGTTAACGGTAATAGTTAGTGTAGGGAGCTGTTGGCTCGCGTGGAATGAAGGGCTTGCCACCACCCTCCTACGCATTGTAACCCGGCCACCTGAATTAATGGCTTTAAAAGTCGCTTGATGATTAGGTGGTGCCTTGGGTATTAGCCTAGCTGATTATTATCTTCAAGTTGGTTAAAAAGAATTTTCACGGATTTTAGTATTATCTCTTCTTGCCAAGTTGACAAAGCAATGACGACTCACACGGACCAATTTCACATCGACGTCGCCTAGATTCCGAAACATTCGATAGAATGTTTCTAAACTCGATGTTTTGAAATTGAATAACAACTAAGCTTCTCCGTGTTTGACTTAGATCAAAGTGCAGTATCTTTTCAAATAAATAAAATACATGATTCGTTGAAATAATTTCTTCTTCCGCGTGGTTTGACTAAGATCAAAATGTAGTATATTTCCGCATCAACCGTGAAACTTATCTAGCTAAATTCCCCATTTTATTTGGATGGTAGTCCCCTATTCGTATAGTAGACTCAACCGAATCCTAGATTTCAATTTATTATTGAAAAATTCTAGATAATTTCCAAAATAAATTAGATCGGCTGTCCAATGGAAAAACTTAGTAAACGCCATTTCTTTAGATTCGAGATAATTGAGTTTTTATTTTATTTTGACTTACATTGATTCTTATGGTAGTGACGGTGTAGTTGGAATGTCGAAGTTTCACAGTATAGGTGTACAATTTGAATTAATACCAACTCGAAAATTTAAACAAAATGGTGTTAATAAATAAAGTCCTTTATTAATTATCTTTTATAGCATTAGAAAAATAATTTTAGAAAGTGTCCGGTTTTCACGATTATTTTTAACTCATTCCAATTAAATAAACCGCTAGAAACATCAATTATAACCCACCAAAGATGTTTTAAACGTTTTAGCATTTTTCGTTTTTAAGTAACAGTATGCGCTGAGAAAATTGTTTCATCACAATAAAGACTCGAAAGGTTATAGCTCTCAAAACGTTTCGTTAAAAACAAGAGAATGAGCAGACGCTTCTCTCTGTCTTAAGTTCGTAGTCACCGTGGTTCTATCTTTAGTGATCGGTACTTGTACGAGTCACTCTTTTTACGGGGCTATCTGTCTTTGAAACATCTCATTTATTTATAGCCACCAAGAAATGCCTTTAAGAACCCTAAATCGCCTGTCTCTGCTGATAAATCTGCTAGATTATCGTACACAAATGACGTTACGACGTGTTTATAAGAACTCTACCCTGTTGCTGCGTATTAACAGAAGTTTATAATACACTGTTACCAGAAGTAAATTAACCAAAGTGTTCAGACTGCTATACTCCCCATGTTGGAGGCGTTTTCCTTTTGAAGTTAAATTTTTACCTCGAATTTGAAATTTTGCGTGCTCCTAGTCCGAAAAAAAACCCGTTTTGTTTTTATTAAACCATTATTTATACATAGAAATAGCTATACCAACAATTCCCAATTGCAATTTATCACGTCAAAAGACGGGGATGGAAATTAGCTTTTATTTGACTCGATTTTCTCATCATTTTCATAAGGAAAACGCCGTCCGATTCTGAGCGCTATTTAAATAACTTCGGTTAATTTACTTCTGCTGTTACGAGATAAGTATATATCCATACAGGCTATTAAACTGAAACGTTTTCCTTCGTAGGAACCAGGAAAATTTTAAATAGTTTTACAAAAGAAATGATCATTTAAATAGTCTAAATCTTACCAGATGGCGCCAGCAATCTGAAACGTAGAAAAATTAAACTATCTAAAAAACCCCAAAAAATATTAATTTCTTCATGTTTTTCTTTATGGGTGAATTTTTAAATATTTTAACTTTAATTTATATTTATTTACGTAAAAAATGACTTAAAAAATGTTAGAAGTACTTTGTTTCATAATTAACTATTTTGAGTCGCTAAAAATATTTTGAATGATCAGCGGGACTCTACGAAGGTATACTACATGCTTCATTAACAGTATAATAATCAGCTAGGTTAATACCCAAGGCACCACCTTAGGCCCAACTTGCCCAAGTCATCGAGCGACTTTTAAAGCCTTAAACAGGTGGCCCGGGTTGCAATGCGTAGGAGGGCGGTGGCAAGCCCTAGGAAGATACTTCTAACGTTTTAGATATATTATGTACTTCTTTTATTACAGCGGATTTTTCAATCCGAGTGCGTTACAGAGATGTGAATTTGAAAGGAATCTGCCGACAGATATTTCCCAGAATCTATTTTCCTAGTACTTACGCAAAAATTCCGTAAATCTGCGGAAAATAAAAATGCGTGAAGGCAGAAGTGTATCAGCTAGGCTAATACCCAAGGAACCACCTTAGGCCTAAGTCATCAAGTGACTGTTAAAACCATTAATTCAGATGGCTGGGTTACAATGCGTAGGAGGGTGGTGGCAATTAAGCCTTCAAGCCACGCGAGCCAACAGCTCCCTACACTCACTATTAAATACTAGCCGAGAAGCCCGCCTTACAGGCGGGCCGTCAGCTAGTTGTGTGTTTCGAGGCACTCCACCCCAGTACGGCACCCCGCCCCTTTTACCCATGCGAGAACTTCCGTGGCTCCCTTATCCCCATAGTCGAACCACCGCAGTAAGGCCCTACTTCCCCTTTTCCCCCAAGTGATAATTACCGGGGTACCGCCAGTAACGCCCTTCCTCCTTATTCCTCCCCCTTTTCCCCATGTGATAATTACCGTTGTACCCACCTCCCCCTTTTTCTCATGTTATAATTACCGTTGTACTCACCTCCCCCTTTTTCTCATGTTATAATTACCGTTGTACCCACCTCCCCCTTTTTCTCATGTTATAATTACCGTTGTACCCACCTCCCCCTTTTTCTCATGTTATAATTACCGTTGTACCCACCTCCCCCTTTTCCCCATGCATGTGATAATTACCGTGGTACCCTTTTCCCCATAGTAGAAACACCCCAGTAAGGCCCTTCCTCCCCCTTTTACCCATGTGATAATTACCGGGGTACCCCTCCCCCTTTTGCCCATGTGATAATTAGCGTGGTACCCCCTCTCCGCTTTTCCCATGCGAGAATTTCCGTGGTACCCTTTTCCTCGCAAAAATAACTCAAGCCCGCAGTCGTACCAAACCCCCCTGTACCTTTTAAACCCCCTGCATCCAATGGCTGATGCATAAAGGCCACGGGACGTTGGAGGAGGGAATACTTCAATCCTCCAAGACGGGACTAACGTACGCCGAGAGAGACACGGGACTTTCAAATCGGAACGACATCGGAACGACCCCGAAACCCCCCGCCCCTCCCCGTTCCCGAATCTCACAGGCCTTCTGAAACTACCCCATACGATCCCCCCCCCCCCCCCCCCCCGAAATTCGCGGCGGAGAGAGATAAAATTTCGGGTGTATTGCGGGTTGGGACAAACATGGCCCAACTCTCAAGGGCGACAGTTTTTGAGAAAATAGATAGTCGAACCACCTCAGTAACGATGCCAAAGGCAGTCTCGGTTTCCCTCTGTTCCGCGGGTCGCTTTTTCCGCGCTGGCCCGCCTTCGCCTTCCTTACTGACTAACCAAAAGCTCGAACGACGACGACGACGAAGTGGTTTTTACACACAATCCTAAGGATTTGTGTGTATTAGTCTCACGTACAGTGTAGCCGATGCCGATGCCGATGCCGCCGTGTCGCGCATACCTCTTCAACGGTTAGGGCTAGAAGAGTCAATGATATCTCGTTCGAATGTACATGCATCGCCATTGATAGCCTTTCATAAAGTTTTGAAATCGAAGCCCAAGAAGTTGGGCATTTTCCCAATTTACCGTTTTCGGTAGTTTGGCTTTGTGTGGTTGATATTTTGTTAAAAATTAAGTCCGGTAACGTTAAAAAAAATATTATTGGATAGGTTAGGATTCATCTGAACTACAACTTCGGTTATATCAGTAAATATTAAATTTAAGTATAGTTTTCGGGGTTATTTACGGGACCCCAATGTTCCTTAATTTAAGTCCGATTTTCATGAAAGTTATATTTTTGAATAGCTGTGGTTTCCATATATCCTAGAATTGCAATTTCGTTGCTTAATTTTAATTCTTAGTAATGTTTTTGGACAGCGTATAAGTACCCCCCTCAACTTCTAACATTGGAAATACGCGTGTTTATAGAGACTTTACGCGAATTTCTCTCTGGCATTTTCCAAGGCCGTTCTAATATGACCCAAAGTAACAAATAAGTGTGACACTTATCGGAGGCCGTTCTAATATGACTAAAAGTAACAAATAAGTGTGACACTTATCGGAAGCCGTTCTAATATGACTCAAAGTAACAAATAAGTGTGACACTTATCGGAGTAATACGCGATGCTTACAACGTATGACCTGAAGTAACAAATAAGTGTGACACTTATCGGAGTAATACGCGATGCTTACAACGTATGACCTGAAGTAACAAATAAGTGTGACACTTATCGGAGTAATACGCGATGCTTACAACGTATGACCTGAAGTAACAAATAAGTGTGACACTTATCGGAGTAATACGCGATGCTTACAACGTGTGACCTGAAGTAACAAATAAGTATGCCACTTATCGGAGGCCGTTCTAATATGACCAAAAGTAACAAATAAGTGTGACACTTATATTTCCGCCTGAAAGTCGGCATAACGTTCCTTAATTTAAGTCCGATTTCCATGAAAGTTATATTTTTGAATAGCTGTGGTTTACAAAATAATAATAATATTAATAATAATCAGCTAGGCTAATACCCAAGGCAACACCTTAGGCCTAAGTCATCATGCGACTTTTGAAGCCCTTAATTCAGGTGGCCGGGTTACAATGCGTAGGAGGGTGGTGGCAAGCCCTGCATGCCACGAGATCGAGCCAACAGCTCCCTACACTAACTATTACCGTTAACCTCGACCAGTTTTTATGGAAGGGGAAACCGAAGAACTCGGGGGAAAACCCCTTAAACCAGTGGGGAGAGAACTTGAAACTCAACCTTGAGTTGCAAATACGTTCCTTAATTTTAATTCTAAGTAAGGTTTTTTGGGCAGCGTATACGGAGGCCCGCAATTTCCAACATTGTAAATCCGCGTGTTTATAGAGGTCTACGCGCCAGTTTCCTTCTGGCGTTTTTCAAGGCCGTTCAGAGTGCGCCGCGCTTTCAACGTATGACCAGAAGTAACAATTAAGTATGACACTGATCGACCTAGTCTTCGGCGTATGACCAAAAGTAATAAGTGTGATCAGAAGTAACAAATAAGTATGAAACTGATCGAACTAGTCTTTGCCTAAGGTGGTGCCTTGGGTATTAGCCTAGCTGATTATTATTATTATTATTATTATTATTATTATTATTAACCAGAAGAAATAAGTGTGACACTCAACGGCTGACTAGTAGTAACAAATAGGTGTGATCAGAAGTAAAAAATAAGAGTGATACTGATCGAAGGAATCTTCGATGCTTTAAAAGTATGACTAGAAGTAACAAATAAGTGTAAATATGTATATATGTGTGACCGTGGATATATTTTGGTTGTGATAACGGCGTTGCAGGTTGCTGTGAATAGCTCAAACAAACTTAACACATTAGAAGGATTGTGTGTATTCTGACCGTCGTACGTCTTGTTATAATATAGAAGGTTTTTATAATATAGATAAGATATCTCTTACGAGAGAAGAACGGTTTTGGCTTCAAGTTGATTTTTCTCTACACGTTTGAGAAGAAAAAATAGTGTCATATATTGATTTTCTAAAACTATTTCATCGGTAAAATTATGGTTATCCAATAAGTAAATATCCCTACGCAGTGTAATTTATACATTTTACGTCTGTAAGCCAGGGGCGTAGGAACCAGGGGGGGGGGCAAGGGGGGCAATGCCCGTCCCTAGAATTTTACTGGGAGGGGCAACCAATGTTCTTGCCCCTCCAACCTTTTGGTCAGTTGAAATCTTCGCAAGGCTCAAATTATCTTTTAAAAGCATATAAAGCTTATAGAACCTCAACCGTGTTTAAATTTTAGTCTTTTCCCGCCAATTTACATAGTGTTAAACAGTACACATGCATTCGGAGAAGCTACACTCCATTAAAAATTCAAAACCATTCTCCAGATCCCTTTTGGTTTCACTTTGCCCCCTCCAACTTCTAGAACGTTCCTACGCCCCTGCTGTAAGCGGAGTAATAGACACTAAATGTAGAGCCATTATGCGGTGTACACATCTACCAATTAATATTGCCTCGAGCCTGCGAAAGTACATGTTTCATATTCACATGTTAGATGGATATTATACACCTCATGTTCCACGAAGTTTTATATAACCCGATTAGGTGTCAAAACAATAATTCGCATATTGCCAGTATAAGAATTAATTTAACCTATCACTTATGAAAATGTTCCAAAACAACGAAATAGCCACTAATGGGAACTTAAGTTCGGTATTCTGCCTTGAAGCCAATTGTTTCCATTTATTATTCATTGGTTTTTTTAAAGTTGAAGCGATAAACACAATGCCATAAGTTCATTAGTGAACTAGCAGAGTGTGCTTAATCCTACAATTATTTTAGTTATGCCAAGATCCTTTATTTCAAAGACTCGAGTTTAATCGACACTGGTCAGAGATTTTGGAAATAAGCCACTTGTACGAGGCCAATTAGAAGTATTTTCCCCGATGGATGTTGGGAAGTGCTTCTTGTTTTGGAAAATGGAATGGTACTTTTACTGTTGAAGACGCGGAATGGAACTTGCGAATGCTTACAATTGCTTCCATTTAGAAATCATTTGTTTTAATGATTAAACGATAGCTGATGTCATTAATAGACTTGAGTATTAAGTATCATCCTACAATGGATTTAATAACACTTAGATAAAGTTTTTTTAAGAATCGACATAAATGTTAAATACTTAGAATTGAAGTTACAAATACAAATTTCTGTTTTATTTAAAACATTACAAAAATTATTCAAAATGGCCACCTCCGGCTCGTCGCGCAAACTATTCTAGAACTCTTTGAAAGATTCCACCTGTGTTGCGGATAGTTTCACAGCCATTAATTACGCGTTGTCGTAGGTCGTCAACGTTTCGAAAATAAGTCTTTAAGATAACCCCAGAGGAAAAAGTCGCGTGGGTTAAAATCGAGAGTTCGTGCTGACCACACAACTAGTCCACCACGACCTATCCACCTTAAATTTAAAGTCGCGTTGAGATGAGCTCTTACGTCGCGGCCAAAATGGGGTGGAGCTCCATCGTGCCGAAACCAAATGTGCCTTCTCGATTCAAACGGCGCGTCTTCGAGTAGCTCGGGTAAATTATCTTGCAGAAATGGTAAGTATGCCTGACCATTTAACCTAGTCTGAAAGAAAAACGGACCAGCTTATCACCAACAATACCACACCAAACATTTAGGCTAAACTGCAGTTTATGAGATCTAACACTAGTCCCGTGGGTTTATCTTGACTCCACTAGTGAGTGTGGTGCAAGTTGAGTATACCATCACGGGAGAAATTGTCTTCATCGGCTGCTAACAGAATACTTGAGAACTGACGGTCCCGACCTGCTTTGTCAGAAAACCACTGAGAAAAGATAACTCGCCTAGGATAGTCTGCGTCACTCAGAGCTGGAACCTTTTGAAGGTGATACGGGTGAAATTGATAAAGATTCAAGATAATAGACTAAACTAATCATTTAGCTAAATAAAAGCAATTTGCTTTGAAAGCAGAATATAGGTAACCTAATGATTTATTTAATTCAAAACTAGATCTTAGACTCTCATAAGCAAAAGAGATAAAGGGAGGATAAACATTCTTATTAATACTATTATATGAAGAGTATATTGCTATACTTAATATTAATATAGACATTAAATTTAACGAAATAACAAATCTATACTTGGCCATATTGTTGAAATGTTGCCTCCCCGCTTCAGCTGTGGATCCGTTTTCTCTCCCACTAAAGAGTTTATGAACTCATTCTTAGGCATTGGCTAAACTATTCCAGGGCAACATTTCAACAAGTTGGGCAAGCGTTAAGACATTTTATAAAATCAACTATTTGCCAAAACGTAACGTGATTTACACCCAATTGTCTCCCAACTCGGCGGGTACTTGTTCCAGGATCGTGTTTGACAATGGTAATAATAATAAATCAATTAGGCTAATACCCAAGGTACCAAGTTAGGCCTCAGTCATCCAGCGACTTTTAAAGCCATTAATTCAGGTGGCCGGGTTACAATGCGTAGGCGGGTGGTAGCAATCCCTGCATGCCACGCGAGCCAACAGCTCCCTACACTCACTATTACCGTTAAGTACCTTAATTAATTGTAATTATTTAAATCCACTTTGGTAAAGTAATTTATTTACCTAAAAGTTAAGACGAATCATATCGAATAACATGCTATAACCAAAAACTATAATCAAATTGGTGTAAGTACCTCTTCCTCAAGTTCTTCTGACCTCAAGTTCTTCTGGTAACGGTCTTTGAGGGAACTGTTCTAGGTACAATCTTGGGGCTTCTACACTATTTCCCTGAGCCCGCCAGATATATTAGGTGCATATACATATCTTAAATTTGGATACAAAATAATGAACGGTCGATACAGCGCTTTATTTCGTTCTTTAAAAAGCACCCTACCTTTAATAGTAAAGAACCAAGTCTAAAGGGCCTTGCTGACTTTCAAAAAGGTCTACGAAATTGAAACTTATCCCGCTGATCTAATGCGTTCAGAGGAGATCAAGTTAGATAACGTCTACACAACTATTGTTTGGTCTCATTAAGCTCAGCTTAGGCAAAAACGTTCAGTGTGGTATTGGTTAGGCTTTACGCAAATCAAACTGTATCAGTACAATTTCGTGTCTTCAACAGTTTCCCAAGGCTTAAAGGGAATATAACCTCTGGTATTTCTGTCTCTCTCCGAGGGTTCCAATATTGTCCGCTGCCTCCCATGGCTTTTCACACCTGCGGCGCTGATAATCGCTGATTGTGAAGGTAATTAAGGAAATTGATGAGGTATTCCATAAAGAACGCGTTGGAGGTTCTATTCCCTTTAACATTAAAAAAAAAGAAACACTATCTCAGCATCCATCGGGGAAAATACTTTGAATTTGCATTTGCCTCGTACAAGTTGCTTATTTAAAAAAATTAAGCACGATTCTTTGAAATAATGGAACTTGCCATTGATAAAATAATTGTAGGATTTGCACACTTCTGCTACTTCAATAAAGCACTTTTGGCTTTTGCTATTATGTTTCACCGTTCAAAGACAAATGAACAATAAATGGCTATTTCGTTTTTTAGGGCCCGGTTTTTGTGGGTCTAATAATAATAACACGAAGCATTTTAAGACCCATGTTCATAGGACTTTTTTGACTCATTTGAACCTAAAGAACATGCCCTTAAATGTATGACATACTTATCCTTAACACCCTATATGAATTTCTAAAAGTTACATTCCAAAGGTTTTTAGTTTAGACTGAGTTATTAAATGTACTGTTCTTAATAGCATTTACACAGATCGCACCCTTTTCCAGAAGTTAATCGAAATTACACTGGGTGACTATGTTGTAATCACAACTGCGGAAATTCACCATCCTATATTGTGGTTATTACGGTAGTTGAAAATGAACGCATCGATCACGAAAAGTGAATTTTTAAATAAATATTTCCCTGATATAAATGATTGGGGGTTGCTTTTTTAAATAGGTAACAACTTTACCCTTAACTATTTCATTTAATATTTTCGTTTTAAGTCATACTTTAACCATCGTTCTCGCAATTGGTTAGATATTATTTATTTGAGCCTTACACTATTCAATACGGTATGTTCCCATTTAACCCAATTTTACCTTCTCCCAAAGTTATCAGTTCTCCCAAAAACATGGTGTCCCATTTGTCCCAATTCCATTTCTCCGAACCGGAGTTCATTTAACCCAAAAATATGTATTCCCATTTTTCCCAACGATCAAGTTTCCCAAAAAAATTGATTCCCATTTCTCCCAACGATCAATATTCCCAAAAATATGGATTCCCCTTTCTCCCAATCATTATTTGGAATCGGTAAACAAAGTAAGTTTACCGTTTTGTGAATATGTGAATTGACTTGGCGTTAGGTTAGGTTAGGTTAGGTTAGATTAGGTTAGGATCCAAAACCCCAGAAGAATTCCTCAAAGCGATAAAATGGGGATTCGATGTAAAATGAAATGGGCAAAATTTGATTAACTTGCATATTAAAATAAAACTTAGATTCATGTTTATACCAAGTGTAATTTTGAGACAAATGGGATTTGGGATAACTATTTTGGGACAAATGGGATTTGGGATAGCTATTTTGGGACAAATGGGATTGGGACAAATAGGATTGGGAGAAATGGGATTGGGAGAAATGGGAATTGGGAGAAATTGGAATTGGGAGAACTATTTTGGGCGAAATGGGGGTAAACCTTCAATACAGCGCACTGCTGAGGCAGTCGATACCCCCATCTGGTTACAAAACAATCGTTTGATTTGGCCAAAAGAATAAACAAACACACTTAATTGAAATGAGTAACTAAATAATCAGGGACACATAGTACGTTTATGAAATTTATGAAAAATGCTTTGTAAAAATGTATTGCCTCAGAGTTTTGAGTTTTGTTCTAAATAATAAAGAAGCCTTTTTACACCCAACCAAATATATTTTCTTTCGTTTTAGAGTATGCTCTAGATTTATCTCATTGAAAATACGTTAAAAGTGTTTATATTTTCTCTCCCCATTGGTTAAAGGGGTTTCCCCCGAGCTCTTACCAGGAGCGGGACGGGACGCTTTCTGCCTTTTCGATGTTTCGGCAAATTAGGCGTCGCGATGACAGGTGAAGAAGGGCCACTGCGACGTATTAAAGCGTGTCATTCTTAATTACAAGTTCTCTCCCCACTGGTTTAAGGGGTTTTCCCCTGAGCTCTTCGTTTTCCTCTTCCATAAAAACTTGTTGAGGTTAACGGTAATAGTTAGTGTAGGGAGCTATTAGCTCGAGTGGCATGTAGGGCTTGCCACCACCCTCCTACGCATTGTAACCCGGTCACCTGAATTAATGGCTTTAAAAGTAGCTTTTGGGCTATGGTGCTTTGGGTATTAGCCTAGCTGATTAATATTATTATTATATAAAGCACCGCCCTAACTGCGCATGCGTCAGATATTATTGAAACTCCGTTAAGAAGTCGGTATTTAGTTAGCCATTAAAAGAGAGCGGCTTTCCTTATTAAAATTTTATTATCTGAGACAAATAAGCCCAATTTGGGAAAACCTACTTTTTTTATCTCAAATATAGAATAAAGGCGATGGATGTACATCTAAAAAAGTTCAAAGGTATTAAAAATTAAGTTGATCAGAACCAACTATGAACTGCATTGCAAAGAGCTATAAAATTGGCCAACTGGTAGAATAGTCTATAATGAAATGGGACTAAAAAGCTAAACCCTACAGAAATTTGAAGAAATTAAAAAACTTACAAATAACTCGTAGCAATAGGTCTTCGAGCAAACATAAAGACGCGAATCTTGGAGCAAATAGATCTTCGATTTCTATTTCATTATGGACTATTCAACCTGTTCGCAAAATAAAGTAACGAGTCAGTCTAATTGATGTGAAAACACTTCAGGGTTCAAAAACCATTTTTATAATTTAAAAATATGATACTTCAGTCAGCGAATGCAAATTAAAAAATAGCAGACCACTTTTGACCGGGTAAAAATATAAAATTTAGCTATATAGACATAATTTGAAGGCGTTTCTATTCTGAGTAGTATAACATCATGGCAGCATTAGATAAAGTTATCGTACATAGTTCTTAGCGAGGTTATTAGTTACTTCTACATGATACGTTTAACACTTCCTAAGTGGACTTGCAACCGTAGTGCAAGGGCGTATTCAGCATTTCGGGGGGGTTGAACCCCCCCCCGAAATGCTGATGACCGGGGGGGGGGTGCCTAATAAAAATCAGTGAAACTTCCGTCAGCACCCCCCCCTTGAAATTTTCCCTCAAACCCCCCCCCCTGAAATAAAATCCTGGATACGCCCTTGCCGTACTGCTCCAGCATGATATTGCCGTTAAAAGTATTATATTTCGCCTTGACCATATTTAAACCCTAGAGGGTTCTGTGTTGAACTACAATTTGATTGCGAAAATACTCTGAAAATCAGTTCAGTGATAATTTTTGCTAATTGTCTTACTTAGTGAAATCTAGGAGCAACAAACACAAGGGGGTGGCGGAGTGGTTAGCACTTTCGCCTCGCAGGAAGAGGAGCCGGGTTCGATCCCCGCCTGTGGCACTGGGTGAAAACTCGGAACAACTCCTTCTGCGTTGAGTTTGCAAGTTCTCTCCCCACTGGTTTAAGGGGTTTTCCCCCGAGTTCTTCGGTTTCCCCTTCCATAAAAACTTGTCTAGGTTAACGGTAATAGTTAGTGTAGGGAGCTGTTGGCTCGATCTCGTGGCATGCAGGGCTTGCCACCACCCTCCTACGCATTGTAACCCGGCCACCTGATTTAAGGGCTTCAAAAGTCGCATGATGACTTAGGCCTAAGGTGGTGCCTTGGTTATTAGCCTAGCTGATTATTTAAGGAGAACGCAACCCGTCAAAAGTCGTGCATTTTCTTGTGTACAATTTTCATTGGTTAGAAGCTTTAGCGCCTGCTGCCGTCGGAAGGGGAAAATTCGGAAATTGTATTCCCCCTTTCCGTAAAACGCTTAACTTAAAGGCTCGTCCAATGAAATTTGTAAACAACAATGCGTTAGCGTGTTTAAAGGCTAGCTGCGCTCTCCTTGTGTTTGTTGCTCCTAGGTGTAATCATGGACTAATTAACACAGGGACACCACGTTACCGTGTTATTCCTATAAGGAGCTCCGAAAGACCCTTGTTAAATGTTCTTCCTCTTTTTCCCCCCGACTGAATTTTACTCGGGTCTAAACGTCAGAAAAAGGAAACGGCTACCGCCATCAAGTAGTTTTCAACATCACTTCTGAATTTTGAAAAAAAATAGCAGACGGTTCTATCTCAGTTTTTACAACGGTCTTTTTTAGCCGCGACAATACGTTTTATCCAAAGTGAGATAATTACCAAAAGTGTGACAATCCCTGTACTTTCGTATGCTAAAGGTTTAATGAATGCTCGACTCGAGGTAGGCCACATAAAAGACTATTTATTGTCGCCTTTCTGGATCTTTTTTTAGTCTATGGTATTATATCGTAGGTAGATGGCGATAGCATCTCCACAGAACGACGAAAAATAAAAAATACACTAACTTTGACCAGTGCTACTTAGTTCCTCCTTTCCTCACTACGAGGCGTTATTTGTTGATTTTAACTTCCTTCCCTCCGCAAGGCACACTTTCCCTTCTCCCCTCCCAAATTGAATGTCGCTTGTAACATTCATTAAGAAATAGGTCCGATTGTCACACTTTTCGTAATTATGTCACTTTTGGTTTTATGTTAGTTTTTTAGCATTAGATAATATTTTTATTGGAAAATAAAAAAACTCTGTGTATGTTAATCGTGTAAAAGTGATTCAAGATACAGCAGTAAACAGCAAATGAACTGAGTTTTTTTATGCCATTCCCTAAACTCTAAATCATCATCATCATCTACAAAATAAAATCAATATTACAATAGAGAAATTCTTAAATTGACAGCGAGAAAAAGGCTGTTTATTAAGCCTTGGTAAACACTTACCAGAAACCAAATCGACATCCAATTCTTTTTTCCCCTTTTTTAAGTGGATAAATGAACATCGTTTCATAAGTTAATGAAGAAAAATTCATTTTCTATTTACTTCAAATTAAGAAGGACAGTTCTAGCTAATTTAAATCCGAAAACGAAACTTTACGCGTCACAACATGGTAGCCACATGGACTAGCTATATGTTCAATCCAGTCCCCTAGCCAGAAAAATTTCGTTAAGGGGGCAGAAGCTTTTTGTGAGGGGGCACATTTTTTTCGTTACCTAATTTCGAAAATTAACATAAGTGGCGCCGTGAAATGTTCTTGGTGTTCAGCAAAAAGAAAAACCTTGCTTTCTGAAGCAGACCATTCTGCAACTTGTATTTTATTAAGATATAGTTTCCGACAAAAGGAAAATTTCATCGAATAGAAGTTTGAAAAACTAATAAAGATGAAGGTGAAATGGATTCAATTGAGGGGGCAGGTGGGGGCAAATAAAAATTTCATTTGAGGGGGCAACATTTATTTTTGAGGGGACATTGCCCCCGAATGCCCCCCGTGGCCACGGGCCTGGTTTATTCCCCCCCCCCTTTTCTCATCATCGTTTGACACTAGTTTTCCGTTAGTTCTTAAATATATCGCCAGAGCGCACATTTAACAATCACCCGAAGCAAATTTTCGGGAACGAGGTGTCCCTGTGTTAATTAGTCCATGGTGTAATTATGCCGAGTACAATATCAAAAGTAGTATAAAGTACCATTCGGACTATCCAATTTTATAGGTGCCAAATTAAAGGTATATATCCTATATACAATTTAATTGGTTACCCTACCTTTGATAATAGAACTTACTACGAGGCCTAACGAATTAGGTTCCCCTAATGGGATTATTCGTATTTTATATTGTCGTCGTATATGAAATTTTTTAAATTATTTATGTCTGCTATTTCGATAAAAGCCATATTATAGTAAGCAGATGACGAGTAAAATTTTTCAAAGTTCCCGCGTCAGTGAGGTTACGAAATACCTTAATTTCATTGGTTGATTCTCAAATAGTTGTATATCTCAAACCAATTGTACACTTAAAATAGGTCTTCTAAACGAAAAAGTTGCGTATTGTATTCACCAGGGGCGTGGGTACGTTTTTGAGTTTGGAGGGTACATTGCGAGCGAAGTGGACAAATATTTGGAAATTTTACTTCAATTTGACCAAAAATCGAAAGTTGAATTTGAATTCGCTCTTACTTTGTTGTTAAAAGTTTTAAACGGCAACTTTCATCTTTTTCATAATGGTTGTAAAAACAAATTCACAATATTTCAAGGGGGGGGGGGGGGGGGGCAAACACAGGTGTTGTTCCCTAGTAGAAAATTAAGGACGCCGCTGGTACCCACAAAAAGTGTACCAACATTTCCTGTTCACCCTGTTTAATAGACGCTTCAATAAATCATCCTCCAAGGAAATCGTCAAGAAATAATATTACCGAGAGCCAGGACCTGTAAGTCACTGTTTATATAGTGCTTGTTAAAATAATGGAAATATTAAATAATTTACGGTAGTTTTTGGGTGAAAAGTTGCCATTATTTCAACAAGGCTTTATATAAACAATAACTTGCGGATCCTGGCTCTCAGAAATACTACTTCTTGGTGATTTACTTGGAGGATGATTTATTTAATCGCCTATTAAATGCCAATTAGTTGGAAAAGTTTGGTGGCGAACTAATTGCTCTTTAGAAGCTGTGCAATAGTAATAAATAATCAGCTAGGCTAATACCCAAGGCACCACCTTAAGCCCCATTTTCATGCTCGCTGGTAGCGGGTAAAAATCGACAAAATCCGCTTCCGCTACATACTTTTTCACTTTCCGCGTCGATCTGTTTCAAACAGATATTTTAGCTTTATTTTCCCGCTTGCGAGTGGCGGAAACGAATTTTGACGATTTTTATCCGGTACCAGCGAGCATGAAAATGGGGCTTCAGGCCTAAGTCATCAAGCAACTTTTAAATCCATTAATTCAGGTGGTCGGGTTACAATGCGTAGGAGGGTGGTGGCAAACCCTTGATGGCACGCTATCCAACAACTCCCTACACTAACTATTAACGTTAACTTCTGAACGCCCCTTTAAGGTACCATTTACATGGCCAACATACAAACAACCATGCGGGTCATAGTTCGTACAAACAAAGATTATATTTTCAATGGTCAATCTGAAGGCGTACGCCTACACGCGGCACTAAAGCATTTGCTTCACGGATTATTAACGATAAACAGGGATAAAGGACAAAAGAAGGCCGATAATTCAGAAGGGGATATTCGGAAAAGATTGTGTGATCAGTGGCCAGGGGGGGGGGAGAGGAAGTCGTATTGAAAACATTGAATAAAATTAAGCCATGATGCGAGGTTAATTTCAAAAAACTGTTTTAAAATAATCTTGTTTTTGGTCGGAGCGGGCAGGTGGAAATTTACATCGGCGACCATAAAGTATTGTTTGCAACGAAGATATAACTCACGGAAATTTTTGCGTATTCGTGGGAGGATACAACGCGGTTTTGTTTGGAAGATAGCAATACCTGACGACCAATTCGTCTAACGAAAGAGAGCTCGAGGCGCTAGTGTTACCAGGTGACTAAACTATTTCGTTTTAATAAAGTAAAAAGTACTCGTCGACGTCAACCAGAGTTCGCGCGCTTTTTATGATAGTGTAGATTGCTTTGGAAATATATTTGCGTTAATGTTACGGCGGGGGAGGAACGCGAAACTAGCCAAGCATTTCCTCGTCACGCCGAACGGCTATACGTAAAACCACGCTTTTGCCCTATTCGCGCGCGCGTCAGGTATATATACAGGAAAACATCGCCGAATAAAACATCCCCAACATTGCCGGTTGGAAGAAATACGGTTTTATAACGAAGGCCTTATCCCTAACTTTCTGATAAGCCTGATCGCAAAGATAATGTTAAATAGTATTTGATTAATTAGAAGCTCCGGTAAGAACGCGGTAGTCGTACCTAAACGAATCTCATTCTAATTGAGTTCCGCGAGCGAGCGACCAATTGGAACAGTTTGTGTGCCAGAAATGTTTACGTCGGATTAAAAGTTACGGTTTTCCTCTATTTAAAAGTGCTGATGTCCATAGAAATTAATCTACTGTTTGTGATACTTTCGAAAAACGATTTTAATTTTTTTCCCGATGAATGTTAAACGTCCATTGAATGAACTCTAATTTCGTTGATAATCAGTCGAGATGGCGCGATAAACGTTATTTGGATTTAAATTATGGCACTAGCGGTCGGCTTTCGGATTTCTAAAAGAAAGTGTAAGTGCTTTTTCATTGTTTTTAATGTTTTCTGTATTGTTAAACTTCCGATTTAATTGAAAACTGTTCAGTTACTTGTTTTAAATATTTTTAATTTTTACCAAGAATATTTTTAAAACAGCTAAAAAATATTATGTATAATGTCTCTTGGTTTTAGTAGAGGTAACCGTGAATACAACCGCTCGCTGTAGGTGATACATCCACTTGTTCCATTTTTACTTAACTATACAGCTGTTATTTGGGGTAGGTTATTGTCGCTAGATGGCAGCAGGTTTCCCAAATTTTGAATGTTGTTGCTTACTCATGGACAAATAATCTAAGAGGACTCGCTGTTCTTAGTTTTTGGCACGGTAAGTGTGGTCTAAATCAGAAGGCTCACTGCCACTTCAAGAATTAAGATTTGATAGTATTTATCGCTACACGAGTTGGTTAGAAATCGACTACAGCGACATCAAGTTTTCTTGATATTAACAAATATTTTGCGTAATTTCCCAATTCCTCATATTAACGCTTTTTGGGAAAAATCAGTCCCCTTAACCACGCGTCTTTTGAACATTTTGATAAATCTATAGGAAAATTATGAAAACTAGTATAAAATAGTCACCAACTCCGCCGACCTATACGCCGACGACGAAAGATTTTAATAGGCACGCCGCCGATCGATCCACAAAAAGTGTGGAAATAAACACTTGCAATAATTGGCCTTGATCGCTAGATGACTTGGGTATTAGCCTAGCTGATAGTTATTATTATTATTATTTTAGTTTTCCTTTCTTAATAACGATCACATTTTAAATTTTTGAGTCTGTTACGAAATTAAAATAAAAGCGTCTTAAGTGTAATTTCCCATAAACGTCGTGTCACGCCGCCGACGAATTTTGTTTCAAAGCCGCCGCCATAAAAAAATCGACGTACGGCGATTAAGCCGGACTAATTTTGTAATTTATATATGTAAAAAACTCGAATTTGAATATTTATTTTGTGTTGCCAACTTCACAGGGGATAATAATAATGGGATCGTTGGAAAAACACATTAAAGTTACGTAGAACACAGACCTGGTCTGTGGTGGCATGGACTAAATTAATAATAAAATTTTACTTTCACTCCAACTATTCTGAAGACAATCATGTATTAATTTGAGCGTCGTTATTATTAGCACCATCTTCAGCATAAGCTTCGTGCGTAGCTTAAACTTTGGTCAGAAGTATCGCCGCCTACCGACTGAGTTTTAAATGGAATGCGTGAAAGCTGTCTGCTCATTAAAAATTATCTCGATATAAAAGCTGAACGTTTCAGTTAAAGAACATTCATATTCAAAAAGTTGTCTGCTATTTCTTCACACATTTGGTTGACAGGTATTAAAGTAGATGGCACTATCTTTTCTAAGCTCGAAGCCAATACACTCTGTTACGAGCGTATCGACACCGCCGTACTACCTCTGCCTCCACTATGGAATTTTTTTTCCCTAATGGGTCCCCTCCCCATGTAGTCAAGCTATGGATTTCCCCACGAATATTCTCCGCAAAAGAATCTATAGTCGGAGTAAAAATCTTCATCATTATGGACGTTTCGTCGAAAAACTAAGGAAAAAGTTCTTACGACCTGTATTAGATGGCGTGATACTCGCCAGCCTGGTAGATAGATTGGACCTATTCAGTTAAATAAATACGTTCTTGGTCATCGTCGTAAAAAGACATTAGAAGATACCATAAGTGTATAATTATGTTTCATAAGTGTGTCAGTTAAAAGAAACAATTGCTGGTAGAGTGACGTAAAATTTATTAGAGCCTCTAGCGATAAAAATAAACAACTTTAAAACAAATCCTCACGCGAAAGCCCTAAGCGATGTGATGGCGACGAGGCAAAAGGCGCGTATTAGGCCTAACGGCTTAGTATGATATCCACCAAAAGAGAGTGTTGTTCGTTAAACATAGAACGCGGTGAAGATAGGGAAGCTGACACGCTTACGCGAAATATAATTATTAACTAACGAAGATATGGCATTTATTTTAAAAGATTGTACTAATGGGAAATATCTTTTTAAATCCTAACGCGCCATGAAATAATAATAGCGCTTGCTCTTGACTTTTTTCGCGAATTTATCCGTTTGTCGGGCGTTGAATAACTGTTCTCGGTAGAATTTAGGTCAACTGGCGCCCCTCCTTGAGAAATAAAGACGAGATACAGTGCGGTAGGTTGGCAATGTACTGGTATTATCGCGGGCAATCTCTCTTTCGGAACTCTTTCTGAGAGAGATGAACAAATTCCATTCGCCCCACTCTCTCTCTCTCTCTCTCTCTGTTTATCTATCCATTGTGACAACGATTATATGGTCTTTAATTGAGTCTCATCTTTCAATTTGGCCAATTCGAAATGTTAGAAACTATATCTGTATCTCTCGCGGGTATTCGATCTCAAATTCGTCTGAAAGTTCGAGTATTTTTTATTCAAGTATTGTTGGCCGATAACGCGATGTTACGGTATGAAGCTTTTTGAACGGTGCCTCTTTCACGGCCAACGATGATTGATTACGCGCTAACAGAGTTGGCCGTTTCTACGAAGCTATAACGAATTTATAAATGTACCTTTTCATAAACCCGTATATTTTTTTATTGAAAATGGGATAAATTCGATAATTAGTAAAATTATCACTTACTAAAATTTGTACGTGATCCAATTTGAATATTTGTTAAATTATCATTATTGAATATTCTCAAAATTGGGGAATCATAAATTATCATTATTGAATATTCTCAAAATTGGGGAATCATAAATTATCATTATTGAATATTCTCAAAATTGGGGAATCATAAATTATCATTATTGAATATTCTCAAAATTGGGGAATAATAAATTATCATTATTGAATATTCTCAAAATTGGGGAATCATAAATTATCATTATTGAATATTCTCAAAATTGGGGAATCATAAATTATCATTATTGAATATTCTCAAAATTGGGGAATCATAAATTATCATGGAACATTTATAAAATTATCATGGAACATTTATAAAATTATCATGGAACATTTATAAAATTATCATGGAACATTTATAAAATTATCATGGAACATTTATAAAATTATCATGGAACATTTATAAAATTATCATGGAACATTTATAAAATTATCATGGAACATTTATAAAATTATCATGGAACATTTATAAAATTATCATGGAACATTTATAAAATTATCATGGAACATTTATAAAATTATCATGGAACATTTATAAAATTATCATGGAACATTTATAAAATTATCATGGAACATTTATAAAATTATCATGGAACATTTATAAAATTATCATGGAACATTTATAAAATTATCATGGAACATTTATAAAATTATCATGGAACATTTATAAAATTATCATGGACATGATTGGACCTCTAGATTAATATTCCCAACTCAATGGTTTTACCGTCATTTTTCAGGAGTTCGGTAATTTATTTTCTGAAATCGAAACCTTTCTGGTCTATAAAAGTGATATAGCAACTTTTTGCGAGGCTTTATAAAATGATAATCTATGTTCTAAAGCTAGGGGTTTAGTGGGAGGTGACTAACTGTTAATAAATTAGTCACTAGAGTAGACTCATGCGATAGGACTACCGGAGGATAATAGGCCTGAAGTACCTTGGTTGAGTTGTTATTCCTCTTCTATATTTTTTATGGTAGAACTGGAAAAAAAATGTAAAGGCAGAAAAAAATTATAAATTTAAAACAATATGACCCGGAATTTTTCTTAATTTGCCTTAATTATTTTAGTGGGTCTGTATAAATTACGCATCCTGTATTTTCGTTTAGCTTATGACGAGATGTATAATTTAAGTTATGTCATATTTTTGTACAATATTTGTGATAGCATGTACGTAAACTGTGTTCTAGTAAAATTCGCAAGAAAAGGACGTGAGTTCGCAAATACCGACGCGAAGCTCGTGAATGTGTTGGCATATAATTAATACGATATGGGTTTGAGATAAACATTTTTCTGGCGTGATTTCGCTGTACACAGCTAAGTTCTCTCCCCATCCCTAATATCCAAGAAAACACAATCGTCTAGAATATAACATGGTTTTTGATACTAACATAAGTAACGTATTCACCTTAAGTGTGACACTTGCCAACGTATTTTTCACTGGCAATTTAGTAGAAGGATTAGCAAAACCATAATACGGAAAATTAGTAGTCTTTGTGCACTTCTGTTGGTTAGCCAAATTAAAAATTAAGTCATTTCGATAATACTCCGTATAACATGAAAAATTATTAACGACATCAAGTGCTTTCAATAAATATTTTTCGTTCAATAAATCATCATTATTTTGCCAAGTGAGCGTAAGGTTCGTAAATTTTGCATGCTCTAAGTGAGCGCATGTTTTCGCGTTGAAATAATTTTAAATTTCACATAGACTTATTCTCAAATAGTAAACAATTTAAATTCAATTTAAAATCCAGTTTTTTTCCAGAGTTTCCAATTTTGATTTTAATAATTATTTAATATAATATAACATAGCAGTGTGACTAAAATATAACAAAGGAAAAGTTTTAGAAAACCATTTTTTATACAAAAGAAAATATAACTTTAAGAGCAAAGAAACTAAACATTTCTAATACCTTTGATTTACCGAACTGAGTTAAACATTTAATTACTTTCCAATAAGCTTCGAGCTATGGAAATATAGCGCTATCTGCCATAATATCCGTCAACTAAATATTTCAATGTACCTTGGAGTGTATGTAACTTTCAGCTGTTGTGCAGAGATAATTTTGAACGAGCAGACAGCTTTCATAAATTCAATTTAAAACTCGGTCGGTAGGCGGCGATACTTGTGACCAAATTTAATTTACGGACGAAGCGTACAGTTTTGATTAAATATTTGTATATAAACGACCGTAGATAATATTTTCCGATATATACTTTACTAAGTCACTACTGGGTGTTTGCGCCATGAGAAGAAAGAAGGTAGAAAAATATTTACGCTTATTGTTATATTTATATGTGTATGTTATTCATGACAATTATCTTTCAAGTTTAGTCAAACATTGAATTTTAATTTGTAAATATATTGTCTTTTTACGAATAAGAGGCCCCAACGGAGAAGTTTCGATAATAAAGTTTTGACTGTTTTGTTACTTTTGTAGGACGCCGACCTTTTGGACCTTTGTATAATTTTTTTTTTATATGAACACATGTCCTGCTAAAGATTGCTATACTCCATGAATTATTAAAAAAACATCACAAGTGCACGCTTTCTAGAAAATTCTGTTATTTCATAGAAAATATAGAATAAGAATAGTAACTCCGACAATTTATCATCTCGAGGTACTTTAGGTCTATCAACTTCCGGTAATTTTAGGACTTAAATGAACTAAGTAAAAAACTTTATGTGCTTATAACGCGCAACGACTTCACCGAAAGTACCAGGTGTGAGCTCTTAGATTTGAAGGCAGTATAAAATAAATCGAAATATCGTCTGCTAAAGCTCGTTACGACTTGCTTTTAAAAACTAAACCTTTCGAAAAAACTCGAGATAAATTTGAAGGCGTGTCAAAGCTATAGTTGCTATTCCTCTTTTATATTTTCTATAGATATTGTAAAGAATACGAGTGGGCAGAGTACGGAGTAAACCTAATTAGAGCTTTAGTGAATAGTAGCTTATCTCGTCTCTAGCATCTATTATATTAAACCGAGGTTCTGAAGGGAGGCAGTTCCTATCCCCCCTAGTCAAACGCGGTATCTTATACGCTAGAGTTTGTTTTGCAAAAACTACCGAAATGTCGGGGGTCTTCCTTTCGCCAGCCGTTCTTCTAATCGACGTATGCCATAAGTGAATGCGACGAAATGAGCCTGAAAGACTTTCGGAATGACAATTGAGCCGTTCACGACGCTGTCTTTTCGGCAAAAGAAGCTGTCAGTTGCGGCCGTCGTCGGTTAGAGATGCTGGAAACGAACAGGTGTTGTAATCGATGACACCCCCGCGCTCCTCCTATGCACATCCATCCCCGAGTTCTTGCCTTTAATTATCGCTCGCCTTATAGAAACACTCGCCGTCGTCAGAAGTACTATCGCGATAAACAGGTTATCTGACTCTCTCTATTGCCCCAAAGGGAGCGCCCGTCCCACCGAGGAAAAAAAAACGTTTCTTCCCAATTCGGAAATGCGCCCGCCACTGTGAATGAATTTCGGCGCATGGATTATTAGGGTCGAGAAATTTCGACGCATTTTTTTGGCAATTTTCTTTCCCGTGTAAATTGGGGAAACTTTTTGCGCTGTGATCAGTTTTTATGTGAGCGTGCATTAACTCATTGTTATGGAAGCTATTAAGAAAGTGACTTCGATGGTGTCTTATTTGAAACCCGTCGGAATGCCCGAGTTAAACATCAACGGTAAGCTTCATTAGCGTTGATAATTGTTTTTCATTAGTGATGTTCAAGTTCGAAAAGTCCTAAAAGTTTAAACGGTAAATTAGAAATAATTTTGGGCCATTGTGGAAATCTAGAAATTCGCGTTCATAACATCAGGTGCTTAGCATCGTCTGCTAACCCAAGCTTCTGATAAAACTGGCGGCCAAAATTAGGTATACTTCTTGTCCATAGCGTTTGAATGTTTGTACTTAATATTTTAGTACTTATTCCTATGTACGAACAATTGAATTGGGAATAGTACCGCTAGAATGCCAATTTCAATCTGCCTTGGGCGAAACAATTTTTGCAAAATTGAGAACTCTACCATTTGTTGGTGGCGCAATCCGCTGTTAGCGGCGGGAATTATATCCCATACAATTGAATTAATAGTACTAGTGTATTTTGAAAGTGATAGATGGCGCCACCTGTATAATGATAGAGTTGACGGCTGAATGCGCCGACTCGAAATTTCAGAATTTGTTTTGCGAAACCACGGCTCCCGAGCGTGCCTTTGTCATTCTAGCGGTACTATTCCCAATGCAATGGTGCGAAATAGTCCTTTAAATAAAAGATCATACATAGCACGATAGCCGATTATAAAGTCTGTGCTGCTGCGACTGAACATTTAACAGATTTGTTTATGGTCTCTCTTTATACTGCCAAAGCTGTTAATTTTCTATGCATAGATCTGGCAGCATTTTTCAACAGGGGGCAAGACAGTCAAAGAGGGGTTTATTTAAGCGCTTATTGACGCAAAATTTCTGAACGCTGGTAAAGCGTTTGGGATTTCTATGTTTGCCCACCATTTAATTTAAGTATACATTTATAATTAAGTTTATTATTAGTAAGGGTGTCAGTTCCCTATCTGTCGTATGTTACCTGAGAGCTATTTATAGAATTACCATATAACAGGGCTCCCATGGTCCCACCTGGTTCCTAAAATACCCAAAGTCCTTATTTTTCTTCAAGGTGCATAATATCGAGATTTGCTCCCTAAAGTACCCTATTTTCATGAAATTCAGAGAAACCATCATAGGATTTAAATTCAATTTTCATACATCTGCTGTTTACAAAATAGTTAAATCTGAGGATTAACAAGCTTGGTAACATTTTTAAATTGTAGGACAGAGCCTCTCTGTTAGGTTGTAAAATTAAAGAAAATATACAAAATCAGTTTTGGAATTTTGTTCAAATAAAAATCTCTTTTTGTTTTACATTCGTCCCTATTTGGTTCGAATTTTGAAAAAAGTACCTATTCTTCCTAACTTTATTAAAGATTTTGGTGGGAGCCCTGGTATAATTTTGGCAAACTACAGAATAAAGTTCTAAGCTTAATACGCTCTATTATCGAAAGGGCGCGAAGGGAGCCTTGTCCAATGTCTCAGCGTAGGATCTGCGCGTGCTAATTTGTTTATAGCATGCAAATATTTCTCGCTAGAGGTGCTAAACTTCTTTGGACAACTGTTCTTCGTCACTCTACACATAGCATTTTGTAATTATTTCGATCAACTGACCCACTTATTCGTATGGAATATAATTATAGACGTATGATGATACTAAGAAAAAAAGTTTTTTTTTTTAAAAATGAGTTAATAATTGGTCGAAAAGAGAATACACTGGGTGATATATACGGTGAATTCTTTTGGTTTGCCCCCAAGCATCTACTTCATCTTTAAGCCACACTTTTGCTGGGATTGAAGATACAAAGTTGTTAATAGCTTAACTCCGAACAATTCGCGACCGAAAACTATCTCTACGCCCCCTTTGGTTCGCCGTTGAAACCTAGATAGGTAGCGGCTAAAGCAGACGCTATTAGTTTTTCCTCATCATTATTAGTAAATAGACTTTATAAATAATTATAATTGCATTTCAATATAATTTTGGCATCGTTTGCTTATATTTTGATGAGATTATGTATGCAAAGACGTTATTTTTAGTATTATCATATGTAACATAATTACTCATAAGTATGCCACTAGCTCCATTTCTTCCCTAACGGTTAGTTTCACAGCTATTGCGTCATCCGTACCCTACGTAATATTTGACGTCATCGAATCTCATATGCCGATAATGCCGTCGTATAATTAGCTCTACGTCTGATAAAACGACGGCCATTATTTTAGTAAACAAACCGGTTTGAACAACCAAGGCTTAGGAGCTAAAATGAACTACAATATAGTGTCAAGTTCTGTTAATGTAATTAATTTGCAAATTAATGAAGTTCTCGGAGACTCACGTTCTAAAATAAATTTGCATTGTCAAATAAAAGAAGCAGGTTTATTGGAAAAAAAGTATTGAAATCAGGGGCGTAGGAACGTTCTAGAAGTTGGAGGGGGCAAAGTGAAACGAACAGGGGTCCGGAGAATGGTTTTGAATTTTTAATGGAGTGTAGCTTCTCCGAATGCATGTGTACTGTTTAACTCAATAAGTGGTTTTTTTTCGCCTGTTCTGGGTTTTTTGAGCAGGTTAAAAAGTGTAGCCATATGACGTCATTTTACTACAATTCTGTCTTGACGAAAAAAACGAGTTAGAGTAGAAAGGGAGTATTTAAAGGTTAAAGGTTATTTATAAAAAGTTTCCCCATCATATTTTCGTGAAACGAAATTTAAGCAGACGACAAAACTAGATTATTCCCTCTACACCTCCTTTCGAGGAGGAGTAAAAAGTGTAACCCTAATACTCCGGAACAAGCGAACAAAATTCGGGACAGGGTAAATCTTACCCCGAGAACAGGCGAATAAAACGTTTTAGGGTAAAAAGTTTCCATTTTTGTCCCCGGACAAGCGAAAAAAAACCACCTATTATGTTACATATTGTATTATTATTAACCCAAAAATTGAGCAAAAAAAAATTATCGACCGACAAACTGGCAGTCCTGAACGTCGTCTGCTTGGGAATTTTAGAAAACATAAACGTATTTTAGGCCTAGAAAGTTGAGTGTGCTGTCAGTTGTCAATGTAAGCCTTTATGCCAATTTATTGTTTTTGGTTGCTGCATTTTTTTAAGTTGCTGTTAGTTAGTGTTAATTAAGTTGTCGAAATAAAATTGTTTGTTCACAATGAGTGCTTTAAGTTTGAAGCCTGATGTTGAAGCAGTTTATTACGGTAAGCACCTAACAAGAGTAACAATAACATTCATCAATGTAAATCATATTTCATTTGCAATATGTTTTTTAACAATAATATTAATAACCTTTGTGCACAATTGGGAAGTTGTGCAAGTTGTATACTACAGTGTGGAAAATCTAGCTATGTGTCATATACAAATAAAAAATAACATTAATTGTGTAATATTACCCTAAAATGTTCAAACAGGTTAAAGTTAATCTGGAACTTCATAATTCTTTGACACCCCTGATAAATTATCAGTTTAAAAACTGGGATAACATAGGCATTTGTTTATTATAATAAAAGCTTTTCCTGTAATTTCACCTATTAAATTTCGTACTTTGATCTTTATATTGTGTTGTGAATGAGATTCTAGCTGCTCATTCTGATGGTCACCCAGAATACTATTGAAAAGCGAACTTTAAATGAAAGGCTAGGGCCATTCCCTACTCCCCCATCATGGCTAGTCCATAAAAACACTTACACGTTAGGCAATGTGATTCTTCATTCTGTAATATTTAATGGTGGATTGAGTGGGTTCTGTTGAATAGAGTGCTAGCAGTTGATGCGTTTTTAAAAGTTAGTGCTGTCACAGCCGTAGCTTCCGTAATGGTTGTCATGAAAACTCGCGTTTTTTCTCAATAGACGTTTAACTTTGGTGACGTCGGAGGGTTTCAAGCTGCTGGCACTCTATAGTCAAGGGGCTAACCACTTCCCAAAAATCTGAACACTGATTAGCGATACAACTTTAGGCAATTCTAAATCTGTAATTGGTTAGTCATGAGTGATCAGCCCCTCAAAAATAGTAGGAAACAAGTAAAAAAATCTGCTCATTTTACGAGTGGAATAGAGCATTTGGAATTAAAATGAGCTGTAAAGCTCAGCATGGGTGTAGCAGCTTCTTCACTTAGCTTTTTGTTAGCATAATACATTTAGCAAGAACATGTATGAGATTAGAATTTCACTCCCAAGCATGTTTTTTGGCTACAAAATATTACGTTGTAATGATGAGAGAGAGAAATCAAAATATGATCTTGCACTAATCACCAATTCAAGCCCAAAATATTTCCACCTCATTACAAATCATTGCCCACCAAACCAGTTATTAAACCAATATCTCTTTGTTTGAAATTTATTTTTTTACAAAAATTATCTTTTATTTTCCATTATCTTTCAAAAATCTCTCCTTTAAAATAAATAAACTCTATAATCAGAACTGCTCCGAAAAGTGTGAACAAATATTTTTTAAACTAACCTGAACTGTTAATGATCTGACAAAGCCTTTTATATGAATGCGTCCACTTGAGGTAGATTATTACTGCAATAGAGTAGTATTGGCTACGTTATTATCCCGTAGACCCTAATACAGTCGAAGGCGGGGAGCCGATATTACTCTATAGCAGATAAACACATTTATCTTTACCTAATTGGAAATAAGCATAATATGTAAAGGAATGGCTCAGATATTATAAGTTTTACAAATACCTTATTTATAAAAAACCCTAATTTTTTTCTTCTGCCTAAACACCAATAAATTGTGGTAAAATGTTTAACACTCATGGAATATTATATGATATCTTATATTTAATTATTTAGATGAGCGTGAAGACATTCAAAAGAAAACATTCACAAAGTGGATTAACAGTCAACTTGCAAAGGTAAATTTAAATTATGCTGAAAGATTTATAATTTTTTGGTATTATAGTAACGGTATTGTGTGGATATTTTTAGGGAGACTTTCCCCCAGTGAAAGATTTATTTCTTGATCTAAGAGATGGAAGTTGCCTTTTATCATTGTTGGAAACCTTGTGTGGTCAAGAACTGGTAAGATCAATCTGCATGGCTGTTCCTATTCATTTATTAACATATGTTTGAATTTCAGAAGAGAGAAAGAGGACGGTTACGTGTTCATCATTTGAACAATGTCGCTAGAGCCTTGAAAGTTCTTGAAGATAATAATGTAAGATATTGATAGTTTTTTTATTGTTTTGTATAACACAAGCAACTAAACCATTGGTTCCCAATTTCATTTAATTCGGTTTTCTTTTACATAGTCCAGTACCCACCCACTTCCTAAAATTCTTAAAAGTCCCTAAAGTACCCTATATTCAAAAAAGCAATGGAAAAGCGCCATCTACTTAAAATATTTTTATAATTCTGTTTAAGGGCAGTTTACAAAAAGTCAGACAATTGTACATCAGTACCCGAGTCAGTTTTTTTTATAATTAAACAATAAATCAATATTTGGGATCCAATAATTTTCCAGATTTGAAAATTCACAAATCAGTCATCAAAATCCTGGAAAACAATCCACAAAATAAAAATCTAAAGATTTGGAAAATTCTCAAATCCTGAAACTAAGCCAAAGAAAATAAAATTTTTCTTCTAAATGTTTAACTGTTTTGATGTACAAAATACTTTCATTTGAAATATTAATGGTCTTGGCATCTGAATCAGTTCAATTACAATATCAGCTAATACTAATATTAACAATTTTTTTCATTTATAGGTAAAACTTGTCAACATAAGTACAAATGATATAGTTGATGGAAACCCAAAACTAACTCTTGGATTAATTTGGAGTATAATTCTTCACTGGCAGGTATGTAAATGTAGTTTCCTTGTGTTGATTTAAATTCTTCGAAACTTAGTTAATCTTGGAGTATTGAAAATTTATTGGTTTTCTATGCTTATTGACAAATGGGAGAGAATTTCTGAGAAAAGACCAGAAGTTTCTTTAGCCATACTCAGGGCTCTCTGGTAACAAATATAACTGGGGTGGCAGAGTGGTTAGCAATTTTGCCTCACAGCAAAAGGAGCCGGTTAAGAATCCAGCTTGTGGCATTGGATGAAAACTCCGTACCATTCCTGCATTAGGTTTGAAAGTTCTCTCTCCACTGGATAAATTTGTTTTTCCAGTTGTGCTTTGGTTTCCCCTTTCCATAAAAACGTAATAGTTAAGTGTAGGGAGTTGTTGGCTTGCTAGAACCCGGCCACCCGCATTAATGGCATTCAGGTTTTTGAGCGCCCACTTGTGCTGGATGAATGGATCTTCCCTTCCGAAAATAGCTTCGTCAGTGAAAAGAACGCTTTTAGGGAACAAGACATCTTGTTCTGAACGCTCCAAGAACCACCATGCGAAGTCCACTCGCAATGGCTGCTTGGTTTTGTGCTTTTTTCAGCCTACTTCCAGGGGCTAGTAGGCGCTCTTTTAATTTATCGTAGGAAAATGGGAAAAAACAGGCATACTTCTCAACTCCCCCCTACAACTTCTTAAAATTTTTGCATACCATTTTGAAACACCCTGTATAGAGAAATTTTAAAATATTGAAATTTTATTAGATTTCACAAAATCAAACCACAACTTTGGCGACAGGCCCCTTTGGTAATATTTTGGGTTTTAAAGCAAAATGAGCCTAAATTCTCATCTTCTCAAAAAATAAAAAAAATAAATCCCTAGTTTGTATCAAGGAAATAAGACAAGAAAGTTGAACATAGCCATGTTATCCTCAATGCATGGTCATGCAGTACACTGATAATATCATGTAATATTCTTTGTTAGTGATTATATCAGTTTTGCAGATTCGGTTTTTATCCCTAGAAAATTAATTCTATTTAATCTCAAGTAGCACATTGTTTTAATAGCCAATCCAAAGCTTGAGACTCAAAATCACAAGACTTTGAGGATAATAAGTAGAAGCGACTAAATTTAAAAATGCTTCCCAATTTCATTGTATGGGGATTATTATTATTATTGTTAAGTGGGAGAAGGGTCAGTAGATCCGCTAGGCTGGCATGTTAAAGATGTCCGAAGTTTCCAGCTGATGCATACCAAGATGTTCAAACTTTTGGGCTGTATAATGTTTGTACCTACAAAGTACATGAGAGGAAGTTTCCTCCTCCACCTGAGGATCATTACTGATTGGATCCTCATTGTTTCCAATCAAATAAAGATGTCTGCCAATTAGAAATTATACCTGCGACATTTTCTGTACACAGCGTAAGATCAATGACCTCACTTCTGCTAGCAGTAACAAAAGTTGGTTTATGATTCCCGTTAATATCACAACATATTTCATTAACTCATCATGATGCTGATTACAGTCACTGCTGTTTCAGATGACATGATTAGCATTTGCATCACAACCAATTACAAGTTTCTTACCTGACCGTTCGTAGTGGTTGACCAAATTCGTCACCTTCTGTGATGGTTAAGGCGACAAGGGATTTAGGCAGATGCCAGTGTAAGTTCCATCAGAATTAGAGGAAACAATTTTAATTACTGTGGTATCCCTAGAATTATAGATTGAAAGCGGAAGAGATACCTTGTACCAATACACAAGCTCTAGGCAGATAGTTAAGAAGACATAACCTGCATTTTGGAGACCCATTATTCTACCATTGGCTATCCAGGGCTCCTGTATAATAGTAACATCAAATTGTTCCTTTGCAAACTATCGACAAAAAACTGCAGAGGCTGTCCTTGCAGTGATGTAGAGTAATCTGCAGCACCTTAACCCTCATTGGATACCCCTTGTTTGGGGTTGACTGGAGTGGCATCAGTGGAGGGTATGCCCCCACATTATCCCATCCCTCCAAGGCATTATCAGATAGTGATATTAGTACCTTCGAGATCTGAGAGGGTGAAATCTTGCAAGCCCTCTGTGAGAGTGTCTTCTCCAGAGTCCTCGCCTACCAGAGAAGGGTGTTCCTTCATTCCCCTAAACCTTAAGAGTTTTCAGGCTCGTTAAAGATTTTAGGAGTTGTGTCGACTATGCCACCTTGCTTAACAGCCTTTGGTGTACTTGGATCATGAAGTATCTTAAAGATACCCAGATCCAGTCCAGTTTCAGATCTGAAGCCGGTTTCTCTAATGGCCTTAACTGACTCACCATCAACCTGGAAGGTCTATCGGATGAAAGACGGATCAGCCTTAGAAGTCAGTACCTTCCAACAGGTTGTGTTTAAGGCACCGTTGAAGGCCTGCAAACGATTTAAAAGGATCTGGGGATCCTTTGTCCAAACGTTTTTGCTGCGTAATGCAACTTTGAATGACCTCGGGAGATTACTGACCTTCAATAATGAAAGTCTCGTGCCCCCAAGAACCAATTCATTGTTGTTGATCTCCAACCTTAACCAGTTACCTGTAAGCTCATCCTTACACAGGTATAGAATGGCACCCCCATTCAGCTGGAAATTCACGAATCAAGGAAGAGGGTTGCTCGAAGGTATCCGATCTATCCCTTCCAGAATCCCACCTTGGATGGTGTCCATTAGCTGAGGATTATGTCATTGCTTGAAAAATTACTTAATGTAAATTGGGAATCGTTGCTATGCTTAGTCATTATAACAACCTTTATAATAAATAAATTTATTATAAAGGTTGTTTTACTAAATTTAATCCAAATTATGATCCTTAGTTTAAGCAAAAGTAACATAAGACCCAAAAGTGTGTCAGCGCGTATTGAAATTTCTAGTGAGACCTAGTCACACTATAGACTACATAACCTACTAGTTGGAATAGTACTAGCAACATTATATTTAGTCAATAGTCTGGCGCAATTTCCGACCCCCCCCATTCGTTTCCCTTTTTTGCTTTGCGACAAACTCTCATTAACTACTATACCGTTCTGACACACTTTTGGGTCTTATGCTACTTTTGGTTTAAGGTTAAATAATTTTTTAGATAGAGGAGAGGGGAATCCAAGTACATTGACTATTTAGCCCTAACATTATGTTTAAGGATATCAAAGGATTGATCTTTAACGCCTAAAATAAGGCCATTTCCAATTTTCTTCATATTTTTGGCAATTCCTAATCCATCCTTAACTAAAATTAAAGGGGTCTATCACAGGGATAAGGGGTAGGGAAGAAAACGGCCCGTTTTTATATGTATTTCCAAAAATCCGCCGTAGGAATTTGGCGCTGGTAGTCTTAAATGCTTGGGAATAGCTGTAGCCAAAAAAGAAGTGCAAATTCACTTTCCTCATTTTCACCCCTCATCCTTGTGATTGAACCCTTTAAACCCCTCGACTGAAATAAGTGGAATTTTAAAAATAACAGATTCCAAAAAATTTGCTACTTTTAAAATTAAAATTTTTTAAGAAAAAATTGTTTATTTCAAACTTTGACAGATTTTAATAATTCATGAGACTAACGAGGTGTGTACCCAAGGTGTTAATCACCGATTTTGATGAAACTTGGGGGGTATGTAGACCTTGGGGTAACATGAATTTTCACCAAGGAAAATGTTACGCTGGGCTTCCGTTTTGCTATGGCAACCAAAAATGTTTTTGACAACTTTAAATGAAAATATCTACATAAAAAAAAGCAGGGGATTTTCTCGGTTTGCGAAATTTTTTCAAAAAATCCGAAAAAAAAATTCAAATCTAAACTAAAATGCTAAACTATTTTGGGTGAAATTCATCAAAATTTGGGTAAACTTGAGAAAATTTTAATGAATTTGATTTGATGAAGGAATTTTTGCAAATTATTACCTAAATAGGGTTGTGTCAAATATTTTTTTATGAAATCGACAAAAATTGGATAAAGTAACCAAAATTGGGTAAAATGACCTAAAATGTTTAAAATTGGATAAAATCGTTTTAAGTCAACTAATATCGTCTAAAATGGAGTAAAATGATAAAATTTGGGTAAAATAATCAAAATTCGTCCAAATGATAAAAATTGGGTAAAATGGTGTTTAAACAACCAATATCGGCTACAATTCGGTAAAATGATAAAATTTTGGGTATAAAAACAAAATTTGCGTAAAACAGCCATAAACGTTACTAAAGAAGATTAAAATTGAATAAAATTAATGAAATTTGGTTAAACAACCGGAATGTGGGTTAAATAAATGAAATTGACTAGAATCGTGTTGAATTAATTAGATTGACTAAAATGAACGATATTGGATAAAAAGAGCAGTATTTACTTAAAATAAATAAGTTTTGACTGCAATCAGCTTCAATCAATTGAAATTGACTTAAATTAATCTGTCATTCTACCAAAAGTGATGAAGGACCAAAAGTAGATAAACTGAAGAAAACCTACAAAAGTAAAAACTAAAATTTATCGATTTCGTTGTAATTTTGTAAACACTAATTAATAACGAAAACAAATATAACTATCGTTAAAAACCACTCTTTCGCTCACATCCGAAATACCCCAATTTTGAAAAAACATACTTCAACGTTTTCCATAATATTGTTCGTAATTACAACTTGCAAAAAAACTGACTTGTGTTTTGTCGAAGCCCTCTCTCTAGTGAGTCGAATGTCTGTATGTCTGTAACGCTGTTTCTCAGAAACTACCCATCCTATTGAAATGAAATTTCACACACCTAAAGATCTAGGCGGCGTCATTTTCATGGATTTTGGCGGTAAAACGCGAATTAATACATTGTTTAAAAGAGTAACTTTTCTTACATCGATGAAATCATGAATAGAATGATTTCATTATAATTACTTCTTGAAAATGGCCGCCTTTAGTTAACTGCCAATAACTCTAAAACTATTAACCAATATTTGCAGTTTTCCGGTAGCCGAACCCTGGCTTTATAGAATTTTTGTAGATTTTAGTTGTGTTACCAAATCTTAGCAAGGTTATTTAATTTTAAAAGTGATCTAATTTTGGCTTTTTACCCATTTTTTTAATCACTGATAGTCATTTCACTGACTTAATTTCAGTCGGTTTTAACTGGAGAGGGAGCTTTGACAAAACACAAGTCAGTTTTTTTGCAAGTTGTAATTAACGAACAATATTATGGAAAATGTTGAAGTATGTTTTTTCAAAATTGGGGTATTTCGGATGTGAACATAAGTTTGGTTTTTAAACGAAAAAATATTTAAGTTATATTAGTTTTCGTTATTAATTAGTGTTTACAAAATTACAACAAAATCGATAAATTTTAGTTTTTACTTTTGTAGGTTTTCTTCAGTTTATCTACTTTTGGTCCTTCATCACTTTTGGTAGTTCAACAGATTTATTTTAGTCAATTTCAATTGATTTAAGACGATTGTAGTCGAAACTTATTTAAAGTAAATACTGTTCTTTTTATCCAATTTCGTTCATTTTAGTCAATCTAATAATTCAACACGATTCTAACCAATTTCATTTATTTAAACCAAATTCCAGTTGTTTAACCAAATTCCAGTTGTTTAACCAAATTTCATTCATTTTATTCAATTTTAATCTTTTTTAGTGACGTTTATGGCTGTTTTACCCAATTGTAGCCGATATTAGTTGTTTTAACACCATTTTACCAAATTTTTGTCATTTGGACGAATTTGGATTATTTTACCCAAATTTTATCATTTGACCCCATTTTAGACGATATTAGTTGGCTTAAGACGATTTTATCCAATTTTAAACATTTTAGGCCATTTTACCCAACTTTGGTCTTTTTACCCAATTTTGGTTAATTTATCCAATTTTTGTCGATTTAAAAAAAATATTTATATAAATATAAATTATAAATATTCCTTCATTTATCAAATTCATTGAAAATTCTCAATTTTTCCCAAACTTTGATGAATTTTGCTAAAATAGTTCAAATTTAGCATTTTAGTTTCGATTTGAAAATTTTATTTGTTTTTGATTTTAAAAGATTTTTTCACAGTAAGTACCCTGTGAAACTGAGAAAATCCCATGCTCTTTTTAAATGTAGACATTTTCATTTAAAGTTGTCAAAAACATTTTCGGTTGCCATAGCAAAACGGAAGCCCAGTGTAATTTTTCCCTTGGTGAAAATTCATGTTACCCCAAGGTCTACATACCCCCCGAGTTTCATCAAAATCGGTATTTAACACTAAGGGTACACTCCTCGTAAGTTTAATTATGCCAAACAGTCGATTTTGGGGATAAGTAAAACTAAGTCTCTGGGGACCACCCCACAAAAGTAAACTTTTTTCAGCACTCCTCACTCCACCCCGTCTTGCCAGACTTTTATTTACGTTTCTGGGGTTGTTTTAATCTATTATTTTGGAATTTGATAATCTTTGTTTATGTATTTATAGGTTCAAGGTGTTCTCAAGAGTGTTAATTCAGAAATTCCTCAGCAATCAAACTTAGAGAAAACACTGTTGGCCTGGTGCAGAGATGTTTCAAGGGGCTATATTGGAGTAGAAATCAAAAACTTCACAACCAGGTACAGTTCATATTGAACTAGGTTTTATTTTTTTAAGGCTAAAATATTCGCAAAATATCTTATAAAATATTAAAATCTAGATTAGATGTGAACCTGGGTTTATTTGTTAAACTAATTTGGGAACATAATATTTTTCAGAGAATTTTGTTGTGCAAAATTTATTAATTTAAATTTTGTACCCTTACCAAAAAATAAGTTGGCTTTTAGTTTGTATTTAGTTGGTATACACATTTTAGTTGGTATTAAGTTAGTTTTAAGTTGTCAGCATTTTCAATAAACTAGTTAAAGGGGTAATAAGTGGATATTAAGTTGGCAGTATGGCTTTAGTTGGTAATAAGTTGTTGTTATGTATGGTTTAGTTAGTATTTAGTTGGTATTTGTCCCAAATACAAACTTAAAACAAAGTTCCTAGACCACTTAATTTTTGGTAAGGGATAGTAACGGTAATATAAACGCTCTACAAATTCCGCTATATTGAACATAAAAAAGCATTGATTGTATAAATATTGTTCAAGAATAAGTTCAAATAAGGGATTAGGGTTCGAATCCTAATGTCAAATTGACTATAACATTTAGTGATATATGTAATGGATGTAGAAGTAGAGCATAGCTCCGATTTGCTTTGGGCGGCGTTTGGTGAAAATCACACGCTGGCGGCACGGCACCTATTTTTTTAAAATCCTCGGCTGCAGCGGCGCGAAGTGGCCAAAGTTTCTTCCCCCTTTTGAAAATTTTGAAAAAGTTATTTAGAAAATCTCAAAAAAATTCAGCAGGAGATCAATATTTAACAGCGGCGGCGTCAGCGGCGCGATGAAAAGTAAATATGACTGGGTGGCGGCGGTTTGACGCCAGATTAAATATCGGAGATGGCGCGCCAGGCTCTATGTAGAAGCCAAAATCATTTTAATTGAACATGAATTTATACCCCTTGAACCCCGTAGATGCAATGTGGTTTTTTTGGCACTTTTTCAACGGTCTTTAGTTTAAAAATTTTCATCCCATCGTTATCTAACACAAAATGTTACAACGTTAGTTTTTGCTCCGCCTCCCTCATATAGGCATAATGGGCCCTTAAAAATTTTGCTTCTTAGAACTAAATTCAATTTCTCTGCTTCTGATTGGTCAAATTAAAGCTATTTGAACTAATAATATGGCGAGCAACAACTTTCTAATTGGAACCAAATCCGTAAACCCAACGGTTCTCAAGATAGTTTGGAATTGAATGACCATGAACCATGCATTCAAGGTCATTAAATTTTACACTAGTATATGTCCCTCTGCACGATAAAATGTCACATAGAGATTTGAAATTTAAAAAAACTTTTTCAGTTATTTATCATTTTTTGGTTAGTAGTGGACACCCTGTATACTAAACCCCAGTGTATGATTTGAATTGACTTTTCATAGAGAAACAAAGTCTATAGTTTTAAATCCTTTAAATTTTAATCACAACCCTCTTACCTGAATTTATTTCCCGTGTATTCCTGTGAAAAAAGCCTTCAGTCTTTTCCAATTCAGGTTATGAAATAGCTTATTTTTTTTAAATCTATAAATCGGTGAACATAATTACTAGCTCTCTTTCAAAATGCTGCCTTCCACAATTAACATATGTTTATTTTTTATAGCTGGTCCGATGGTTTAGCGTTTAATGTGTTGTTACATAAATTCCTGTAAGTTATAATAATTAGTAAATCATGCTCATTTATTTTTTCTTAGTATTTGGCTTTATAATTATTTTAGCCCCCACTTATTTGAATATGGTGAATTGCTGTCAAAAGATCCTTTTACCCGGTTGGAGCACGCTTTTCAAATTGCACAGAAAGTTCTGGGAATAGATCGATTACTAGACCCTGAAGGTTATTATTTTTTGTTTTTATTTGCATCATTATTTTCCATCATTAATTGGACCTTCATACTTTTCAGATGTCAATTCAAATTTGCCTGACAAAAAATCAGTGGTTATGTATGTCATGTGTTTATTTCAGTCATTGCCGCATCAAACTATTCCATTACGAAGATTAGAATCTGTTGAACTTTCAGATACTGTAAGTTTCATTTGTTTGTTTTAAATTTATCAGACAGTTGTACCTTGACTGGAAGTGTATTTTTAGTGCTACGCTGAACTGTAGTTTTAAGCTTAATCTGTGAAAAAAAACCAATCGGTGTACACTTTCCAAGTTGCACTGAGTTGTTAAATAATATTCCTCTTAAAACCAAAAATAAATAATATTACGTACAAAAAGTTTGGGACTGCGGCTCCGGAGGATAAATGTTATTTACCAAGTGACATAATTTAACTCAAGTAAAATTCCAAAACCAAATCACAGACTAATAATGTACCTTGTATCGCGATGCCCTGAAATATAGTTTTATTTAATGTTGTAGATTTATTTTTGCATCAAGGCCGTGTTGATTGTGTCATTCGATGTATTAAAGGTGTTTTTAAGTTTTTCCTCAGCATTATGCTGATAATATAAAATTTCTATAAGAAATTACTAAGCTTAACTTTGAAGCATTTTTACAAAATGAAGGTAAACCGCGATCAAAGCTGGATTGCGAGCCCAGACTTTTTGTATGTAAGGTTATTTATTTTTGTTAAAACTCAATTTTTGTTGATTGCTGGAATGTATTGCTAAACTATTAAGCTCAGTTTTAATGAATACCTTGCTATCTTTGTCTGTGTTGACTATGGTCTCAAAAAGAACTACAGTTTTTGTAGTTATACAAATTTTCAATGATAGGCAGGCTGCTATCAAAGCTATAAGTTAGTTAAGCGTCTCTTCTAAATTGGTTTACTGTACCATATGGTTCAGCAAAGGTCAACTATTGGTAGTTTTGGGGTATAATTTATAATATTAGAATTTCAATTTTTCAATCCATTGCAATTTGTATTTAACGCATGCTAGAATGTTTAACTGAGAAATTTGTTCATGGTTTTGAGAATTGTTTTTATAAACTGTATTTTTTTGCATACTTATTGGAATACAAATGTTTCAAAGTGATCCAATATGCAAATTGAATTAGTTGTTTCAATGTGAATTTTTTTTTAATATTAGGGTTCCCCTGAAAGGGTACAGTACAGTAACAGTTCCAGTAGCGCAATGTCATCTTTCAAAGCTTTGTCAGAGTCCTATCAATCAAAATTAGAAAATGTGTTAATGTGGTTGCTAGAAGCTGAGGAACATTTAAATCAAGAAGGACCACTTGAAGGGCCACTAGATGTTGTCAAAGAACAATTCCAGGTAGAATATTTTTATAAGATTTTTTCTAAAGATAATTAATTGTGGAAAAGGTTTTGGGGAGATTTTCTTGAGAAAACACATTTTCTATGGAAAAAAACTTTTTGGGGAAAGCAAATCTGTTTTTGAAACGATAAGGTGTTTTTGTTGTGAGTTTAACTGTAATTCTACCCATTTTCAGTTTCATGAACAATTCATGCTAGATCTGAAAAATTCTATGATTGGTGAAGTTCTTCAAGATGGGTATGAACTCATCAATTCTGGGAATATATCTAACGAAGAGTTGGAAGAAATTCAAATTCAAATGGAGCTTTTAAATGGAAGATGGGAGGAATTGAGGGTCAAGGCAATTGAAAGACAAAACAAGTAATTCTCTTTTATTCTACTTTTATCTATTTTATAACCAGTGGTGGCTCCCTATAACACCCTAGAATGCTTTTGCCTGTTCATTGCAATTATATGTCAATTGGTTCTTGAATGTAGTTTTTGAAAACCTCAACCAATCGAACCTAATACTCTAGTTCAAACTCGCTGCTGGACACATCATGGTGCTACATTAAAGCCGCCGCCTGCTTTTTAACAATATATATTGTGCTCCAAGTTTTAATTTGACTTTGTTTTAAACTTTTAGGCTTCATAGTGTGCTTATGCAACTTCAACAGAATCAAGTTGACCGCCTGAGGCAGTGGCTCACGACAATGGAGGATAGAATATCAAGAATAGGACCAATAGGCCCAACTTTAGCTATAACTAAACAACAAGCTGAGCTACATAAGGTAAGCATATATAATGTACTTATTCATTGTTTTGTGTGATGAAAGTTTTTACCTTAACATTCCATCAAGAAAATATTTAGGCCCATATGACCCGCAGCAATACTTATCAGGGAACTTAAAATTTAAAAAATATTATAGTAAAGTAGGGTACATGAAGATAAAGTGCATGTTTGAACTGTTTCAAATTAGTGTTTAAATCCTATCCCATTGCGGACATGATAATTTTATCTAGGGTTCGCGAGTATAGATCTATTAACTTTTATCTAAAATCAATTTGGCCATTGTACTTAAAGGGGGGACCCTGTGAATGCAACACTCTGTTGAGAGACTGGAGCTTAAATAAGCTTAAAAGAGGTGAGTGAACCCACATGCGTCTAAATAGTCTTTTTATTAATTCATATTTCGGCCACAAAATAAAATAAGCAAATGAAAAGTTGTTCGAATTGTTGAAACTTATAAATAATATAAGAACAATCTATAAGTCACTTTAGGTATCAAGGCTGATGGCTAAAGTCTGACTTAATTATGAAATAATTAAGGGACTAATTTGTGCTATAAACATATTTTATGTTATTACATAAATCCATCGCAATCACAGGGTTTCCCCTTTAAGTATGTGTATTTTGACTTTGTCCTGGTGATAAATGTTTAAAACAGCATTTAAAAAAAAATTCAAATTGGTTTTATTACCGCTCAAAATATAACCTAGCCATCTACATTTTGTCACTATAACCAACCATATTATAAAGTATATGAATTATGAAAATGTCACCAATTTGGTCCATATTAAACTTTTTTCGCTATTGATCTAACCCCTGTGCAGTAAACTGTTATTACCAGAAAAGCTAGGTTCTTGATAATTAAAAAAAAACTACTTAATTGTATTTGTTTGTAATTTTTATTTTTAAATTTTATTTACAAAAATAATATAGAAACTTCAAGCAGATATTGAAAAACAGCAGCAAGTTGTAAATTCTCTTTCGAACATGGTGGTAGTTGTTGAAGAAGGTGGAAATGAAAATTGTAAGTGAATTTTTAGCAATCTATATCAAAAGAGTTATTATGACATGTGTCAGTTCCCTATCTCTTTACTGATGCAACAAATTTTTGGTGTACTTTAGGTCATCACCCTAATACACACTCTTTGCTTGGGTTGTTATAAACAGCTCTTTATGGCTCTTCTTAAACCCATAGCTATACATGTATAGTCTTTGATTTAAGTGTGTTTTGAATAGAAGTTTGAACCAATGTCATGAATCAAGTGTGCATTTTCAACAGTAGTCTTTTCACTGTTTTTCTTCGCAGTAGAATATTTTTGAATTAATTTCTGCTAAAAAAATTGAGAGAAAATACTTAGTGGCTATATTGAAAGGAATATACACAAGAGGCATATTTTTATGAAGACAAAATTGTTGTAATGATGCCCACAGCACCTTTAACTAAGTTTAAATGTCTAAACATGTTAAAATTTGTTAGCTTTTACTGACTTTGTTGCTTTTTGCTTAACAGCTAAAACATTATTGCTTTTACTTTAGTAAGTTTTTGAGCTTGAATTATTTTAAGCTTGACACTTTTACCACAGGTGGGATGCAGAAGCTGAGCTTGGTCCAAGTGTTTCGTGTTTAATTGACCCTTTCAATACACGGAAGGGTGGCGTACTTAAAATTTACGGTTTACCTTAAGGATAGTAACCAATATTTTTCTAATGGTGATTTTCTCTCTTTTGTTAAAGCATATGCTGCACTACTAGAAGACCAGTTAGCCGCCCTTGGTGAGCGTTGGGCTCATTTATGTCACTGGGTGGAGGAACGAGGATCAAATATTATATTCATCTTACCACAGTGGCAAGCACTAGAAGATGAGCAAGTTGCTTTTAATGCTTGGCTCCAGTCACAAGAAACCGTATTGAAAAATATGATTGATATAAAACCATCCGATCCTCATGTTCTTTTGGAACAGGCAAAACAACTTGAGGTAATTTCGATATTTCTATTTCTTCTTCATACCTCCAATAAGGCCTAGAAAGTTTGTTTTTTGTGTTTTTACTATTAAATGTCTCTTTTTTGTAGCAAATGGAACAAGATATGGAACTACACCATAGATTATTTGGCCAAATAACTGAAAGAACTAAAGACATTGTTAATAAGCTGGAAAAGGGCTCGGTTGCTATGATAGATCTAACCCGACAATTAGAAAATATAACAATGAAATGGGACAGGCTAGTTCAAGAAATGGAATCTCTTAGTAAGAAAGTAAGTAATTTTAATATAAGATTCCCAGATAAATTTTACCATGATGCCCAAGGATTGTCTCAATGTAGTAATTCTCCCTGAATATAAATAAATACATTATTGTAAATATTAATATTCTTCTAATTAAGAATATTGTACTCTACCCAATACTGTTGAAGAAAAGTAGGCATGTGTGAGTCTTAATTTTAGTAGTTCCAGATGAGTCTAGAGTATCTAAAATTTTTATTATAGAGTTTTGAGTTGTTTTTTTTTCTAAGATGTTTAGTAATCAGGCTTACCTTGAAAAAAGGTTTCAAGTACTCTAACAGTTAGACTTAGCTTTTGAGTACTTGTATTAATGAGCAATGCCGGAGCTAGTTTTTAAAATTGTGTGAAATTTAAATGTTTACAAAATTGCTAAATTCTCACAAACCTTGGGATATAATTTGGTTTAGATGCAGGTTTTCTGATCTGTTGTTAATTTTATATTTATGAAATTGATATTTAAAGCTCGCCATCTCTGGATCTGGTCATAGAGTTTCTTTAGTGCATTTGAAACACGAAACTTCCCAAAAATCTGTTGGTCATGAAAATCCAGCTAGAGATTCCAGTGCGAAGAAACGTAGGTTAGATAGTTTGAAATTGCAAGAATGGTACCAAAACCTGGATTCATTAAATACATGGATGGAAAGTGTTGAGTCAGTTTTGGGTTTATCCGATGATCAAGCTGATAATACAGATAGTAAATGGGAAAAACCACAAGATCACAAGTACTTGGAAGTAAGTAAAATACAAATAATATTTTTCTATAGAAATATTCATTTAGGTTATTAAAATTAAACACGTACCTTTGCTAGTTCAAAGCATTTTTCAGTGAGTAATTTTCCTGCCAAATCGCCAAAGCATATATCTCCTCTCAGCTTAAAATTTACTGCCGTAATTATTGTACTGACAATGTCAGTTGTAAATATTACATTGTATAGGGATATTTTTCTCATTTACTAACCATCTTTGATTCTTTGTCCATTTAATAGCTTTCGAAAGCCACTATTTTTATAGACTAAAATATTGTATTTTAAGATTTCCATTATTCATTAATATTTTTAATTTTGTTAAACATTTAAAAAACCTATATTATTTAATAGTCTTTACAAAAAAATTTAGAAAATCAGATTGGATGTCCAAAATCATCAAGAAGATATGCGTCAACTTCTAATCCAAGGGCAAAATGTTTTGGATGATCTGGATGCTATGGGAGAATCAGGTTTGTGATGTGTATTTTGTTAAAATGATAAATGGTTTCATTATTTTATATTTTAATGGAGGGTATATATATTCTAGTTTCCAATTTACGAGAAGTACTTCAGCTCCTCGATTCACGATGGTGCGAAGTGAATCGTGCTCTTGACTCGAAGAAAAAGCAAATAAGTCATTCTGTATTAGTTCAGCAAATACAAAAAGAGGTTGGGAGTATGAGCCAAGCTTTAGATTCTCATTTGAGGTGGCTTGAAAGTACGGAAGGACATCTGCATACCACAAAGTCTGAAGAACTTGAGAAGGTTCATGAAAATTGTAAGGTAGGAAAGTGTCTTGTCTTTTAAAGTATGTTTTGTTTTCTGAGTGCGTGAATGTAAGATTGTTTCTATTGTAATTGTATGGTGGTATGCTCAAATACACCACTGCCTTTTATTAAGGAAAATTTTGTAATGAACTACCTGAATGGTCCAATCTTTCCTGATTGTAGTGCCACTCCCTCTGGAGCGGATTAAATTTTTTTAAACCTAATTTTTTTGGAACCTCCAGCCATTCCTGGCCTTTTTAAATCTCAACAGTATTTTGGAAAAAAAATTGATGCATTATAAATTAATTGTACTCTAACTATAGGCTAGAGTTCAGTTTGTAAGAAGTCACGAAGAGAAATTGAAAAGAATGCGGGAGCAAGTAAAACAACTAGATGCTTCTATATCATCTACAGTACAAAAAGAAGTACAGAAAATATATGAAGGGTATCACAGTTTAGCGTACAAATTAGAGGAACTTGAAAAGGCTCTGAAGACAACGTTACAACATGCTCCCTCCCCAAAATTTGTTGAAGCTGTAGAGGCATTAGAAAAATGGTTGAATAGTGTTAAAGACGCCTTGGATTCTGAAGAAATTAAAGCATCTGACTTGGAGACTCTTGATGATAAATTGAAAACACTGAGAGACATAGAAACAACAGTAAATGAAGAAGAAGGAAATTTAATTTATGTTAATCAAACAGGAGAAAAACTGCTACAGGATATGCCTAGAGCCTTGTGGGTTAGTATAGTTGCATTTCTTCCTAATGGAAAATGATAATAAAACATTCCTTCGCAATGTTTTACATAAAACTGTTGTCTTCCCTGAATTAGGTGCCGGTTTTAGAAAAGCAACTTGAAAATCTTAATACTTCCTGGGAAACAGTGTGCACTTTGGTTGAAGCGAAAATTGAAGGAACTGATAAACTTATTGTTGAAATAAAACAATTTCAGGTAAGCCAAATCCTTAACTGTAATTGACTTAATTGTGTTAATTTTTTGTTGATAATGTGTTTTTATAACATACAAATAGAGAATTACTTTCACAGTAGAAATTTTGGGTTTTCAATCGGTTTTATTAATAGTAATATAAACATTTTATGGTATCTATCCTTTTTTCGATATTTGCAAAAGGGTTATATTTTTTAAGTTAAGGTATCACTTAATTACACTGCTACTCTTAAAAAGAATCCATAATTCGACCTAGGAACAACTATTAAGACAGATATTTTAATCTCAATTTCGTGGACCTTTTTTTGTTTGTGATTGGAAAATAAGACCATTTTACACTAGATCAGTTTGATTTATCCAGCAGAAAGACTATTCGCCATAGGGAAATTCTAAAACTAACGTTTCAAACATTCGATCTGTCATCATTTTAAGTTATTTTTGGTCCATTTTCCTAAATTATAAAATTCAAAGGGATGAAAATAATTTCTGTGATCGCATGGAAGCCTTTTACTCGCTCGGGGAAAGAGAAAGAAGGGGAAGCTTTGTCAACCAAACATAAAGTCAAACAGCTGCAGCCAATAAGAGAGGTGGTGCAAAAATATCAATTTTTTTTATTATTCAAAATTGGGTGGTTTGGTTAGACCCAACCTAGCACTTCGACCAGAGGTCCATTGTGCAGCCCCAGCCATTTAAACATGGAAAAACCCAGTCTTAGAAACGAAGCGTAGGATTTGCTTCGCCGGGATGTTGGAAAGATCGCTTGTTTCCAACCTATGCATACCAAGGTACTCAAACCTTTGAGCCGCATAAGAATCACAGACACAAAGGACATGAGAGGAAGTTTCCTCCTCTGCAAGGCATGCCCTGCACAAAGGACTAACACTGATACCAATCAGATGCAGATGTCTATTAAGCTGGCAGTGAGCTAAAAGTAGGCCCGTAACCACCCTTATACAACTCTTAGAGAGTGAAAGCAACTCAGTTGCTCTATTCATAGAAGGCCCAGGAATAAACTCCTTGGACAGCCTCTGACCCTCCGTCTCAAGCCAAAGCCTGCCTCTTATGACCAGGCACCCAATATAGTTGAACCCTATTATTTGTGCCCAGTTCTGAAAGGAGATCCAAACAGCTAAGAACGAGCTTAGACGCAATACTAAACTCATTAAGAGCCTTAAGGGCAGCCTGACTGTCTGAGAAAATCTGAATAGTCTTGCCCCGATACATCTTTTTAAGACAGAAGTCTACACAGAAGCAAATGGCTTAAATCTCAGACTGAAAAACCGTAGCAAAAACGCCAAGGCTCTCAGAGAAGCCAAATTTATTAGTCTGACAATAAACTCCAGCACCCACCCCTGAGTGAGTCTTGGAGCCATCCGTGAACCAAACAATTTCGCCCTTGGTTCCAAACACTGTGTCGCCAGACCAGTCTAAACGGCTGGGTAAAGTAAACACTAAACTGCTTTTCAAAGTGTATCTTTGTAGCCATGTTGTCAGAACCCATCAATAAGATTGGTAAGTGACCAGAATATTGCCGAAACAATTTGGTGTGACTGCACTCCCAATTAGCAGGCCTCCACCAACCATTATGCAGTAACCAATGAGCACTCATAATTGCAACTTCCTCTATATAAAGATGAAGCGGTAGAATATTCAGGAGCACCTCCAGAGAAACGCTTGGGGCTGTTCTCATAGCTCCTGTAATGCTGACACAGGCCAGCCTTTGCACAGTGTGTAGTTCAGCCTGAACTGACTTAAGCACTACCCTCGGCCACTAAACCACTACTGCATACGTCCGCATAGGCTTGATTATCATGGTATAGATCCAATACACAACCTTTGGGCTAAGACCACAAGACTTGCTTATGGTACCCCTTACACTCCAGAATAAAATTTTTGCCTTCCTGATACTAAGGTCAAGATGTGGCTTCCATGTTAGTTTACTGTCGAGAATAACACCAAGGTATTTTACCTAAGTTGATTTGATCAGGATGGTCCCAAAGAAAGAAATATCATTGAACAAGTCCTGCACCTTCCTCCGAGTGAAAGGAATCAGGCTCGTCTTGTCAGGATTGACGGTGAGGCCAACATCCCTACACCAGCTTTCCACAGAGATGAGAGCTTTTCTCATCATAGTCGAAATGGCTCCTGGGAACTAGCCCAGTAATTATCACTGCGACATCGTCAGCATAACCAAAGCCGCACCAGCCATCCCTGTTTAGCCTCACCAAGAGTTTGTCCACAAACAGGCACCACAGCAGAACACCCCCCTGAGGGCAGCCCCGGCTGGTGGTGACCCTTAGCGATTCGCTAAGCAGGGAAGCCGTCGCAACCCGATCAGTCAACATAGCAAAAATGTCTAAGGAAAGGGGGTGCAGCATGGCAAGCAAAGAAAGAGACATTAATATAATCTCACCGTGCACAATAGTAGAGAAATTCGTCAAGGGGGTTCGAAGTATGTAAATGTAAAGAGGGGGTCTAGAAGGGGTTGGAAATTTAGTAGTAAAAGGTAGGCCCAAGGGGGACTTGACCCGGAAACCCGGCCCCCTTGTCTATGCCACTGGTTTCCATTATAGCACCATCACAAATACCAACTTCAAAACATACATGCATAAAGAATTTTTTTTGTTTAAACCAAGATAAAACTGCGATTGCTACACTATTAGTTCCATGAACATAATTTTTATATTTTGTTAATTTGAATGCCTATTAATTTCTTGGTTTATTAAGGATGAGGTGGAAGGTCTTAGCGGATGGATGCAAGATGTAGAGGGTTTCTTACAAGCAGAGGAAGCTGCTCTTGGGGATCTTGAGACACTTCAAGCCCAACTTGAGCAAAGTAATGTAAGTTACGCAACACATACATCTAGTCAGGCCCAATGTTAGTGTCATTGTTCATGTGAGAAGAAAGTAAATTACTATCCAACCCCTGCACCTGCCACATGATTCAAAATATAAAAAAACCTTTTTTTTAACCAAAGTTGAATTTTATTGTTTGTAATTACCAAGCCGAATCAGATCTGATGTTGTGCTTGTAATTTTTATTTCATATTTTTAATTACATTTTTATTCATCTCCTCATAAAGTAAATGTATTCCAAATATATTCACGTTTAAAATTTTCTTGTTATGAATTATGAAAACATTGTGATTTAATAGATAACCTTCAGTTTTTGAGATGTTATGACTTTTTTGATGCGTTGAACTGTTTAATGCAGGATTATTGAATTACTAAATATAACTATCAAAACTTGGGCTCAGACCAATTATTTTAAATATGATTTGCTTGGAGGTTTAAGCTAATGACTATCTTCCATAGGCACTTCAAGATGATATAAAGACTCTGCAGCCTAATCTAGACAGAATTAATAAAAGTGGTAAGGAGTTAATGGAAAGTGCTACTCCTCAATATCTGGAACACATGAAATCCAAACTAAAGCATTTAAATGAAAAGTGGGAAATTGTAAGTATAACAGAAATAATTAATCTGAATATCACTAAAATCTGATAAAACCGATTTAGATAAATCTTTATAAACAATCAAAACGATTTTCTTAGTCTCAGAAGTATTTTAAACAATCTGAGGTCAATGATTTTTAAGTTTACAGAACTGCTGTTAAAATATGAAAATCAATTACAATAGCCCAAAATTGTTTCCAAAATCTTAAAAATCTTAAAAATCTTAAACCATTTTGGAATTTTTGAAATAGTTTTAGTATTGCTAATACTCAACTCCTTACGTTTTTGCATAAAGGGTACTGATTTTCATCCAGTTGCTATTTTCTCATATATTTCTATCTTTCGAAGCTTTGGCTTTCAATGCTATCAAATTGGTGTTTCTGAAAATATTATTATTGATTTTTGACAAATTTCTTTGTATTTTCATATTTTTTAAAAATTTAGTACAAACAAAATTGTGTAATTACAATACAAGTTTTCAGAATGATTTTCATGACAAAGTTTGTTAAAACTATTATGTTCCAAAAACGTTTCTTCACTTTTTAAGGTTGTTCATCAAGCCAATGACAAAAATGAATCTCTTAATGAAGCTTTAAGGAAAAGCGAAGCCGCTGTTCAAGGCGTTAAAGATATGGCTGAATGGCTGGACAATATTGAAAGAGAAACACCTAATGATAGTGTGATTAGCACTCACAACGAGTTACATTTAAGAGCGAAGCAATTGCAAGTTATACGTGACAGACTTGATGCCAAATCTGTTGAGATGAAAAGCCTTCGAGAAGTAGTACGAGGAATATTACGTACTTGCCCTAAAGGTGCCTATAAGGAACTCAGTGAAGGGTTTGACTGCTTAAAAGAAAGATGGGATGAAGTTTATAGAAATGTTCAAGATGCTTATCAAGCGTTTAGAGATGCATCTTCGAAATACACGGAATTTCGAAGTAAGTCTTTACTATGATTCAAATTGAATAATGAAATATTATCATAAAGAAATGAAATTTTTGAAACATTTAAGTTAATCATCATACAATTAAATTATACCTGATAACTTTATTTGTTTACTTCAGGCTTATTAATGATGGAGAAAGATTGGCTGGATCGGCTTGAAAAGAAATTAAAAAGATCTCCGGAATCTGCAGCGGATGCTGAAGAAATTTCTGAAAACCTCGATGTACGTATTGGCCATTTTAAAGATAATAACTGGTCCCTGATGTTATTGCAATTCAATATTTCGTATAATTTCATGGTATTAACTAGATATTTATCAAGAGAGGGTTGTAACTATGCAATAGACCATTTCCTTTCAATATCTTCTTAAAGGGGAACGTTCAAGCTTTAACCAGTTAGATAGCCCTATAGCCCATTAAAAACTAAAATTTATGCCGAAAACCGCATCAAAAAATATTGAGGGGTTAATTTTTAATAAAAAAAGAAATTTCGGGAAATCGAAAACCGCCACGGCACCTGCTGGGAAGTCGGTGAGACAAAAAAACAACGCAAAAAAATTGTTTTGCATACGCGGCGCGTTCCAGTTATAAGAGACCTAAGCCTTTAAAAGTTAGGATAGTTCGCAAATCGCTCATACGGGGTTAGGGGCGCTGACGGCAGCCCCCTAAGATGGCGGCGAAAATTCAAACCCAAACACCTGGCGTTATTTTTCGTTTCAACTTTTTGGGCCAAAAACTATAGTTTGAAAAAAAAAAAGGTACGTGTTGGTATATTGAACGTCTTGTTAATCTTTTGATACGGAAATAAAGCCATATTTGGAAAAGCTTGGCTATTCCCCTCTAAAGAACACAAATATGGCTTATATGGAGTAAAAGAGTCATGATCTCATATGGATGTGTTTTTTCCCCATATTCATTGGAGTCAGTCCTATGAAATCAAACAGACTAGTCAACACTACCTCATTTATTTTTACACAAATTTTTATTGGAAAGTAGACTTTAAATAATAACCATTCTGGAAAATTGGTTCTTTTCTGATTTATTGAAAATTACGAATGTTACAGATAGAGGACTGAAAATTTGGGAATTATCATTATTTAAAGCCGACTTTCAAAAAAAAGAACGAAAAATTGAGATACAACCCCACTCAAATTTACTTGTGCTGACACTGTATTTCTTAAGCAAAGTGAGATACGCTACGCGAAATTTAAAAAAAATCCTAGTTTCGCACTTGCTTTTCTTGCTTGTGTGCAAATTGGTTTTTGAAACACCGCAATTCGCTTATGATCTTTATGTTAAGTCTTTAATTTGGGAAAAACATGACTTTTGTGTCAAATTAGACAAATTTACTACAATTTCAAGTAAAAATATTGATTAAATAAAAAATATGAAATCTAGGAAGTTTTGGGTTTTCAAATAAAAGTTTGTTTTTGGGGTCTCCTACCCCATAGTTTCAGTGACCTTATCCTTCAATTCCAAAAACGTTCCAAAACCCATGAAAGAAATAACATGTCTCAGTTAATTAGTGTTGGCTTTTGGGGCAAGGCATATGTGTTAATTATATTTGTCTTTTGAAGAAAAGACATTTCTCAATTAATTAGGGTTGTTTATCTTAAATAGGACCTAGAAAATCACATGAGGAATCATCCTGCTGAGAGGCTTCCTCGCATTCAGAGTCTAGCGCAGTATTTGTTTGAAGAAGGAATAATGGCAGCGACAGTTCAAGAGGAAGTGAAAGAAATTAGCAATAGATGGCAAATTTTAAAGATACAGGTAAAATTTTTGGAACACTTCTACAAGAGTTAAAATTTCCTAAAAATTTCTTAAATTATGGCAAAACTAGTCCGAGAAAGCCAAAATATAGTTTTATTATTTGAAAACTTCATAGCCAACTATATCTAAACAAATTACATTTAAATCAATTCTTACACTTAGATTAAGCTAATAGTATTTATAATTAAGAGGCCATGGGTAATTGAACAATATATTTAGATATTCACTAGATCTTATGTCACTCATTTTAAACATGCTTCAGTTTTGCCAATTACTCCTGTGTTGTGTAAATAGTCAGTATAGTACTAGTAATTTTCAAAATGGAGTACACCCATTTAATTGATGTAGTACTCTGCAATGTAGCCAACCCATAGATTTAAATGAAATTGAATTGAACTAACTTTCCATGATGATGGAATGCATAGTTAAATTTTCCCAATTTGGGTATAAAAAATAAATTAGAACCATTCGAGATGTAAAATATTCTAGCTATACCCTGCTATTATATTTATAGCTGTTGTTACATTTAATCAGTGGCGGAGCCAGAAATTCTTAAACGGGGGTCAAAATATGTGAATGTTAAGAGGGGGGTTGAGAAGGGGGTGGAAATTTAGTACAGTCAAAGGTAGGTCTGGACCCGGAAACCTCCCCTTGTCTACACCACTGCATTTAATTCTTATATATGGTTAATTATAGTTAAAAAATTATACATTATAGGGACAAAAACATCAGCAGGTCTTAGAGTCGAGCATGGCTCATGCCCAACAAATTGAGAAACAAATATTATCGGTACAAAGATGGATCTCTCAAACTGATGGTTAGAAAATTGATTTAAATTGGAATTTTTTAAAGCTTTCTTGCCATTTCTTCTTATATGAATATAATTTTGTTTCATAGTGGCTCTTCAAAATCATCTTGATAATGATACACTTGCACATGATGTACCTCAAGAACAAGAAGTGAGTCCAACAAGATTTTATTTAGTACTAACATATGAAATTTCTAGGCATGTGCGAGCCTTGATTTTTGGGTTCCGAGTCGAGCTTTGAGTATTAAAAATTTCACTTTTCGAGTATCGAGCCAAGCTTTAAAATCTTACCGAGATTTCGAGCTTTTAGGCATAGCTTAAAATGTGGTTTCGAGTACTCGAAGAATTAGGCTTAGCTTAAAAAGAGGGTTTTGAGTACTTGAATAATTACTAAGACCTAGCTTTATAAAGGGGTTTTCGAGTACTCCGTGATAGATTTAGCTTAAAAAGGCTCTGAATAATTGGGTTTATTAAGTAAAACATTTTTACAAAATAAACTATATTTATTAATTACTGCCAGAGCTTTTACGTTTATTTGAAGCCATATTTGAGAAGTCTAAATTAGTAACTGGCCATACAAGGGATTACAACAATAAAATAGTGGACTGATGAACCGCCAAAAAACTAACAATAAACAGCTAGGGCACTATACGTAATTTAACTTACGGTTTTAATTTCGTTTTCTACATTCAAAATTGGTGACCAATCAGAAACAACTAGGACTTGTACCTCACCCAATAAGAAATCTTAAGGCGGGACTATAGAAATTTTTTTTTGTAGCTTTTCCCGCCATTTTTACAAGCTCTCGAGTAGTGCCTTGGTAAGAATAATAGTTTCGAGTACTCGAAATTTAAGCCTAGGCCTCGATTTGAGGCTCGAACCATTTTCGAGCTTTTCATAAAATGATTTTCGAGCTTTGAGCCGAGTACTCGAACGAAATTGAGTACTCGCACATGCCTAGAAATTTCCTAATTTAGCAATGCTAAAAATACTTGTAACACAAATTTCATTATTATTGTTAGACGCTTGAAAAAGAATTTGTTGACAAAGAAAAAGCCTTAGGTGTCTTAGATGATCAAGTGTCTAGTTATAAAGGTCAAGGGAGGCTTGAAGCAGCTACTAGGCTGCATGACCAACTGGGACTTCTCAAAGTAGGTTTTTCTGTTCGGATATTAAACGATTCTTAAGTTATCTTACAACTTTGGTTACATTTTAGAAGCGTTTGACAGAAGCCAAAACAAAATTCCATCGTTTTCAAAAGCCTCCAGATTTTGAACCCAAACTTATCAGAGTTGTAAGAATGCTGGATGAAGTTGAAAATAGCCTACCCATTCTAACCAAAGAGTCTAATGATTTGGAGCAACTACAAGAACAACTCGGGCATTGCATTGTATGTATTTTAACCAAATATTTATGTAAAACTTGAAACACATGTTTTTCAATTAATTTTTTATTTGACTTATATTCTAGCACTTTTATAAACTGTTGAGTGATATAAAGCCAGAAGTAGAACATGTAATTAAACAAGGCAGACGAATTGTTGAAAAAGGAGAAATTGAGGGAATGACTGAAAATTTATCAAAACGTTTGGATGAACTTAAGCAACGTTACAATCAAATTGGATCAAAGGTTTGCGCAAGTTTTTTTATTTGATTTATTAGTGAATTAAATTGGCCCAACTATTTCAGTTGGATGAAAGGAAAGATAGTTTGGAAAACTTAACTATGAAGAACAAAGAACTATTTGAATCTTTAAACTCGTTAGAAGTATTTCTAAAACATATTGAAAGTGATATGACAAATCGAAGACGACAAACTTCTTCTCGTCAAATCAGTGATGATGCACAGTTTATTAGGGTAACAGCTAAAATTTTATAGATTACACAGAGTTCTATTTTTATTAAGAAATTTGCTTTTTGTAGGATTATTTAAAAGAAATGGATCAAAAACAGCCAACATTGCTTATTTTATCTGATTTGTCTGAGGCTTTGTCTAGCCTTTCAAAAGAAACACCAGAGCTTTGCTCTTCCATCTCAGACTTAAAGAGAAATTGGGAGCAAGCCAGGCAAGAACTTAAAGAGCAACTTAGAGAGCTTATGGTATGTATAATATATTCTTCAAATGTATACAGTAATGGCATTAGTACTTGTAGAGTTTGACCTACATTTTAATTGTTTCAGTATGGGAATTCTGATGAAGACAATCTATTACAAGACTTCCTCACATCCCTATTAGCTGTTCGTTCATGGATGGATGGTGCAGAAAAACTTTTCGATCTTTTAAAAACAACTAAAGAAACCTTGAATGAAGAACAAAAGAGAGGATTGCAACATGTAATGAAGGAAATGATAGAAATGAGCAATAGGTAAGAAATAAAGCTTCTTGAAAGTACTTTAAAATTGGAAACTAATGATAAGTCTTAACTCAGGATTGAAACATTACGTGAGTTGGGACACGAACTTGTTCAAAGAGGCCAAAACTACGAACAAGCTGTTGATCCAGAATTGGCCAGACTTAACCAGCAGTGGGAAAATGTCCAAAAGAAGGCACAAATTTGCCAAGAGAAAGGCGATGTCGTTGTCGAAGTAAAAAGATCTATTGTCAGTCAACTAAAGGCCACTCCGGTTAATCTCCCATCTGAAAATGATCAAATAACCATCGAAGAATTTGCCAGTTTGGTTTTGAAAGCCGCTGAAGGTTTAGATTCGGTTGAGGAATTTTTAAAAACTGGCGTTAATTTACATACAACAGAAGTTGGCTTAGATGTGCAGGATCTTATGGAGAATCTAAATGAAAAGTTAATCACAGTTGGTTCGTGTGTTGATCAGGCTAACCAAGAGTCAAAGAGAATACCAAAGATTTGCAATGCTGCTGAAAAACATCAGTTGGAGAGATTAATAAATCAGTTGGCATCTATTCACGGTAGATGGGGCTTGCTTCAGCAAGGACTTCAAGCCAGGCAACAACAGCTGCGCAGTATATTAGAACAGTGGCAGCAGCTGCTTAGAGAAAAAGAGAGACTTTGCTCTAATGTTGAGTCCATGTTCAGAGACTTAGACATGGTCCATCCAAATCCAAAGCAAGTATTACCCAAGGTGAGTAATTCAAATGGTAAACATTTTTGTGATAACTAAAAATATTACTACTGATAATGGCAACCAGCCAAGCTAATTAATTTTGAAATACATTCTGTGTTTTATATATGTAGCTTTTTTCATGAAATGAAATCTGAATTGAGACTATGGAGTGCACAAAAAATACTATTTTTAACTAGAACAAATTCAATAAGATAAAGATTTTTAGTCATTTTATAGATTTTGACATGCTGTTTCACGTAGTGAGTTTTCCTCCTGTCCTGCATATGCTTTAACCATCATCTTGGAAAATGGCCACTCAGAACTATACTAACTCCCATAACTTTAACTGTACTAAACGCACACATCCTTGACAAACTCTGATCGATTTCTAATCGTTCTTAACATTTTAATATAAATTTAACTAAGCTTCTCCTAATTTTCACTTCCTAGGTTCGATTAATGTAGTGAACTTCTTACCTCAATTATGTTTGAAACTTGAAATTCGGTTTAGTTCTTGGAGTCAGTCATGACCCAAATTGTAGAGCTTGTCTAATTGAAGAGCAAACTGCCTCTCACATCCTTTGCAGCTGTGACCATTATGTGGCTCAAAGGTTTGAGCATCTCAGTATGCACTGGTTGGAGACGCATGACTTCAACATCCTGGCCAAGCGGATTCTTAGCTTTGTGTCGGAAATATTACTTCTCAAAGTCACATGGGGGTTGAACAATGGACCTAGGGTTGAAGTGCACGGCTTGCTACCCCTTTCAATAATAAAATTAATAATAGTCCTTGAATGAATGTAAATGACAAATACTAATTTATGAAGGAATATTGAATAGTGTTTTCATGTTTCTTGGTTTCCCTGGTAATTTTTCCGTGTAAAATATCTTTAAAAATTGAATGCCAATTCCTGGGTCTCTATGTTTTATACATTAAAATAGCTAAATTGTATTGAGCCAACATTTTTAAAATTGAAAAAGTTGGTCATATTTTTTTTTAGTTCATTGGATAAATAGGCCTTTCTATAAAGTAGCATTGGCCTTCTTGTTTTTATGTTACTGCTGCGTCACGGGTGACGTATTGATGAAGTTTTACTACAAAAAGCCATGGACATAAGACTCAATTCTATGAGGCATTCTGTTTTTAAGCATAAACTGAACTGATCTTCTACATATTTCGTGACAAATGAGCTTCATGAGAACAAGTTCAGCAAGCGCAGCTTATTTTATAGAAAGGCCTATTTTCAGTACTTTGCTGCTCATTTATGATTTATAGCTTAAACAAATTTTTGTTTGGTATTTTGTAGGAAATTTTGGATCAAGCTGCTAAATTAAACAAGGATCTCAGACTTTTCCAGCAAAAAACATCTGATCTAAGTAGAAAGGGAGCTCCTTTATGTGCTACGGAAGAACTTTTGGAACCTTTACTGCACCAGTGGAATCAAATGCTAGAAATATTTTCATCATATGATGATGGGCGAAAAGTGATTGGGTCAAATCCGAGAATTTTTTCGGAAAGTGCGGTAAATCATCAAAACATTCAAAATGTTACTAGTCCTGTTCAAATTCCAGAAAGTCCATTGCTTAAAACCATTTCAAATAGCAATGATGTGGCAGATTATGTAGCAAAAGTTTCCAAATTACGAGAAGCTGTTGGTGCCGTTAACAGACAACTTCATTTACCCGAATTATCAGGAAAAGATTTTGAGGACTTCTCCAAACAAGAAGGAGCATTAAAGACAATTAGTGATGCTTTAGAAGCTTTAAAACCACATATAGATGGTGTCAAAGGATCAAGCTCTGCTATTCTTCAGAAAGCAAATGAAAATGAAAATGTACAAGTTGGAAGGTTGCTCGATATGCTTAGTGATGAGTGGCAACGAGTTAAACAACTCTTTTCTGAAAGACACGGGTAATGTTTAAAAAATTTCTAATATTGGTGGGATTGGTTCACTGCTTCGTCAAGTCTATATTTCTATAGAGATGGCTCAGTTGGGGGAAAGAACTGCTACCCATTGACACTTCCTTTTCCCCATGTCCCATGAAAATTAATGCTATCAGTGGCGGCCACTAACAGCACTAATTCTCAAAGATATTGAGTTATTGAAACTAGTCAGAAGCTGAGAGCTATTCCTTTTCCTTATGAACTTTAACTTCATATTACCATAAGTAACATAATAACAATGAGTATGACACTTTCCTCTAGTTTTATTAAAAATTTTCTTAAGAAACTTTTTTCTGACACTGTGTGTAGGAGGGTGGTGGCAAGCCCTTCACGCCACTCACAATTACCGTTAATCCCTACAAGTTTTTATGGAAAGGGAAACCTTGTTAGTTTTTTATTTTGCGTTTGGAATATTTTGACACTTTGAGGCGGTGCTGAATTAAACCTCAATAGCGCAATATCTGTTAAAATCAGTTATATTTTTCTTGGTGAACTCAAGATATTATATAGTTATACACTTTGAATGTTTCTATGATTCCTATAAAAATTTAAAGCCTTACAGGTGTGATTTACGCTTGTGTCAAGGTATTCTAAACTTAGCACAAATTTGAGTTTAAGCCTTATCTCAAATGGGAATTGAAACATCTCATTCGATCTTCTTTAACCCCTAAATACATAACTATTTAGACCAAGGTTGTGGAGTAAATTGGGTTTTTTAAATCCATTTATTGGTAAGTTATTGTCATCCATTTTGTTTTGGTGGGGCTTCTTACATTTAATGTAATTCAAGCACAGCGTATTTCTCCAGGTGCATACACAGCATTAACCTTATGTAAAAAACATGAATTTCCAAGAAATAGATTCCATTACTGAACTGTTATTTTCTTTGCATATAGACCATTTTGACATGTGCAGTAGGCAGGAAAAAAATTAAGTTTAATTTTTTTAGGCGGTGGATCCAAGCGAAAAATGTTTGGCAGCAGTTTGAATCCAGTTTAACGACATTTACATCGTGGTTAGTTGATGCTGAAACGGTTTTAGCTCATAGCTATATGCCGAATGGGGAATTGGACTTTGAACGAGCACAACACCACCAAGAAGTAAGACACACATGTTTATAATCTAAAATAATTTGACTTAAATCAGTTTTTAAATTTATAATGGTGTAAAATCATTATTGTTCCACTCTCCTGTTGTGGGACCAGTAGAGGAATAACTAAACAAAACTTTTATTATAGATATGAAACTATTTATATTTTATTTACATATTTACAGCTAAAACCACAAATAATGAGTGATTTATGATATAGGGGGAGGGGGGAATCATATGTCTTCTGTCATACATCTAATCTTTTAAACTCTTATCAAGGTCTACTTAAAATACATATTTCAATATAGGGCTAGTAATGCATCTGTCAAGTGATTTCCAAATGTATTTGGTACGTGAAAATAGCTATAAAAATTTAAAAAAACATTAAATAATCTTACTTGACTCAAACATGTACAGGTAGTGTTGTGTGAAAAACATTTTTGATATCCATCAATTTGAGGGTGTTTAGGTACAATTTATGCATGACAAATTTGAATATATTTTTGCAGTTCACACTTTTAATTATGTGTAAAATAATTCCCTACACAAAAATTATATTCCATTTAAGTATCTGCAAGTGCAAATTGTGGATCGAATGAAGTTACTGGAAACTGTCCATATGACTGGAAAAGAAATTCTTGAACAGTGCTCAGTTCCTGATGCAGTTCTTCTTCAAGAACAACTTGAATCTTTAGATAGGCGATGGAAATCTTTACGAACTGAATTAGCTACACGTTCTGAAAGGTATGTCAAGTTATATGCTATTTACTTTTAGAAATGTATCTAAATCTCTTTAAATTTCATAGGCTCGCTAAAGATGGTAATCAGTTGGCAGAAGTTAGAGAAGAAATGGCGGATTTGATATTTTGGTTAGATGAAACGGAGAATGTTTTAAGAGGAACTGTTAATCCAGCTAACTTAGAAACTGCAACTGATTTGCTTGAACGTGTTAAGGTAAGTTTTAATGATATATTAAAATTCTATACACATTTTTCATGTAAATTTTTTAATTCACAGAAATGTGATAGTGAGTTAAGTAATAGAAGAACAAGTTTGATGGCTGTTTTATTGTCAGCTGCTTTACTTAAACCTGAAGAAGTTGATAGTATTGAAGAGAAATTTCGAAAGGTATTATTTTTTCTTAAGAATAAAATGAATAACTATTGTAGTGTGTTACGAGTTTCAAGTTAAAACCTGTTATTTTCTTCCTCTAGATGGCCATACAACTACCCCAACAAAAGAAAAGATTGGAAGCATACATTGCCGATTTGGATAGATTTCAAAGACAGTTGCTTTCTGAAACAAACTGGTTATGTGAAACAATCAAAGAACTTGAACCGAAGTCGAGTGGAAAAATTGTAGTACCAACTAGAAGTCAACAAAAACCAAAGGTATTTCTTAGACAAGGCTATTAACCCACGTCACCCCCTTAGGGCTAAAGCTAAGTTTCCAAAGGCACTAGAAAACTTCAACAAGTAGGGTTTAGACAGTTTGCGGAAGTTTCCTCCTCAACCTGAAAAGCCATACAGATTGGATCATCATTGATTACAATGAAGTAAAGATGTCTGTTAGTAGACCAACCACCAACCTGATATTGCATTTGGAGAGCGAGAGCAACTCTCTTGCTCTCTAGAGGGGACCGAGATAAACTCTTTAGTCTGCCTTTGGCCCTCTATCTCAAACCAAAGCTTAGGTTGAGGGTTATTCATAGAATTTGAGATAAGGTTGCACACTATGCTAGAGGGAGTAAGAATGGCCAGTTCAGGGCCAAAGAACCCAGCCTCTGCCCCCTTCTTGACCAAGACATCAGCCTTCTCATTACCATAGGACCCCCGATGACCATGAACCCAATAGAGCTGAATTTTATTGGTGCCTAGCTTCGAGAGGAGATTCAAACAGCTACAAACCAGTTTATAAGAAATCTTAAACTGATTGATTTCTATCCGAATAAATTTGAATAACTTTGCCATGAAGCTTCTTTTTAAGACAATAGTCAACACAGAAGCAAATAGCGGCAATGCTCGCCTGAAAAACGCTAGCATAAACACCAAGGCTTTCATAGAAGCCGAGATTGCTGGTAAGAAAATACATTCCTGAACCAGAGCCAAAGTGAGTCTTAGACCCATTGGTAAAGCAGACGATTTTTCCTCTGGCTTAGAAGGTTTTGTGATTAGACCACTCCGTGCGGCTTGGGAAATAAGTATTGAAAGGTTTCCTAAAATGTAATTTAGTAGCCATAATATCAGAACTCATTAAGAATACAGGTAACTGATTGGAGGTATCACGGTAAATCTTGGTGGGGCTATTATCCCAAATCGAACAATGGAAAGCCACCAATGGTCAAAATATTACAGTAAATGGACAAGGGTTAAGTTAAACTGTTTTAATTTGAAATTAATGCGGTACTATGGCACATATGCATAATTTCAAAGACTTTAAATAGTTGGAACTGGTGCACTTTACTTCAAGAATTAAACAATTAAATAGAGCCATGAAAAGCTCATCAACTAATGGATTTTATATTCTAATCAGATAATTCGACATTTTAAAAGCTCTGCACTGTTAGATGCTATGTGGCTCTATGTAAAGGCTAATTAACCCCTCTGGTGTAGTTATGACTTATTATTTTACTTCTTTTTTTAATTTAATTCTGCTATTTTTACACGCCCTATTTTCAGAGACTAGAGTGGGAAACTAGTGTAATTCTAATGATACTGTCTCCCATTAATAATCTTTTGTCTCTTTTGAAAGATAACACAAGAAGTGGTTGAAGAGCACGTTGCTCAGCTGGCCCAACTTCAAACTACTTATGGTCAGCTAGAAGGGCAGAGTCATGCTGCTGGATTAACTCTACCTACCAGTGTTAGGGAAGGCATGGTGCACTTGCTTCAGGAATGGCAACAGTTGCAAATGATGCTTAATAAAGAAGGAGTTTGGAGCAATGTAATGCCTCCATCCCCACCAGTCAGCCAAAGTAAGATATTGAATTTATTTTACTGCTATAAATAAAAGCTAGATCTATATTATTTTTGTTTTTTTACATTAAGTGTTTCTGGAACAACAGAAAAGATTTTCAAGCTCTTCTCAGTTGGGTCAATGGTCTGATGATATACTGGACATTCAGAAATGGTTTTCTTTACAAGACATGGCTTTGAAATCTCAAGTTGTGGACATGTCAGACAGTGAAAGGATATCTAAATTACAGGAGTTTGTTCAGGTAAGATGTCTTCCTTTAAGTTTTTGAGCGCAAATCCATTGTGTTTTGGAGTAGACAATGAAACTATTTTGAATTCCACGCCAACTAAACTTTACAGTTTTTTTCAATGTTTTTCATTATTCGGTATTTGAAATGTGACATGGCAAAAATTTCCAAAGCTGTCGTGAACAATATTTGTTAAAATCAAAAGTAAATAGATATAAAATAGTCTAATTTGAACTAGATTATATGTAGTCAAATAAGCTAAATAATCCCTTCTCAGTGGTTACTACCCCATTAGTGCCACCTAGTAGCAACAAACACAAGGAGAACACAGCTAGCCTTTAAACACACTAATGCAGTGTTGTATACAAATTTCATTGGACTAACATTTACGGAAAGGGGGAAGACATTTTCTGAATTTTCCCCTTCCGATGGCAGCAGGTGCTAAAGCGTCTAACCCAGCGGTTCCCAATTTGTTTTTGCTATGGAACCCTAAATTATCAAGCTAATTCTGGCGGAACCCCAACTCATTTTTTTTACTTATCTAAAAAGAATCTTGACACAAACAAAGATGGCCGCGCTTCAAATTATCGGAACCCCTGTGACCCTTCCACGGAACCCCAGGGTTCCGCGGAACACCTTTTGGGAACCGCTGGTCTAAATAATGAAAAATGTACACAAGATAATGCACGACTTTTAATGGGTTGCGTTCTCTTTGTGTGGGGTGCTGTGTTTGTTGCTCTTAGGAGAGTCACAGTAGCAGTTAAGGCATTGAACAAAGTAAAAGTATACATGTAAATATACTGACCGACACTACTTTCACAAAATTCCAGCCAAGTTTTAAAGGAAGTAGGGGATTGCATCTTAGACTTCATGTAAACTATTATGAAATAAGAGTTTTACAGCATTATGTTTATTTTTGCAAAAATGCCCTATAATGCAACTCGGAATAATTGATTGTCAAAATATGCCCTAATGCATCCTAGAATTAATTTTCAAAATGATTCCAATTGCTATATGTATAAAATGAGTTGAAATACATTGTGGAATTTTTTTCAAAATGAGTCAAAAAGGACCTAGAGAAATGAGTCTTATAGTGGGTTCCATTTGAATCCTCGAGCGAACATCATTTTCATGAATTGCTGAAGCAGTCTTTTATCTAGGTGTGCCCCGTTTTTAGCTCATGTCATCAGCAGGTATCTCTTTCTCCAAAAGATTTTGCGACAGCCAGGGCAATTCTGCGCAGATTTTAAACCATGGTTTAAATCATCGTTATAACCAAGTGATTTTTTGTTTTTCCAAAATGTTTGTACATTTTCTTACCGAAATGATCCCATTTCGGCTATTTTCAAGAATAGGTCCCTCTCCTATCAAGTTGTTTTGATTGTGCTTTAATATTGTATTTTTTTAAAATGAATACTTAAGGAGATATATTTAATTTAAAATTATGTATAATTGGTCGCGTGCGCATGCGCCCGTCGGCCTAGCGCCAGTGTGATCGGCAGAGATAAAACATTTATTCGCTAGCGCCTTCCCAACCAACCTGCTGGCTCAGTTGGAAGAGCTCTGGATTGCGAGTTCAAAATTATTTATATTTAACTAATCAATTTTTTCCCCATATATTAAATAATTGCTCGGAAATTTGCGTTGATTTAGGCGAAATTAATGCTGCAATCACGAAAACATTTCTTATAAGTGTTTTGTTAACGCGGGTTTTATTTTAGGAGGTTTAGAGCGAAATTGTTTTAGTTTTGGTTGGGTTAACATCGGGTTGGACCAGAACAATTCTTGATGCGTAAGGCTTGGTACTGTCCTCTAGGTTGCTTTATAGAAGGCCCATCTTGATAGCAAGAATGGGGTTGGGGTGGCGCCGTCAGTCGTCAATACAGGGAACACTTGAATACTCACAAGGAGACTACCCGAGGTGTAACTCACCGATTTTGTTTAAATTCAGGGATGAAGTAGACCTTCAAGTAACTTAAAAAACCCCGATGGGCTTTAGTTTTACCATGGCAACCAAAAACGTTTTTGACAACTAAAGTAAAATATTTATCTATGTAAATTAACATGGCAAAATCGAAGATTCCCTTATGAAATTATTCAAAAAAAAATTTAAACAAAGGTGGTTAAATTTGGGTAAATATCCAATTTTGGGTAAATATCCAATTTTGGGTAAATATCCAATTTAGGTAAATATCCATTTTTGGGTAAATATCCAATTTTGGGTAAATATCCAATTTTGGGTAAATATCCAATTTAGGTAAATATCCATTTTTGGGTAAATATCCAATTTTGGGTAAATATCCAATTTTGGGTAAATATCCAATTTTGGGTAAATATCCAATTTTGGGTAAATATCCAATTTTGGGTAAATATCCAATTTTGGGTAAATATCCAATTTTTGATAAATATCCAATTTTTGATAAATATCAAATTTTGGGTAAATATCCAATTTCGGGTTAATATCCAATTTCGGGTTAATATCCAATTTCGGGTTAATATCCAATTTCGGGTTAATATCCAATTTCGGGTTAATATCCAATTTCGGGTTAATATCCAATTTCGGGTTAATATCCAATTTCGGGTTAATATCCAATTTCGGGTTAATATCCAATTTCGGGTTAATATCCAATTTCGGGTTAATATCCAATTTCGGGTTAATATCCAATTTCGGGTTAATATCCAATTTCGGGTTAATATCCAATTTCGGGTTAATATCCAATTTCGGGTTAATATCCAATTTCGGGTTAATATCCAATTTCGGGTTAATATCCAATTTCGGGTTAATATCCAATTTCGGGTTAATATCCAATTTCGGGTTAATATCCAATTTCGGGTTAATATCCAATTTCGGGTTAATATCCAATTTCGGGTTAATATCCAATTTCGGGTTAATATCCAATTTCGGGTTAATATCCAATTTCGGGTTAATATCCAATTTCGGGTTAATATCCAATTTCGGGTTAATATCCAATTTCGGGTTAATATCCAATTTCGGGTTAATATCCAATTTCGGGTTAATATCCAATTTCGGGTTAATATCCAATTTCGGGTTAATATCCAATTTCGGGTTAATATCCAATTTCGGGTTAATATCCAATTTCGGGTTAATATCCAATTTCGGGTTAATATCCAATTTCGGGTTAATATCCAATTTCGGGTTAATATCCAATTTCGGGTTAATATCCAATTTCGGGTTAATATCCAATTTCGGGTTAATATCCAATTTCGGGTTAATATCCAATTTCGGGTTAATATCCAATTTCGGGTTAATATCCAATTTCGGGTTAATATCCAATTTCGGGTTAATATCCAATTTCGGGTTAATATCCAATTTCGGGTTAATATCCAATTTCGGGTAAATATCAAATTTCGGGTAAATATCAAATTTCGGGTAAATATCAAATTTCGGGTAAATATCAAATTTCGGGTAAAAATCAAATTTCGGGTAAAAATCAAATTTCGGGTAAAAATCAAATTTCGGGTAAATATCAAATTTCGGGTAAAAATCAAATTTCGGGTAAAAATCAAATTTCGGGTAAAAATCAAATTTCGGGTAAAAATCAAATTTCGGGTAAAAATCAAATTTCGGGTAAAAATCAAATTTCGGGTAAAAATCAAATTTCGGGTAAAAATCAAATTTCGGGTAAAAATCAAATTTCGGGTAAAAATCAAATTTCGGGTAAAAATCAAATTTCGGGTAAAAATCAAATTTCGGGTAAAAATCAAATTTCGGGTAAAAATCAAATTTCGGGTAAAAATCAAATTTCGGGTAAAAATCAAATTTTGGGTAAAAATCAAATTTTGGGTAAAAATCAAATTTCGGGTAAAAATCTTATTTCGGGTAAATATCTTATTTCGGGTAAATTTCTAAATTTGGATCATTCCAAGACAAATCGACCAAATTTTTGGATTTTACCAAATTAGTAAAAATTAGTCTTAAGGGTTATTCTGGTCGATCTAAATTCAAATGGGTATATTGGGAAAATTTACTATAAATATCTAAATTCAGGTAAATTGGATAAAATTTTATCAGCTACTGTTTCCTTCAAATCAACTTCTGTTAGAGGGACAGGAAATCGAAACTTTCTGAACAATAATCCCCGCCTTCATACTTATTTTTATCGCGGACGAAATTTTATCAAGTTTTTAAATTGAATAAAATTTGAGCAGGTTATGAAAATTTAATTCGAAAAGTTCAAGTATTTAGATAGTGAAACCATTTTTAAACAAATATTATATTTAAAGTTAAACAATATTGTTTAAGATAGTTTTTAATTTAAATGAAATATTTGAATGTATTTATTATTATATAGAAACAAATTTAGACATTGACCCAAAATTAGACATTGACCCAAAATTAGACATTGACCCAAAATTAGACATTGACCCAAAATTAGACATTGACCCAAAATTAGACATTGACCCAAAATTAGACATTGACCCAAAATTTTATATTTAACCAAAATTTTATATTTAACCAAAATTTTATATTTAACCGAAATTTGATATTTACCCGAAATTTGATATTTACCCGAAATTTGATATTTACCCGAAATTTGATATTTACCTAAAATTACATATTTACCCGAAATTGGATAATTACCCAAAATTGGATATTTACCCGAAATTGGATAATTACCCAAAATTGGATAATTACCCAAAATTGGATAATTACCCAAAATTGGATAATTACCCAAAATTGGATAATTACCCAAAATTGGATATTTACCCAAAATTGGATATTTACCCAAAATTGGATAATTACCCAAAATTGGATATTTACCCAAAATTGGATATTTACCCAAAATTGGATATTTACCCAAAATTGGATATTTACCCAAAATTGGTCCGGATCACACTCGGAGGTTCCCAATGGAAAACGCTATTAGTTGGTGGGCGGTGATACTTCTGACTAAACTTTAAACTACGCAAGAAGCTTACACATAATAAATTTTAGTTAATTGGTAATATAATATTGTTAGAATATTATAGACTTATGGTAATATGTATGCACGGTTAAACAAAAGCGAAAATAGATTATAAGTAAAATAAAGTAGTGTTTCAAACTGATTTAAACAAAAAAACCTGTGTTTACCAAAAAAACGGTTTTTATTTCCAACCCTGATTCTGCGGGAACGGAATATCTCTTACGTTAATTAGTCCATTCTGGAATACTGCCACCTAAGTTCAGAAAGGCATTATCTGCAAATAGTCGATTTTGAGATAAATCGACTTTAGAAAACAAACATGTTCAGGTTTTTTTAGTGATGATTCGACATAATAGGGTTTTCACGAAGTATAAGGCCCAAAAAATGCGTAATGCTTTTACGCATTTACGCGCCTCCTATAGTGAGTTGCAGGCTAAGAAAGACGGATGCCTCAGATCGTTTCCGGTCATTCCACCGCGCGAAATTTGAATTTGGCCATTTTACGGTCAAATTCGAATTTTGCTCTTTTTGTCGTCTTTTATCGCCATCTAGAGACCGAAATTGGAATCTTTATTTTTTAATTTCATAATTGTGGTGGCGAGCAAATTTAAAAGATAAGGCATTCCTATCATTCTTAAATTTAAAATAGTATATATAATTATTTAATTTTGTAAATTTATTTCTACGTCTTACCAGTTAAATCGGCAGTTTCTTTTAAAATAGTTACCACGCTTTCTTGGGGGTAACGTTGTCTTAATGAGCTATAGACGTTTAAAATTATATTTTTATCTTTACCTGTTAACAATAAACCTTTATCATGCTTTTTATAGAAACCTCTTGGGCTATTTAAAATATTTGGAGCTTCAATTATCGAACCTTCTTTAGCTGCATTCAGTAATGAAACTCATGACAACATTAAATTAAAAAATAGATTCCTATTTCGGTTCCTAGATGGCGCGAAAAAACGATGAAACTCACGAAATTTGAAATTGACCGTAAAGTGGTCAAATTTAAATTACGCGCGGTCGACTGGCCGGAAATGGTCTGAGGTATCCTTGCGCCGACTGTACTATATATTTTGTCTTTCTTAGCCTGCAACTGACTATACTACAGAACGCATTATATCAGGAATCCATACCTCTTCTTGGAATACTTATCCTGCCATACCGCGTATGGTAAGATCACTGACGGCTGTGGCCCCGCCTACGAAAAAAAAATCCCTTTTGCGCGCGCTCCCCTCTAACGTTTTTGTTTGTTAATTTAACATATATAGTGACGTCCAAAAACCCGTCAGCCACATCGAGACGAAAATCTGTCTTGATATAGTCCAGTAACTTTAGGATTTCACTTCGGAAAAAATGCCCCCGGGCTTAATTTTTGCATACACCTTTATTTAGTGTCTATAAACGTTGTGTCAAAAGTCCCCATCATTGGGGTGTATGGTACTTTTGTTTTGGCGGGAAAATGCCCGGCAAAAATGGTTTTTCACCAATATCTTCGTTATTATTACTTTTACAGCTATACTGTCAATTACAAAATTAATGCTGAGCACGTTTTTGACAAGAATGGTCTTATTTGAATTTAGCGTCTAAGCAGTCGTTTCTGCGCAATCGCAGTGCCAATGTTTTTAGTACGGCTTCCATGTTTTTTTGTGGAAAAAAATATGCCATACCTAAAAATTTCACAATCGAATGAGGTTATGGTCTTATAGAACCTCCGCAAAGTCCTAAAGTCTGCAGTGCCAACTTTCACCGCCATCTTGGAAAATTATTTACCCAAACTCAACATATGAGGTGTTATTCTTCTTCAAATTGTCTTATCCTTCTTTATAAGCTCTTAAAAGGTCGATTTTATCAAAAGGTCAAAGGTCACGAGCTAAAAAAGTTAAAATATCTTTAAATTATAACGAAAAACGGTATATTTCTTAAATATTGCTTATTAATTAAAACTTCTAATAATATTTCATAGTAGCCCTGTTGCTCTGGAGAAGGTCAAAGTTTAATTGGATTAAATTGATTACGTATTTATTTTAATATTTAATAATAACTGATACCCCACCCTTCGTTTTCTAATAAAAAAAACGTCCTTGGTTTAACGCCAATTTCGAATGAAAAATGTTCTGAGGCGAATTCTAAGTCAAAATGTTGCGCTTTGTTCGAAAAACATTGTTTCAAGACTGCCTGACTTGACATTCAACCACCTGGGGGCATTCTAGGTCGTTACGACCACAGCACATGCAGTTTCAAAGCGAACGGTACGAAAGATATTTTTGAAAACCAATTTTATAAAAATAAGGTAAATATCAAATATTAATTAATAAAAACATGAATAAATACATGTAGAAAGATTAAAAAAAACGACCACAACCTTCAGTTTCTCATGAATCGCTGGCTTCCAATGGAATACGGGTTATTTTGGCCATTACAGAAATTTCCATTAACGAATATCGTTATAAATGTTTTACAAAATCTATACATAGAAAGAAATCGGTAAACCTAAATCTTTTACCACCTACAGAAAATGCAGCTAAAGAGCACTTATTTCGAGGGTATTATCAAGTTCAGAAGTGGTTAGGTAATGAATTAAATCCTACAGTTTGGGGATGGATAAATAAAGATAATCTATTACGACCAAAAACAACTTCGCAACCGCCGGCTCCGGAATGTCTTTTGAACATGACTTTTTGTAACTGTTTAAAAGGATGCGGACCATTATGTGGTTGTCGAAAGCTCGGACTTCACTATTCATCAGTTTGCGGTAATTGTCACGGGCAATCATGCCAAAATTGTGAACCAATAGAAATGTATTCAACGAAAAAAAAAGAGCGATAAGGAAATAGATAATCCAGCAGAAAATGAAATCGAAGAACAAGAAGAAAATGAAATTGAAGAACAAGAAGAAAATGAAATTGAAGAACAAGAAGCTCAAAGCGAAGAATAATAAGTTTAAAAAACGATAAATTTTTAGAACATTAATTTATCATATCTATTTATTTGTGTTTTATTTACTTTTTCATTTATGTATTTATTAATATGGTAAAAATAAACCTATGCATTAAAATAAAGAAAGATTAAAAAAACGAACCCTCTCGCATAGTAAAATATAAAAATGTTTTATTAAAAGACACGACTAGTTTCACTGCCGTTCGGTCGCATCATCAGGTGCGATGTGCATCTGATGATGATGCTACCGAACGGCAGCGAAATAAGTCGTGTCTTTTAATAAAACATTTTTAAATTTTACTATGCAAGAGTAGTCGTTTTTTAATCTTTCTACATGTATTTATTAATGTTTTTATTAATTAATATTTGATATTTACTTTATTTTTATAAAATTGGTTTTCAAAAATATCTTTCGTACCGTTCGCTTTGAAACTGCATGTGCTGTGGCCGTAACGACCTAGAATGCCCCCTGGTGGTTGAATGTCAAATCGGGCAGTCTTGAAACAATTTTTTTCGAACAAAGCGCAACATTTTGACTTTGAATTCGCCTCAGAACATTTAAGCAATATGTAAGAAATATACCGTTTTTCGTTATAATTTGAAGATATTTTAACTTTTTTAGCTCGTGACCTTTGACCTTTTGATAAAATCGACCTTTTAAGAGCTTATAAAGAAGGATAAGACAATTTGAAGAAGAATATTATTCGAGTAACGCCTTTTGCAAAGTATAGTTTAGTTAAGAAGTTGCGGTTCTGCGGAATATTTAGGATTTTTTTTGGATTATACTGCATTTTGAAACCTTGATGTATCTGCTCTTAAGATGCGTTTTTTCCAAAGCGGCTTTTACGGTTCATTACTAATCCTTGATGTGACATGGGATCAATTGTAAATGGCTTATTTATGATACGTGGGGCGTTTTCTACTCTTCCCACGAAATTTAAAAGCGTGTAGGCCAATTTTTAATTTTAAGAGTTGTCCCCCTTTAAAGGGCCATTTAAACTTTGTCTAAATAGACGAACAACTACACTTAAGCTATGGATCACAAGCTAGTAGCTTGGACGAAAACTACTAGACCCTAATCTATATAGCACTCGTTTTTCTGTTAAGCAACCGCTTGAGTCCGATATTGGAATGATATCCACCCACATATTAACTTGTGTAACAATGTAATAAGTGAATGATGTTAAGCGTAATATCTTGTTATTCCTGCGTGCTTGGTATTTTTATTTGTTGAAAACGTTTAGCGATTTTCTCGGCAGCAGGCGTTGGTGGGCTATTCTATTTCAAGAATGACGGCTTTTGCATATGATTCGGATCCAGTCAGTTATTTGTAAATTTATCTTGGTTGGCATGATGACTTGGCCCTCTAATATCCATACATATTTTACTAAAATCACCATAAATTTGACTTGACTTGACTTAGACAAATAGGCTATTTTATTTCATTGTTTTACGGTAAGCTTAGGTTAAGTTAGGTTACTAAATGAATACTGAGGTCTTTTGTTTAAAAAAAATACTTAGCCCCAAAATAAAGATTTGACAAAATAGTTAACAGCTAAGTAAATAATTTTACTAGCCGAGAATAATGAATTTGAAATTAAAAGTAAATAATAGTCAATAAAAAAGTGTCAATTGTGAAAATATGTCGATCCCCGAAGTTGGTATAAAAATATACTAGAGATTAAATCTACTGTAAATTCCTTTCATAGCAGCCGAAATTTGTAATTACACTACTGCCATTTCTAGATTCGTTGCAGAACCTCCATTTAACAGACGTCAGTTACTAATCCCGCGAGCGTTGCTGATTATTTCGGCAATGAATCTACAGATGGCGCCACCCTTGCGTTGAATTAAAATCACCTGGTATAAGTTGGCAAAATAGTCTAAAACTTGGGCAATTCTAAAAAATAATTATGAGGAACGTAAATTTCATATAATAAATATAGGTGATTCAATTTTCCAGCCGGTTTTTTGGAAAATAGTTTCCCAAAAGTTAATTAAACAGTTTTTCCTTCCAATAATAAGAGAAACGGTTCTCCAAACCTGCTATCCTCTCCAAAACGAATGTTTTCAACGTAAACCTCCACTACTAGCGCCACCTTTTGAAAATATTTACAAACGTAGAAATACGTCACTTTGGGTACAGGTTACGTCAATGAATTTTAAGGCCATTTAATAAACTCCGTGCACGACCCGTGATGTTTCTAGAGCTCGGGGTTTGGATTTCTGTTCCATTTGTTTTATCCATAACCGAAAATAATCCGAATAAAAACTTATTTTTTGCATATTGAATTGTTTTATAACCGCGAATAATATCAATAAATAAACAGGTAACCGAAATTTTTATGAATAATCGAAATTTTGCCGGTTAGTTTATCCGTTCCGCCGAGGCGGCCGAGCTCTAGGTGTTTCCTGACGATACTAAAATCTCTCCTCCGTACGTTCCCTATTACCTACTAGACGAGACATGCCAAAGGAATGTTTCAAACCTAGATGGCAGGAACGGTGTGAATTTTTAAAATTACTTTTTAAGAATTGAGCGTGATTTAAACGCGCTAGAGTAACGTCGGGGTATATCCCCGCGGAGCATTCGGGATTATCGAAATAAAAACGTCATTTTGTATCAATTTTGAGTGATTTTTTCGACTTTTTTCGGTTATTTTGAAAATGTCCAGAAACTCTCAATGGGGTAGTTTCGGCATTCAAAAAAAGACGAGTCAATTTTAAACATAAAAAAAATGGTACGCTACGTAGTGTTCTTTCGCTACTACGGTTCTACCAGTGGCGTAGACCCACCACAGTTTTACGTAGATTTGATTGTACTAAATGTTCTACAACAGCCCCTTGAAATTTGACATTGTTCCGACACCCTTCTTAACGACTTTCCGTTGAGGTCGCGATCCAACACTAGTGAACAATGTAGAGCGGCAATTCGCTCGTGTAGCGTGGTTCCGGGGCTAGGTTACGTAACAAATCCTTAATATTCGTCTTCGTTCCCGGGATTTCATTTCGGCGAAATTGCGGGCGTCGCGTCGAGCCTCTAGAATGTTGCATTCTGCGCTGGTTCCCCGGATCGCATTGGCGTCCGCTAGCCGCGAGCTCTGGCTTCGATCGATCGGGCTCGGTCGTCCTCGTCGTCGGGAGGGAACGGCTCAGTCTGCCGCCAGACTTCCATTTGGGATAAAACCGTCGTGTCGTTTCGTAGCGCCGGCCGAAACCGGGGAGGAGGCCATTCTCTGCACCACCGTTCCTCGTCATGCCGGGCCCAATATAAGACTTCGCGATCCCTCTCTCTCTCTTCACGCGTCGAATACTTTTCTCCACGTCGGCCATGGCTAGGCCCTGACCAGGCGTTCGCCTAAAGAGAGTTTTCTAATCGCCCGTCGTTTTTTATTTTTGCGTCGGCGGTTACTAAGCCTCGGCCACTGACCCTTAAAACAAGCAGTTGCGCTCATGTCGGCGGAAATGCCGCCGCTACGTAGCCTTTTTACCAGGTAAGAAAGCTTTGGAATTAACCACCTTCGACCACCAGCCAACCTTACTCAACGGTATACCTCCCCCCCCGCACTCCCCCTCTTTCTACGTTATTGGGTGTGCTTTTGCAGCGAATAGAACGCGCTTTTAATTCAATCTCGCGTGTGAATAACGTCGTTCGGCTGGGAGGGATATTTACACGCTACACGCCGAACAAACAGACTCAAATCTATATTTGCATTTTGCCGCTATTAGCGCCGCATTTAGTCGTCTTGTGATTTTATGATTCTCATTTTTGCGAAGCGGGAAAACACGCAAAATATTTAGTTTTTCCCGGGAATGGGTTAGATGCAGTCTTCAAACGGTAATTTTTAACATGTCGTCTGCTAACGCGCGCTATGAATAGTTTTTTTACGTAACCAGCGCCAATTACGGGATATACGCGCGTGAAATCACTGAAATGTGTTCCTGCCGTTTGCTTATTTTTGCAATTGTCTATTAAATTATGTAGTCTTACAAACACTTTTTTTTTAAGATTATTATTTTTTAACCGTATTGTAATACTCTTTCCACTGTGCTAATTTATTCAAAATAAATGATACCAAGTTACTTATTAAAATTGGCCAATTTAATATGTGTAAGTTTAAAGTTAACGGTGCATCAACGAATTTTACAGTTCTGCCACCAGTCCTGGTTTAACAAAAGCTAGGGGGATTGTCGCTAATTACGTTAAAAACAAGTCGTACCGCGTGTCAACCAGAGATTTTTCAATTAAGTTTCTACTCCCTTCATCGGAATAACTTTGTATAATAAAAAAATCTTTAACTTAAACCCCGTCTGCAGGAAATGTTTTTATAACCTTATCAATTTGAAAACTGTTGGGAAAATATAAGAAAAATAGCCTACTTTGAAGGGTAGCATTAAGGGGTTAAAATATTCCAAGGAACAGATATTGATATAACGTGTATTATCGAAAAAATAAACCTAATTTTGCTTAAAGAAAACCTTTGAAACAGAGTTAGGACTTAGGATAAAAATATTCTGAGATTACGACCTGATCGTTATTTCGCCTTTCGATTTTTAAGATATTCCATGGCACGTTCGAAATCCATAATTTGATACATTTTGACGAATCACCGTGAACGGATTTAGGGGTTATACGCGACGGCAGAAGTCAATAATAAATTCCCTTCGAGCGAAGTATGAAAGTTCCTAAATCCCCGCTGTGCTAAAAACAATAGATTCACGACTCACTTTAAAATTAGTGCTTTCAGATAATATTAGTAACAAATACGTAGTATCGAATGCTCATAATATCTTTCGTACCAGAAAAGTATCCATCTGGGCTATAAAAGTGAAACATGCACCTTCGTTATTAGCACTGTTCCAAACAGCGCGATGTGCACGAGCCCTTGAAATTCCTATATTCCTCTGGCGACTGTAGCGCGCGCTCGTAGACTTGTAAAAGTAAGAGACTGTGACGTAAGAGACTGAGACGTAAGAGCCACATCAAAACAAAAAGTCCCCGTTACTTAATAGAAAGAACAAAAGTTTCAATAAGCCAGTTGTAGAGCATACTCGAAAACCGTTAATGGAATTGGTATGGTGGAAATCGGACATTTCACGATTTTTCAGAAATTTACAAATAACAACAATCTCCCCCCGAGAGAATACATACTAAAAATTTCACATTTCTAGAAAGTATAGTTTTTGAGAAAAATGCCTGGGCCGATCAAATGAGGACACCCTGTATATTTGAAACCCGAAACGAGCCAAGATAACTCTCGTAAAAAATCAGTTCCATATATTTGACTAAGCTTTCGTACTTTCTACACTGGTGGGGATTATTATGGACTTCTGACGACGGCTAAAAGGGAATCTTTGCCAATATCGCTCTAGAGTGTCAATAAAAAGGCAAAGTGTTCCCCGAACTACTTCAATGATCTGGCGTGGAATTTTGTTTTTAATCTCGCGTCGTATTTTGGACGGGAGGGGGGGGGGACTTTTAATGAACTTCACCAGTGTCTAGGTACTAATCCCCTCCCCGCGATAGCTAATAAAATGCGAAATACCAGTTTGAGAAAGTTAAGCCATTACGCGCGCCCAATGTTAAAGCGGGTGGATAAAAAAAAATCTAGTTTCCGTGCGGGCACGCGCGTAAGGTGTCGTTAAAAATTCCAGGTTCGGGGAAGATTTTCGACCCGTGTACCTACTTATATACCCTTTTCAAACTTGCCTCCCTTCCAATTCGGCGGGGCATGGATTTACTATAAATATGCGTGGGCTCGACTTGTATGTTAGTGGTCAAGAACGTATTTAGGCGACCGAGAGCGGACAGAATCGTTTTGTAGTTCAACGATAAGTACTACTACCTAAATAGCACGTTTTTGAAGAATACTGATTCGATTTAAGTTGTGTTTATTTGTATTCCCCCATATACAATAGCCGTAGCTCATTTTAGCGTTAAAAAGGGCATAGTACACTTCTTTCAAAATTTTGTGAGTCATTATTGTTCTACATTTGTATATAATTCCACTTATCGTTCTTAGAGTTTTACATATGTTCTCGACATGGAAATTCCAGTTTAAGTTATGATCGAAGATTATTTCTAGGTATTTGTACGTGTATACTCTATTTATTGTTTGGTTGTCTATGGTTAATTCAATTGAGATGTTTGTATTTTTTCCTATGTTGCTAAAAATAATATATTCAGTTTTTGAAAGGTTTAGTGTTAAATTATTTTTTTTTTAGCCATAAATTTATTTTATCTAATACTAGATTAACTTTTTGTAAAACAGATTGAGCACATTTCCCCCCGATTAATAACAAAGTATCATCCGCGTACAGTATTAAACCAGATTTGATGACGTCGGTGATATCGTTTAAGTACAAATTAAAGAGTAATGGTGATATTATTGAGCCCTGTGGGGTACCGTTTTGTAATGTCTTAGGTGTAGATAATACGTCGTTTACTTTAGTGTAACATATTCTTTTAGCTAAATAGCTCTCTAGCCAGCTGCCTGCGACACCTCTTATTCCCAAATGACTTAATTTGTTTAGCAAGTTTTTATGCGGGATGGAATCAAAGGCTTTCCGAAGATCTAAAAACACCCCGACACAGATTTCTTTTTTATCTAGATAATTAATTATTGATTGATATGCTTCTGATATTGCATTTATTGTTCCCAGTCCGGTTCGGAAACCAAAGAGAATCAGAGAGTAATCTGTGTTTTTTGGTGAAAGAGAGCATTCGGTTATTAAAGGCTTTATCGAATAGTTTTGCTATAAAAGGTAATATCGATATAGGTCTGTAATTTTTTAAATCCGTTATATCGCCTTTCTTGTGAATTGGTATAATTATAGTTCTTTTAAGGGCTTCTGGGTACTTGCCAGATGTTCAGATGGTTAAATCATTTCAATAACGATTAAAATGAGTATTCATGTTTTAATCATTTACACGTCATTGATTCCGTCCCTGGCTAGAAGGAAGTAATATATTCCCAACCAAATTCCTCTACAGGTTATATTCCCTTTAAGTATTACCCGACAAAAATCTCGAATTTACAACTTATCCATTCCGAAATTTTAGAGCGCGATCTGCCCCTTTCGTGGGAAACAAAATCGTCCAATTGATATCACTTTTCGGGTGTATGCTCGGTCGCCCCCCTCCAACACATAGATACGTTCTAAGGACGCACCCCAGTCTTTGGCCTCTTTGGCAAACCCGTGTTTGATAAGTCGTACACGCGAGTGAACTTTCTCGTTGGCAGCGACTTAACCTTGAATCGTCGTCATATTTCCCCGAAAAAGAGAATCAATCGGTGCTGGTTTCTCGCATTTTTCGCAGCCAAGAATAATTTCATAATAAACAGGTTTCTCTCGTTAATACTTGAGCGTCGCTTTTCATTCAAAGTTCGACTCGATTTTGACGATAGAGCGTAATCCGATGTAAACACTAACTAGTTGTTTAACCGTATCCTGCCGGCGCCTCAATTGGGTAAGCCCTGTTTAATCGATTCCGCTTGGTCATTCGGAAAATACGTTTTGCCCCTACGCGATCGTTAACCGCTATAGGTTTGGTTTTCCAATGATGCTTTCTGGAACTTTTAGCGACTCTAGTTTTGACAAGGTTCTATCGCTTACCACGGGGTTTTAAGTCTAAGAAATTTCTCTGGGCTCATCTCGTCCACAAGGTCTACATCTACAGGGTGTTTCAAAAGGTTTTAAAAAAAATTGATGGAGTTGTAGGGGGTGAGTTGTAGTATACCTGTATTTTTCCGATTTTCCTACGATGAGTTAGAAGAGCGCCAGAGAGCTTCAAAGTGTGGCCTACTAGCCCCTGGAAGTAGGCTGCAACAAGTGCCCAACCAAGCAGCAGGGAAATGCGAACATAAAGGTAAAAAAGGCCTTTGTAAACAAATGGAGGTAACCAGCGTAAAAAGGTAACTTAAACCATATTTACGGTCCTTGCTGCTTGGTTTTGCGCTTGTTGCAGCCTACTTCCAGGGGCTAGTAGGCCACACTTTGAAGCTCTCTGGCGCTCTTTTAACTCATCGTAGGAAAATGGGGAAACAGGCATACTACAACTCAACTCCTTCAAATTTTTGCATAACGTTTTGAAAAACCCTGTATATTCCAGCAGGAATCCATACCTCTACTTGGAATGCTTATCGCGGCAGATTTTCGTCTCGATTTGGCTGACGGTTTATTTGTCGTCACTACATCTGTTAACTTAACAAACAGCAACGTGAGAAGGGAGCGCGCGCAAAGGGGATTTTTTCTCTCGTAGGCGGGGCCAAAGCCGTCAGTGATACGGCAGGATAAGCATTCCAAGTAGAGGTATGGATTCCTGATTCCAGTATAAGAGGTTTAAGTCATAAATTTACCGGAATAAGCCTGAGGCTGAGGTACTTATTCCTCATCTATGTTGTCTCTGGCTTTACCTGGCAGTAGTCAGTTTAAGCTCACTTTAATAAACGCTTTTGGAGAAAGTGTTGGGAAAACAGTCTGTGTACTGTAAGACTACGCCTTGGATTCTAGCGCTAGTATTATATTGTTTTGATACTCACTGAAATCTTCAAGGCGTATTCCTAATTTTCGAAATCATGGTTGGCAAACCAAGTTATAATTTCCGCAACGTGTTAGCCACACAACCGCTTTCGTTGGCCAAGTTTTGTATTCGAGGAAAATTTTTAATATTTAATATTTTTCGTACACTATCTTTTTTCTTATACAAACTAATTTAACTAATTTAACTAAATGATAATAGTAATATTAAATACCTTTATAAATGTAAATTGATATCATTTGTTTTTCTTGAGACCTGGTTCTATGTTTACAGTAAAACGTTTTGTAAAATGACTGACCCAACTGAAACAATTTGCTAAATTTAATTTTGTAGTCGCGAAAATAATTGGTAAGGATTTAATTGAGTAAAACGAAACTTTATAGTCAATTTCAAAGTTTTAATTGTCCTTTGGCAAAGAATATCTCATTTGGAGACCCCACTAAATTATTTTCGTGCTTTTGGCAGCCGAGCATTTTATATCTAGAACCTTGTTTCCCCGAAACTCTTTTCGCAAATTATGAAATAGATTCTTACCTTAAGACTTTTTCGCACATTGCTGCCAGGGAAACAAACATTTAGAGGAAATCCTTCCGATATTCGATTTTAATGCTTTTATTTATAGTACACCTTTGGTCGGAAAATAAATTATTACGCAGCTCCGAGGAAAAGATAATTTAAAACTATTATAAGTGCAGATTTAGGTAAAAACTATTATAAGTGAAGATTTAGGGAAAAACTATTATAAGTGAAGATTTAGGTAAAAACTATTATAAGTGAAGATTTAGGTAAAAACTATTATAAGTGAAGATTTAGGTAAAAACTATTATAAGTGAAGATTTAGGTAAAAACTATTATAAGTGAAGATTTAGGTAAAAACTATTATAAGTGAAGATTTAGGTAATGACTTTATAAGTGAAGATTTAGGTAAAAACTATATAAGTGAAGATTTAGGTAAAAACTATATAAGTGAAGATTTAGGTAAAAACTATATAAGTGAAGATTTAGGTAAAAACTATATAAGTGAAGATTTAGGTAAAAACTATTTAAGTGAAGATTTAGGTAAAAACTATTTAAGTGAAGATTTAGGTAAAAACTATTTAAGTGAAGATTTAGGTAAAAACTATATAAGTGAAGATTTAGGTAAAAACTATATAAGTGAAGATTTAGGTAAAATTAAAATTGATATTGATTCGTTCTATCCTTACGCTAATAGTTAAAAGAGTTATAAAAACATTTACGAATTATTGCGTAAGTTAAAATTTAGGTAAAAACTATAAGTGAAGATTTAGGTAATAACTTTATAAGTGAAGATTTAGGTAAAAACTATATAAGTGAAGATTTAGGTAAAAACTATATAAGTGAAGATTTAATTAATAACTATATAAGTTAAGATTTAGGTAATAACTATATAAGTGAAGATTTAGGTAAAAACTATACAGGGTGTCTGAAAATATTCGGCATGGACGTTTTTCTCGAAGACCATTCATACTAAAAAAAAACCTCTTTATTCTGTAAATTTCAGAAGAATCGGAAAATATTTCTCGGATTTGGAAAAAGTATTTTTTCACCAGTAGGTGGTAGACAAAAATGTTCAATGACAAAGTTGAAGAGAATACTCTGAAACCTAAGAATACATTTTGTTCTGTGAATTTAGCGCTGTTTGGACCTAGATAATGGGTCCCGAAAAATAACAAGTTTGTACTACCTAAATTATGCTTTTTATTTAAAATTACTTAGTTTTTAACATACCAAAAATAATTAGAAAGGTTATCAAAATTTAAAGTTTATTAATTTACAAAAATGGTTCGATGATTCACCTTCTACTGCTATGAAAGTCTCGCAATGATAAACCAGATTTTGGAAGGCCCTTCTGACCATATCAGGTGTGACCTATGAAATACCAATTTCACTACTTGCCATTCTTATGCTCGACCTTGTTACTCCTATGAAATAAGCGAGGACATTAATTTAAAACCCGAAAAAATCAATGAAATATCCATGGGAAAACCGGGAAAAATCAGGGAAATATTCACGGGGAAGACGCGAAAAATCCATGGTAAAACCCAAAAAATCAAGGAAATATCCATGGGAAAACCGAGAAAAATCGGGGAAATATCGATGGGAAAACCGGGACAAATCAGGGAAATATTCACGGGTAAGACGGGGAAAATCGGGGAAATATCCATGGGAGCACCGGAAAAAAAATCAATAAAATATTCACGGGGAAGACGGGAAAAATCGGAGAAATATCCATGGGAAAACCAGAAAAAATCAGGGAAATATTCACGGGGAAGACGGGAAAAATCAGGGAAATATTCACGGGGAAGACGTGAACAATCGGGGAAATATTCATGGGAAAACCCGAAAAAATCAAGGAAATGTCCATGGGAAAACCTGGAAATATCAAGGAAATATCCATGGGAAAACCTGGAAATATCAAGGAAAAGGGTAACTCAAAAGTTGTAGTAGTTATAAATGAATATTTTTCGCTTTTTATGGAACTAAAAGAGTACACTTTTTACTCCAAATCAAACTATTCGAATGTGTCCGGTGGTGGGAATTCCTCTCTACATTTTTACTTTTTTAAATTCTTCGTACGCTTAAAAGTCTAATTCGGAGCGATTACATTTTGTGTTGACAGTCGAATAGTTTCGTTTAGAGCAAATGTGTACAATCTTACTTAGCCCAAATAGACCAAATGGAAATTCCATGTAAATTTATATTTTTTTTAGTCTTTTCCGATAAAAAATTTCCTTAAGCCGCGCCGCCTTTCCGCGCGCCTAAAAAGCTATATATTACCCGTACCAGCCAGCTTAGTTTACTTAATAGGTGACGAATTGCCGAAAAACTTTTCTCGCCAATGTTTTATAAAAAGTGACGCCCGTACCACATGGACCTTTTCACTCCGCCATTGCACTTCGTACCCCCATTTTATGCCCCCCCCCCTTCCACTTGGTCAAAACCGTTTTTGAATGGTTTGGTGTTTTTCTAAACGGGTTTCTGCTGTAAGCAAATGGTTCCACTCAGGATTTTCGTTGGAAGAAAGCCAGCTCTTTCAAACTGTCCTGGATATGTTTTTATTTCCAGCGATTTGTTAGCGCTGTTTAAAAGCCACGACGACTATATGATAAACGACTCTCCTTTCTGTATTCGCCCCTCTGCTCGTGCCCTTCAAAAGCTCATTGGAACAACCTTATTTTGATTTAATACTAGAAGTATATAAATTCTTACGAAAGAAGTATCCATCTAGTTATTATTTATTATATATTAATTTATAATTTTTTAAATATATTTTTGTTATATTAAAAATTAATACAATTCTGGAAATTTGTAATTAATATTATATGAAGTATCAAATATATTTTACCAGATAAGTGTATATCTAGGATACAAAGTTAAAACAATTATGTAAAATATTAGAAAACGTAATCAGGTGATTTTTCTTAAATGTTATCAGAAGTATATAAAGTTTCTTACGAGAGAACAATTCAGCTAGGCTATTAGAATGAAACAATTTTTATATAATTTTTTTAAATATAAATTTATTATCGGAAGCTTAGGATTGTTACGAAAATAAAAAAATTGAAAAAGATGAAAGTATTAAAATTTCTATTACCTAATTTTTTAATTATTGCTTTATTCGACTCCTCCATATCCCCTCATGCAATTAATTTGTGGGTAGTTTTTTTTCGTACAGGGTTCGTACGCGACCTGGAATACCTGGAAAACCTGGAAAAGTCAGGGAATTTGAAAATGTTTCCAAAAGGTCAGGGAAAAGTCAGGGAATTTGAAAATGATTCCTAATGGTCAGGGAATAGTCAGGGAAATTTAAAATGGTCTGAAATAGTAAGGGAATATTAAAATGACCCCAAAAACAAATCCGGCAAATAAATTATTTAAAAATGTATTAAAAATACATAATTAACATTTTTCAAGAATTTACCTCAAAACATAAATTTATTCTACAAAAAATGGTCAGGGAAATTTGGCAATTTAGTCAGGGAAAACCTGGAAATGTCAGGGAATTTAATTCCGGAAATTTTGTACGAACCCTGTCGTAATAAATCGTGAAGCCTGTATTCATTTCCCGTCAAATGTTTGTTTCCCTGTAAGCGATTCGCGAATCGGGTTTGGTGCAGTGTTGGGCATTTTCGTCATTGAGCTGCTCAGTTCACTCAACGCTCGCACTCGATAGTCTAATATCCACTCACGCTCACGTATTTTTGAGCGGTAAAATCGGCGCTCCTCTCTTTCCGCTCTTTTTTGAGCAGTAAAATCGGCGCTCCTCTCTTTCCGCTCTTTATTGAGCGGTAAAATAAGCGCTCCCCTCTTTTCGCTCTTTATTGAGCGGTAAAATCGGCGTTTCTCTCTTCGCTCTTTTTTGAGCGGTTAAATGGGCGCTCCTGTTTTCGCTCTATTTTGAGCGGTAAAATAAGTGCTCCTCTCTTTTAGCCCTGTTTGAGCCCTGAAATTGGCGCTCCTCTCATTTCCGTTTCGCGCTCTTTTAAATAAACATTTAATCGCTCAATTTCGCTCATAATAACAAAAGTGCTCACAATGAGAGGAGTCGTGCCCATCACCGGTTTGGTGATTAGAGTGACTTGTTACCTCCGCGGCATTTCCCGGCGGATTGCGAAATGTTTGAGGTTATAAGCGGAACAACTCTTCACACTAATATCTCCGAATTCAAGCACTAAGGAGGCGAGGTTCGATATCTGCCACCCCCGTGACGTAGGTGGCTGCGCGCGCATCCCCCGAGCTCGCTTGTATGGAGGCACTTATTCAATTACCCACTCTTCGAAATCGCAGTTTTACGTCCGGTTGGAACTCTCGCCAGATCGCGCCACTGCCGACTGTAAGCCCTCGTTGATCTCTCTCTGATCGAAAGGACGTATTTTGCAGTTTCTTGATTTATTAATCCGCTTTATACTTGACAGTGAAAGTACTTAATTCGAGTTCGTACTCATTCGATTAGTACTCGCTTCGTTTACCTAAAATAATGAGTTTGCTTACGTAGCGGGTTACCAAATCTCTAGGGGCAGTCTTCAGTTGACGAAACTTTGTTCTAAGGAGCATTCCCTAAAATTACAACCTCCCACCAAGAACTTATTTATTTAAACTGAAGATAATTAATAATAATTGTGGATAAATCTTTGGTTTCCTCTGTCTTTCACTGGAAGTAGGCTGACTGCATGGCACAGGTGTATTGCAGTAAGCCTACTTCCAATGGAAGACAGTAAACCGAAGATTTATGTAGTCGGCCTTTAACGGTTTAATTTTGGAAATTACTCATTTAACGGTTTAATTTTGGAAATTACTCATTTAACGGTTTAATTTTGGAAATTACTCATTTAACGGTTTAATTTTGGAAATTACTCATTTAACGGTTTAATTTTGGAAATTACTCATTTAACGGTTTAATTTTGGAAATTACTCATTTAACGGTTTAATTTTGGAAATTACTCATTTAACGGTTCAATTTTGGAAATTACTCATTTAACGGTTCAATTTTGGAAATTACTCATTTAACGGTTCAATTTTGGAAATTACTCATTTAACGGTTCAATTTTGGAAATTACTCATTTAACGGTTCAATTTTGGAAATTACTCATTTAACGGTTCAATTTTGGAAATTACTCATTTAACGGTTCAATTTTGGAAATTACTCATTTAACGGTTCAATTTTGGAAATTACTCATTTAACGGTTCAATTTTGGAAATTACTCATTTAACGGTTCAATTTTGGAAATTACTCATTTAACGGTTCAATTTTGGAAATTACTCATTTAACGGTTCAATTTTGGAAACTACTCATTTAACGGTTCAATTTTGGAAACTACTCATTTAACGGTTCAATTTTGGAAACTACTCATTTAACGGTTTAATTTTTGAAATTACTCATTTAACGGTTTTTTTAAGTTACTCTTGGTATACAGTGAAATAACTGTAAATACCATTTATAATATGGCAATTTTTTGGAAAATACTCTCCACGTAGGTCACTAAACATTTATATATACAAATTTTATTTTTCTTGCTGTAAGCCACTAACTAGGTGCAAACAACCTTGATAGCAGCCTGAAACTAAGTCTATTAGACCAATTTTGAGAGTTTGTGAATAATAGAATCGGTTGAATAGCCTAACGCGGTTTGGAGAGAGAAGCTCGGAATTTCGGCCATTTGTTCGAGCGAAAATATCGAACGCGCGCGGCCCAGTCGATGTCTCGATTGATCGCTTTCTCAATCTATCTCGGTCTCGCGCCAATCTTTATTCCATTTGCCCTTATTGGATATTGAAATGGGTTTTCGCCTTTTAATCGACAATTTCGCCGATAATTCTCGGCGCGGCCGATCAGCGGCGCTGCCTGCCTACAGCCGCCCCTCTGCCAGAAGCCTCGCGCTCCAACGAAGATGACTTTTGACAGGCATTCGATATTATTCATCTTCCCCTTCTCTTTTTTTCCGCTTGGCCCCTGCGTCGCCGCTTCGATAACCATCGTTCTATCTCGACACCTCACCTTTCCCTTCGTTTAATTCCCCCGCACCACCCACCCCCTTTTTTACCTTTGATATCGAAAGCTATAACCTTACCAAGAATGACTGGCTGGCTGGAAATTTCAGCTTCAATTTTTTCAATTCTTATTAATAAACGCTATTTCATTTTTCTTATAACTATGTTATTTTATACGTTGAAGTTTTTAAAGATGGTAATTAAATATATAAAAATTAAATACATTTCGACGGATACTTCATGAATTGAATTTCATATTTATTTAAATAAATGTGAAATTCGAACCATGAAGTATTCGTCTAGTTTTCAATTAATTTTTATATGTTATATTAGTTATAACTAGCTTTCGTTAATAATTTAACTTTATTTAAAGAACCGAACCGAACGCTAATCACTCACCTAGGCTTTAACAATTTTATTATAGCTTTTTAACCTCTTACCTATCCAATTTAGTTTATTCTGTAAGATCAAAGTGCAGTATCTGTTTACTTACTACATTTTTATGTTAATATCATTGTTATATCGGTTTACTTGCAGCAATGATATTAGCAATGTAAGACATAAAAGCACACTATCTCAAAATCCTTATGATGATTTAAACTGTTGATAATCGAAACACCATCTATATTTAGTGAACAGTAGTAATTAATTTTATATTTTAATTTTCACACATTTTTGGTGCTATGATATCAAAAGTGTAATTTGCCATGGTACAACTTGACTTTTTACGTAACATTTCTTTACGCATCGTTAAGTATTTCATCTCGAGGTCTTCTCTGCACTCGTGAGCTTTGAGGCGCCATCACAATAGGCCGACACACATTTGACAAGGGAGAAGACCCTTTCGCGGGGGTGACGACGATTTTTAAATACCCGAAATCCTACCAGATGGCGCTAGCAGTCTTTCACGGAAAAACTATCCCAAATCGGCAATGAAGAATTTTTTTCGTGTATCGCTCCACAAGAGTTGAAGTTTCGTTTATAGCTCTTAGATAGAACATTTCTTAAAATAGTGATAGAAGTTTTTAAAAATACAGTATTATTAAAATTTTAGAATTTTGTATAAACACTTTTCGGGGTGGCCGCAGTACCTTTACGTTCAGCAAAAGTGGGGAAATTTTAAAATTTCCCTTAGACTTTTAAAAGTTGGGGAATTTTAAAATTTCCCTTTGACTTTTAAAAGTTGGGGAATTTTATGAACAAGTAGAACCCTTTGGGAAATTTAAGAACAAGTAAAAGTAGGGGTATTTTACGCACGAGTAAAAAAAGTCGCGGTAAATTAGGGAAATTTAAGAGCGATTAAAAAATCAAGGAATTTTGAGAACAAGTAAAAAAGTCACGGGAAAATTAGATAATTTTAAGAACGTTTAAAAAACTCGTGAAGTTTTAAGAACAAGTAAAAGAAGTCACGAAAAAATCAGTGATTTTTAAAATAAGTAAAAAAGTTCAGGGAAAATTTAGGGAATTGCTACGTACGTAAAATGATATACATGCTATTTTCAAAAACAATTTATGGGTAAACTGTTAGCTATGCTACATATCGGTCACTTGTAAATTGGTCAGGGAATATTGTTAGATGGTCAAGGAAAACCTAGAAGAGTCCGGGAATTTGAAAATGGAAAATCTGTGGATACCATACTTTTCAGATAGAAAGTCAATCGTCAGCGCTCTTAGCGGCGAAAACGTGAAATTCGTTAATCCACCATCGAAAGTCCCTCTTTATAGTCCCTTTAAATCAGATATCCTTAATTGGCGCTGAAAGACGCGAAAGTAGTTTAATCTTTAGAGAGGTTAATCCCTCGGTAGAAAATGCTTACATTGAACTTGTCTAATGCTCTTTGTCACATAAAATTGGTTTAAGTCCCAAGTTTTTTTGTTTGTTAAAAACTGGTTCTATGTAATATTATTTCACGTGTTGGCCCTCGTTAGAACGCTAACAATTCACTAGGTTATAAATACAAGTTCTATACTTAGTAAATTAATAGGTATCGATATTTTTCAATCAAACAATTTTGATTTTCGGAATGCAACCACATCGGTAACACGATATATGACTAATCCGCCATCTACAATCAGATAATAGAAATTATCAACAATACTTTACTAGTATTTGCTTTCGAAAAACTGCCGATGAAGGCGACACAGGGCAGGGAAATCATGGTAAGATCGGGGAAAATATAAATAGGTCAGGAAAAGGTCAGGGAATTTTAAAAAACTTGTAAAACTTGAGGGAATTCATCTAGAAATTTGTATGCAGGTAATTTTCCTTTAGAGATGGTAAATTGTGCAACAAGACATTTTTTTAAATTAAATATATTCTGAGGAGTCACTTTCTCACTAAAAATAAGTTGAAGTTAATTCGTTAACTTCTGATAAAAGTAAAATATTTCAAGTTAGAAATTTTCTTATTTTGGTTTTTATACTGTCGGAAAATCTCGAAGTCTGGGAATTTGATACGTTAAAAACAAGTCGTTAACCAGAGTTGGCTGGTTTAAACCATGGTTTATATTAAATAAACCATGGTTTAAACCTGGATTAAATTAGGTTTATTTGGTGTAAACCAAAAAACCTGATTGTGATTTTGTTTTTTTTTCTTCAAAAAACCCTGGTTGTGAATTATTTTGATTTAAATTTTTCCAGCCCTGTCGTTACCGTAACGCGTGTTTTCGATTTAGCTCTTACTCCCTTTAAGAATATGAATGTGAACTCCAACTTTTTTTCTCTCTCCTGGGGGGTCAGCGCCATCTGGGAGGCAGAGCGTGTTTTACGGTTCAAATGAACGTAATCTTATTAAGCAAAAAGCCCGTTTCTTTCGAGATCAGCCAACGATTAAGCTAATTAGGTTACCTTTTTATTCGTGTACAATTCGCGTTTCTTTGATGTCCTTGCGGGCGTTTTCCTCCCCACGCTCCTTTTTATTCTCGGCGTTAGCGTGTCCGACAGTCATTTACTCCCGTAAAGGGTCCGTTCCAACAGCGTGGATGAGGGGTTATTCCTACAGATTAACTTCCCTCGCCAATTGTATACATTTATTCCCTCTGCCAAGAACGCTGAAATTTACTTAGAACGTACAAGTCTGCCTGTTTACAGAAACAAGAAAAATTCAAATTTAACGCCATCTGGAAATATTTTTCATTGACGCAATAATTGAGGAAATACCAACTATTTTGCTAGTTATGGTCAATTAAATAAATCAACTTTATTCCAGGCCCCCCAGAGGTCCTATAATTCCTATAAAATCCTATATTTTTAGCAAAATCCCCCAAACGTCCTATAAAATCCTATAATTTTGATATTATGCCCATTTCAAATCCAACCACTCAGTTAAATTGATTTAGCTATAGGATGAATTTCTATACAAAGTCATTCTAGTCTATACTTTTGTTATTGTTAACATGTTTAGCTACTAGTATATTTTGTGATAAAATGCCATGGTTAAATAGTTTCTATTTTTTAAGTGAAAATCAAAGATTTACTTCTATAAATATAGATTTAGATTTTAAATGCACAAAGTTAGTAAATTAAATAGCATATATAGTCCTATAAAATCCTATAATTTTGTAAAAAAATAGCCCTATAAAGTCCTATTAATATAATCCTATTTTCCTATAAAAAATGGAAGATTTGAGTGGGGCCCTGTAATTCAATATTAAATTAAATTAGGAGTTAAATTAAATTTTTGATAATTTATAATGTTTTCTCGAAAAATGAAAGAGAACGTTTTACGACCGGTAATAGATGGCGCACTACGTTTCGGACAAAGAGTTTCCGTTTGGGAAAGTGGACTCATTGGTTCTCAGTTACCTAAATACCTTCTGGCTAGTATCATCCCGGACATGTAATATTCGTTTAGATAAAGGAAATGTTTCAATTTAACAATTTAGCTCTGAAATCGCAAAACGTTTTTGGTTATACAAGTAAATATTTAGAGTTGTTAATTTTCCGGAAAAATAAAATGCGGAAAGCTTTCCGCAAATCGGAAAAATAAAAAATTTAAACACAAATTACTTTTTAAGAGTTTTTAACTTTTTATCGATATAAAATGTCTAATAACAGTAAACATACTACATAACATTAATAGTGTTACATTGAGGGTTAGTTTTAATTTTAGATTCGAAAAAATGAGGCGAACAATATTAGACTAATCGTAGAATGAAAAGTTTTTTTTATTTTTTTCGGGAAAATACGGAAAATATTCCATAAATAAGGACTCGGTAATTTTCCGCGTAAAATTACCCGACTTATAACTCTATAAATATTTAATTTGGTATAAAATAACAAGAATAGATGACTTTGTAGTTACGGCTGCCACGGTACCTGGAATTCCTGGAAAAGTCAGGGAATTTGAATATGGGTATAAAAATCAGGGAAAGTCAGGGAATTTTAAAAGTTAGTCTACAAATCAGGGAAATGTCAGGGAATTTAATTTCGGTTGCAAATAGGAAACTTTTACTAAAATCTTGGCTCCAAATAAGTCAGGGAAATCTGCTGAGATGGTCAGGGAAAACCTGGAAAGGTCAGGGGAATTTGATTGTGGAAAAACTGTACGTTATGTTTCTTATGATCTTACGCGTATCTTGTTTTATTTAGGTTACAATGTCCGCAACCCTTTTTTCCATGTTAAAGAAATCGCTAAGAGTATACAGGCGATGTATATTTTTGGGGGCAACGCCCCAACCCCGAGCTGCAACAGCGAGCCTGGAAGAATTTTTCGCCCGAAACCCCGAGGGCCACAATCTGGGTCTTCCATTCAGGCCTGCAATATCGCTAGAAGGGGTCTGCGCCTTAGCCTTTTTCTTATGCTTGAGGGGTCCGAATATCTTGTCATATTCAATAAACACGAAAAGGGACTTCATCAACGAGATAAAAGAAATTCCCGGGACCATCTTGCCAGAGAAAAAGGTCTGCATTCATAAATTTCCCGTCTCAGCTAGCGTCCCAGCTGTTTTTTCGCGATGGTAGTACGTCAAACATTACTGCCCGAGTTGGCGCTAGACGTAAAAGTGGGGTCTTAACTTCCCTCATTTTTATCCTATGTTCATGCTTGAATATTCTTTAGAAAAAACTCATTTTTTCGTACATTTTTTATTTACGTCTATAATTCAAGCATTCTTAATATTTTTGCTTAGCCGTTCCTATACAGGGTGTTTCAAAAGGGAATTGTAGGGGGTGAGTTGAGGAGTATGCCTGTTTTCCCCCATTTTCCTACGATGAGTGAAAAGAGCGCCAGAAAGCTTCAAAGTGTGGGCTACTAGCCCGCGGAAGTAGGCTGCAACAAGCGCAAAACCAAGCAGTAGGGAAATGTGATTTCAGGGGTAGGATGAATTTGCGAATTTAGGAATTGAGATAAATAACAAAAAACAAATGAATATCTGCGAGTTCTTTCGAAGTGAAGTTTATTGTTGCAGTTTGAAAGTGGCAAGAAATCGTGGTCCATCACGACTTAAAATTCTGTTTAAGTTTACTTTTTGTACGCTGGTTACCTCGATTTGTTTACAAAGTACTTTTTTACCTATCACACGAACCCAAACCTTAATGTTCGCATTTACCTGCTGCTTGGTTTTCCGCTTGTTGCAGTTTACTTCCAGGGGCTAGTAGGCCACACTTTGAATCTCTCTGGCTCTCTTTTAACTCGTCGTAGGAAAATGGAAAACGCAGGCATACTTCTCAACTCACCCCTTACAACTCCTTAAAATTTTTGCATAACCTTTTGAAACACCCTGTATAGCCGATCCCATCGCCTCAGCTGGTAAAAATATACCAAAGATTTCACCTACACCAAAATCCGATCGTAACGGACGAAATTTTGTAATTCCATTTGGCAGACGGCAGTTTCTTGCATCCCGCGAGTTTTGTTGATTAATAGTTCGGCAATGAATCTAGGGATGGCACCACTCTCGCTAGTTGCCATGACAGTGTGGAATCGGTTTTACAGTTCGCGTGTTTTAAATTCGTGTCGTTAGCTTTGATGATTTTCTTCACTTTGGAGATTGAATTGTTTTAGTTGATGTAGAAACTTTTTTCTCCAACACGAAATGGCTTTTGCGATATGACCGTTTGTGAATATCACGTGACGTTTATAGATACACGCAAGAACTGGCTTATGTTACGGAGAACGTACGAGTTAACCAATTTACTGAAGAAATAATTACTACCTAGGCCAGATTGAATAAATATGTGAGGGACTTGCTGTAAAAATATTTTTCACACGGTAATTGCGAATACATTGCCTATTTTTTATTGGTTATTAATTAAATAAATTAAACTGTTTAGTCCTCTTAAAAATATAGCATAATACCCTATTCAGACGAGGCTAATAAAACTGGGTTCAGTAAACCAAAGTTAAATTTTTATAGCACATTTCAGTATAGCTAAATAAGCTCTGGTTTCAAAAACGGGATCTAAACCCGGGTTTATAAGCCTCGTCTGTAAAGAGTATAATGGACTTACAGCCGAAAATATAGATGGCGTTATATGATTTGAAGGAGATAAGGTTTGACGCCTACTTTCTCAGTAACATCAATACGTTGCTGATACGATTTATTAAGGGTAATTATGAGAAACGAAAACTACAATGATTTTTGTGGGCTAAATTCATGTTTTTGAATTATAAAGCTCGCTATCACCTTTTTCACTCTTGGGTTATAGTGATAAAGTGTTGTAAGTCGGAAAATTTTTCTTATTTTTCCAAAAAAAAAGAAAGTTTTAATTCTAATATTATTTGCAAATTTAAATAAAGCGGCATTTTCGCCTCATTTTTTCGAATCTAAAAGTAAAACTAACATCTGGACTAGCTTTAAACTATTTTACAATGTAACACTATTAATGTTTTGTAGTATGTTTAATGTTATAAGACATTTTATATCGATAAAATGTTAAAAACATTAAAAACCCTTAAAAAGTAATTTGTTTCAATTTTTTTATTATTCGGATTCGCGGAAAAGTTTCTGGAAATTTTTCCTCATTTTATTTTTCCAGAAATTTAACAAATCTAGATCATAAGACTAATTCTTCCGCTCGCGGTAACTTAAATACGGTCTTGATAACAATTTATTATTACAATGTTGCTTATGGTAAAAATAAGTAATTGGTAATGGAGCGTCGTATATTTTTATTTATAAAATAGGATTTCCCCGAACGTGTAGAAGTGCCACGTCCGTTCTCTGTTACGTAGATACGCTCGTGGTCAGTGGGTACCCTTCCCTGCGCTTAATGACTTTCAGAATCTGCCCTTACATCCAGATCGCGGTACCGTTTATTGTGAGCGTTTTTCGGCCTGCGCCTTTGTTTCGCCCTGCCTAATGTGTTTTCCCCTTTCGCCGGCGCCTACTACTTGGAAATAATTCATATTTTGTGACTCATTCCACCGACGTCACGCGCGCTGTGCGGTGTTGGCCGCGACGAAAAATCGGGGAAAAGTAACGACCTGGTGGTTAATAAAATAAAAATTGTTATCCCATATTTTTTATATTTTCCTATATTTCTATAAGATTCTAGGATTTCATTTTTTACTCTATTTCCAGTGTTTTTTCATAATTCGGAGATAATCCAATAAAATTCTCTGATTTACTTTTTTTAATTGGAGTTTTATTGGTTTATTTACCTCGGGTAAAAGGTAATTTGACTTAAAAACCTTGGCGGGCATTTTTCTAATTGGAACCATTCTCCTAATCCTAATGGTTCTCGAGATAAATTTTGAATGACCTTAAACTAATGTTTCAAGGTCATCATAAGTTAAAAATTTCGAACCCCCCCACTCAGTTTAGAGTGTCACGACAATTTTGATCCATTAGATCTGGTAGTTTTCGATTTATAAGCCCTTAAATGTCGTGTCTTAATTAGAATACCACACACGACCTTATGGTTTTCGGTCTAACATTTCTCGGCTTCCCATTGGTCAAATTAGATCGGGTCAAAGCTGTTTAGACTTAATAATAAACGTAGAACACATTTCTAATTGGAACCATTCTTTTAATCCTAAGTGTTCTCGAGATAATATTTGAATGACCTTGAAGACCTGGTTTAAGGTCATTGAAATTTTCATTGACATTTGTCCCTCTGCACCCTCTATGTAACCTGCAAATTTCAAATACTTACATAAAACACATTTTGAGTAATTGGCTCTGTATGGTTTTTAGTTGACACCCTATATTTCCTATATTTTTGATTCTATGTTTGCTATATTTTTGATTCTATATTTGCTATATTTTTGATTCTATATTTCCTATATTTCTGATTCTATATTTGCTATATTTCTGATTCTATATTTGCTATATTTTAATTTATATTTAATATATTTTTTAGTTCTATATTTGCTATATTTTTGTATTCTATATTTCTTATATTTTTTAATTCTATACTCCTATATATATATATTTTTTAATTCTATATTTCCTATATATATTTTTTAATTCTATATTTCCTATATATATTTTTTAATTCTATATTTCCTATATAAATTTTTTAATTCTATACTTCGTATATTTTTTAATTCTATTTCCTATATTTTCTATTTATATTTTTTCATAATTCTGAGATAGTCCTATAAAATTTTATAATTCCAAATTTATCCAATTTTTTCAGGTTTCTTTTAATTCTGAGAGGGTCCTATAAAATTCTATAATTTAATTTTTATCATATTTTTTCTATAACTTTGGGGTGGTCCTATAAATCGTAATATTAAATAATTTATCCTATATTTTCCATATTTTCATATAATTTTAAGGTCGCGCATAATGTAAGAAATAAGCTCGACTCTGGACAAAATGTTGCCTGAACTTTGGTGTAACCCTGAAAAATTGGAAGGCTTCTCAAAAGCAGTATACAGTCGACTTTGTCGTACTATGACCTCTCACGCGATGTTTTCCAGAGTAGTATAGCCTATCTTGCTGACGCTCACTGAACTCCCCCTAAATATAAAAAGAAAGGGGTGGCGCTGAAGGGGTGGTTTGACTCAGAGGTCGGTTCCGCTAGAAAAGAACGAAAACAGCGAACAAGCGGTACAGACAAGCTGCGAGGAATCCATCCCTGGATCGAAGTGAAATTCTCTGTCTTCGGAAAGAATATCTCGCGAAGAAACGGGTGGTCTCGGATTTGGTATCTACGAAAATTAGGGAAGTTAACGGGGCAACCGACGATAAATTAAATAACGCTGGATGAAATTCTAGCAAACTCTTCGGGTCCATGTTCCGAGATGTGACCCTCTCACAACCACCTACAAAACTCTGAGACTCAAAGGGTAATACAGTCTCCTCAGCAGTGGAAATTAAACATCTGGTCACTGAACTAGTGTCCAAAGACGAAATAACTTTCAAGGAACGTCGCCTGGCCGTTTGGGGAATCGCCTAGTGGCCAAATGGAAGAGATATCCTTATTTGAACTAGAGCGAGCAATAAAAGCCCTTCCACGGAATCTCAAGAGGCTCTATGTATTCTATTCAATTGATCGTTTTCTAATAACAGGGTTGCCACGGTACCTGGAAAACCTGGAATTCCTGGAAAAGTCGGGGAATTTGAACATGGGTATAAAAATCATGGGAAAAGTCAAGGATTTTTAAAAAATAGTCTAAAAATCAGGGAAAAGTCAAGGATTTTTAAAAAATAGTCTAAAAATCAGGGAAAAGTCAAGGATTTTTAAAAAATAGTCTAAAAATCAGGGAAAAGTCAAGGATTTTTAAAAAATAGTCTAAAAATCAGGGAAAAGTCAAGGAATTTTAAAAATTAGTCTAAAAATCAGGGAAAAGTCAGGGAATTTAATTTACTAAAATAAAAGTTATAAATTACAAAATCTTGTAACAAAATAAGTCATGGAAAATCTCCGGAGGTGGTCTGGGAAGACCTGAAAAAGTCAGGGAATTTGATTGTGAAAAAAATGTGGCAACCCCGAAAAACGAAATTCTTAACTCTTGGAATCTCACTGAGGTCAAACTAGTGTTTAAAGGAGGAAAAAGACCCAGAAGAGTTCTCTTCTTTCCACCCTATTGCACTCTCCCAATGCCTCAGTAAGCTGTACATGTCTATTGTAAAAATTAAGCTTGAAACATTAGTTGACGATAACTCCATCCTCGGAGAGCTTCAGAACGGTTTTCGTCGTGATCGGCGAGCATCGGACAACATTATCATTTTGACTCAGATGGAGAAGAGACCCCTGTTTCTGCCGTTCCTGAACTTGCGTAAGGCATACGACTCAGTTTGTCGAGAAAACTTGGGCAGACCATGATCCGTCAAGATATAGCGCGGGTTTTTGTCGTTCATATCAATCGACTTAACGACAACGTTCAGTACCGTTACTGGTTTGGAACCTCTGGAACTGATTGCATCCCGAGTACAGTTGGTTGGAAGCAGGGTTGCCCTCTTTCCCCGCTACTCTTCGCTCTGTACACGCAACGACCGTCTTCGAATTTCTAACAAAGGATTTCACTTGAAACACCCAACATACGAAGAAATCGATTTTAAGATCCCAGGCCTCTTCTTTGCAGACGATATCTTCCACGCTGCGGAATGCACCACCGAACTTCAGGACCTTCCAGAGATCTGTGGTAACTACGCGGAGTTCGGACTAGAGTTTGGAGCGAATAAATGCATAATTTTCCCAGCGAACATTATGGCAGACCGCCTTATAAGCCACCACTTTGACGGGAGCTGTGTCTAACACTTACAAAGTGACCCGCACCATTTGTAACCAGGGTTGGCAAAAACCGGAAAAAAGTGGAAAAAACCCTTTTCAGGCTAAATTAATCATTGATATATCAATTAAGTGACTAATTTGGTCATTGCAAATAGGAGAGATGAAGAAAAGCCAGAAGAAGAGTGAATAGAATAGAAGAATGTCACTGCTTTTATTATTTTTTATTGAATTTTGCCACTAGATGTGCAAATACGATTTTCCACACGATTTTTAACAGGAAAACAAAATCGTGCCAACCCTGATTGTAACGAGGTCCTGTTTATTACGAGTGATTCGCTGCCGCTACTAGATCAAGCCCAATATGCGACTGGAAAATTGGCGGTCGGAGGGAACGTTATAACGTCGAAGGTAGCGTTGAAAGGGCCGATGGCGTGGTCTTCTCTTTCCAAGAAAGAGAAGCAAAGAGCAAACTACGGTATTTGGGAAGATTGCGATATATGGGGTGGCGAAGTGATTAGCACTTTCGTTTCTCAGCAAGAGGAGCCTGGTTTGATCCAAGCTTGTGGCACCGAGTGAAAACTCGGAACAACTCCCGCGTTGAGTTTTCAAGTTCTCTCCCCACTGGTTAAAGGGGTTTTCTTCTGTTTCCCCTTTCCACTGAAACTTGTAGAGGTTAACGGTAATAGTAAGTGGGCAGGGAGCTGTTGGCTCGAAGGCATGAAGGGCTTGCCACCACCCTCCCACGCATTGTAACCCGGCCACCTGTTTAAGGCATTAAAGGTCGCTGGATGACTTGGGCCTAAGGTGGTGCCTTGGGTATTATTATAGGGACAACTCCCGTCTGGTCCACAAGGCCTACATCTATATTCGGACAAACAACTATATGAACTAAATGGTCCACTCGAACGACCAACCCGGATTTTAAGTATGGATCAACGGTCTCTTAGGCGAATATTTCCAATTTGCTCGATAGGAATCACGTGGCTTATAGTTCAGTTCAATTGAGTTTTGGACTAATATAAGTGTATTCCTATTTTTACCCCGGTATTTATTCAATTTACGGTACGGGGGTATATAAATCTAGATAACGAATGTAGTATCTCGTGGTACAATAATAACGATAAAGCAAGCCACTTTTTATTCCGGCTTGGTTCCAACCCTTCTGACGTTTCAGATTTCTATTGGGATAATATTTCCAAATGCAAGACATCATAGTAAATTTTGTATTTGTAGTATACGTGTCTTCAACACATGCAAGTTCCCGGTTCCAAAAGGGACCAATTTGGCGTTAATAAATAATTCATTAATTCATTCGTAAGTTGAACACTTCTACAGGCGCTGGTAGGCCAAAATTAGATGGAAATTAAAAGGCTATTTGTCACACTTTTACATTTTGCTACAGCCCTTTTATTCGAAAATTAAATGCTAAAACCCGTTTCAATATTTGTACTTCCATTATGCAATTGATTTTACTTACAAGGAGACGACCCGAGGTGTAACGCACCGATTTGGTTCAAACTCAGGGGTTTGGTAGACCTTCATGCAACTTGAAACACCCTAAAGGGAAATGTCTCCATAGGCAACCGTTTTGCTATGGCAACCAAAAATGTTTTGGACAATACAAAATGGAAATTTTCCTATTGAATATAACATGGGAATCTGACGAAATGTAAGGGTACCGCTGTAAAGATTTTAATCAACTTCGAACTTTTTCATTATTTTCTTATTTATATTTTCTATTTTTAGCATTTTCAAAAATTAAAATTTTTTACAGGGGGTATACCCCCTGTAAAAGATTTTAACATGGGAATCTGACCAATAATTAAGGGTATACCCTTAATTATTGGTCAGATTCCCATGTTATTTTCTATGGTAAAATTTCCATTTTGTGTTGTCAAAAACATTTTTGGTTGCCATGGCAAAACGGTTGCCTATGGAGACATTTCCCTTTAGGGTGTTTCAAGTTATATGAAGGTCTACCAAACCCCCGAGTTTGATCAAAATCGGTGTGTTACACCTCAGGTCGTCTCCTTGTTAGTGAAGTCATATGTAATACGCGTATGAGGTATTTCGCACCTTTCTTATCGTTTAGTTTGTAGGCTAAGTTAGTAGTTTAATTTTAGGTTTTTTTAATTTTAAAATTTTTTGGTTATGATAAACGTGCAAATTTTGCATTCTTATAATTTTACTGATTTTAGAATATAACAAATTAAAAAATTTTCGATCTAAATTATATTTTAAAATTTGGAATCTGGGAAATTTTAAAATTTGTAAAAAAAACAATTCGATAATTTTTTAAATTGTTCGAAGATCATAATTTTACAAATGTTCGATTCAGATATTTTTATAATTTTCGAAGCCTAATATTTTTATAATTTCGAAACCTAATATTTTAAAAAATTTCCGAGCCTAATAATTTTATAATTTTCGAAGCCTAATAATTTTATAAATTTTCCGAGCCTAATAATTTTGTAAATTTCTGAGCCCAATAACTTTGTAATTTTCGAAGCCCAATAATTTTATAAATTTTTAAACGTAATAATTTCGTAATTTTCCAAGCCTTATAATTTTGTAATTTTTTCAAACCCAATATTTAAACAATTTCCAATACAATCACTTAAACAAAAGCATGTTACGTTAATTATAGAACTGATTCAAGTTGTATTGAAACTCTCTTATGAGATACAACGTAAAGCCATCAAAGGGGGGGGGGGGGGGGGGTGAGCGTTTGCACGACAATCATCTCGAACTCGAAGAGAAAAAGAAACTCGAGTCGAGAAGTCAACTCGCTCTTCGTTTATTCGCTTGACACAAAGTGGACGCGAGAAGAAAGCTACGTACGGTAAAAGAACACGTTTTAACTAATTTAGCACGAAAAGACTCTGCCTCCGACGTGTCACCGACTTAACCTTTCGATCGGAGATATCGCCACTGACTTTTCATTTTGGCCTTTGACGCCGCTAACATTTGGCCGGCGGCGGCGATCCGGTTATTTTTCGTCGGCGACGCGATCGGCGTGGGTCTTTGTCTTTCGTTGGGTGCTGCGACTGCTAAACATGATCATTTAAATGTGCGCAGAAATCGTATAATAATATCAATTTTTCCAAAGGAAGGCGTAGCTCTACGGACTTCGAAAATTGAAAAAAATTGTCTAGAGTGAAATTATATCGAAAATAATGCCCGTTAATTTTGATATCGGCGGCGAGGCGTAAAACCATAAATCTATAATATAATTCCATAAGTATGACCCTTCCTATTATTAGCAAGCAAAACGTTTACTGATAAGGCAATCAGGGCCGTAGCTAGAAAAAATTGAGCCCGGGGCGAGTGAAAATTGGCGTCCCCAATATAATATAATATTTTGTTATAAAATAATTATATTTTGGCACCCCTAGACCCTAACGCCCCGCCCGCCCCTGCCTAGCTACGGCCCTGAAGTTAATTTTACTTCGTACGTTAAACCATGGCTGACAAATTTTATCCAGAGGGAAAATCATGTATAACGTTTTATGATATCATAGTGCCAAGTCTCATTTTATGACAGATAGTCTAGCAAGCTTTCGTGCCATTTTCCATCCTTGCGCTCTCACTTGAAGAAATTTTCTTTCCGTGATAACGTCGCTCGTTGAATTATTTTTCAAAAATATATACTTATGAAAAATATTATATACTTATGAAAAGTATTATATACTTATTGAAAAATATTATATACTTATTGAAAAATATTATATACTTTTGAAAAATATTATATACTTATGAAAAATATATAATTTTGAAAAATATTATATAATTTTGAAAAATATTATATAATTTTGAAAAATATTATATAATTTTGAAAAATATTATATTCTTTTGAAAAATATTATATAATTTTGAAAAATATTATATAATTTTGAAAAATATTATATAATTTTGAAAAATATTATATTCTTTTGAAAAATATAATATACTTATGAAAAATATTATATACTTATGATAAAAAACCTCGTCGGTAGCTTTACTTCAAATTTAAGTAATTAATGAGTGATTGCAAACATCTTTCGTTTTAACATGACGATGTACCAGGGCTACCAGCACATCACCATATTCTGAGAAATATTTAAATGAACTTGAAAATTCCGAAATCTTGACGAAAATCCATTCTAAAACCGCAAAAACCTGGAAATCAACGTTAAAATCCGAGGGGCAAGTCACTTCCTTGATTAACGACGCACCCCTGCAAAGATTAAGTCCAATTTAACCGTGATTATTTTGCTTAAATTCGATTTAATCACGATTGTGTTGATTACATCACTTTAAATCATGTTTAGAATGTTTAAATCCGATTAAATCATGATTAAAAAGATTAGATCATGATTAAAAAGATTAGATCACGATTAAAAAGATTAGATCACGATTAAAAAGATTAGATCACGATTAAAAAGATTAGATCACGATTAAAAAGATTAGATCACGATTAAAAAGATTAGATCACGATTAAAAAGATTAGATCACGATTAAAAAGATTAGATCACGATTAAAAAGATTAGATCACGATTAAAAAGATTAGATCACGATTAAAAAGATTAGATCACGATTAAAAAGATTAGATCACGATTAAAAAGATTAGATCACGATTAAAAAGATTAGATCACGATTAAAAAGATTAGATCACGATTAAAAAGATTAGATCACGATTAAAAGGATTAGATCACGATTAAAAAGATTAGATCACGATTAAAAAGATTAGATCACGATTAAAAAGATTAGATCACGATTAAAAAGATTAGATCACGATTAAAAAGATTAGATCACGATTAAAAAGATTAGATCACGATTAAAAAGATTAGATCACGATTAAAAAGATTAGATCACGATTAGAATTCTTAAATCACGTTTAATCATGGTTCGAATGTTTACATCTGATTTAATCATGATTGAATGATTAAATATGATTAAAATGATTAAATCCTGAATAAAAAGATAAGATCATGATTAGAATAATTAAATCACGTTTAAATTGTGATTAGATTTTATTATCTCGATTAAATTTTTTAATCTTGATCACCCTGATTTAATCACGATTATCTCGATTAAATCATTTTACTATGATTAAGACGCACCCAAAATGGAAGTGACCTGCCCCTCTTTAAAATCATACCTTAAAACCTCAAAATCGGTGTCACATTTTCCGAAACATCTTTTAGAAACTGAAAATGCATACAACGACATTTTTGCCAATGTCCTCTGAAAATGTCGGCGTTCGTAGGCGCGCCGACGCAGAGTTTCGGCGGCGTCTCGGGCTGGATTCTTCACGAGGAACGAAAAAAGAAGCGATCTCTATATTATATGAGGAACTGTTATAAGTAATCTTCTGATCCGGCTCTAGGCCACGGGACTATCCTCGCTACGTGATACGCGCTCTAACGTGTGGTGACAGGTCCGAGTCTCTTCGGACATCTCTCACTGGGCAGCGAGGGAACCAAAATTGCGCCGTGACCCGTGTAGCGATACAAACACCACTGATGCCCCTCCCCAAGGACGAGTAGATGTACGTGCATTGGGATTTATGGGCCATTGCCTAGTCACGTGACCGAGCTACCGTGAAATGCCCTCGGCGACCTTTGTATAATGGCCAACCTACTTCGGATGACGGAACAACGGGTTGGAATATATTATTCCTATAAGTTTATCCAAGGATGTATTAATGTATGTTCGCCCTCTTGATTCCTGGTAGAAAAACAACGTCCCCTCCGTTCGTGTTCCGGGCGGGAATTAGATCATGATGCCCATGGATCGTCTAATAATCAGGGCTGATACTGGGTTACTTTTTAAACTAAAAGTTACTTTTTTAAATCAGTTACTAAAAGTTAATATTTGTCTAATTTGGTTACTTAAAGTTTCTATTTTGAAATTTGTTAGGTTATCTCTACGAAACAATATTTTAGCAAATTTAATTTTAGTATTGCCCATAGAAATCAGAAACGCCGTCTTTTATTAATATCCTTTATTCGTAACGAAGGTAGGCTTTTTTAGTTACAAAACTAGCGGGAGATAAAATTAAAGTAAAATTTACGTAAAACAGTAAAGTAAAGTTCCTAATTACCAAATACTTAATGTATTGCAATTTGTTTAAGCAATAATCTGAGATTTTTACTGTAAATTCCTGTTTTTAAGTTATTTCTTAGTTACTTTTTGGTTACTATTTTGGAAGAGGTTAGTTACTATTTCCACTAATATTAGTTATGAATTTGAGTATCAGCCCTGAAAAATAATAAGCTTTTGCGTGTTGATAGGGCCCCATTAAGCATTTTTTAAAACCTTTTTGGAAATTTTTTAACTAACTTCTTCGTTGTTTGGCAAAGATAAAAGTATAGTATCGATTCATCAAAATAAAAAATACCGTAAAAATAGTGGTTTTGAAATTTTATAATAAGCTGCTCGTGGTTTGGCCAAGATAAAAGTGTAGTATCTTTTAGCATCCGCTGTTAATCACCTCTCGCCACATCCACCGTTTTAATTCGATCGATACGATACACTTGGCCAAATAATTGAGAGATAATATTAATTAACGCTCAAGAGATTTGGCTTGTTTTGGGAAAACATAATTTGAATTCGAAACTGCTTATGTAAATTTCCGAATAACCCGGCTCTGCCAATCCCACTGCGTAGCTTTCTAAAACTATACGTTGTACCATAAGTAACGGAAGAACAATAATTTAGTATCGAAAAAAGGTTCCGTCAGGAAATAAGCATTAAAACAATGGACCCACTTTTTTGCTATTTTTGTTTCGTTTTATTTCGATATATTAGGAACCGTTGCTACGTTATTCATACGTTTGCCGAACCATCATTTTGCAAATTTGCAGTTTCTAGAATGAAGAGAACTTGGTTTGTAATTGTTCAGAAATTAATCTAGTGATGGTGCTACGTTCGCGACTGCCACGTGATAAATGCTTTACAGAATACATTAAACCAGTAAATATAAATGGTCTCCATGGAAAACGGGAGGGGAGGTAAAAAATTCAAACCATTTTGCGCGTAGCTACTAAATAGGCAGCCATTTTGTTGGTATTCTCAGCGAAGCGACAAAACGTACGAAAATTAGATTTATGCTTTTAAGATTTTACATTAATATCGTTATGGGCAATAAACAAAACCAGACAAGATTTTAAACCCGGGTTATTTAAATAAAATAGCAAATGACGACAGCAATATCTACGAAAAGGAGTTGGCAAAGTTTATCAAACTAGGCCTTTGTGGTGATCCCTTTTGCAAATACCTTCGGTATCGAAAAAAATGGCAACTGAACTAATCGAACAATTTTTAACAAGGCAGTTAACCAATTTTATTGTGAAACTAAATTCTTAATCACCTAAAAATTACTAAAATCCGCAGACGATTGTAACTGTTAACCAGCAAAATGGCGGCATTGTACAGTTCATTGTTGCTCAAATTACATATTTATTCTTCTATCTTGGAACTGCCTCATTGATGGCGTAGGGATGCAAACGATGTATAGAAAGGGCTGTAATCTCGGTAATCCATTGGTATTTAGGTTTTGGGAAAGGGATGGATGCTATATTTCTTTCCGCGAATTTTCTTCCCAGACAATTGAGCATTTATCGTATCAAGGCCATCATTTTTTGTCCAAAATACCATTTCCTAAACCCCCTCCTGATCTCTCACTAGGAGCTTACGATATGCGAGATTTAGAGGAATATCTACATTTTTTCAGCCCATTTTTTCACGAGGATGTGCTTTATACCCTTTGCGGGCGCAAATCGAAGGGAGGGGGGGGGGGCTTTGGGGCTGTGTAGAGAATCGTTTCTTGGTTTTTTCTTCGGGCGACGAGCCACGTCAAAACCCGGTGATCGATCCTGGTGCCCCTTTCGGTTCGCTTCTCGGTATTACCCGGCGAATCCCCTTTTTCTCCGCTCCCCGTTGCACGTGCCCGTTCGAACCGAGGGATGGGCGTTTTCTCAAAATCCAAGCTCACCTCGCAAGAGGCTCATTTTAAAATGATATATTTGTTTTTCGAGAGTCAATCCAATGCTCCAAACAGTTTCTTATAATAAAGTATTCTAATTAAAAATAACTCGTATTTTGGGATAATTTAGTTCAAATAAAGATTTAATTTTTATTAATATGTTTTTTCTTATTTTCCTCCCCCAATTTATCTCTATAAATTTTCTTGGGAACCCTGAAATTGGTTTCTTTCTATCATATCCACTCGCTTCAAACGTGTTTACTGATAGCTCTTCTCTTATCTCGCTCAATTTTCTGGAGAAAGTGTCAACTCTCTTATTAAAGCTCTCGCACTCAGCTCAATAAAAATTATAAATGCCGCTCGACTCACCGAACACTTCACCGAACAAATTCGAATTTTATTATTTTACCTAGGGAAAATAGTCGAGGATAAGTCGGGGAATTTATTATTAATATTAAAGTCAGGGATTTTATTAGTCTACAAACTCAGCTAAGTATCTTCTCTTGGGCGCTTATGTCTGGCACTTTTTCCCGAGAGAGGAGAGAGACGCTCTCAGTATGTTGTTATAAAATATAATTCAGTTTGTGATATTTAAAAAAAATTGTTTAACAATTGTACTTTTGCCTATGAAATCAGGAAAATTACCAGGGATTTTACCCAAAAGGTCAGCGATAATTTAAAAAAATCGGTCAGGGATAACGTGGATAAGTCAGGGATTTGAAATCCGAAAATTTCGTACGAACCCTTTGAAAATTTATCGGTTGCTCATTGTCGCTGCAAATGTCCAGAGCCGCTCTAAAATGGGGAGAGTCTGCCCCTTCCCGGTTGGCATCGGCGGGAAAAGCGCATCCAGGCCCCTTCGCTTCCCCCTCTCCTCCCCCTTTCTGTATCCCGGCAGCCCGCGAAAGTCGGATCGTCTCGGCCGAAATCGATGTACCCGGTTGTCTCTCGGTAAAGAGCCCGGCTCGTTTTCTACCGCGATTTATAGCGGACACGCTCACGTGACTGGAATAGCGGAATAATGATGTTTCCCCTCAGCCAGTTCTCCCTTCGAGAAGGTCTCGTTCCGCGGTGGCGCCGCTTTCGTTGCCTTCCTTCCCGGCTCGCGTTAATTGGCTTCGGTTAATTGTTTTATTTATATCGGCTATTTCGCGCTTGGTTTTTTCGTTCGCTCAATTTTCGCCCATTAAACGAACGATTGCTTTTATTCGCTTCGATTAGCCTACTATCGCGTTTATAGCGAGCCAGGACTACCGCTCTATTTGCGTGTTTTGTGCCCGGTTTCGATGATCCCCGGAAGATATTCTTCCAACAAACCATGGAAGGTTATTTTATCCAACGTCATACAGACCGATTCCTAAATTGCATACGGAAAAACAAACTTTTAGGAAGAAACAGATTTCCGCAAAGATAAACTTGGGACTGCAACTTATAGCTCCAACCCCATTTTTAGTCCCCGTCTTGATTTTGAAACTATAGCGCCATCTCTTGAATGTAATATGAAACGTTATTCAAAAGTATTCTCCTGTTATTATAAATATATTACTTTTTTAAATGTTATTTTATAAGACTTATTAATTATTTTGTTTTTATTTATGTAATTTTGCTCATTTTCATAATTTATATTATAAAAAGTAGTCAGTTTAGATTTAACAATATCGTTAGAGTATTTCCCAAAATTAATATTTACAAGTAGTTAGAAATTTAGAAAAATTTGTATTTGATACTTTCGAGCTCTCGCAATAGAGTAGCACTCCGTAGCTTTGGCCATGGCCGCCATTTTGGTCGCAAATTTTTTATCTATAGGAAAGAGCATGGGTGACGTACTAGGACGTCACAGTGCCATTACTCTATGGCAGCATCTGATTATCTAAAAAATAAATTAATAATTTTGATAGAAATACACAGAAAAGGACACTTAAGCGTTTTGCTTTCAAACAATTCTCATATAAAAGTTGCATTATCTCGACCAATAAAATAATTCTGATAAACCAGTTATCAGATTATCCCCATTTACGCTCAGATATTATCAGATCAGTTGATATGGGAAACAGATAGTTTAAACCCGAAACTTATCTGAGTACATCGTAAACCGACCGACCGAAAGTGAACAGATTTCAGATGTGGCACAGACATATCCCCGATTAAATTCCTTTCGAAATTTTAATCACGGTTTATTTTGTCGGTTCAGTTAACCAAATCTGGTGAGATTAACTATTTCAGATCAGCTCAGATCAATTTCTTCGTTAAATGAATCAGAAACAATTTAAGATCAGATTGCTGGGCGGAGGTAAATATAGATGATAAACCTGATTATCTTCAGATATCTGCAAATTACGACCTGAATAATTTGAACAGTTTGCCGTTGGAAACATAATCCTAGTTTAAGCGATGTTTTATGTAAAACAATAAAAAAAGTCTATCTCAAGAAAAATCGCCATAAAGATAGAGACGAAGAAATTAATATTTTTTCGCGGCTTTTAGATCATTATCAATTTCAACGTATAAGACGTATTATCCCTTATATAATGTTTATCGAACTATTAGAAATATTCTGTACACTTTACAGTTAAACTCGTTTTAGCAATAAACCTTCAATGTTTATAAAAAATAATTTTAAAGAGGCCAATTTGAAACAAAATAGGCAAAATATAAAGCGGCCGTTGACTGCACTTTCGCGAATTTATTATTCCCTTTGTTCCTTCTTCTATCGTTACATTTAAATAAAATTACTCTCAATACATCTTTCTGACGTTGCTTCGCTTCGACGCATGCTTGCTCTTAAGAACGATTTTCCCTAGTCCGGCGCCCATCGCCATCTAGGCGCGGCGCGGGACTAATACACAGAGCTCAAAATGAGCGATTTCAATGCTTACCTCATGGGCTTTCGTTTTGCCATGGCAACCAAAAATGTTTTTCACAACTTAAAAACTAATTTTCTCTATGAAAATTAACATGGGAAAATCGAAGATTTTAAGCGTCCTCCCTAACAATATGTTTCAAAAAATTAAATCAGATACATAATTCAGATCATGGCTAAATCTGATACATTTGGACCAATATACGTCAATTTTGATAAATATGAGAAAATATACATATATTGGGTAAATACGAGTAATCAGTTTTTAAGTTGTGAAAAACATTTTTGGTTGCCATGGCAAAACGAAAGCCCATTCTTGTCCACCCTTTTAGAGATTTTCAAGTTACACGAAGGTCTACTTACCATCCGAGTTTGAACCAAATCGGAGATAACCACCTCGGGTAGTCTCCTTGTTAGTACCCATGTTGAAAGTTGGGGGGCCGAAAATTAACATATTTACCTGGCAACTCAGCATTTGGACGGAACATCAGTTTCCTTACTTCCGCCTGTATATTTCAATGGCGGTCACGTGGTTCAAAACGTCACAAACAGGATGTTCCGTCCAAAGGTCTCACTTAAGCCTCGTCTGCGGCCCCTCTTTTGTTATGGGTCTATTGAGGTATATAATAGGCGATTTCAAAAACCATAACAAAACTTATAAATATAACTATAGATTTGATTTGAGCAGAGTTGACTGATTTAAATCGGGCAATTTAAAAATAATTGATTAAACATGTGTCTAAACGGACGAATGAAAAAATGGTAGAAATTAGTTTCTAAAATAATTATAATACCAAAAAATCCAAGCAAATCTAAAATATAAATTATTTAATTTACTTAAAAACTAAGAATCCATCAGTCAGACTGGAAAGAGTAATTAAATGTTTAAATATCAATAAATTAATACAATCCCAAAAAATTCCTATTAAAGAAAATATTTGTCCTTAAATAAAAAAACTTGACAGCCGCAAATGTGGTGCCATCTCTAAATTCGTTACTGATTTAGAAAAGCTCTGCAGATTCTTGACTCTGTCGTCCGCAAAATGGTGGTTCAGCAACGAACGTTGAGATGGCGCTAGTGTAATCACAAAATTTCTACGACAGGAATATACACCGGGGAAATCTCTGGTATATTTGCTTACAAAGTCTACTAGGGCTCGATCAACTGATTTTAAATGACTTATTTTCTAAAACGACAAATTGTATTTTTATTGACGTAACTAGCGCCAATAAACTTTTAACTTCTATTAAACCTAGTCGCAAAAATGTCTAATTAGCGCATCCATCTTAAATGTGGTTTATTGGTACCCGGAATATTTCATTTAAACAGAGGGGGTAGTCACTTAAGTAATCATGTGTATAAATCGTAGGTAATTACGGTAATCCTTTTGAAAAATCACTGTAATCATTGACTAAATGTGACAAATTTTAGGAAAAATGTGATATATTATTGGAAAAATTTGAGAAATGATTGAAAGAAATTTGAGAAATGATTGATAAAAATGTGATAAATTATTGGGAAAAAATGTGATAAATGATTGAAAAAAAAATTGAAAAATGATTTGGAAAATTTTAGAAATTATTGAAAGAAATTTGAGAAATGATTTAAAGAAATTTGAGAAATGATTGAAAAAATGTGAGAAATGATTGAAAATAATTTGAAAAATGATTGGGAAAATGTGAGAAATGATTGGGAAAATATGATATATTATTGGGAAAATGTGATAAATATTTGAAAAAATTTGGTAAACATGGAACAAAAAATCCCAAAAAAAAGATACACCACAAATGACTTCCCCTTCAATCTAAGCGCTAGACTATATATTGCCTTTTTGGCCAATTTGTTTTGGAGTATTTTTTCGGTCCTTGTTCGACATCGTCTCTTTGAATTCGAATTTCTGCGCTTCGCTGTGGGCCTAATTTGCATCCTGTCAAAATACGTAGCAGTCTGCGTTTTATTTTTGATTCCTTCCGGGCGTCTCTCGATCCCTCCACTTCCCTCCCCCTCCCTCCCTCCTCTGCGCCTCCCTCCTCCACTCGTGCCTGTCTTTTAAAGATGTTGTTTAAATGCAAATACAGAAATTTCGGAAACATACCCCGAAACTTTCTCCCTCTTTTTCTCTAATATTTCTACATATCGCGACTTTATTTCCAAAACCAACTAAATCGGCTTATACATTTTTCAGAATACGCCTAGAAAACAGGTTTTTGTAAACCCGACTTTATTTATCTTAGTATAAAAAGTAGTGACATTGTAAGTCGGAAAAATTTCCGCGGAAAATGACCGAGGCCTTTTTCTGAAAATATTCCGTATTTTTCCGAAAAAAAATGTTTTCATTTCATGATTAGTCTAATATTTTGTTAGCAAATTTAAATAAAGCGGCATTTTCGGCTAATTTTTTTGAATCTAAAAGTAAAACTAAACCTCTTGACTAGTTTAAACTAATTAACAATGTAACACTATTAATGTTTTGTAGTATGTTTACTGATATTAGACATTTTCTATTGATAAAAATTTAAAAACATTTAAAAAACCTTAAAAAGTAATTTAAGTTTAAATTTTTTTATTTTTCCGATTTGCGGAAGATTATCCGGAAATTTTTCCACGATTTATTTTTCCGGAAAATTAACAACACGAATAAAAAGTTAACTGTGTTTTATACTTAATGGAGTCCAAACCTGGTTTTATAGGCCTCGTCCGCCAAGTGAATTAGTTCTATTCGCTTTTGTGTCGTATCTCAAAAGACTATTTAACTTTCCATTTCCATAGACACAGGAAAAGGTCCTTTCACGGGGGTGACGCCATAAGTGGGCGATTGTTAAATACTCGAAATCATACCAGGGGGCAGGGCGGCAAGTCTGAAACGTAGAAGTTTTACAATATTATTACACGTACAATCAATTTTCAACATTAACAAATTTTAGTTTTAAAATTGGTACCATCTTTATTAAATAAAAACAATAAAATCGAACCGCTAAGGGCTTCACTGTAAATGTTGGTTTCCCTTTAAGTATTTTTAATTGCTTTTTATTTAAACGAAAAATATTTAATAACATTCTTACGTAATGTCAAAGTAATCAATTTTTGCCGGTTTATAAAAAAAGCTTAAGTTGTAATATTTAAATAATAGTCTCGTGAAATGAATTTTTTGAGATACCTGGTTTTGGAAGTAAGCCCTTGCATTTAATATAGCTCTCCCCGTCCGTAGCAGAACCCCAGTTTTATATATTTTCGGCCGCTTTACCGACGCTGCTCTGTATATGACATAAACAAAAGGAATTTTGGCCAGACTATTTTCTCGAAATTGGTATCCGATATTGTATTTGGCCCCATTGCCACTTGAAATAATGCCGCCCCTTTCCTTCCGTTCCATCCCTCTCGGAAGTGGAACGATTTTAAGCTTGACATTCCACGATATTCCGTATGGAATGCCCACCTAACGCCCCCTCCCGTAAGTCGCTGTGTTTTCCATCTATTTTTCTAGTGGTTTGTCGATTTCCAAGAAACTCGCTCTTTGTTTCGGAAGTTTTCGTTCTATATTTCCGAGAGATAATCGTACCCAATTTCAAATGTTTTCATTCTACATTTCGAATAGTTTATTCCAAATAAATATTTTGAATATTAATCGGTATTTTCATATCACACATTTATAAAGAAACCTTTTTATACATTTGTGACTATTAAAATAATACACGGTGTAGCCGGCGCCGCCGTATTCTCCATTTAAAATAGTAAATTATACATCAATCGATAGAAAATTATATGTACTTGATACTTCATTTCTATGATCGCAGCCCGGAAATCGGTCGTTTTCCCATTTTAGTGATTTGGGATATTTTACCGGGAAATCAGCATACAGAAATTTGTTATATTCTGTTCCTCGCAGGGTTGGCTGATTTAAATCAACTTGATTTTAATCACGATTTAAATCAATGATTTAAAAAAAAACCTCGCCAATTGCTATAATTTAGGTTTAAATTTAATCTTTCTCGTACTTCCCCTCTAATGTTGCATTGGATTCTACCTGTGGGTGGAGATTCCGCCGCATTTTTTTGTAAAGTACCAAAATAGGTTTTAAAAAATAAAAATTTCTATATGATTATTAGCTTAATTTTAATAAATTCATTATACACATTAGTCTTTAAAAATTAAAACATTTGTTTTCGGTAAAATTGTGATACTAAATTATATAAAACTTTGAAATTTTAATTAAAATCAAATAAATCAAAAAATCAATAAAAATCCGATTTAAATAAAAAAATTGCCAACCCTGGTTCCTCGCACCGTTAGGGATAGAAAGGAAAATGATAGGTCAACAGAAATCTACAAGAAATATTCGAAGGGCTGATTACTTAAGTTCCATCATATAATTGAATCGTGATTACTTTTAAATTTATAACTTTGGTTGTATAAAAATTTAAAATTATTATGAGAACACACTGTAGCATAGTGATCTGCCGCACGGAATTATCCAACCTTCGCTGTCACTAGACTAGTTGTCTACCACAGTGGCTATTATTGTCAAAAGCGACATAAGACCCAAAAGTGTGTCAGTACGGTATAAAGTTTAATGAGAGCTGGTCGCGAAGTAAAAAGAGGGAGTGAAAGAGGGGGTTGAAAATACGGTATCAAAATTTGAAATTTCCTCCACTTCAGCGCCGCCGAGTGAGGCGTTTTAGAACGTATGTCTACGGGATAATAAATCGAAGAGATAAAATCGCGGTAGACCATAGACTAAATATAACGCTGCTAGTACTATTCCAACTAGTAGGTTATGTAATCTATTGTGAGACTAGCTCTCAGTAAATATTTTAACGGCCGCAAAGGTAGAGTTGACACACTTTTGGGTCTTATGTCACTTTTGTTATTATGTATAACGTAAAACAATGGTAATAGGACCGTTATTTTTTATAAGAAAAACTCGGTACTTCTAAGAATATGCCGCTTATTGAAATTAACGGTCCTATTACCATTGGCGTAGTTTATTCATAATTGAATGACCGTTGGTGACTTCTCGTTACAGCTACTATGATATCCCGGGCCATCTTGTTAAATTATAAAGTAGGAAAAATAGGATTATATTTCTAAAAATATAGAACTTTATAGGACTATTTTTTCAAATTATAGGATTTTATAGGAATAAATATGCTATTTCATTTACTAACTTTATGAATTTAAAAAACAATCTATATTTAGTGAAATAAATCTTTGATTTTCACTTGTAAAATAGAAACTATTTAACCATTTCATCACAAAAATATACTAGTGGCTAACCATGTTAACAATAACAAAAGTATAGACTAGAGTGACTTGGTATAGGAATTTATCCTATAGCTAAATCTAGAAATTTAACAAAGTGCCGGGATTTGAAATGGGCAAAATATCAAAATTATAGGATTTTATAGGACTTTTTAGGGATTTTGCTAAAAATAAAGGATGTTATAGGACATTTTTGAAAATATAGGATTTTATAGGAATTATAGGACCTCTGGGGCCCTGGTATACCCTAATTTATTCCAATCGTTACCTTAATTTGAAAATGATCAGTCCAAGCGAACCATTTTGCTGTGGTATTAGATCCCACTCTTGCGTCGTCCAAAAAGCAGAGGCTAAACTTCGAATACTTGTTAGGAGGACGTAGAGTGAATTTATGACAAAGGGTCATTCCATACGATTTCGACCACTCATGTCACCATGGGTCAATCCATTTTTTTTAAATTTTAAACACAGATAGATCTGTTTAAAAAACGGTGATATCCAAGGTTTTAGCTGAAAATATTAAGAAGCTTTAGAATAAACACAGTTTAACCGAAACCCCACATTTTTTTGGTATATCGTACCTCGATTTCAGTGCCCCTTCGCTTTAAGTTTAATAACTTTTTATAAATACATTTCATTTTAACAAAATAACACAATCTTACACATTTTGGCAAGGCCAATTCAATGGTGGAGTTTATATAGTCCTAACTAGAATTGATACCAGGTTATTGGATGTCAAAATGTACAATTTTATTTTTGGGGGGTCTCATTCGAGGGGTTAAAGGGTCATGTGGGCGATTGAAAACACGAAATATAAATACACTATTAGATAGCTCTATAAAAGAGCTTTAAAATAAGCTCTTAAAAAAGGGGTATTTTCCTGGTTTTTATTTGATAAATTACTAATTATTTTAACGTTGACCTTATTGTTAATCATTTTAAACTGATGCCTCAAAAACCATTATATAAAATCATCTCTTCCATAAGCAGATATAAAAAGGTGAGTTTTACGAAGTGAGAAACATGAGCCGTTGAGTATTATTTTAACACAAATTTAGTTTTGTTATTGTATACGTAGTTAAAAGTAATATTGTTTTAGGGTTAGTAATTGAAAGTATATCAAAGAACCACTCCTGATTATACATATAAATTATTAATTTTTCTTTAAATTGTGAATTCCGCCTAAGATTCAGTGAAAAATGAACTGGTCACAGCCGAGGCTGCCCCCTAAGAAGGTTAAATTGAACCTATCACACATTATAGATGATATAAAATGAATCTTTTGCAAGTGTTGATACTTATGGGAGCTTGGTATTACAAAAGGTAAAAATAAAATTCGGAAGCATATATTGTACCATGTGTTTCTTAATGTATTTTCCAAGCTAACCAAAATGGTGGATTAGAAAACATCAATACTGAAGAGTGTAAGGTTTTTTCTAGTTATTTATAGATTAGGTTTAGTTTTCAGTTACAACAAACATTACAGGCGATACTAAAAAGTTCAATGCCTCTATTTAACACGCAATTATTTTCAATTAAATATTTTATCAATTTACTACTCAAAATTAAGGGTTGTAAAATATATACATAAGTTAACAGTCTGTCATGGCCTAAGCGGGACGACAAATGCCATGTACCTCTTAACTTGATTTTGCGACTAATATCAACGCCTACAGCGACTTCTTCCAGGGCTAAATCCTTTATTCTTAAAGATTATGATTTAGAAAATATTCGAGCATTTTTTATCACACATCGTTAAATACGTAGTAACAATTTTTAAAAGATTTAAACCATTTTTTGTATGATATCAAAAATAAAAAATTTCAAAAGTGTTGAATTTCAAGAAAATGGTTATAGATTTATCAAATAAAAACAAGGAAAATACCCTTTTTTTAAGAGCTTATTTTAAAGCTCTTTTATAGAGCTATCTAATAGTTTATTTATATTTCGTGTTTTCAATCGCCCACATGACCCTTTAACCCCTCGAATGAGACCACCCAAAAATAAAATTGTACATTTTGACATCCAATAACCTGGTATCAATTCTAGTTAGGACTATATAAACTCCACCATTGAATTGGCCTTGCCAAAATGGGTAAGATTGTGTTATTTTGTTAAAATAAAATTTATTTATAAAAAGTTATTAAACTTAAAGCGAAGGGGTACTGAAATCGAGGTACGATATACCAAAAAATGTGGGGTTTCAGTTAAACTGTGTTTATTCTAAAACTTCTTAATATTTTCATCTAAAACCTTGGATATCACCGTTTTTTAGACAGATCTATCTATGTTTAAAATATAAAAAAAATCGATTGACCCATGGTGACATGAGTGGTCGAAATCGCATGGTATGACCCCAAAGCTCTTGTGTACGTTTCGAGAAAGACTTTTGTCCTGGAATAAAAGTCTTAATAGTTCTTTATAAAATAACCTTGGCCATCTTGTTGAAATGTTGCCTCCCCGCTTCAGCTGTGGATCCGTTTTCTCTCCCACTAAAGAGTTTATGAACTCATTCTTAGGCATTGGCTGAACCATTCCAGGGCGACATTTCAACAAGCTGGGCAAGCGTAAAGACATTTTATAAAATCAACTATTCGATAGTTTCCTAAAGGATGCAATTCCAATTTAGAAACGTCTTCTCTAGCTTTTATAATAACTACGCGTAAAACCTAGAGATACGAATCGGTAATTTACCCTCGTAATTTACGCGGTAAATTACCCTGGTAACAGTAATTTACAATTTTCTCAGGTAAATTACGAAAATGGTAATTACCCTGGTAGTTACCATGGTAATTTACCATCGTACTCGTGTTTCACTTTCTCAATTTTCTTTGATCTTTCGGGCTAAAATGTACCTAAAATGCGTCGCACAAGATTACAAAACTCAAAGCCTAACGTTATTCGCGTTTTAGTGTATTTTTGCATCGTTTAATAATGTAATTTAACTCTAGCAAACACTAGGTCATAGGCGTAACGCACTAACTCGAAGAGCTAGGCACCGCTGCGCCTCCTAGATTCGTTTTGGTCGCGTATTTCCAAGGAGTCGAAGGCCGTGTTAGAATAGTTTGATACGTTTAATAGGAAGAATACTTATGTCTAGCCCTGTTTAAGAAAAATCACATTCATGATTCATCTGTCGTCTGCTAAAATGTTAGTGTTATTTTCACTGGGTTATTTCGAGCATCTGCGTTGGTTTAGCGTTACTTCGAAGTAGTCTAGCGAAAGAATATAGTTTTATTTCTATAATTTCATATCATTTAAATAAGTAAATAAAGTTTTATTTGGTAAAAATGGGTAAAAAAAGAAAGTAGACCTAGTTATTCAGAAATATTTTGAGCAACAAACGGTTTCTTCTTTTTATTCCTTGTTTTAATTGTAAAAAAAACCTTTTTAAAAAAAAAGAAAATTACGCTAATTTACCGCAACAAGGTAAATTACGCGGTAAATTACCGCGTAATTTACTGATTTTCTTAATTACCGTAATTTAAGAACTCTAGTAAAACCAGAAGTATATAGTATATCTCTTGGAGATAAGTAACCATCTCCCTATATTGCTAATGTTATTGAGAGATTTTCCAAAATTATTACATATCTGGAAAATAGGATTTAGTAACTTTAGTATAGTCCAGGCTTCTACGCCGATTACGGGGAGTGATCAGCCCCTTGAAAGTATATTTTTCAGTGGCGCCACCAAGGGGTAGGATTAGTAAGCTACTGTTAATAATAAGCTAAAACCGACTTTAAAACTTCATGGCGATCTAAATCGAAAGTGTTAACTTTTAAAGGGTAAATGCAAAAAAAAATGTTTTTCGTTATTTCAATTTGGTTTTAATTTTCAATAAAAACAAGTAAAACGAAAATGATTAAAATCCTATTGTTGTAGCCTAAATACACTGCTCGTAACAGCTATTTTATCAACTTCTGGTAGCACCTATCTTACCCGGTTTTTTTCCCTTTAATACATCAGTTTTTTTATTGCTTGCAGCGCTTCCTGAGCGAGAATGAGCAGAAGAGCGCTCAGCTGAAGAAGCTGCAAGGCTCCATCAACCAGAAGCGGAACGAGCAGCACCAACCGGAAGACGAGGAAGAAAGAGAACGACAGAGGGCGCTGCAAAGCTGCGGTAAGCGCCCCGAAATTACCTTTCTTCTTTCTACGCTTACGCTCCCTTCTCTCGGGCGCCCGTCTCTAGAAGGTCGCTATAGGGATGGACGTGGCAAGCATTCTATTATTATAATAATTGTTTTACTCCGACTAGTGTAACTATAGATTGGACGAAGAAAACTTAAGGCTAGTTCACACTTGGTGAATTTTCGAGACGAATAAAATTTTCGCAATGAAAAAAGACGCGTTTTTTCGGTCGGAGGGGAAGCGGTTCTCACTTCAGCGCGAAAATTTAAAAACGCTGAAAACAACTCGTGCGGGTTATTAGTAATGTTTTAGGCCTAACATAAAACATCAGTTCAAAATGAACCAAATGGATGTTCCTGTTGATAATTTCAATAAATAAACGATTCTATTCGTGAGATAATTACCTTTACTTCAGTATCTTGGTCAAGTTGGCTGAGCCGCTTTTCTAAAGACCTAGAATTAATAAGTGACGGACTTAAGTGGAATAGATCGAGGGTCCGAGGGGACGTGTTTTCTGATTGGCTGAAGCTTTTTATCGCCAAGGTGTGGACGTCAAAAAATAGAACATTCGCTAGATACCGCGGAGACGTGAATTTGAAAAAAATCGCCAATTTTATTCGCGAGCGTCAATATTCAGCGCGAAAATTGTTTTTTTTTTTCGCTAAGTGGGAACTAGGCTTTACAACGACTATCAGTACACCATGAAACGCTCATACAAGGCTAATGAACACGACTATATTATAAAAATAATTATAATAGTGTTGTTTCCGGAAAAATACAATGCGGAAAAATAAAATATATAAAACATTTAAACAAATTCTTTTTAATGGTTTTTAATTTTTTTTAACTTTTTATCGATATAAAATGTCTAATAACAGTAAACATACTACAAAACATTAATAGTTTTACATTGTTAATCCGTTTAAACTAGGTTTAGTCTTTTAGTTAAAAAAATGAGGTGAAAACGCCGCTTTATTTAAACAATATTACATTAATCATGGAATGAAAACTTTTTTTATTTTTGGAAAATTTTCCTACTTACAACACTAGTTAGACATAACCAAAAGATTAAATCAGGAAGGGGGGACTAAATAATTAAGGGTAGATAACAACCGAAGGCGCACAAATATGTGGTAATTTTTATAATTAAAGCGTTTTATGCTGTACCGATAATCGTGGTAAGGTTTCTTCATCTAATTATCTATTATAGTTTCCGCCATTTGTAACTTCATAATTATTGGCCATAAGAGTGTCAGTTAGTTGACCTAATGACTGATGTCTATGTTGGACTCAGGAGTGACGAGTAACTAACGTCATACCCCCAAAAAATAAGAACTTGTAGAGCTTTTTAAGCGACAGGGACTTGGCACTATGACGTCATAGAAAGTCACCCATGCTTTTACTTATAGCTATGGTCAAAGCTACAAAGTGTTATAGTTGGTATGGGACCGTTAGTGGCTACAATTCTCCTACGCGGATTAAATTCCCCAGTACGTCAAAATTCCAAACCGGTCTAAAGTGTTTTGTAACCCGGCCACATAGACATAATAAAGAAATAGACACCTTACGCGGAGTTTGATTTGCCAAAAATTTACTTTTGTTTACAATTTAGAATCTCAGAATATTCCCATAACAAGCTATAACCAATTAACCACAACAAACCGGATAGTTACTTAAGCCTTTGACAAAATATCATTTCGCAATTAGAATTTTGTGTTTTTAATTATAAGATCATCTGCTGCTCTCTATTTGGGTTTTGAAAGAATTAATTGACTTATTTAAAAATTATAATAAAAATTTACCTTATTTTAAATTCTCACAGCCAAAATATTCGCGAATCACGTCAGAGTACCTAAAAGATTACAAACACGAACATGTGTGACGTGTCACGTGATGATTTTGTATTTTCTCGCCTAATCGACAGGCGTCGCTTAAACGTGGTACCACAGGAATACGGAACAAATACCGGTTGTCTGCTAGTTATCGCTCCCGTATTTACCCCCTGTAGAATCTTGGGTCTATTTCTTTATTATGTCTATGCCCGGCCATCTGAATTAATGGCTTTAAAAGTCGCTTGATGACTTGGGCCTAAGGTGGTGCCTTCTAGGGGTATCAGCTCATGTTATTTATACTTTGTTAAATCACCAATTAATAATATTGCATAGCCCCATCTTTTTTCTGTTATGGGTCGATTTTCTCTAGCCTTTGGTTTATCATAGAATATATATTTTTTAGATGAAACTGTGACATGCTCACAAAATTGCTTAGCCCAATAATTTTTAAAAATCCTAAACTGAAAACCAAACATATCGACAATTTCTAAATCTACTGTTTAATGAGAATGGCATCAGATGTATGGATACGGTTTATTTTATTTCGTAAAATGAGCAATAATTTAAAATCGTTTCAAAGCACCTTTCCAATTTAGACTCTTAAGTATTCGGAGTTTGTTTAATTTAATACTCTTAAGTATTTTAAAGTTGGCGTTTCAAGTCGCACTTAAGACATCGTGCTCACACTTTTAGCGCCTAATAGATCCTGTTCTTATTTTATTTATTACAATTTCAACACCGTTAAAAACGTAACAGTTACTTTTAATTCGCTTAATTAGCGGCCAAGATAAGCATGAATGCAAAGATGATGGTTATAGACAAATTATTTGAGCGTTACTATAAAAATCTACCGCAATGCCGAGAGAGTCCTTACCCCAACCGGTGGCAGAAGCCGCAGAAAACGTTACTAAACATTCACATTACCCCTTAACTGTTACTATTTCCAAAACCAGGTAACTCGAAAAATTGGTATTGTCAAAAAAAATTAATTTAAATTGACGCGTTCGTGTTTAGTTACCTTATTTCCAAAACCAGGTTAAACGAAAAATTAGTTTTGTCTAAAAATTAATTTAAATTGGCGTATTCGCTTTTCAATACCTCATTTCCAAAACCAGGTAACTCGAAAAATTGGTTTTGTCAAAAATTAATTTAAATTGACGCGTTCGTGTTTCGTTACCTTATTTCCAAAACCAGGTTAAACGAAAAATTAGTTTTGTCAAAAAAATTAAATTAAATTGACGTATTCGCGTTTCGCTACCTTATTCCCAAAACCAGGTAACTCGAATAATTGGTTTTGTAAAAAAAATTAATTTAAATTAACGCGTTCGTGTTTCTCTACGTTATTTCTAAAACCAGGTATAACTCAAATTCAATTTTGATAAAATTCCTCTTGAATTTATTAAGTACAAGATGATTGAAAATTGGTTCAAATTTAAATTTTGTATTTATAATATATGTAGAATAATGTAATACATTGGAGGCTTGTGTGTATTTAAATGACATCTAGTTTTACCCACATATGGCTTTTAAACATATTCAAACGGTTTTTTACGATTAACCAAGCGATTCCATTAATTTTTTTAATTTAAATGTTCCTGAAATATTACTTTTATTTCAACCCTCCTTCGTTAGCAACCTCCCTCTTATTTCGAAAAGGCGTTTCTATGAAATACGGGAGATCACGTGTAAATGTTTTTTCTACGTCATTAGCTATAGCTGAAGATAGAGAACGTGCGCTGGAATCGTTATAGATTTCCGAATTCGAAATCCACGTGCGAATCGCGTGTGCCAATAAAGTATTAAAAATCTTAAGCCCGTAACGTGGAGACAAAAATTTAATGCTTAAATATTTTTAATGGTTTTATTTTTATGTAACCACCTATTGGCCAAAGCAAATTTCTACCCCCTCCCCCCAATTCCGCCCCGAAAAAATATTATTTCCATCTCGCGCTTTTCTATTGCGTCTGCTGCCTTGCTTCATGGTGACGCTAATTGAGGTACCGACGCGTGAATAATTGTTTGAAAGCATTTTTGGTGTCGATGGCGCTAGTAAACTGTTTCACACTTTTAATTTTCTACAGGGATTTTTAAAAGTGGCAACGCTATTTTCCGCTTCTGACCATCTCCCATAAGTGTCCTCGTATTAAGTGACGGAAGTTTTCCGCTTTTGAGCGTTAACTTAATTGACTATTCATTTTCCGTGTTCTCTTCCGACGCCATACCTAATGACAAATTTATCTCAAAAGCTGGTAATTTTAGACATACATCTATTAATACGGTGTTGGTCCATTTGATCGAAAAATATGTGATCGACAGTCGATCATTATACGTTGCAATTGATCGAAATTCCATTTGATCGAATCCCATTTGTCATTTGTTTCGTAAGATCGAACCTTCAAATGATCGAATACTATTTGATCGAATTCAAAAGTATTTATAGTACCAGTTGGTATGTTTTTATTTTACCGAATGTCAATATGAAGTGCAGAAGGAATAATGATGGAATAATTCATTGCTTAAGTGCAGAAGGAATAATGATGGACTAATTCATTGCTTTAACTGTATTAAGCCACAAAGATGAAGAGATTTTTACTTTATACACTATATGATGGAATTTTTTTATGACATCGACGATAACGGCCCGTTGTTTTTGATATATATAAATAGGGTCAGGTTAGGTTAGGTTAGGTTGATCATGGGCCAAATAATGATAAATCCAGGACATGACTCTGGTACCTTCACGCGTACTAAATCGGCCGTCCACTAAAAGACACAGGCGGCCATTTTAGTAGGGGGAAAAAGGAGGAAAAATAAAAAAAAATTGGGGGCAAAATCAAGCAAGTTTCCGGTTTCCCGAACGCCATCTAGTGATGACTGAGTCGGAATTCGAAAATAAGTGGCGGTTGTAATTCGAAAATCCTGCCATATTTGGCCCCTCATTTTTTGATAAATTTTAACGATTCTAGGAAAGTATATGTTTAATATTAAATAATTATATACATGTATATTATACTAATTATGAACTTAGTACGTATAAAAATAAGTACTTACTTTAATAACCACACTATATATGATAACTGTGAATAAATTGCTGAAAATTAGGTACAGAGTTCGTTTTTTTAATAGGTCTTTCAATTATGTCCGAGAGAATATTTTGTTTTCAACGTCACTGCGCTCAGGTTTTTTTCTGTATATTATTTTTCTTTAGTACAGTTTAAAGAAATAATTATTATTTATAGAGTCTACTGTATCTCATTCTGACTAGATGTTGCCTTTTCGATTTACTCCCAAAAACTAGTAGTTTTACCCTTCAGTAGCTTTCGATCAAATTTCGTTCGATCAAATGGGACCCGTTCGATCATATGGGACCCGTTCGATCATTTAAGAGTCGATCAAATAGACTCAAACCATTAATACACCTTCTTTTATTCAAAGTAGGCGGCTTCTTAAAATATTTTATAATTTAATACCGAACTAGTATACAGGGTGTTGCAAAAGGTTATGCAAATATTTTAAGGAGCTGTAGGGGGTGAGTTGAGAAGTATGCCTGTTTTTTATCCCATTTTCCTACGATGAGTTAAAAGAGCGCCAGAGAGCTTCAAAGTGTGCCCAACAAGCCCCTGGAAGTAGGCTGCAACAAGCGCAAAACCAAAATGTTAAATCGTTGTTTCACTGCATACAATAATTTGTAACCGATGATTTCCCACTCATAGCTCATCAACAAAATTGATGCCTTCGAATAAAATATTCTTTTGGAATTTACTACTAAGTTTCTCCCTAGTTTGGCTAAGATCTTAAGTGTAGAATGTCAGGGAAAACAGGAAAATCAGGGAAAAGTCAGGGAATTTAAAAATGGGCCTAAAAAGTTAGGGAATTTTAAGATTTTATAAAAATTCAGGTAAAAGTGAGGGAATTCAATTTTCTCTTGACACTGTTTGAAGATAATTTTACTCTAGATCTATGACAAATTCTATGATTATTATTTATATCCTTAAAAGTTTGGCTGAAGTATACGTCCATTTAAATTTATTAATTTCTGATAAAAGTAATACATAGCATTAAAACTTTGGTCTTAAAAAGTCAGGGAAAACTAAAGTGTTCAGGGAAAATCTCTTAAAGTGTTCAGGGAAAATCTCTTAAAGTGTTCAGGGAAAATCTCTTAAAGTGTTCAGGGAAAATCTCTTAAAGTGTTCAGGGAAAATCTCTTAAAGTGTTCAGGGAAAATCTCTTAAAGTGTTCAGGGAAAATCTCTTAAAGTGTTCAGGGAAAATCTCTTAAAGTGTTCAGGGAAAATCTATTAAAGTGTTCAGGGAAAATCTATTAAAGTGTTCAGGGAAAATCTATTAAAGGGTTCAGGGAAAATCTATTAAAGGGTTCAGGGAAAATCTATTAAAGTGTTCAGGGTTAATCTATTAAAGTGTTCAGGGATAATCTATTAAAGTGGTCAGGGAAAATCTATTAAAGTGGTCAGGGAAAATCTATTAAAGTGGTCAGGGAAAATCTATTAAAGTGGTCAGGGAAAATCTATTAAAGTGGTCAGGGAAAATCTATTAAAGTGGTCAGGGAAAATCTATTAAAGTGGTCAGGGAAAATCTATTAAAGTGGTCAGGGAAAATTTCCTAAAGTGGTCAGGGAAAACGGGGAATAGTCAGGAAATTTAAATCTGTAAATTTTGTGGCAACCCTGTATTCTTTCGCGCCAGTTTTTTCACACATCTCGCCACGTCCACCATTAAACTAAGATCGATCTTCACGATAAATACTTTCTTGGCGAAATAGCTGTATTCAACTAAATACTAGTTAATGAAGAGTTTTATCGAGAGATGGCTAGGTTGTGTCTCCAGCCTATTTCTCTAGTTTCCGTGTTGGCTTCTTTTTATTGAGAAATGGGAGAGAATTTCGGGTCGACACGAGCGAGAACTGACTTTTTTTGTGGGATGAGGTCTTCTTCGGAGCGCTGGCCATCGATCAAGCCTTGATTGCCAGCCACGGACCTCAAGCCTTACACTTCCGTCTCTCTTCGGTGGGGGAGAGCTGGAACCTTGATGTCCACTTCACTGACAATTGGCCCTTTCTCGGCCTAATGGTTTTAACTGGGTGACCCGTAAACGAAGACGGATTGTTTAAGAATCTGCCGCGCGATCTACCATCTCAGACAGACGTTGTTTCTATACTCTCAGGTCATTCGACAAATCTTAGTCGTGCCCTATTTAACCTGTTGCCATGGCGATTTACATTAATTTTTCACAATTTTCAGGTGATTTCAAAAGTTATTTTTATAAATTCAGCTACGCATGTCGAACTTGGTTTTATGTTGCTTTTACGCCACGATGTCTTAGCTTTATTAGAAAAGTTTTGACACGCGTGGTTTGCGTGAAAATGCGAGGTTTCTCGCGCCCTTAGCGCGCGCTCGTAATATTACCAAAGTTAAAGTTGTGACGTAATAACTACATTTAAACAAGAAGGCCACGTTAATTTATAAAAACACCTATTGAATTATCGTAATGATTCCTTGATTTTAGTTGATTTATCGAAAAGTGTGCGTGATTTAATTGAATTATTAAATATGAAAAATATTTGTTGTTCAGTTAATTTAGAAAATTTATAAATTTTTTCCGTGATTTCAATTGATTTTGTTTGTGAATTGTAGTGATTTACCACCGGTCTTAAATCGACATAGAGAAATTAGGTACAAATTTAACGGGCACGTGCAACCTGTGTTCTCGCAAGCTTATCTCCATAGACCTACAGCTAATTCTAGTCTTAACTCGCCCACTCTCATTATTTTACCGGGACGTACCTGGGCCCGCTCTCGACAGTTCACTATATGGTGTACAAACTGTACACCCTTCCCTTCTTTCTACCCTTACCCTAGTCCGAGCGTATCCTGTCACCTGTGTAAAGACTTTGTTTAGCTTCAAAATGTGGCCGCATTATGGTTATTTTTAAGTAGGCACCTAGTATAGGTGGGGTGGCGGAGTGGTTAGCACTTTCGCTTCGCAGCAAGAGGAGCCGGGTTCGATCCCATCAGCTTGTGGCACTGAGTGAAAACTCGGAACCACTCCTTCTGCGTTGAGTTTGCAAGTTTTCTCTCCACTGGTTTAAGGAGTTTTCCCCTGAGTTCTTCGGTTTCCCCTTCCATAAAAACTTGTTGAGGTTAACAGTAATAGTTCGAGTTAGTGTAGGGAGCTGTTGGCTCGCGTGGCATGTAGGGCTTTCCACCACCCTCCTACGCATTGTAACCCGACCACCTGAATTAATGGCTTTAAAAGTCGCTTGATGACTTGAGCCTAAGGTGGTGCCTTGGGTTTAAGCCCAGCTGATTATTATTATTATTATTATTATTATTATTATTATTATTATTATTATTATTATTATTATTATTATTATTAATACTACTTATGGTGGCATTTCCAGAAGGTTTTTTTTTGTATGTAGCTAAGGTGCACTTTTTTCTAATATCGAGCATACCACTTGTAAATAGTGGTAAATATTGTTTTTTATTGTATAACCAAGAATGTATTTATTTATACTCAGGGAGAATGAATATGTCGAGATTATTTTTAGCGTTTCTCCAATTCCACCCGTTGGGCCCCCCGGTATGCTCCTCCGCTTTAATAAAATCAAATATTACTGCAATCTCATTGGTTCTTAAAAATTACGTTTTTCGACGCGATTAACGCTGCTGCGATTACGCAAAAAATAAGACCGCCTCCTCTTCCCCCCCCCCCCCTTAGCGTAACGGGGTTAGGGCCTCAACGTGTCCGTCGATAGTCTCGACATATTCATTCTCCCTGTGTATAAATAAATACATTCTTGGTATAACAATGTGTGAAATCATGAAATCAAGAATATATCAAGATTATAACTTTTTAGAAGTTCTTAAACGTTATTTTCATTCCTCGATAAGTCTGTTCTAAATCTTAAAGGTGTTATCTCCATAAATGTAGGTTTATATTGTAAATAATTCATGAAAATATATCATTTACCATTATCTACCATTATCTACCATTATTTACCATTTTTCCCATTTTTTACCATAACGCTAATTACCATTATTTACCCTACCATTGAGAAATCGTTTTTACATATTACACTAAAGTTTTTTTTTATTTTTCACCGATAAATTATATTTAAAATCTGACCCAAAAGGTAGAAAGCAATGTAACAGCAGGATATAGGATGATTGTAGGAACATGGGATGAATTGCTCAAAATCACCTCCTATAATCACTTCTAGGCGAGTAACGTAGTCAGACGAAATGGAGGAAATGGCGGTGCCCACGCTTTAGCGCCAAACAGTCTATTATCCCGCTTACATTTCCGCGTGAGTTATTTCGGAGAGAAGGACCAAATGCTTTTAAGTTAAATCCTTTTATCTCTCCAGCGGCTAATCTTGGTTTTCAATGTTTTAAAAGCCTTGATACACTTTTACGAAGACTCTTCTATAATTAGGTAGAAGCTCCTTTTAACCGTGCTACTCCGTTTGTAGACGATTTTAAAATACCCCAAGATAACGCCATCAGATTTGAAACGCTTAATTTCTAAACTATTTAATACCATGTTCGCACGGAGAAGCTAGGGTAACCTAGGAGGGTCAAATAACCCTCCTAGGTGAGAATTTTTACAGTCCGAACGCTCGGCGAAAAGACGGACGTTTTAATCATGATTATATTGATTAAATCCGATTTAATCAGGATTAAAGATAATATCGTGATTAGAGCACCAGAAAATTGAAATAGCTGTGTGTTGTAAAATCGGTGCAGAAAAAGAACGTGCGAACGGTTTCCGGAGTTTCAAAATTCTGGGAAAACGGAGAGAAAAATTCCTCGTCCGAACGGTCACCGCTATTCACCTGGGAGGGTGAGCTAACCGCCCTAGGTTACCCTAGCTTCTCCGTGCGAACATGGTATAATATTGCAAAAAATATTTATTATTTCGCGTTTCTTTTATTCCGAATTTCGTCTTAGTTAGCTTTATAGTTTTAGCAATCGACATAAAGAAATTATGCGTGCTGGCAGGAATCCATACCTCTATTTGGACGTCACTATGTTAACTTAACAAACAACAACGCGAGAGGGGATTTTTTATCTCGTAGGCGGGGCCAAAGCCGTTAGAGTGATCTTACCATACGCGATACGGCAGGATAAGCATTCCAATTTGAAGTATGGATATTAAACGTTATTTGAGAAATCCCAAACCGATTTTCGGATTTTACAATTGAAATCAACTTGAAAGGTCTATTTCAAGATTTCTAAGATAGTTTTTCCGTTAACTTCTTAACTAACGTGGAAATGGTTTTCAAGGTAGTATCAAAAAGTTTTAAAAATCCCTGGTGAGTAAACCCCAATTGTCGGCGCACCTTCTCGACCTTTTCTTCGAGATCAATTCTTTCCTGTCTCAGCTTGGAGGTCCGGCCTGGGGCTAGATCGAGTTGTTTAGTGGTAGAGGCTCTCGAGAGTGGCCGGGTGTAGTGGCGCCCCGGGGGCTGCGGAGATACTTCGCTCCCCGGGACGCCGCCAGGGGGGCTCTCCAATTATATTGATTCCCGGCGACTTTTCTGTTGACACAACCCCTCCGCTCACCCCTATCCAAGAGCCCATCTCACAGCGGCGATGGGCATTTTTTTCAAATACACCCGTGGCTCGCGATTCGCTCGTCTTGAGCTGATATACTTGCCAGTGGCCACTTCGGAAACAATTTAAAAATATTTCCAATTATTTCATAATATTTATTTTTTATTTTCTGATATATCTAATATTTCTCTGTATTAATTCACTTAATTTCTTAAGATTTTTAATACTTAATATCTCATATTTCTTAGATTTCAAAATTTTAAAGAAATATTTCGAGTCCTCTCTACTTGTACGCCAGATTTATGATTTCAAAATATTTCTAATCATTCCATTGTATTTCTATAATTTAGGATATCTCCATATTTCACGAAATTTTCGATATTTCAAATTTTTTTATATTTAGCAAAGGAAATAATCTTATTACGCTAATAAAAATAATTCCACATAATTACTCAGATAAATAATGAAAAAATCTTACTATTTAGTTGAGATTGTTGCTTTGTAAAGTAATTATCGCATAATAATTTTAATAAATGTCCCTATTTAAAAGAATAAACACCGTTTTTTCAGTTCAAAGAACTGGTTTTTGTATAATAATTATGTTTCTCATAAGCGTCAGCTTCCATATCTACCGTCCAGTGATATTTTTACTGAGAGCCATTTCTAGAATGACCCCGCATTATACAGACTAAACTCATTAGCTCGCCATCACGCACTTTTTAATTACCTCGTTGTCATAATGAGCGCTTGCATGCCAAAGCGTAACACCGGCACATTATTATTTGTTTTTACCTTGCGTATTTTTCTCGCTAGAGGCGCTAATAATTTGGAGTTGGACGTCAGTTCCACTTAACACAACTCATAGTGATCAGTAATTATTCGGACTCACTCAACACTTCATAATATTATTATTAATAATAATCAGCTAGGCTAATACCCAAGTCACCACCTTAGGCCTAAGTCGCCAGTCCTAGCGACTTTTAATGCCTTTAAACAGTTGGCCGGGTTAGAATGCGTAGGAGGGTGGTGGCAAGCCCTTCATGCCACCGCTAACACGCGTTAAAATTTGTTTTTTTTTAACGTATCTAGCCCAAATCATCCCTGTTTTATTCGTTGATCCCCGAGGGGGAGTTCACTCCAATGATTATTAGGACACTCGTATGATTAAATCATGATTAGATTAGATTAAAATTAAATCTGTAGCTTTGACTGTACAAAGATTAAAAATGATTAAATCATGATTAAATTTTTAATCATTATTATTATGACACCCTCGTATGATTAAATCATGATTAGATTAAAATTAAATCTGTCGCTTTGGCTGTACAAAGATTAAAAATTATTAAATCATGATTAAATTTTTACACAAAGTGATCTGCCCCTCGTTAATTCCTCAGAAATATGGAAGTTCATAATCCCTTTAAAGGCCGACTACATAGATCTTCGGTTTACTCTGTCTCAATTGCTATCTCGCCTATTGTTGTTAGAGGGAAGGGGTTCGAAGTTTTTTTTGCGAAACAATTAATTAATAAAACACCTATAATAATAATAATCAGCTAGGCTAATACCCAAGGCACCACCTTAGGCCTAAGTCATCATGCGACTTTTGAAGCCCTTAATTCAGGTGGCCGGGTTACAATGCGTAGGAGGGTGGTGGAAAGCCCTGCATGCCACGAGATCGAGCCAACAGCTCCCTACACTAACTATTACCGTTAACCCAGACAAGTTTTTATGGAAGGGGAAACCGAAGAACTCGGGGGAAAACCCCTAAACCAACACCTATTTTGGGTCATGGTGCAAAAGTACATGATATAATTAATAAAAAAAGTACACCCGTGGTATAATGAAACTTGAATACGGGTGTAACAGGTACCATTAATAAAGTAAGAGTATTTTACACCCGTATTTAAGTGTTATTATACCGACTCGTTTTCTCTTTTATAAATTATACCACGAAAAATGATACCTTTTATACTTATAGACTTATTAGTTTTACCATAAGTGTATAATATTGCATCATAAGTCTGACACTTCTTATTCTTCACATTCAAAAGTTTAACTGAGAGCTAATCACAAGACAGACTGTATTACGGGCTTCGTCTCCGTTTGGGTCCGCTTGCCGTAGCGTCACACGTAGCCTTTGCCAGCGCCTCGCTAGAGGGAGATTTTCTTCTGGTAATGACGTCGCTCCGTTACTAGCTAGTAAATTTTTTCCCAAAGAGACAAACTTATGGAACAAAATTATAGACTTTTGGGCAATTATTTCCACCGACACTCGGAACTTAATTTAATAGACTTATGTCGTTAGGTATAGTAGTATCTGGGCAATCTGGGCTTGGTATTTGGTTCTACCCTGGGCGTTGATTATGTTTTTATACGCGCTGTTGTGTTCGAGGATAATTCTATACTTTGTCCGTCGGCAGTTCCTCCCGCTGAAAGACTTCCTCTGCGCGCCCGATTCCTGATAAGAAAGATGGAGTCAATTAGTTTCTACGCTATTTTCCAGCATCCCTTCGCAGCCGCCGGGACATCTTTCTTCGATCGGCATCCCCCTGTCCCTTCCCCCGTCATCCCTTCCCCCTTCCTTCCCCCACAGTCCTGTAATCTTTGACCCAGTTCTCTCCCCTCCCCCATACTTGGCGTTTCTTGGGAAATGTATAGTCTGTCTGCGGCAATATATACGTGTATTGCAAAGCGTTAAAGGCACATTATATTCAACGGCGCTTAAAAGCTCCCTCACTCCCTCTTTTAGCTCCACCCCCCCCTAAGTAACTAAAGCACTATCACTGGATATAATATTTTCGGTTGGTCGATGGCCAGATTAGTCTGTCTAGCCCAAAGAATAGTCCAACTAAACTGGACGGTTTCACTTCGGGAAATGGCAACCGGGCATCTAGTTTTAACAAGAAGGTATTATACTCCGCGGCAGCGGAGTATATTTAGAGCTCATCTTTTTCCCCTATTTCCACCTCTGCTGCGCGTATATTGGCAATTTACCGGTTTGGTCGTGGAAGACGTCAACTCAACTTGAGTGACTTTTAGGCCTTTTTTGGGTCGCGCTCTAACCTCAACCACTTCTCATATTTAAATTCTGTAAACGGATTTAAAATCAGCGTGTTTCACTTCATAGGCCCGTCTTTTCACGATTTATAATTTAATCAATAACGCCGAGAAAATATAAGTTTTTGAAGCCAGGAAATTACGGTTTCGAGGCATCCATTTTCCCTATTAAGTTTCAGATTGGCGCGCATGCGCAACGGGAACGGGTGGAAGTCGGAAAAAAGTTGCCAACTTGCCGACAAGGCTTCGTTTTGACAGCGGGTTTAATGCCGCCGCTGCCGCGTGCCCGGCTGCCCGCGTGCCGTGAAATGTTAATTTTCATATTCTAACATGTTCAGTGGTGTAGTCCTAAGAAAAAAGAACCGGGGCGCTACCTGGGTACGGCCAACTTCGATTTCGCACGTAATCGAAGTTGGCGCTACAGGAGAGTCGGTAGCAGCTAAGACGTTGAATACGCATATTTTTGATTGCCTTAGTAGTGATGTTGTTGAAGCAGTAATGAATGTACACAATGTATGCATAATGGGTGACTTCAATGGTCACATATCAGAGTATGGGACAGAGAATTTAATTGGTCGTCAACTGAAGCAGTTTGCTGAAGAGTTTGGGTTGACAATTGGTAATCTATCTCCTACCTGTAAGGAAAGATATACTTGGCAAAATTCGAGAGTTCAAACTACAGTGGTTTATATTTTATATAATGAGGCCTTGGAGGATTTTGTTACAAAATTAGAGATTGATGAAGCTGGCTCAAAAAGCGTGACAAGTGATCATAACAGCATACTACTAGAGGCAGATTTTCACATCGACAGTCCCTAGCCAAAGAGGATAGAAGTGAGGTTATTCTAGGACACTGGACATCCTATAAAGCCGCTAAGGAAAATGCAAAAGCTGTGATAGCAAGGGAAATTAAAATAGTCAACTTCAAAATGGAAAATGAAATTGAGAGAGCTGCCAAAGACAAAGGGCGAAAGTTCTGGGAACTTATGGATATACATGAAATCTTTGAAAAAACAGGGGCGGGCAGTGGAAAAGACTTTCAAGGGGATTAGGGCCAAGAATGGATCACTATTGTGGGACAAAAAAACTATCTCTATACGAATCATGGAGTACATTGCAGAGCTAGAGGTTGAGTTACTGTCAGGATCAGTACCAATGCCTGATAATGCCCTAAAGAGTTGTAATCTGACTACAGAATCCCCAAGTAACACCAACTAAGTATCAACCCCCGAGGATGATTTCTCCATCCAGGAATTAAATATGGTTCTGTTCACTTTGAAGACAGGGAAGGTGGCGGGAATGGATGGCGTATATGCGGAGTGTCTAAAGGCACTGGGACCCGGTGCAAGATCGACACTATGCTTCCTCTTAAATACCATTAAGAGAGGTAAAACCACACCCCAGTCTTGGCTCACTGCACGGGTATCGCTTATCTATAAAGGTAAAGGTAAAAATTCAATGAACCTAGGCTCATATCGCCCCATTGCTGTGCCCTCGGTAATCTACAAAGTGTATGCTATGCTGTTAAAGGGTCGCCTCACTGCTTTTTTGGAGAACAATCGTGTGCTCTGCGACGCTCAGGGCGGCTTTCGTCAGGACACACAGATTGGAGACCATTTATTCGTCATCACACAGCGAATTGATCTAACTAAAAAAATGTCTACCCAGCTGGAAATTGCATTTCTGGATCTAAGGAAAGCTTATGACAGCGTTGACCGTCACAAATTGTGGGAATGTCAGAATTCCAAGGCAGTTCCGGATACACTGAAATCAGAAATTGAGGCGCTGTACACGGAGTGCAGGTATACTTACCACCTAAATGGAACGGAAACTGAAGAAATTGAGAGCCGCGTTGACCTACGGCAAGAATGTCCGCTGTCCGCCACGCTGTTCAGTGTATTTCGATGATTTGGATCACGTGCTTATGGACGCTGGCTGCGGTGCTACGCTTCGGGGGTCCATGGACCACCGGTCTGATTTGGTTGTGTCATGCCTGTTTTATGCAGATGATATTGTACTGCTTTCAAACAAGCACTCCGATCTACGGCCACTGCTTGACGTATGCTCTGATTTTGCCAGGAATAGAAATTTGGTCTTCAGCATGGAGAAATCAAATACAATGAGCCTTTACGCGGATAAAAATGACCCCCAGCCCTATGTCCTCAACGGAAAATGTATGCCACAGGTGACTCGTTATACATACCTAGGGATAACTATTAGTAGCAATGACCATTACCTAACAACCATGGAGGAGACAGTGGCTAGTAAAAGCAATAAGAGGCGTTGGGCGGTCCGTAATCTCTAAGAACATTCCTACAAGAAATACTCCGTAGGCCGCACACTCTGGAAGAGTGTAGCGGTTCCAACCATAACATATGGCAATGAAGTAGTATGCTACTAGGCAAAGACTAGAAACATACTAGAGCGATCTCAAAGATTGGTAGGCAAAACAGCACTGAATGCAGGCCCATTTGCAGCTAATACTGCTGTGGACGGAGAAATGGGATGAAATACAATGGCTACAAGAGAGGCTCTTAGCGAGATTAAGTACCTGGGAAGGCTCAAATTTATGCACCTAAGTCATTTAGCTTGTAAAATGTATACGTATATCCGTGCAGGTGGACTGAGTACGGAGTGGACGCGTGCCATTGAACGTATTGACCGTCAATTTTGTGGGGGATCAAAGAGAGACCGGGCGAGTTCCTATAAGGAATGGGTGCAAAAGTAGGTAAAGAAACGGGCGCTAGTACTCTGGAAAACACAAGTTGGTGGAAAGGAAAGCTTGTGCCATTATAAAGTCAAAAAGCAGCTACAATGGTTCATGGGGAAGTGGCCTCGTCTTCCAAGCCCGTACTGGGGCTCTCCTTACCAGCAAACGTCAGGTAGAGCATTTGAATCAGGAACATTTTTAGATCGCTTTCTCAACTGCGAATACGGTTGAAAAGTCTGAAAAACTAATAAATATCAGGGAAATAATGTTTTGACCAACAAAATAATAATAAAACTTGAAAATCAATGACATCCATTTTTTTTTATGGCGGAATAATCTGATCTTGGTCAAGTTTATAGCCCTCCACCTCTAGCGGCTCCTGGTGGGGTCTACTAATCCCGAAAGTAATTTATCGAATTAGTTTACTTTTATGACATAAAATAAAAATAAAAATATTTATTTTAAATAATTTGCATTATTATATTTTGTTAATTTAGTTAACTAATATTTTGAATCACCTAGATGGCGCTCGCGTGCAAGAACTATAAAAGCGGTTTTCGTGGTCCAGGCTGACGTCTACAGGATACCTGGAAATTCGATAATGGTCACAGATTTAGAGAAATGGGCTCACCTCGTAATTACATCCGTACAGTGGCGGCCTAAGGGGAGGGGGCGGCGGGGGTAGTCCGCCCCGGGTACCAGGGCAGCAGGGCGTGCCATCGGAGAAGCTCGAGGGGGGGGGGGGCGCAAATCAGAACGATTAAACTTGAAGAAGACGGACCCGTGAAAACTTCTGCACGGTCCTGGGGGGTGTCACAACACTGCCGCCGCCCCGAGGACCCAGCCTTCTTAAGCCGCCACTGCATCCGTAGCGAACACTCAATGAAAACATTTAAAGTTAATTTGTATATCTTTTAAGTCAAAAAATAATCTTAATATGAAAGAAAAATACGATTATAAATGGGCCACAAAATTTGTAGCCTACCTTTGGAAATTCCTAGCACCACAACTGTCGCAAGCTATGTTTACGTTGTGCGATTAAAAATCAGAAGAACCTACGCTACTATGTGTGTGAGGATGGTAACAGAAGCTAGTGTTATGTACCTTAAATCGTTATTTAAATTTGAAATATTGCTGCCGAGTTTATCCGAAGCTAGTGCTAACTAGCTCTAGCTACGTTAAAAAAATTAGTAACCCGTGTTAGCCGATGGTTTTTCGATATAGAATATACTCCCTTTAAGGTGGCTTCTATTTTTTCAAAGTTGACGTCAAAGTATTGGACAGGTCAACTTCAAAAATCTCCGTTAGGCCTAATACAATTTTATTTTGCGCTCGATTCGCAGCGTTTTTACTCTTTTGATCACCAGTCTTATTTCTGGCATCGCCTTAAGCCTAAATCGCATGGTGGCAAAAACCATATAAAGAGTAGTTTGCACGTCCAGACTAAGCGAACTGCTGAAACAGTTTTATTGAACTGATATTCGAACTTTTTAGGATCTCTCTTTCGAAGGGATGTTTTTGGTGTTGCGTTTATATCGCTTTTACCAGCAGTAATGTCCCTCTCGGATCCTTTGGAATTATTGTCAGGCTACTAGTCTATAAAGTAAACGCGATCTCCCGGCAAAACCCGACTTGAAAAATCCTCTTCATAAGTTATTTATTAAACCATAAGTAACGTAATATACATAAGTATAACATTGATAGATATTCTGTTTCAGAATGATTGCATAATCAAAATTTCGCAATAGTAAAATCCTTACTTTCAGTAACGGACCGAGTATTCATATAATAGCCAATTTTATGTTCCGATTCAATAGTCCATCCTAATTTTCCCAAAGTAAGCATTATTTTTACATTAAATATTGCTTAAGCCTTGGTTGATCCGGTACGCATTGTAACCCGGCCACCTGAATTAATGGCTTTAAAAGTCGCATGATGACGTAGTCCTAAGGTGGTACGTTGGGTATTAGCCTAGCCTAACTGACTTTTCGGTCGTTCCTAACTGGCAGTTCCAAAGACCAGTAACGATTAGCTTGATGTGTTCAGTGCATAGTCGAAACGGACTATCATTATAAAATTAGCGTTAGAAGAATAGCAAGGGGTCGGCCTTTGGCCAAAATCCCTTTAAAAATTTGGATAAAAATTTACAAATCGAAAATTTTAGCTTTGCCTTCCCATAGGCTTTATATGGGAAAACCTTCAAAGAAAATCGTGAATTTTATTAAAAATCCGAAATCCCGTTGCCCAAAATGCATATGTCTTACCCATCATATATTTATTACGTCTATTACGTTACTTTCTTTAAGACTCATTTCGGTTCCAACAGAGGTTAAAAGTAAAAATTAATGACTTCCTTTAAATTCCTTTATTTTCACCTATTTTCCTATATTTTGCTATAGTTTCACGATCTTTTGAAAATGATATTATTTTTAAGTACCTGTCATAGAACATGTAGTAAAAAATCTGCCACACAGCTACAATAGAAGCCTCTTCCTCCTAGCACTCTTGATTTTACCCCTTTGATTAAAACCGCGGCTCAGCACTGGCATAGGTAGATAGAGAGAACTAATACCAATCGAATGACACCTGAATTAAATTGATATCGAGTGCCGTTGAAGACAATTCGTCGATTCCCGGCGACCTATACGCCATAATTTCCAATCGGGGGACGAAATATCCCCCTTTGATTAAAAACCGCGGCTCAGCACTGGCATAGGTAGATAGAGTGAATATAGCCTCTTTCCTCTACACTAGAGGAAGATACAAAGAAACGAGAAGAAATTAATATTTATTTAATATTTCTTAAGGGCAGTATACTGTAGATCAATTCACCAATTGCTCAGAGGGTTAACGCATTTAAAGCGAGTCCTTTAGAGGTTCAATTTTAACGCGTTTTTATACTAGATGGCGCTAATTTAAACTTTTTGGCGGGAAGGTGATAAATACTGAATTATTACCAAAATAAAAAAAACAACTTCTAACACTATTTTAAGTGACGTTTTATGTTAAATTAAATCTATAAAAGAAAGTTCAACTCTTGAATAAATATCGCGGTTTTTGAATAATTTCTACGTTTCAGACTGCTGGCGCCATCTGGTAAGACTCGGGGTATTTAAAAAGCGTACTCTAATGGCGCTTCTCCTAAATGTGTATCGGTCTATTCGGTTTTATATCGCTTTTAATGGTGGCTTCCTTTCGCGGCTGGTACGGATAATCCGATTTAGAAGGCGAACAATGAAAGGCGAAAAATATATCTACTATCTGTTCTTTTTTCCCGTCAATTTTCTTTTGTCGCTGGCGGTCTGGAGTCGATCCAGATATTTTTATTTGCGGTTTCTTTGTGTTGGATGAAAGGACGAATCGTCAGTTTATTATCGACTTTCTTCTTTTTTAGGCCACCGGTTTTATCTTAATCCCTTTTTACGGATTACGGGCAACTGCGAAATGAGAAAACATCTCAATTCGTCTTTCGTTATTCTAACCATCAAGTCCGATAAAGTTGCGGAGAATATGATCCCCGGTAGACAAACCACTCCCCCTCCGTATTACCTCGTGTAGTTTTGCCCTCTAGGAAAACACACCCAACCGTGGAGCTAACCACAGGCCTGATACTGACAAGGAGACATCCCGAAGTGTAACCCACCGATTTTGTTCAAACTCGGTGAATTTGATCGAAAACGATTGTAATCGGTCAAATCCCATGTTATTTTCAATTAAAAAATTTCCATTTGTTGTTAAAAACATTTTTCGTTGCCATGGCAAAACGGTTGCCCATTGTATAAATTCCATTTAGGATTTTTCAAGTTACATGAAAGTCTACCAATGCCCCGAGTTTGAACAAAATCGGTGGGTTACACTTCGGGATGTCTCCTTGTGAGTCACTTTTTAAAAATCACCTTTTTAAAAATCTGTCACTAAAAGTCACTTTTCTTAAAATTAGTTACTATTTATAACTTTTTTCGAATTTTTAGATTTCCTTAGCAGTGAACGTTAGAAAACTGTCTTACAACCCTTTTTTACCAATTATGTAAAAAAAAAAAATTTTATTTTAATTTTTGAAAAGCCTGCTGCTGTACTTGAGAAGCTTCGGGAGAGGGGTGAAATAAAAAGTACTTCTGCTATCAGTGGCGTAACTAGGAACTCCGCCCCCCCCCGCGAAAAACGACTCTGAGCCCTTTTAAATAGCACCGAGTTTAATCATAAACGTTTGCCCCCCCCCGTGCCGCGGGGTCTTCGGGGGTGCTATTTACGCCACTGTCTGCTCATTTGATTTCGCGGGTATTCCGTATAAAGCCTTGTAAGGCGTATAGCTAGTTACTATTTTGGTTGTGTGTAACTAGTCAAAAAACGCCATAAAACAGTATTTTGATTTTCATTTTTGGTAGATTTTCAGTCCCTATTTGGTCACTTTTCGGTCACTTTTTAAAAAATTTTAGTGACTAAACTCACTAATAGGCGATACTATAAAGTAAATTTGGTCTTAACCAACTTGTTAAAATGGGAAAACAAAATCACGTGACTACCTTTTCACAGCCAACTTCGATTCGGTAACTCGTGTTCATAGTTGACCGTGTGACGTTAAAGAAAAAAATATTCCTTCCAAATACTGCAGACAGCTAATTAACTTACTCTTTTCTATTACAAAATGTTTTAAATAATAATAATAAATAGATAATTTAAACGAATAGATCAAAATTTAAACCACCATTAGCAAAATAAAATGAATAATAGTTCGTATTTCATAGGATAGATGGCGCTGCAGATCTCCACAAAGTCACGTGACTACCATCTTTTCAGCCCCCTTGGACTTTATAGTTTCGCCTATTCTACTGTGTAAGTGAGTATCAAGCCTGTTTAACCATAGTTTACAAGCGTATGAAACAGAGTACAGCCTTTGGTAATGCTAAATCTGTAATCGGTTACGTAATCAATTTAGGACAGTCAAAGCTACGGACACTCGAACCGAACAAAAGTGACTAACGCTAAACGAAGTTACTAGCCTAAAATTAGAAATATCTCAAAAAGGTAATAATGGTGGAAATCTGTAAGATAATGCTTATCTATGCCTTGGCAAACGAAATTTCCACGCTAACGCACTGTGGGGCGTTCTTTACCCGTCTCGAAAATTCATAACTGTTGTAAATTTGAAAACCGATGTAGCGCGACTCACAAATAGCTTACTTACCGGAAAACAAACCTTTCTTTGGAAGCTTTTAATTTTGCACTGTTCTTAAAATATTTGTTTAAAATTAAGGGAGTAATGATCATTATGGACGTTTATAGGTAGGCAATATATTTTCTTTGCACCCCATTAATATGCCAATTAATCAGTTTATTTAGAAATTATTTTTAGGAGATGTTACAAAATTGAGGGCTAAGTCATAAATGACTTATAAGCCCTTTTTTATACATCTTTTATAAATAAACAATTTTTGTGTGGAAATAAAGTACGAACCAATGTGTTAAAAGAACAACGATAAAGCCGTTAGTTATTTAATACTTAAAATAACATTTATGGAATTAAACTTTATTTTCCTTTATTCGTTTAAGATAAATGTTTTAATTTGACGCTTGAAAGCGACTTGTTTTACATTTATATCAGGGTTCATACAGACCTGGAAAACCTTGAAAACCTGGAAATATCTGGGAAATTCCAATTATTAGTAAAACCCAGGGAAATCAGGGAAATTTATGAGGGTTCAGAAAGTTTGCCCCAAGGAATACAAATTTACATCAATACTAGGGATGAACCGATGTATTGGCCTATTTTTCTAACATCGAGATCGGCCAATATCTACTTAAACGAAGCTGATATTGGCCGCTATCGGTATAAAAAAAATATTTTTGTGATAGAAAATATGTATCACGTAAAATGAAAAGAAACCTATTCGGATATGCTCTAAGAAACCTTTTTTAATGGAAAATTATATTAAAATGGTATGACAGTGTACTGAACCGTCTTTTACAATGATTTTATCACATACGCTACTGTTATGATAGATAATTTTGTCAATATCGGTCGATATATCGGCTGTACCCATATCGGTGAATCCCTAATCAATAAGGTTTTTCTTATTAAAGATTGGACTTTATTTCTACTTTTATATTATAATATTGAACCAATTTAACTTAAATGACAACCAAGAAACGAGTTACCCTGTAAATCTTAGTTTTATTTTATCCTGTACCTGGAAAAGTCAGGGAAATATTCGTTAGAAAACCTCAATATATCAGGGAAATCGGGTTGCCAATAGCTGTATGAACTATTTATATCTTATTATCTCGAGAATCTTAATCAGTTTAACACCATTATACATTAGCCAGCTAATTTTTTAACGAATTTTACATTGCGGGAATTTGAAATTGATCTCACCGATCACAATGTAGTCAATACAATGAACCGTTCATATTAAAAAGGCTTAAGGCATTCTTGCAGAACGCTGTAGGATAATTGTAAGGACATAAAGGGAATTTTCGAAACTGACGCAGATTCCAGACCTATGCAATTAGAAGTCAGCCAATTACCGAACCAAATTAACTTTGACAGGAATCCATACCTCTACTTGGAATGTTTATCGCGGCAGATTTTCGTCTCGATGTGGCTGACGGTTTTTTGACGTCACTATGTTAACTTAACAAACAACAACGTGAGAGGGGAGCGCGCGCAGAGGGGATTTTTTTTATCTCGTAGGCGGGGCCAAAGCCGTCAGAGTGATCTTACCACACGCGATACGGCAGGATAAGCATTCCAAGTTGAGGTATGGATTCCTGACTTTCAACATACCCGATAAGTATTTGAAACCCCTATTTTCCTGTAATTTCAATAGAATGTATCTTAGACATTCCTTTATTTTCCAAATAAAACTCTTATAAAATCCTTCAAATCGACTATAAATTTCCTATTTTACCATAATATTTTTGGAGGTTTTCTGTGGTCACCTGGAAATGGCCGACAAAGTATTATCTGATAACCCGAATACGTTCTTGGTATTTTTCTTCCTGACCTTCAGCCTTCAGGGTTGGGATTTATTTTTTTTAAACCCATAAACCGGTTTTGTTTTTTTTTTTGAGTTAAACCAGTTTTTTTAAGTACAGGTTTATTTTTATTTCAATCTATTTTTTTGCTTTTGGTTTAACGGTGCATACATATTTCCAATCAACCAAAATTTAATATAAGTATTATTACAAGTCTCACGTGACCCGAACAAAAGTTTTAGTTTCATTTTTGATTTTGTATAAATTCAGGGTGACCAGGAAAATGCCTCGCAATTGTTTTAGGAAATTTTCAAGTAAATTAAAGGAAAATATAGGGAAAACCCTAAGCAAAATTAAAGAAAAATATAGGGAAAACCCTAAGCAAAATTAAAGGAAAATATAGGGAAAACCCTAAGCAAAATTAAAGGAAAATATAGGGAAAACCCTAAGCTAAATTAAATGAAAATATAGGGAAAACCCTAAGCAAAATTAAAGGAAAATATAGGGAAAACCCTAAGCAAAATTAAAGGAAAATATAGGGAAAACCCTAAGCAAAATTAAAGGAAAATATAGGGAAAACCCTAAGCAAAATTAAAGGAAAATATATTGAAAACCCTAAGCAAAAATACGGATTTTTATCGAAAAACAGTAGATAAAAAAAAGTGAAATATAGGATAAAGAAGGGGACACAACTATATTGTATACGACGGGTTATATACCACGTCCATAGAAAACGTAAGGGGTGAATAGGAAGGTATTGAAAATATAGGAAATGTGGTCACCTTGTTTTGTTTTAGAAATGTAATCATTTCGGTAAGAAAATGTACAAACATTTTGGAATAATTTTTAGTTAATTTAAAAAACCATTGGTTTTTAAGAAAAAACTTGGTTTAAACCATGATTTAAACTATGGTTTGAAACAGTGTGGTTTAAAGCTACCAATCCTGCTGACCTTCTTCCTTGTTTGTCTGCGTGCCGAAATGATTTATACGTGTTGGTTTTGTTTACAGTATTCCAGTTGCGTCAGGACTTGGAGGACAGCAAAGACCGCGCCATGCAGCGGAAGCGTCAGCTGGAAGGGATGCTGGTCGACGGCAAAAGCTTCGAAGAGCGCCGCCGAGAAGTCGAAGGCTGGCTCAACCGCGCGGAGGCCCGCCTGGAAAGGCTGCCCGCCGTCGGGCTCACTCTCGACGTCATCGAGTCGCAACTTAAAGAACACAGGGTATGTACACGCTCCAGTGCGCATTCAGCCTAACGCAGGGTATGTACGCGCTCGAGAATGTATTCAGGCTAACGCAGGGTATGTACGCGCCCGAGAATGTATTCAGGCTAACGCAGGGTATGTACGCGCCCGAGAATGTATTCAGGCTAACGCAGGGTATGTACGCGCCCGAGAATGTATTCAGGCTAACGCAGGGTATGTACGCGCCCGAGAATGTATTCAGGCTAACGCAGGGTATGTACGTGCCCGAGAATGTATTCAGGCTAACGCAGGGTATGTACGCGCCCGAGAATGTATTCAGGCTAACGCAGGGTATGTACGCGCCCGAGAATGTATTCAGGCTAACGCAGGGTATGTACGCGCCCGAGAATGTATTCAGGCTAACGCAGGGTATGTACGCGCCCGAGAATGTATTCAGGCTAACGCAGGGTATGTACGCGCCCGAGAATGTATTCAGGCTAACGCAGGGTATGTACGCGCCCGAGAATGTATTCAGGCTAACACAGGGTATGTACACGCTCCAGAATGTATTCAGGCTAACGCTAATTCCGATAATGTTTTGGAAAATCTTTAAAAAACTCCCCTTGGAAAAAAATGAGAAATCCATTAAATCTTTGAACACTGCTAAATCTTAGAAACATATTTCGTTAGTCGTTTGCTAAACTTTTTCCTAGTGGAAGGCAAAACGCGTGAACTCTAAAACGTGTAATTGCTACCATCTTCAACTACAAATCCGGCATATAAACTTAGACCAAGAAATAAGGGACGGTACACTCAATGGAAAGCGATGTTAGATTAGAGGGACGTCTGACGCCATCGCTGTGGTGGTCACGTTCGGAAATTTACGTACACGTGACGCGAGAGTAGATATACCTCAAACCTCCGCCACCAGAGTACGCGTGGACGTCTTACTATTGGAAAGCGCGGCTTTAACATAATAATCAGCTAATCTACAGTGTTTTACGAGACCTGAAAAAAAGGGAAATTGAAAATTGGTCGGAAAAGTCAGGGAATTTAAAACTGAGCCCCAAAAGTCGGGGAAATTCGTTTCTGAAAGATGTAACCTCGGTCGCCGATTCGACGAAGCTTCAATGTGTACATCGCGTATGAGTCCTAATATTTTCTTGAAACTACCTAATTCCGTAGTTTGGTAGCAAAATCCTAGTTTTTGTGTATATAACGTAGTCCATATACTACTAACAAGGAGACTACCCGAGGTGGTTATCTCCGATTTGGTTCAAACTCGGGTGGTAAGTAGACCTTCGTGTAACTTGAAAATCCCTAAAAGGGTGGACAAAAATGGGCTTTCGTTTTGCCATGGCAACCAAAAATGTTTTTCACAACTTAAAAACTGATTTTCTCTATGGAAATTTACATGGGAAAATCAAAGATTTCATCAATTAGATACATAATTCAGATCATGGCTAAATCTAGTACATTTGGACCAATATACGTAAATTTTGGTAAATATGAGAAAATATACATATATTGGGTAAATACGAGTAATCAGTTTTTAAGTTGTGAAAAACATCTTTGGTTGCCATCGTAAAACGAAAGCCCTTTCTGGTCCACCCTTTTAGGGATTTTCAAGTTACACGAAGGTCTACTTACCACCCGAGTTTGAACCAAATCGGAGATAAACACCTCGGGTAGTCTCCCTGTAAGTCTCCGTGGTGCTCTTTGGTCTCGGTGAAAATGTTCAGATAATTTTATGAAAAATGGTCAAGGAATACCTGGAAAAATTTGTACGAACCCTGATCTAATATCCAAGAAAACGCACAGGTCTAACAAGTAAGTCAACCACGCGAGCCAACAGCTCCCTACACTTTCTATTACCGCTAACCTCAACAAGGTTTATGGGAAGGGAAATCTGAAAAGGCCGGTGGAAACCCCCTCTAACAGCAGCGAGATCAATTACAAACTGAACGCGGAAGGAGTACTTCCGAATTTCCCCTTTACAGCCTATCCTAATGTACGTCGAACAGCAATATTTTAGTAATGATTTTCACTACTCCGCCGTTTATACGCCAAATGGAGTCCAATCCCGCACTGGCTCATTTGTATTTCATTAAACTTCGTTTTCGCTGTGCTCTTATCTCTTTAATTTCGCTCTCACATTTCGGAAACTTTTATCCGCAGTTCGACGCTTATCTCAAATATAGGCCGATAATGAATAATCGAATTTAAGGGAACACCTGATTGCCAGGCGAAAACGCTGCAATGAACGCTAATATCAGAAGTAAATATATCTCTTACTAGATAAGTATTCATCTCGATAACTCACAGATGTTATTCGCTCGAAACGGGTGGTGGAGAGCCCTTCAAGTCGCGCGAGCCAACAGCTCCCTACACTCACTATTACCAAAAGTAGCATAAGACCCAAACGTGTGTCAGAACAGTATAGTAGTTTGTTGCAAAGTAAAAAAGGGAAACGAAGGGGGGTTGGAAAATACGTCATCAAAATCGAGTTACTCCAGCGCCGGGATAATAAATCGAAGAGAGATAATCGCGCCAGACTAAAGTCTAAATATAAAGTTGCTAGTACTATTCCAAATAGTAGGTTTTGTAGTCTATAGTGTGACTAGGTCTCACTAGAAATGATAATAGGCGCGAAGGTACAGCTGACACACTTTTGGGTCTTACGCTACTTTTGCTATTACCGTTAACTCCAGCAATTTTTTTATGGAAAGGGTAAACCGAATAACTCGGGGGAAAACCCCTCTTACCAGTAGGGAGAGAACTCGCGTACTCTACCCAGTGCCTAGCTGAAGCCGCGAACACTGGAATTTGGCGTTCATTGGCGTGAAAATTCGCGTTTCCTTTTTAAAGCCTAAAGGGATACTTGTCTCGTTAAGACAAATGAGCTTCCGCTAATATTGTCCGCTTTTTAGCACTGGAAACCTATTAAATAATGTTAGTCATTTCTGTTATACCCGTTTAATTCCTCGTAGACCTTTTTAAAATATAAATTCCCTTTGTAGAAAATTGCCTTTTCGTATTCACCGAGCCGTAACTCCCCGTGAACGTTCCGAAAAGCGTTTCGAGATGATTTTGGCGATCCCGGCGCAAAGCGTACGAACTGTAGGTATTTTTATTCTCGGGAAAATATCGATTATTTGCAAGTCGCGCGCATCGGGGCTCCCACGTTGAAGTTTCAACCTTGGCGGATTATTCATAGCCGTGCTGACTTTGAAGTTGTGGATCGACTTACGTTACTTCCTTTATTATTATTCTCGGCTTCCCGCGAGACTTTGAACTATGTCGTTCCGGCGTAAGTAACGTAATCTAAGAAGTATGACTCTTATATGGCATTTTAATCAAATCATTGATTGAAATCGCCTACTAGACTTCAATTTATTTATGAAAATGCTCTTCTATTATAAGTAACCGGGGTGTTCTAAATATTTGATTATTCCAAATAATTCGATCGAATACCAAACAGAATAGACCTTGAAAATGTCGCCAATACTCGTTTTTCCTTATCAAATAGTCGAATAGAAAATATTTGGTATTTCAAATAGATGGGTCATTCCATGACAAAACGACCTAGTTTTTTTTTAATTTTAACACCCGACCCCTTTCGATTTCGCCAAAATTTTGTATACAAGGTTTTTTGGGCCTAGGAAAACGATTTTGACAGTTTCATAACGATCGGTTCAGCCGTTTACGAGATACAGCATACGCGTTTTTTCAAAAGTTCGCCTTGACCCCCTAAATGTTTTCTAGTATATCTTATGACATAATTATCGCAAAGTCACATGTAAAACCTCATTTTAAAGACAATGCGCACCCTAATATGAATATTTAATCAGAGTTGTCATTTGACGTAAATGTCATTAAAATCTGGGCCTTTAAATAATTTGACCTTTGACCTTGCCCAGACACCTCAGTCGTAGGTCAACGATTTTAGCATTTTTAAAATTCCCACTATCGAATACATAATAATCACTCAAAATCTCAAAGTAATATTTGTAGTTTTCGAAATATTAATTTTTGAAATTTACCCCACCACACACAAAATGAAATACCAAAACCATTTATTTTTATAGTTTACACACCAATTAATTTTTTATTTACACAAAACAGCTTAAACTTCTTTATACATGGAAAAGGCTTTGGTAATTTTATTTTTATCGTGTTCTTTGATTTGATAGCCTTTCGAATTTGGTAAACCTACAAGAATTTCAATTGCACATAGAACATTTTCACTTGACACCCAACTGCTATCGATCCTTCTGGGCCATGTGTATTTGTCCGAAATACCAGGGGGACGCAAAAAGTTTACAAAGAAGTCTCCAAACTCTTCTGATACTTCCTCAATTAATCCAACGTAAAGTTGGCCTTTGTAGACGCTGGCTACCAAATTTCCCACTTTAAAGTTTTCAGCCTCTTGATTTCGAGTATCTGACAATTCTAAAGTCGAAACCTTAACTGTGGTTAGCGAATCGTCATTAGATAACGGAGAAACCATGATTTCATTTAACGATTTCGGAACGAATTTATGAAACCCTCGAGTTCCTTTTACTGTTATGGCTTTAGAAAACCTTTCTTTTAAAAGTTCCTTTTGTCGCTCAATTTCTTCGTTTTTAACATAGATGAACTTGATATTTTCGAAGTTTGATAGGCAGAAATTAAACATATCTGTTGGAGTCAAAATCTGTCCAGTCACTGGTCGCTGAAGACTGACTCTTGCTGTTTTACGCTTCACTGTTCCGCCAATTCCGTCACAAGGTCCCTTGCCATGAGATGTGGCAAAAAAATGCCATTCAGCGTCCAAACCAAAATCTTGTTTGTGGCAACAGAGATTAGAAAAGTTGTATTTGTTTTTATACTGTCCAGCACATCCATCCGTAAAATAAATTAGCTTTCTAACATTAGGAACATGTGTTTTTATATTTGGAATTAGATAAGTTAAAAAACTGTGAACAGTATTGGTTGTATGTGTTCTGGTATCACTGATAATACAAAAATTTAAGTGGTTAAGTTCTCCGTTTTCGACTACCCTGAAGTAGATTACGAAGGGATGCACTGTCGCTTGAGAATTGTCCCAATGGAACCCTTGTGCTTCGTCTTGAATTACGAAGGAATAGTTCTCCGCAAAATCACCGAGAACAATTACGTCACCAGGTTTTAGAGTTTTTTTGAGGTTTTTAAGATAATTAGATTGCGACTTAGATGTGTAATGATGACGCGTTAGTTCAAGTAGTTTAATGGCCAAAGAGTCGAAAAAGTTTTCAACACTCTCGCTCAAGGTCATGAGCTTTGTGCTGTCAGTTGTCACCCATTGCATGAACTTTATATTTTCAAAATCTTCTAAAAGGTTCGTTAAATATTCATTTTCAAGTAGACCATTTTTCCCAGGACAGTCCTTGCACACCCTCATCATACAATTCCTGTTTTGAGTGTCACACACGGTGAGCGCCATGAAATCGATATCACATTTTGAAGGACAAGGAGACGGTAGAGCTGATATCATTAGCTTGACATTTTGGTGATAGGTGCAGACACACACTGAATGTGTACCTGACGAACCTGCTAATACACACCAAGGTGGTCGTAGATAACAAAATGACGAAAATCCTAACGTCAAATCATGCTCTTCCTTGAATTTGTTATAGAGCTCTCTCAGGTTCAGCAGTACAAGCCTCTTTTGATGATGTTCTTTTTGACCTGTCTCGTGGTTTCTAACTGACACAAACTCCTTTTGTCCAGGTGTCATACGACTGTTATCGTCATTTTCGTAAAATTCAACGACCTTTGATTTAACGTCTTCGGTCAATATTAATCCCTTCGATTGTTTCTCTGGTAGCGAAAGAATTCCTTGACTAGATTTAAGATTCCTGCTTCGTTTGACCATGTATTCTGGTGCTCCAAATTCCTCCATTGTGCGTTGTATTCCAAATGGTGACAAGGTCAGGATCTGAAGCTTTTCGCCGTATGATGTCTTGGAGTTATTGAATTTCTCTCTCAGTTCGTTCAAAATATTCTCATATAATCGATGTTCTTCGAGCTTTCTAAAAACATCGTCCGTAACCATATTATCGTCTGTTTCATCAAGAGAAATTTCCATTGACTCTTCTAATTTGCGTTTCAATGAATTGTTCACAGCGTTTAACTTAGTCCTGCTTAGAATTGTTTTTTGGCGAGATGACAAACCTTCTGTACAAAAGTTAAAAAATATATGTATTTATATATGTATACATATATAAATTCTTTCAAATTGAATATATTTCTTACTTCTTTTAACAGGAGATTCTCCCAAGTTTATTAGAGTTTCGTTAACTGCCACTAAAGCTATAGCTTTGTCGTCTTGCGTCGCATCTCCCGATGAACAAGGTTGACTAAATGAAAAAGAATCGCTTTCTTGTGATTCTTGTGCAGTGTGAACTTCTGAAACGTCCAACTGTATTTGGAGTTCATCCTTTACTTTTTTTCCAGCAGACATAAAACACTGGATGCACAACTTATTTCCAGCGATAACTTCAATTCCTCGTAACTTTAATTTTTTGAACAAATCCAATGAAATAGTTTTTAGTCCACTCTTTCTTTCAGCGTCGTGAGTCCCAAAAGGATTCATACACTTCTTTTGACTCGTTGAATACCTTTTCATAAAAAGTTCTTCATGGTGACGACATATGTTTCTTATTTTGGACAAAGTTATAGCTGTTCGGCTGCTAAGAACTAATTTGTCATCCTCGGACAGATGGATACCAACTGTTTTCGAAAGTGTTTGCAAATGACATTTACTACTGTCTCTCCAAAACGAACAATTTCGATCCATTTCAGGGCTTTGTTCGAGAATATACAGTTAAATAAATTCTATTTCGCTACTCAATTATCGCTGTTAATATATTTAACTACTCAATTATAACTATTATATATTAAAAAGATATTAAAACATTTTTACGTTATTAAAAACGTAATCGATATGGGTTTTCTTGAGATATCTAGCACATTTCCATTTTAGGGTGCAGTAAGATACGCTACAATAATATTGAACGCCAGACTATACTACAGGTAACATGCAAAACTAAAAATAATATGTAAATAACTCAACTTAATTTAAGAATTAGTGTATTTGATATTCTAAACTCAAAATTACCAAAATAATAATATTTTTAATTTATTTAGTAGGTCAACTAGTTTCGTGTATAAAATAGCATTTTCATTAATTTGAGGGGTAAATTTCAAAAATTAATATCTCGAAAACTACAAATATTACTTTGAGATTTTGAGTGATTATTATGTATTCGATAGTGGGAATTTTAAAAATGCTAAAATCGTTGACCTACGACTGAGGTGTCTGGGCAAGGTCAAAGGTCAAATTATTTAAAGGCCCAGATTTTAATGACATTTACGTCAAATGACAACTCTGATTAAATATTCATATTAGGGTGCGCATTGTCTTTAAAATGAGGTATTACATGTGATTTTGCGATAATTATGTCTTAAGATATAGTAGAAAACATTTAGGGGGTCAAGGCGTACTTTTGAAAAAACGCGTATGCTGTATCTCGTAAACGGCTGAACCGATCGTTATGAAACTGTCAAAATCGTTTTCCTAGGCCCAAAAAACCCTGTATACAAAATTTGGGCAAAATCGAAAGGGGTCGGGTGTTCTGTGGCAGGCGTTTTGTCATGGAATGACCCAGGTTGCAAAACTGGTCGAATAACGTCGTTTTTTTATTGAGTTTTAGTTAATAAGTCTTGTCTTGTTTTGGACTATCCGAGAACACCATTTGAAGTAAATCTAAAATGAACTGTAAAACAACTTTATTTGGTATTTGATCTGTTAACTGACCGTGTTTTTAAATTTAAAAATATTTGATAAAACTTTTCGATGTTTTAAATATTTGATTTAGTATTTGACGTGGCTGTAAAACGAATATTCGATTATTTTCTAAAAAAATTGTATTTGCACACCTCTACAAGTAACTAAATAGCTATGGCATGGCAAGTGCAGCTTCGACCCTGATTTAAATAGTATTAAAAGTATATGAAATTTAGAGAAAATTTAATTTACAATTTGTAATTAATTTTATTTAATATTAATAAAAAAATTATTAAGAAAAAGTCTTTATGTTTACAAATCAATAAAATTAAAAAACAATTAAAATAAATCAAAAGGAAATTAAATCGATCTTTTAGTTTTTTGTCAAATCAAAAAATTCTGTTACCATTTTTTTTAGTCACTAACAAATAGGGTTGTTAATTTTCCGGAAAAATAAAATGCGGAAAAATTTTCCGCAAATCGGAAAAAAAAATTTAAACATAAATTACTTTTCAAGGGTTTTTAATGTTTTAAACTTTTTATCGATTTAAAATGACTAATATCAGTAAACATACTACAAAACATTAATAGTGTTACATTTCAACCAGTTTAAACTAGTCTGTAGGTTTAGTTTTACTTTTAGATTAGGAAAATTGAGGTGAAAATGCCGCTTTATTTAAATTTGCAAACAATATATTAGACAAATCATGGAATGAAAACGTTTTTAATATTTTTCGGAAAAATATGGAAAATTTTCCGGAAAAAAGGCCTCGGTAATTTTCCGGAAAATTTTCCGAGCGGGAAATTTTCCGACTTACAACACTACTAACAAATAAGTAGAAGATTTATCCAAATTCGTAACGCGGAAAGTTACTAACCTTTGTGAATTTATTTTTCTAATTAGATTGTCAAATTCAAATTCAAACCGATTATTAAGACATATTAAGCGTAAGAGTTATTTTTCAAAGCGTTTCAATTTCTACTAAGCCTTAGCCTCATACGGTAACCAAGCGAGCGGAGGAGCCTACACTTTAAGAACTTAACGACTTGGCGCTTTTTCGATATTATTGGGTCCCACGAATTGTGGGTTGCTTAATGGGCCACGATGTGCAAAAACTGGTGGCTTTACCGGGGAGGAAGGGTCCGGCTCTCGTGGTGGCGCACTGGGAGATGTTAGCCGTTGTCAAATGGTCCTATCTCCACCTCCGACTTCGGTCAGGTAGGGGCTGGGAACTGGGCTTCGGCTCAGGCTAACGGAGAGGGCCCATGGGCATACTGGCCGCCTCGGTGGAATTGGTAGCCCGCTGTGGGGCGGCGGGTATCCGGTGCCAATTTTGGCGGTTTACGATGGGTCGCAGTGTGCACTCTACCTATATAGGTAGGGTGTTGGCTGGAGATGCTAGAGCATCCACTCTCTATCCCTCGGCTGTGCGCGAAGTGGCCGACCCATTGCGGCGCCTTTCGCTGGGCTGGGCGGCTCGCGTTGAAGGTGAGACCATGTGGTCAGAAATTTATATACCGGTGCTCCAAGCGATCAAACATCCTACTACACTGGTCGTCTCATCAGAATGCCAAACGCCAGCGTCCACAAGCCCGGACAGATGACAGATCCAGCATGGGTAGTAGTACCCTACTACCGATGGTCTCACCCTCGACGCGAGCCACTCATCCCGACCAAAGGCGATCGCGGTAGTAGGGTTATCTCGCTGCCACGGCTGTTTGTGTCCGGTCTGTGGATGCTGGCGTACGGCATAATGATGAAGACCTCCGCTGATAAGGATATAATTCCAGCTGCACCGGACTGGAAATCTGATAACATGTTACGAATTGGGGTTTGTAAATGAATTAGGCCAACGAGGCATACTTACGGAACTTATTATTATTACTTATGGCTCTACGAAGGGAGAGAGCATTCCAGGCGTCTTGAGCGTTTCTGCTTTCCTCCGGGGTATATGGCAAGCGCAGATGAAAAGGCCAAAAGCTACACGCTTCTCTTCTTCACTTCAAAGAATTTCGGAAACTTTTTATTCTCACTCAAGGCCTGTTCGCACCAAAAAACATTCCCGCTTAGCCAAAAATATTTCAATAGAAATTTTTTCTTACTCATCGTTTTGATAGAATTAAAATATTACACTTGCCCACCCTCCACCCTCTTTCTAATGTAAAAAGGCATTATGAAGTCGAAGGGGTAATTGTTTTACGAATTACGATTATATGCTTTTAAGTTTTTAAATATTAGTTAGATTTTAAATATTACTATCAATTTTTAAATATTAGTCAGATTTTAAATATTACAGTCAGATTTTAAATATTACTATCAGTTTTTAATTATTACAGCTATTTTTTAAATATTACAGTCAGTGTGATGCTCAATTTTTATTGAAAGTTTAAAATTTTAAAAATTATAGTATTACTCATTCTAGGATATGCTCCCACAATCAGTCACACACTCCTACGTATCCACATACGCAATCTATTATGTTTCTGTAGAACCTTCTTTCTCACATTGACTGTTAAAATTTAACTCAAAATTCTTTATATTTTTCCCATCAGCCTTTCTCTAAGTTTCATCTTAAAGGTAGCCATGAGCCCAACCATTTACGGAAAGTATTCTTGTTCCTTCGTAACGGGCTGCGTTCAGTAACTCTTATTTTTAAGACCCTTCGCGTTATACCAGAAGTAACTGAACTGAAGTTATCAGACTGCTATACTCCCCATGTTGTAGGCGTTTTCCTTATGAAGTTACATTTTGACCTCGAATTTGAAATTTTGCCCGCTCCTAGGCCGAAAAAAAACGTTTTTGTTTTTATGAAACCATTTTTTATACATTGAAATAGCTATACCCACAATTCCCAAGTGCAATCGTAAGGAAAACGCCCTCCGATTCTGAGCGCTATTTCGATAACTTTAGTTCATTTACTTCTGGTTATACTAATTCCCATCTCTGGTCCAAGCTCATTTCATTAGTGTTATATTTTTTGTTGTAAGATTGAGTTTCGCGGGTGTAGAAATGTGTTTCCATTATAGCTTGAAATCTCTCTCTCTAAGTGTTTGCGCGCGGCACGTGTTTTCTTCGTCGTGCGCAAAAATCCGCAATTCTCTCTCTCTATACCAATCGATCGTCAATTCCTTTTGCGTGAAAGCGCCAATGGTAGACGCTCCTCTCGTCGCTTCGTTAAAAGTGCCTCTGGGCCAAAGCATGCTCACCACGTGGGAACATGTGGCAACTACCTGGTTTCGTTACCGCTTTCCAACGTTTGTCTTTTCGGATTCGCTTCTACAATTATTCTACAGCCAATAATTCTACTCTGCTCCGACTCTTCAGGTATATCCTTAACCTTGGAGCCGATCCAATCACTAGCTTTCGGTTTTGAGTTCAACATTTTCCCAATTAAAAACCATTTGAACCAAACTAGGCCGCCAGATTTAATGGCTTTAAAAGTCGCTTGATGACTTAGGCCTAAGGTAGTGCCTTGGATATTAGCCTAGCTGATTATTATTAATATTATTAGGCTGTTGCGCCAAAATTAAAAGAGATCTCCGGCCATTTGAAAAACCAGACCGTAAAAGGACCGTATTAAGAGTAGCATATATAATTAGCGAATAAGTAGATTAGTCCATTATGAAAAGGGATAATAAAGCTAAACCCTAAACAAATTTGAAGAAATTTAAAAACCTACTAATAGCTCGTACCGATAGGTCTTCGAGCGAACAAAAAGTCGCGAAACTCGGACCAAATAGATCTTCGAGTGAAAAACTAAATTAAATTAAATAAAGAGTAGCATATGCCTATAATTTCAGAAACGTATCAACATTGTGTGACAATTTATCAAGAAACTAAGCCAATTCTTTATTTTCCCCGTAGCTTCTTCAAGCGGAATTGAACCAGTGGCGAATGGCCATGGAGAGCATGATGCGAGTGGCCCACAAGATGGCGGCTGAGAACCCACACGACGACGCTTCCAGGATCCGACAGTTGGCCGACCAGGTCAATCAAAGGTTCAACAATCTCTCGCAAAGGTTTGATGATTGTTTTTAATGGGAATACAAACCGCATCCACTCCCTTATTCTCGAGTATAAAAAGAACTCGTATCGAAAACCGTTCGTGGGCCCCACTTGGCGTCTGTTCTGGATGAAACTAACCACATTGCGCTCTCGCTCTCTCTAAAAAAATCACGGTTATTCCCGGCTTAAGTTACGCTACCTCGTATAACGTTGAACCATAAGTCTATAATAATGTTCCGTAAGGGCGTCATTTAGTCGAAATATTTACTGATAGCTATGTGTGGAACTTGGACGTTGGTGCTCCTCAAAATGCAAAAACACTTCTTCCCATCCCTCTGCCGACTAAAACGTGATTTGTGTCTACTGTTTTTTAAACATGGCCGTTCCTTGTGAGACATTCGCACTGTCAAACTTTTAAACATCCATTTAGGGTTTGTTCTATTGGCTGAAATTAGAAGTCATTTAGACCACAGATAAACCGCACTCTCAAGACCACCTAAACAGGGTTCGTACACGACCTGGAAAAGTCAGGAAATTTTAAAACTTTCAAAAAGGTCAGGGAAAAGTCATGGAATTTGAAAATGATTCAAAAAGGTGAGGGAAAAGTGAGGGAATTTGAAAATTATTCCAAAATTAAGGTCAGGGAAAAGTCAAGGAATTTTAAAATGGTCCAAAAAAGTAAGGGAATTTTAAAATTATCCCAAAGAATCAGACAAATAAATTAGTGAAAGATGTATTAAAATTACATAATAAATATTTTTCAAGATTTTACCATAAACCATTCATTTGATTAGGGAAAACCGGGAAATGTCAGGGAATTTCATTCCGAATATTTTGTACGAACCCTGCTAAATCGTGTTGTCATATAATTAACTTTCAATAAATATTTAACATTTTTAAGATAGGGAACTAACACACTTACGGAACGTTATTATAGACTTGTGGTAAAAGCGATAGAAGCAGATTTTTCTGCCGAATATGAACGCCGTGATATGAATATTTTTAGCCGTCGAGAAATTAATATTTTACCTTGGATGACATTCTCCGTATGGTTTTTGGAGAGTGTTCGCGCTACTTGAGAGCAAAAGCCAAGCGACTCAAGATACGAGGCTTTTCCAAAAAAATCGAAAGACGCTTTTTAAAAAATCATTTTATTTAAATCGCCAATTATTGTATTTATGGAAATATACAAAATAACATTTTGTAACAATGCCGAATCTGAGCTTATGTAAATGGCAAGTAGTAATTAAGATTCTAGTGCGTAAGTTAATCAGTTTGCCATTAACTAAACCGATTTAAATCGAAGGACTCAATTTATATAATCACAATATTAATTCACAATAAGAATCCTCTACATTATTTTTGTGCCCTTTTGTAACCTTTATTAGTAACCCGGTCACCTCGTTAAAGGCCTTAAACGTCGCTAGATGACTTGGGTCTAAGGTGTTGCCTTTAGTAATAGCCTAGCTGATTATTAGCTTTTTTCTATTCTATTATAATTACTTTATTGAAATAAAAATAAATGAAATCGGAGACTTTTAGACTTACAGTACCTTTGCTCTCAGGTGGCAGTTTACGATCTATCGGTATAGGTTCTCAAACCAGATTCGAAGGTCAAACGAGATTAGCGGATTTCGGGGTGACCCATAAAGATGACGTATATTTCAATATAAAAATAAGTCTTAACAGAGAATTTATATTAACTTCGCCGATTTTAAATTAAATATACAAGGTATATCTCGTTAACTGAAATTAAAAAGATCGTAACTTGGTTTCGAACAGATTTTAACTGTTCTATAATTGCACCTGTTTTTTTCTTACTCACAATAGATTTCGCGGTATTTGTAGAGTAACAGCAAGATTATGTACACTTGTTGTTTAATAATATAAAAAATATTGTACCTCTGTATATAGTTATGTAGTTATTTGTTTCAAAAAGTAGCTTAATTTTCGAGTAATTGAATGTTACAATATTGCTTGGAAAAAGTACATGCATTATATTGTAACTTGAAGTTACAATATTATTGGTTCGTATAAAGAAGATTAATTTTACAGTAACTTGAAGTTACGATATTTATTTAAAAAGTAGATTGATTTTATAGTAACTTGGAAGTTACGATATTATTTATTAGTAAAAAATAGATAAATTAGTAACTTCGAGCTACGAAGTTTTTAAATTTCCCAGTTTAAATATGGTAACTCGACCAAGAGCAAAAACCGAGCGAGTCTATGAATTCATTTTTTTGAGGAAAAAAGTGTTATACGCAGAATTATAACAATAATTAACTATTAAGGAAAATATACCAAACATACTGGGTGGTTCTTTTTTATAATTTACATTTGTTCTTAGGTATTGCAACTGGTTTTCTTGGGATATTTTAAAAAATAATTGGAAATTGTTTATTAGCACTTTTAAAAAATTAAAACGACTCTTGAAAAGTCTTCAAAATAAGACTTTCTCTAAAAGCTACGATGTTTTTAAACTCGGGTAACGGTAAATTTGAGCCGCCGTTGGAACCGGCTTTAGTAATTACCCCTGGGAAATAATTTTCGTTTAATAGCGGATAACTGCTAAATTAACATGCCCCCCCCCCCTTTAATTTCTGTCACGAGATTGGCCTTATCGGCTGGAATCGGATTCTCGTTTTTAACGTTTAACGGGGTGAACGCGTGGTTGTCGAATGTTTGAAGCGATAGAATGTTGTACTGTTGCTTCCTAAAATCCCTGGCGACTGATGGCGAATGCGCACCCCGCTCTTCTTCCAGCATTCAGAACCGAGGACGGGCGCTGCAAAATGCCCTCAACTCGCTGCAGCAGCTGGACAAAGCGCTGGACCGATTTTTGGCCTGGCTGTCCGAGTCCGAGTCCACTTTGGAGATGCTGGAGTGCGAAGCCGAGAAGTTCACTCCCAGGGACGACTGCTCCAGGAGTCGAGGCTGCCAAGACCAGCTCAAAGTAGGTTTCGTTCGTTCATTATCCCACCTTATTCGATTTACCAGGGAGTTATTGTATGGGATACAGAATCGTCGCGTATACGTATTATTTACCAACATTATCAAGAACGTATTTAAGTTGCTGAGAGCGCTTTACGTTACGAGGGTTGTAGAAAGAGTGTTCGATCACTTAGCAATTCTACCATAGGAGAGTTTGGCTAAAGAAAAAGTGGCAAATAGATGGCGCGCCCGACACTGTGTAGCCCCTTCAGATAGTTATGGGCGTTCCCCCAATACATAGAAGTACTGAGGTGCAGCCTAATTTGTAGGAGATAGCGGGAAATTGAAATTTTACAAGCTAACTGGGATTGTTTTCATAAAAATATATAATAACAACCCAATCAATCAGACCAGAGCAGATCAAAAATAATTAATAGAAAAATATATAATAACAACCCAATCAATCAGACCAGAGCAGATCAAAAATAATTAATAGAAAAATATATAATAACAACCCAATCAATCAGACCAGAGCAGATCAAAAATAATTAATAGAAAAATATATAATAACAACCCAATCAATCAGACCAGAGCAGATCAAAAATAATTAATAGAAAAATATATAATAACAACCCAATCAATCAGACCAGAGCAGATCAAAAATAATTAATAGAAAAATATATAATAACAACCCAATCAATCAGACCAGAGCAGATCAAAAATAATTAATAGAAAAATATATAATAACAACCCAATCAATCAGACCAGAGCAGATCAAAAATAATTAATAGAAAAATATATAATAACAACCCAATCAATCAGACCAGAGCAGATCAAAAATAATTAATAGAAAAATATATAATAACAACCCAATCAATCAGACCAGAGCAGATCAAAAATAATTAATAGAAAAATATATAATAACAACCCAATCAATCAGACCAGAGCAGATCAAAAATAATTAATAGAAAAATATATAATAACAACCCAATCAATCAGACCAGAGCAGATCAAAAATAATTAATAGAAAAATATATAATAACAACCCAATCAATCAGACCAGAGCAGATCAAAAATAATTAATAGAAAAATATATAATAACAACCCAATCAATCAGACCAGAGCAGATCAAAAATAATTAATAGAAAAATATATAATAACAACCCAATCAATCAGACCAGAGCAGATCAAAAATAATTAATAGAAAAATATATAATAACAACCCAATCAATCAGACCAGAGCAGATCAAAAATAATTAATAGAAAAATATATAATAACAACCCAATCAATCAGACCAGAGCAGATCAAAAATAATTAATAGAAAAATATATAATAACAACCCAATCAATCAGACCAGAGCAGATCAAAAATAATTAATAGAAAAATATATATTAACAACCCAATCAATCAGACCAGAGCAGATCAAAAATAATTAATAGAAACATATATAATAACAACCCAATCAATCAGACCAGAGCAGATCAAAAATAATTAATAGAAAAATATATAATAACAACCCAAACTAAGCTCCTCCGTCAAAGCACAATTTTCCCAATGGTATCATGCCATCTACTAAGATTATTTTCATTTATCTTTTGAGAAAATGTGTATAAGCAAAGGTCTACCATAGGGGCCCATGGTAACGGCGTTGTCATTGAGAGAAGAAAATTAACGTACGACGATAGGGCCGTAGTGACATCTTTTTAAAAATTTCTACATCTAAAATATTCTCTTACTTGGTAAGTACTAGGAAGATGAAGGTCCACTTTCATCCTCCTGGCTTGGTAGAGCAGCCACACTCGGGTTGATAAATGCCACGCAAAACGCGTCTAAATCTCACATTTGAAAAATAAATACCTTCAGAATCAAGTTATCTTATTTCTAATAGCCAGTTTTAGGTTCTGATGAACCATTTTGCAACGATAAGTGCAACAATAAGCCTTCTCCCGCGTGGTCCTAGTTCAAAAACGTTCGCGCCAGTGCTGCCACTTGGACAATTTCATTATCCCTCTGTCGGTTCTAATAAATCCCTTTTTATCCCTTTCACAATTTTTTTAACTAAAACAATAAGATTTATAATTTTTAGGCCTTACGTAAAGAAAATTTTTTTCTTAAAAATATTTTAAAATTTATGACACACTTCCGAATCCCGGTTAATTTCATTCTTGGATTCAAAATAAAGGTAGAGGCGCGGTATTTGAAGTACTAGACCAAAATATTTATAGCGAAAATTGGGAAAATTCTTAAAATCCCTCAATTTTCCCTTTTTCCCTCTCTTCTAAAATAAAATCCCTTTTAGGTCGGAAAATCCCTAAAAATGGATAAAATCCCTCAAAGTGGAAGCACTGGTTCCCGCACACCTTCTGCGCATTCACTATGCAACGCGCGAAATTCATCTGGGGAAATACCTAGTTGAGATCATAATGCAGGTGCAGATTTTGAATACCTACCTCTTAGTAACGGGTATGTGATCATCAAAAATTTGGCCTAGACCTTTGCTTATGGGGACTTTATGGTAGGCTTATGGTTATGGTTATGGAAATGTTAAGTCTTAGATCAACTTATTAATCGTAATTTTTTCGAAATATGTATCTATAATCTTAATTAATTTGTCATGATTTTTCGAGATTTAGTTGAATTTAGTCCAGGGGTCCTATTCTATAACATGTTTTTCAATATTTAAAGGATGATAAAATTAGCGAATTAGTAGATTAATCCATTACAAAAAGAGATAAAAAAGCTAAACCCTAAACGAATTTGTAGAAAATTTAAAATTTAACGTTTCAATATTTAACGTTGTTTTTTTAATCGTGTCAAAAACTGCCACCTACTTAAAGAAATTATTGTCCGGGTTTCAAAACACTTACACCGAACTGCAATAAAGCAAAATGTTTAAACGAAAATATAAAGTCAGTAAGTAAGCCGTTTTCGAACTGATAGGAAGAAGTTTTAAAAGCAACTATTAGCAATAAGACCGAGGAGTCAAAGTCCAGAACACTTCATAGATAAAACAATTTGAAATAAATTTTGAAATTACAAAAATTGGGCGAAAATAGAAAATTAGTTCTAACATTTCCAAAATAAAATTGGAAACACATACTTGTAAAACCCCAAAATCGCCATGACATCAACGATAAAATCATTCTTTAAAATATCAAGTATCACTGAAAACCGGGAAACAACGTGAAACTCATACTTTAACAAGTTGCCAAGCCAAAATATACCTCTCCTCGGAAGAATTGTCCCTAGTGGTATTAATCTCTCGAGATAACCCTTAAAGATATCGCCGCAATTCAGAGTTATTTACTAAAAACGTAATCCCGGTTCAATCCCGCACGGTATATAATTTAATTATAATTAAAATAATTTAGATGAAACAACCGAGTTTAATTTATTCAAAATTCTAAATTAAGTAGTTACAACAGTGAGTTAGACGAACTAGAACAACGCACAATTGAATTTAACCCTATTTACAGAACAAGTTTATCAGTTAAATGTAATACGAAGCAAATTTTAATGAAAGAAATATCTACAGAGGGTATTTGTATTTTTCTCGCTTACGAAATAACAACACAAAAAACCTGCTTTAAACCACTTCACACGAAAAAATGCTAATTAAAAGCTAACAATACCGCCCAAAAGCTCAACACAATCAAAAAATTAAAATACAGAAACCCAATCGACCAAACATTGGAGCCAAAACGACCAATAGAAAAATATATAAGTTCAAGTTCAAGTTCAAGTTCGTTTATTGTTTATCATTTGATTTTACATTTAAGAGTTGCAAGGGCCAAGTCAACAGTGACTTATAGCCCTTTTTGTATAGTTTTTTTAAATTTTTTTTTGTACAATTTAACACTTTAGTAAAATAGAATACATTTGTAGCGAAAAATATTTTGGAATGTATAATTTAGATAAAAAAAAAATTTCAACAAAACACAAAAACAAAATTTATAATAAAGAAATATAATACTGATTTGTAAACTTTTTAAAAAGATATTTTTGCACAAAAACAGGAAAAAAAAAATAACATTAGATGTTATATTTTTCATTAGAAAGAACCAACAAATCACTAACAACAATAATCCGTTACACTATAATATGATATTAAATAAAGAAATGAAGTTAGATTTAGCTAGAACAGGCATTGTCGCTCTCGAGTATGTGTTTTCTTAGTTTGTTTTTTAATAATGCGACCGACGAAATGTCTTTAATTAACTCGTACAATTGGTTGAACTGCTTTACACCAAAATAAAAAACCGACAAGATTTTCTTTTCCGTGTGACATTGAGGGAGTTTTAAAAAATATATAATTCTTGTTTTGGTTATAATATTGTTTAAAGGGAATAAATTGATACAGTTATTCTTAATGTTTTTAAAAATAAATAATATACAGGAATACCTATACATTTGATCGATGTTTAGCAGTTTACTTTTATAGTATAATTCTTTAGTGGGGTGTCGCCAATCGGCTTTGTAAATATTGCGTATCGCACGTTTTTGCAGTTTTAAAACTTGATATAAATTGTTTTTGGTGGTATTGCCCAATCAATCAGACCAGAGCAGATCAAAAATAATTAATAGAAAAATATATAATAACAACCCAATCGATAAGGCTTCAGAGCCAGAATAACAAATGGAACGCTACATTAAAATATCTTCGATGCAAAAATTTAAATCGAACACGAAATTTCGTTCTATATAAATAAACACCGAAATTTAATTATCTTTTAATTAGTAATATACACTTCCGATAAATCTGAAAGTCTAATTTCCGAAGAAGCGTACTAAGTATCGGTGGTTCTGTGGCAGAACGTCTGCCTGTCATACAGGAGGTTTTGGGTTCAAATCCCGCTCGATACGATCGCAAATTGACACTAAGACGAATATCGTGAACAATTGGTGGAAACCCTGCCATTGGATGTTGAGAGGTTGCCATAACACTCAGCACTCGATCCGTCCCAAAAGTCAAGAATAAGAAGAAGTTTGGGAAAAAACACAATCACAACAAACACAACCGTCATAACATAAACTCAACATTCCCACTCAACACATAAACATTACAAAAAAATATCCAATCAAACTGAGTTAAAACTCCCACCGCAAATTTATCCGTTAACGCTCACCGTCACACGGTGGTTTTGCCAATCTTTCGACTTCGTTCCCTAATTCCAAGCAATTGCGAACGCAGATTTCGAGAAACTGCGTACGCAATGATTAACCTTTGCCCCGAAAATGCGAACGCGTTCGCAGGCCTGACAGACAGACAGACACGGTGGTTGTATAACCCCTTCTAGGGGACTTTGTCCCCTCGGAGAGGTAAAAAGCGAGGAATCGCTATAAAAATCTGTAAATTAATGCGAAACTTCTACTTTTAAAATCTCTGAACTCAGCATATAAACCGGCAATCAACGCGCAACTTTTACTTTAAAATCTCTGAACTCAGCATAAAAACCGGCAATCAACGCGATGCGTATACTTTAAAATCTCTTAACTCAGCATATAAACCGGCAATCAACTCGCAACTTTTACTTTAAAATCTCTGAAATCAGCATAAAAACCGGCAATCAACGCGAGACTTTTACTTTAAAATCTCTGAACTCAGCATAAAAACCGGCAATCAACGCGAGACTTTTACTTTAAAATCTCTGAACTCAGCATAAAAACCGGCAATCAACGCGAGACTTTTACTTTAAAATCTCTGAAATCAGCATAAAAACCGGCAATCAACGCGAGACTTTTACTTTAAAATCTCTGAACTCAGCATAAAAACCGGCAATCAACGCGAGACTTTTACTTTAAAATCTCTGAACTCAGCATAAAAACCGGCGATCAAAAAGTAGTGGGAGAAATATTTGCGTTCCTGTTAAAAAAATATTTTGGTATGCAAAAAAACATTTTGGTATGCAAAAAAATATTTTGGTATGCAAAAAAAATATTTTGGTATGCAAAAAAAAATACTTTGGTATGCAAAAAAAATACTTTGGTATGTAAAAAAAATATTTTGGTATGCAAAAAAATATTTTGGTATGAAAAATAATTTTCGTGAAAAAAAGTTTCGTGAAAAAAATATTTTCGTGAAAAAAGAAAAAACAAATTTTTTTGGGAATTTTATTTTATATTTCTAATTTTGACCTGTTCGCTTTGTGAAAAAAAATATTTCTACCAATATATTTTTATATTTCGAATTTTGACCTGCACGACGTAATGTAAAAAAATCAATGAAAAGTACTGAAATTACCATAGATGGCGTTTGTGGGAAAGAAAAGTAATCATGGATCACTTATTCTATAAAAGGACTTTGAAAGTAACTGATAGTTGAACACCCGACGCAATCGAATCAAACCCCGGTGACGTTTTTGTCTGGCCCCAAGCGCGAGAAGGAGAAAAGGCGTTCAACTATTCTACAAAAGGATTACAATTGAGATTTAGATTGAAAACAACTGAAATTTAACCATTTCAGGCAACTTTTAATTGTAAATAGGCCAGCCAAAAATTGCATAGAGGGGGGGGGGGGGGCGCGATCAACAATGTATCCATGGGATCGCGGTAAGCTGAGAACTGTCCCGGTAAATCTCGTGATTTCGGGGCTTTTATGCTTCCGTGCCAGCAAGTCTACGAATGTTGGGAATTGTGCGGACCACAAAGACACATCGTGGCGACGGATTAATTTTTAGCCTTGTGGAAGGCAAGGATTTGGTTTATAATTTATCTAGAGAGTACCCCTTAATTAATTAACTTAATTTTACATTATATGGCAAGGGTTTACTATGTGCTATGACCTCTGTAAGTTACTTTTAGTTCTTTTGTCACATAACAACTAAAAGTAACTTATTTAAAAGTTATGTGCCGTTCAAAAGTTATATAAATTGAAGTTAATGTTCATTCTATTTACATTTTTATCAAAGTGGGATACATTTTAGCTATTCGGGGGTGACATTTCTAGTCGATGGAGATATTGAGAGTTTGAATTAATTAATTATTACTATCGAAAAAGGCAACATTAACATAAACAGTAAAACAAGATGGTAAGAACCAGTTATTTTTATGAGGTGAGGGTTGGAATCTGTAGCGTAGGGGAGAGGGAACGAAACATTATTATTATCAAAAATAAAGAAACAAAATATTGAACCGCGTTGTGGTTAGCCCTGGTCGTACGATATTTAGTCCTTTTATAGAATAAGTGATCCATGATTACTTTTCCTTCCCATTAACGCCATCTGTGATAATTAAAGTATTTTTCATTGAATTTTTTACACAACGTCGTGCAGGTCAAAATTCGAAATAAAAATATATTCCTAGAAATTATTTTTTTCACACAAAACGAACAGGTCAAAATTAGAAATATGAAATAAAAATTGCAAAAATATTTTTACACGAAGCCAGCCAGGTCAAAATTAGAAATATATAAAAAAATTGTAGTATATTTTTACGTTGTCATTTAGTTCATTTTTAAAATAAAAATTTACTGCACAAATTTATTTTTTATTTTTTTATGAATTAGAAAATTTATTTTCATGAATTAGCAAATTTGTTTTCACGAAAATTTTTTTTTACACGAAAAATATTTTTTTCATGAAAAATATTTTTTTCATGAAAAATATTTTTTTCATGAAAAATATTTTTTTACACGAAAAATATTTTTTTCACGAAAAATATTTTTTTTCACGAAAAATATTTTCACGAAAAATACTTTTTTTCCTATGAAAAATATTTTTATTTTTTAAATATGACCTGAATGGCGTCGTAATCTGTAACTTTTATTGAAAATATAGGAAAATGTGTAAAATTTTTTATTTTCGTCACATAAAAGTCAATATTTTTTTTATTTTCTAATTTTGACCTGGATGGCGTGCCATATAAAACCGGCAATCAACGCGAAACTTATACTTATCACACTATAAATTTTCGTAAATTGGCATTAAACCAGGTATCACACGAAAAAAATCTCTAATATAACCTCAACCCATTCTTTATGGAAGACCCAAAGAATTTGAGCAGTAATTCACTAACTAGTGCCAGAAATAATGGAGCAGCCAATATTGAAACTGTTGGTGTTCCACATCAAATACCCGAGGCTCTATTCCCTTTAAATGGGGAAATCTCTTTTAGTCTTCAGATTTCCCAAGTCACCGCGATGATATTTAAAATTTCCAAGTGTCCAACCACTCGAATATTAAGAAAATCATCAATTCAGCAGAAAGCCTTATAGAGTATATCGCGCTGTAGCTTTGGGCCTGTGTCCGCCATTTTTAGGGCAATTTTTGATCTATAGGAAAAAGCATGGGTGACGTCGACCTACGTCACGCCGATATTCCTCTATAGAGCCGAGATGAATTGGGCCTTACGCTCTAATATTTATTTAATGGTTTTGGTTTCGTCAGCTTTCTGAAACGCGATTATTTTCGTTGGCGCGCGTTCGTTTACCCGCGTTTCTAGTAAATCGGGCTTCGTCATTCCATATTCACCTCGACGTCAATCAGTCACGGCGATTCCGCGTGGGTGACCTCTCTTCTCCGCTGGCTGAAGAACACTCGCGATCCATTCATTCGACGGACTTTTACGCCGCCCGATCCTTTTCGCTCCGCAACCCTTGACCCGTCGCGCCATATTCATTCAATTTCTACCTTTCAAAAAACCCGTTTCGGAATTTAAAAATAATTTCGTTTTTATATCGTGGAAGTTCGTCATGCGTGAATTTCAAAAATGAAGTTTCCGAACCACTACACCTTGGAGTCTTCGACAGCGCGGTTGTCGCGTTTTACATGGGATTAAACCGCGTACAAGAAATGAATCGAAAGTATTGTTTTAGGATTCGCTCGGCTTCGTTTGTTGGCGTTTAACGCGGACGTAGAAATGAAAGTAATTCGCCTCAACTGTCGCTCGCTTTTAAATATTTGGCTCGCCTTTTTGACTGGATTCGCGAATTACGTTTGACGACGGAAAGTTTCGTCTTAATTTGTGAAGAATTGCCGCGTTCTTTGCTATAAATTGTTTTATTATTTTGATCGTTCGTGGCGGTAAAACGTCCGATTTCGTGTCGTTCCCTCAAAGATGTACGCGAGCGATGCATTTTATTTATTTTTACAACGAATTGGTGTTAAGGAAAGGAGTTCCAATCTACTTTCGTTATTCTCCATAATAGGTAACAACGTAAGTTTATAATTACGCCTCGCGAAAATGTGTCAGTTCCTCGTATTCAAATTTTACTGAGAACCATTTCTTAGAATGAGCAGACTTTTTAGTGTTAGGTCTAATTTTACACTTAGCTATTTCTAATTCTAAGTGACAAACTTATGGAAAGTAATTATAGACCTATAGTATCCGAAAATGATAATTTTTTTGTAAATTAAAAGGTCTTTGTAAAACGTAATTACAGTGTTGAACTTAAAAAATGTGAGTCTAAAAAAGTCTATAAGGTTTCGCTTCGTATAGTTGACTTTTTCCGTGTTGACGCTGAAACTGAAATTTCTATATGCTATATAGGTGACACTTTGGAGAGACCCTTGGGGAATACAACGTTTAAATAATTCAGTTCGGCATTTACCGGTGAAATCCCGACGTGACGCGAATTAAAAGTCGCCAAAACCGAACACACCCCAGTCCCTCTGTTTACCTTTCTTAGCAGGGAAACCCCTTCGAAGCGGTGCCTTCCGCGATCCGGGCCTCGTTAAATCATTACCGCCATTCGAGTCCATTTTGTTTATGGTTTTTCTTGGCAAAGCCAACAGGAAGCGCAACCGGATGGAAAATGGCCGTTCCAAAAACGACAAACCTTTAGTCGCGTTTACGAAACGTCTCACCCTAACGACGCTTTTTGGCCTAACGTAAGTAAAGATAATCAACAATGTAGCGGCTGGTCCGTTCATTTTCGACCCCCGAGATCCTCTCTCGGAGCGCCGTGTATTTTTGGGAGGCGGTGGAAGGCCGCCGGGTCGTCCTCCGCTCGGAAGTACTCGCGTTATCTTCGCCACTGTTCTAATCGCGGCAAATATATGGACGAACTAAATTTAGACGGATCCCTGGGCTTCGGGATGGCGGAATGACGCGGCCATATGCGCCGAGAAGTCAGCGTGACGAGTGACCCGTTGCGCTACGTCCGAGATCGTCTTCCAGGTTTTTGGGGGAATCCCTCGAGTCGAACGCCGTGTCGTCCGCCCTGCGACGCCAAACTGAGAAAACCCTCCGTTTCGTTCCATTCTCTCGAGACGGGGTGTTTAGAAACATGTCTCTTCGATTTTGGTGCAACGGAAGAAAAGGCGTCAAAGTTATGATTCAGTTCACGTTGTCTCTACGCCACGTTCTCCGGCACATCGAAAAGGTAACTAGAAACGAAGTTGCCTTTGGTTTCATCGTAGGCCAGGTTCATTTTTTCACATTCGACAAAAGATACCTTGAATTTCAGCTAGCTCCCAAATCAATTTTTGGCACTTTTCTAGCCACATTTTTGAAATGAAAACTATAATTTGGCCCATAAAAACGGTTATATTCGACGTAATAAAATCGTCCGCTAACGCCCGCTTTGACTCTAGTTTAACGTAGTTAGCGCATTTATGATGAAATTATAAAATTATCCATTCAAAAATCCTACTTTTGACTAGTTTTGAGTCGGCTAATTTGATTTCCTGTCGACGCTCACCATCGCGGCGTTTTTGGTCGATTTAAAACCAGCATTAAGTCTCGATCATTTGGCGCGTGGTCTTCACCTTGTAACTTCCATTGTTCGAGAAATCGTGTCACACGCTTCCTTTTCTTTACTATTGTCTCCTAATTAATCAAGACTCTCGAGGTCACTAATCTCTTCATTCTCTCGCAATTTTCCAAATTTGAGTCTCTCGCAATTTTAAATTTGAGTCTCTCGCAAATTTGAGTGATAATTTAAAAAAAACAATCGAAGTCAGATAAATTTCAATACAAACACAAGTTTGTTACGTAAAAATAGGTTTTTACTTCCGATCGGCGACATAGACCAGCTCGATTTTTTCTTTTTGTTACAAGCGGGATCATTCCAACCTCGCTGTCTTTTGACTAACTCAACTCTTACAATGTTAGTGCAACCGGAAAGCTACTTTCAAAATTAAGAAACAGACTAAAACCAAGCCTTGTTGAAGATCTTGCTTTTTTAAAAGGAAATGTCAGGCTGTGGCAATAAAATATTCTCATCAGGTAGTTAATCGAGTATTTTATTATTTTTAAATGATTTTCCTGCAAATATTTTTCGAATACCGATATTAGAAAAATAGGCCGATATATCGGTGCATCCCTAGTTCGTAATGGACCATCGCGGGATGTCAGTCTTATGATTGGCATTCTGAAAATAGAGCAAAAATAAGTTAGCGGCTTAAGCCGGCTGGCGGCGCAAAATCCGGCTCGAGGACGACGCGTCAATAACGGGAAACAGGCTAAAACAGCTTTATTTCCTTAAACTTCGCAATTTCAGATATTTCTCTATATTTGCCTTTATTAACGTCAAAGTAAAACAATTTAATTTTATTATAGTCTGCTATTCTCTCTGTTATACTATTTCCTGTATGAAATTTATAAATTAGGTTTAACCTGGCAAAAATGTTTCAGCCCCTTTAGTTAAAGGTCGTTACCTGTTATTTCAATAAACACAATGGACGGGTTCAATGCGTAGGAGGGTGGTGGCAAACTCTTCATGCCACGCGAGCCAATAGCTCCCTACACCAAGGGAGGAAGCTCGAGGAACCGAAGAACTCGGGAGGAGATGACTTCGAAACTCAGCGCGGAAGGAGTGGTTCCGAGTTTTCAACCAGTGCCACAAGCTGGGATCGAGACGAAAGTGGTAACCACTCCCCCACCTCACTATATTGGCAAACTAATTGACCTTTAGACATAAAATTGTATAATTTTTCGGCTTTTAATGAAACTATACCTTGTCACACCAAATCAGAGCAACTCTATTTTTAAACGGCCTGTTACAGACGACTCTAGGAATGGAGTCTAAACGTAAAAGCGTTATTTTAGAAATAAATTAATATTAAATTAAAATTAAGAATTTAATTCATATTAAATTAAAATTAAGAGTTGAATTCATATTAAATTCAAATTAAGAGTTGAATTCATATTATATTGAAATTAAGAATTTAATTCATATTAAATTATAATTAAGAGTTAAATTCATATTAAATTATAATTCAGAGATGAATTCATATTAAATTAAAATTAAGAATTGAATTCATATTAAATTAAAATTAAGAATTGAATTCATATTAAATTAAAATTAAGAGTTGAATTCATATTAAATTAAAATTAAGAATTGGATTCATATTAAATAAAAATTAAGAGTGGAATTCACATTAAATTAAAATTAAGAATTGAATTCATATTAAATTAAAATTCAGAGTTGAATTCATATTTAATTAAAATTCAGAGTTGAATTCATATTTAATTAAAATTAAGAGTTGAATTCATATTAAATTAAAATTAAGAGTTGAATTCATATTAAATTAAAATAAAGAGTTGAATTCATATTTAATTAAAAAGAGTTGAATTCATATTAAATTAAAATTAAGAATTGAATTCATATTAAATTAAAATTAAGAATTAAATTCATATTAAATTAAAATTAAGAGTTGAATTCATATTAAATTACAATTAAGAATTGAATTCATATTAAATTAAAATTAAAATTAAGAATTGAATTCATATTAAATAAAAATTAAGAGTGGAATTCATATTAAATTAAAATTAAGAATTAAATTCATATTAAATTAAAATTCAGAGTTGAATTCATATTTAATTAAAATTGAGAGTTGAATTCATATTTAATTAAAATTGAGAGTTGAATTCATATTAAATTAAAATTAAGAGTTAAATTCATATTTAATGAAAATAAAGAGTTGAATTCATATTAAATTAAAATTAAGAGTTGAATTCATATTTAATGAAAATAAAGAGTTGAATTCATATTTAATTAAGATAAAGAATTGAATTCATAATAAATTAAAATTAAGAGTTGAATTCATAATAAATTAAAATTAAGAGTTGAATTCATATTTAATTAAAATAAAGAGTTGAATTCATATTAAATTAAATGAATTTTCATAACTGTATTCATAGTAAATTAATTTCTATAATTGTATTCGTAGTAAATTAAGTTTTATAACTGTATTCATAGTAAATTAATTTTTATAATTGTATTCTAGAATATTAATAACAAAAATTCTATTTGTCGAGGCGAATATTAAATCTGCATTTTAGCCAAATAATTCGGTCGAATCGAATAGTGACAAATATCTTGCACAGCCCTATAACAGGATCTACTAATTCAAAAGTAGTATCTGGTTTTTCGGCTGAGATAGCTAATTCAATTCAATTCAATTATTTTTTGTGATCTAATACCTCAGCTCACCTCTTGCGGCTCGTTAGAGATACTTTCGCAGTCCCATTACGCCCAAGGGGGGGGGGGGGGGGCAACAAAGGGAAAATTGTTCGACAATCTTTGGTTTGATCAAACCTAGAGCATTTAATGTATTAATGGTTATATATTTGACAAGTCGGGCGTAATGTAGAGCTATATGAGATATGAGAATACCCAAAAGGAGGCGTTGCTCTAAATATTCGATTTGGCATGGCAACCGAAAATGTTTTTGGCCCCTTAAAACAAAAATAAGCTGTTTTTCCTTATTTTACCGAAAAAGTGTTCTAATTTAACGCATTAAGTGTTACAATTTTACCCCAAAAATGTTCCAATTTACCCAAAATTGATAACATTTTCCAAAATGTGGTCGAAAATCACGAAATGGGTAATTTGTACCACATTTAGGTAAATTTAATCAAGTTTGGGTAAATTGGAACATTTTTGGGGTAAAATTGTAACACTTTTTGGGTAAAATAAGGAAAAAACTTATTTTTGTTTAAAGTGGTCAAAACCATTTTCGGTTGCCATGGCAAAGCGAATGGGAAGTGCAACGTCTCCTTTGTGAATTTTCATATCTCATAGGTCTACATTACGCCCGACTTTGAACAAAATCGGCAATAAACACCTCGGGTACTCTCCTTGTTAGTTGTCTCAAATGTAGAACATTTAATATATTTTTTGTTATTTATTTGACAATCCTTATGTGGTTCAAACGGATAACATTTCATATTTTACTTGTTATAGTAACAATGTGGAATATTAAAATATAAAGTGGTGTACATGTATTGTGTAGGATTTGTTTAAAATGCATTCTAAATGAATTAGTCTGTATATATATATTATATATTTATATATATTATGTATATTTATTAATACGCGCTCGCTGTGCTTGTATAAAATTCTATTAATTTACTACAAATTTAATAATTTTCCTTTAGAATTTATCTATAGGAATTAATGGTACTGCAATGAAGAATAGTCGGCGTGTAAATTTCAAGACAAGGGACTCATATTCCTTAATTATATAAAATTTTGATTTTATGGTAAATTTATATAATTATAAACGTCATTATCAAAAAAGTACACGTGTTTATTGCCATAATTAGATGGCGCGATATAATTGGGAACGTGAGAGTATGTACAGGCCTGGTAGGAAGACTTCTACGTTCTTAGTAACCTAACTACGTTCTTGATAACATACTTTAAAAATGTAATGTTACTTAGGGTAAACGTTAACTAAATTTACTTGTGATTGGTTACGGAAGTGCTTTGTTTGGAATTATAAAGTTCGCGTTCATTAGGTCGCTGAAATTGTCAAGCGTTTTGCTAATAATACTCTCTGAATATAAAATGTTTCTTCAAAGGGGGATCTATTACATTAATATTGTTTGGCGACTTTCGCGCACGTACTCGTCTTAATGGGCTAAAGGTTTTTTCGTCGCTTTGCTTTCGTTATTAATGGGCGCCTTGTCTTCTATTTACCCTCAATCGCCAATCGGAAATGGCGCGTGTATTAAAATAACGTTTGGTGTAGCTGCCTCCGCCGTATTGCGCGTAAATTTTCAATAGCTAAGGGTGTAAATTATACAACAAGATATAGGAAGTTAAATGTCCTTGTAATACCAATATTCAGGGTGCGGAAGTCGTTTGCTCATTGCTTTGATTTTGGAAAGTTTAGTGTAAGGGGCACACCGGTATTTGAAAAAATCTGGTAGCTCGTGATAGCGGGTCTGACCAATCCCGAGCTCGCGCGGGAAATAGTAAAATTTTAACGCCGTTTTAGTTGGATTTGTTTGAAAATAATGTTTCGCTTAGACCCTGAACTCTTTTACCTACTATTATTGTTACGTCAACTATACTTTCAATTAAAATTACGGTTTTTAGCAGATTTGTGGGACCCCCAACTCGCGTACGCACTAAATTTATTTTTGAACTTAGTAGCATTTAAATATTAAGACACGTGCCATTTGTCTCGAAATATGACGCCTCTGACCGCGGTGAAGAGATCTACAGATCTATCTAGTAGCGTTGTGTATATAACACTCAATTTGTTATAGTACAGCAATTGAGAAGAAATATTGAGTTTTAACTATAGCAATCCCACGTTTTGAAGGAACTATTCCTCCTTGTGGTATAATTCCCGCGAATCGTATGTTTTTAAAATCCTTTCATCGCGATCTTAAACCCTTCTTACGGATCATTATTAACGCGTTGGTTGGATTGCGCGTACCCAAATGTCGGTGACACCTTGTTTTCTTTTCGTTCTTCCAGGAACTTCAACGCGAGATAGAATCTCAGCGGGACATCCACATTACCCTGAACGACCGGAGCTGCCTGCTGCTACAGAACCTCGAGAGTCAAGAAGACGCGCTGCTTCTGCGGAGGAAACTGGAGGAAATGAACCAGAGGTGGAACGCGCTCAGGTTGAAGACCGTCTCTCTGCGAAATCGCCTCGAGAGCAACGCCGAGCAATGGAACCAACTGCTGCTGTCGTTGCGCGAGTTGACCGAGTGGGTCATTAAGAAAGAGACGGAACTGTCCGCGCAGCCGCCTATCGCCGGGGACGCGGCCACCATCGCCCGGCAGCAGGACGAACACAGGGCGTTCCGGCGGCAACTGGACGACAAGAGGCCGGTCATCGAAAGCAGCCTTTTGTCTGGAAGACAGTACGTGGCCAAAGAACCGCCGCTCTCCGACACCAGCGATTCCGAAGGTAAGTTATCTCCTTTAAAGGCCCGATTCCACGGACGCTTGTAGCTTGAAAGTGAATAGCTCGAGATATTTCTATTTGCCACATGCCAATAGCTTTGCGTTTCCACGAAATATTTTAAGCGTGTCTAAATAAACCCTCTTCGGGACCCACGGTGACATCTGGGATTGAGGTATTGCACTACGAATTCTAACTAGTTCCCCATTGGCATACTGCAGTCAGGTAAGTAGAACCGACGCGCTAAACTTTGGCTTGAGCGTGGAAATATCTAGTAGAATTTGATCGGCGCTAGAAACTTGTACCAATCCAGTTTCGCAAGCGCAAGCTACAACAGGGTTCGTACGGAACCTGGATATCCTGGACAAGTCCGGGATTTAAATAATATCGTAGAAAATCCGGTATAACTCATGGATTTTCGTAGTCAACAATATCTTCTCTTGGGCGCTCATGTCTGGCACCTTTTCCCGAGAGAGGAGAGAGAGACGCTCTCAGTATGCTCTTATAAAATATAATTCAGTTTGTGATGTTTAAAAAATATTGTTTCACTTTGTACTTTTACCTATGAACCATGAAATGATTGAAATTAGCAGGAATATTACCAAAAAGGTCCGGGATATTGCCAAAAATTAATCAGGGATAACCTGAATAAGTCCGGGATTTGAAAGCCGAAAATTGTGTACGAACCCTGTACAAGCTAAGGTTGAAGAGATCGTGGAAACTGAAATGATTATAGCGGGAGCGTGTATTTTAGAATATTTCTAGCTCAAGCCGAATTTTAAATGCTACAAGCGTTCGTCTATAATATTGTTTCATAAGTTGGTCCCATTGGGGAATATTTTCCTGAGAGCTGGTAACGGAGTGACGTCATCACAAGAAGAAAAACTCCCCCTAGCGAGGCGCTGTCAAAGGCTGCGTGTGACGCGTTAGCGAGCGGACGCAAAACCGAGCCGAAGCCCGTCTCGTGAATAGTTCCCAGTAAAACATTTGCATGTGAAGAATAGGAAGCGTAACAATACTATATACTTATGGTAATACTTTCTGTAAATTTTTGCGGTCGGAAAAAAAGAAATACTTCGTATGAAATTTCATTTTATCCCGTTTCCACGAAACCGCTACTACTAGAATTTACTCGGGCCTTAGCATAATCACTTATAATTCGCCTTTCCGATATTTTTTTGAAATACCCAGGCCCGGACTGGCCCGGGCGGCTACCCGGCGATCGCCGGTCATATCGGGGCCAACTCAAATTGGGGGCCAAAGAGGAAAAAATTTGCATTAATGGGAAATGGGGCCCACACGATTGCATAGCCGGTGGGGCCAACTACTAGCCAGTCCAGCCCTGGAAATACCCATTTTAGTGCTTTTTGACGATATCCGATTTTACTGATCATTTCTGTCGCATTAAGAAATTTTAATTTTAAGTTAGATTCCTGGCCCATTTGCGGGACATCAAAGCCCGCGTACGCGCTATTGTGATATCTGAATTTTGTACTAATTGATACAGCCGCCATTTAACTCGATCGCGTTTCGCTACCTAATTTCCAAAATCAGGTAACTTGAACAATTCGTTTTGTTTAAAAATTAATTTCAATTCAAGGGTTCGTTTTTGCTACCTTATGTCCAAAACCATTTAACTCGAGAAATTAATTTTAGACCACATTCCTCCTGGGTTTATTAAATCAATGTACAAGAAGATAGAAAATTTGTTAAAATTTAATTTAATATTTAAAATATATTTAATACATCGGGGGGATTGTGACATATTGTTCATTTCCTTTTCGAACGAGCCCTTCTGAATAGAAATATAACGCTTTTCCAAGTAAGTCCTGACTTTGTATGGGGTGGCTTAGTGGTTCGCCTCACATCAAGAGGAGTCGGGTTCGATCCCAGCTTGTGGCACTGGGTGAAAACTCTGAACCACTCCTTCTGCGTTGAGTTTGCAAGTTCTCTCCCCACTGGTTTAAGTTGTTTTCCTCCGAGTTCTTCGGTTTTCCGTTCCATAAAAACTTGTTGAGGTTAACGGTAATAGTTAGTGTAGGGAGCTGTTGGCTCGCCTGGCATAAAGGGCTGGCCACCACCCTCCTACGCATTGTAACCCGGCCACCTGAATTAATGGCTTTAAAAGTCGCTTGATGCAGGGTTCGTATACGTCAAGGAAAACCTGGAAAAGTCAGTGAAAAATCAAGGAATTTTAAAATGGTCCAAAAAAGTAAGGACATTTTAAAGATACCCCAAAATAATCAGACAAATTTTGGAAAGATGTATTAAATATACATAATAAATATTTTTCAAGATTTTACCATTATAGGGAATGGTCTAGCTTTAACCACTTAGATAGCCCTATAACCCATTAAAAACAAAAATTTATGGCGAAAACCGCATAAACAAATATTGAGTGGTTAATTTTTAATAAAGTAAAGAAATTTCGGGAAATCGAAAAGCGCGCGTCCGCCGCGACACCTGGTGAGAAGTCGGTGAGACAGAAATACAACGTAAAAGCGCGCGCTGCGGAAGACGCAAAAAATTTGTTTTGCACGTGCGGCGCGTTCCAGTTATAAGAGACCTAAGCCTAAATTAAGCGATTTTAAAAGTTAGGATAGTTCGCAAATCGCTCATACGGGGTCAGGGGCGCTGACGGCAGCCCCTAAGATGGCGGTGAAAATTCAAACCCAAACACCTGGCATTATTTTTCGTTTCATTTTTTTGGGCCAAAAGCTATTTTTTCAAGACAAAAAAGGTACGTGTTAGTATATTGAACGTCTTGTTAATCTTTTGATACGGAAATAAGGCCATATTTGGAAAAGCTTGGCCGTTCCCCTTTAAACCATTCATTTATTCTATAAAAATGGTCAGGGAAAACCTGGAAATGTCAGGGAATTTTATTCCGAAAATTTTGTACGAACCCTGTGATGACTTAGGCCTAAGGGGGTGCCTTGGATATTAGCCTAGCTGTATATTATTATTATTAGTACTAATTATTTGCCAAGCTGATTACTTCTAGGAAATCGCTGAACAGATTTTATTTAAGCTCGTATTCTCAATCTTCTGACCATTTCTCTGAATTCTGAATTTTCTGATCATAAACTTTCAAAGTGATTATTACGACCGCGCGAACTATTTTGCCAGTACTCCGGGAAAGTCCTTCGGTTAGTCTATTTTTAGGGCTTCCTTCAGACAGCGCGCGACTAATTTTAGATTATCTGGGGTCTGATGGATGTCCATTTCGCGTCCGCGGGTATGACGGGAATGCCGCTAAATTTAATTGATATTTTTCGCCTTTTTTATCGGTCTGAATGACGGAACAGCCAAGGAATTCGAAGCGGACAGCAGAGGCTACCGCAGCGCCGAGGAGCAAGCCCGCGAAATCACGCGCAGCATTCGCCGAGAGGTCAAGAAGCTGTCGGACAAATGGAACGGGCTTCTCGCCAGGACGGACCAGAGGCAGAAAAGGATGGACGACGTGCTGCTGGTAATTAGCCACTCTCCTTCTTCCAGAGGGCGACGGGCGGGAGACGAAGGGCCAAATGTCATTCATATTTTCACTCATTTTGCAGAGGATGAAGTCTCTTCAGAAGGTGATGGACGATCTGAACATCAGGCTGCAGTCGGCGGAAATGGCCAAAGCGAAATGGGCGCCGATCAGCGAATACGTGCTAGATCAACTTCCGGGACAAATCGACGATTTGAGGGTACTTTTAATTATTTTAGCGCTATCATAAGTAACGTATTACGTAATTGCAGTGTTTAGCGAAATGATTAAGTAATCGGAAGTTGCACCTCCCTACTAACCACGTTGACAAAAATTCCTATCTAGTTAAGTTTGTTGATGGTAAATAAGATTAAAATCACGGTTAATTCTCAAATTTCAAAATATTTAAGCTCTGGAAATAGTAAATTATGTTCCAATTCCGTAATTCGTCATAATTTTATCAAAAAAATAATCTTAAATTTTATTTTAAAGTGATAAAGTTGGCAGTCCTTATAGCGACATTATACTTGGTGGGATCATTGGCCAAGAATTAGCATTAGAAGAATAATTCATTTTTTATTTACGCTTATTACGGTACTTACAATAGATGGAATCCATTGGCCTACTCTGGTGCAGTTTTAGGAGCAAAGTTCGAAGTTGGTAGTAGATGCCTTATAGTAATTGGGTATGCGAATGGTTTCCACCTGGTGTTCTTTTGCAAGAACGACAATGGAACCCTTAGTATGAGATAAATCAAGCGAGCCGTGCATTTTGCACGAAACGATACTAGCAATTAGTTGATTGTAACGAATTGATTGATCCGATTATAATTCTGTTGAAATTAGCCAACCAATGAAGGAGCTTATTATTAAAAAAAATTCATTTGGTACAACACACTTAAAAAATTATTTTCTACGCGTAACCGTTTTATTTAAAAAAAATTACAGTAAAAATAGGTATAAATAAATTGATAAAGTACCCCAAAAATGTCACCCTTTTTGTAGAAATCTATCGTTATTTATCGCTTCAAGACAAAACACACGCACTCACAAAATATTGTCCTTGTATCTGCTTTCGAAAAACTGCAATAAGTAATGTACTGGCATACTAGAGTTTGTTAGGTAGTATTGTTTCTGTCATAACTGTGTCTATAATCAATAATTTTTTCCCAAAATCTTTTGATTTAAATCGGACACCTCTGACTCGTAAAATTGAATAGCCCCTCTGACACGTTGAATTTTTGGTAGAATTTCAAGGAGCGTGTGTCGCCCATCCAAATGAACATTGACCAGTTGAACGAAGCGGCGGCCAGGATAACGGGCTGCAACGTCTTGCTGTCCCACTCGAACCTAAATCGTCTGGAAGAGTTGAACACTCGATGGCGGCTGATGCAGTTGGCCATCGAAGACAGGAGGAAACACCTGGAGCACGCTCTCCTGGACCAAGGGTCCGCGCAACAAAACTTTCTTAGTGCCTCCGTGGACAATCCGTGGGAGCGAGCGGTCGCTGGGAACAAAGTGCCTTATTACATCAAGTAATTGCCACATTCATTTTAAACAGCTTCTATACCCATTCGATAAGACCGCCTTTTTCAAAGTCAAGAACGACCTAATTATTTTTGTTGTTTCTTATAGTAAAATTTTACAATATTTTCGACATAAAAGTTTTGAAGGTCGAGATCGCCCGTTTGAGCACCTACGTTTTACATTTACAACTTCAAAAATCCTAGAATTATACTTAAGAAAGCGATATTTCTCAAGCTATGATCGACTCAATTGGCCAAAAAATTAATTCAAACTCGGAATTCTCAGAATTTTGTCCTGGTTGTCGCAATTTGACCTTATCATCGACTAGTTGGGTGGCCCGTGACTCAATGATTTGATCGTATAATTCTTTGGGCACTAAATTGCAACACTCAAACCTAATTCGCTAGAAACTGGTTAAATAGTTAAATATAAAATAGTGAAATCTGAGTCTTAAATCGTAGCGTGTCTTTGTGGCGATCAGACGTCTCATTTAATAATATTAATTCACGAATAGCGAGACGAACAGGCAAACCATAATAGTCATGATTTTCCAAAATGGCCGCGCCTATATTATGGCGCGGAACACAGTCTATATTAGATTTTGAAAGTACAATTTAATCACAAAAGTCTTCCATATCGACAGTGGTATAAATACATTTCCCGAAATTTTACGATTGACGCGGTTGATTTTCAATGTCAGTGGCATCACGGGAAAAATATTTTTCAGAAATATAGCCACCGATACGCGTTCGTTTCAGTAAAAAAAGACTTTTATTTATTGTGAATTTAAGCTCGTGGTTTTTGAATGCCCTCTTTGTTTCTGCAGCCATCTCTCTGAAACTACGCATTGGGACCATCCTAAAATGGTAGAACTGATGGATTCTTTGGGTATGTTATGTAGGTATAATGCGAAAGAGACGAAGCGATTGGATGTAACAATGGTTTTTAAACGCCCCTTTTCAGCGGACTTAAACGAAGTTCGATATTCCGCCTACCGCAGTGCCATGAAATTGAGAGTTGTACAAAAGAAACTATTTCGTGAGTACATTTTAAGCGCTTTTTAACAGTGATGGTCATTTTGCTCGCTTTCGTTAGCTAGCTATCCGCTCTAGCTCGCGCTCATTTGAGAGACGAAATGGGCGCTCATATCTTCTTGCTCTCTATTGAGAGACGAAATCGAAGCTCCATTCCGTTTCGCTATTTTTCAAAGCGATCATTTATCGCTGAATTTAGCTCAAAATGAAAACTGAGAAGCGCCGTGGCCGACACTATTCTTTAGCATGTAAGTTAAGACAACGGGCTAAGGTATCTCCACTACTTGACAGTTGACTCTGTGAACCTGAACAACGTAGTCAACGCCTTCGAGCAGCATGGGTTAAGGGCCCAGAACGACAAGCTAATCAGCGTTCCCGAGATGGTGACGTGCTTGCAGACGATATACGAAGCCATTTCGATCGAAACCACACCGTTTAACGTTCCTCTACTTGTTGACCTCTGCTTAAATTGGTTGCTCAACCTCTACGACACGTAAATATTAAATTACCGAGAACGTATTTAGCTTACCGAGAACCTATCCATTTAAAGAATTTAGTACTACCCAGGCTAGACTTAAATTCGTAAAACATATTATAACAGTAACGCCATCTGTGGAGGACTTAATCTTTAATTAAAGTTCTACATAATAAATTTATAGTGAAATTTAACGTTTCTGTAACGAACTATGAACGTTTTGTTGAAACAAAAACTAGTATTCTTACAATTCAGTGTAATTATGTGGTGTTTAAGAGGTAGTGAATTATGTGGTATTTAAGAGGTAGTAAATTTATGGTATAAAATGCAAAAAGTTTAAAATATTTTAGATAATGATAAAAAAACTACTTTTAGTTATTTGCTAAACTTAATTGTTGGTGATTAAATATAATTAATGTTTTTAAGCCTTTAAATTGCTAGTTTTCAGGTTTTTCCACTGTTTATGAATATGGTTCTTAATTTAGCACAATATTCAGTCTTGAGAAATATTTTCCGTTATTTACCATTATGTATCAAAACCGTTGTTTACCAATATTTATCGTTATTGACCACAATACCATTATTTACCAATATTTATCATTATTGACCACAATACCATTATTTACCAATATTTATCGTTATTGGTATTAATACCATTTACCAATATTTATCGTTATTGGTATTAATACCATTATTTACCAATATTTATCGTTATTGGTATTAATACCATTATTTACCAATATTTCTTGTTATTGGTATTAATACCATTATTTACCAATATTTACTATTATTCGTCCTAATAGCGTTATTCGTCCCAATAGCGTTACCTCTGTTTATTACTTATAATAGCATTTACCGATATTTAACACTATTTTTCATAATAGCATTATTTACCGATATCTATCATTTGTCGTAATAGTATTATCTACTTATATTTATCATTATTTGTCATAATAGCATTATTTACTGATATTTATCATTATTTGTCATAATAGCATTTGCCATTATTTATCAGTGCTATTTTTCAAAATTTCGAAAGTTTAATTTGGGGAGCAATGCTACGACCGATACAATTAGTACGTTCTCAGTAACCTAAATAAGATCTTGAAACGACAAATCCTGACTACCTTTGGTATTGGTTCTATATCATTATTGTAATTTTTCTCGAGCAGAGTAACGAGGACGGGTTACATTAGGATACTTTCTTTCAAAGTTGGAATTGTTCTACTTTGCCGTGGAAGCTTAGAGGACAAATTTCGATGTATGCCTTAAAGTAAGTTTGCCACTCAAGATTTTTGTTATAATTCCTTTTATTCTGATTAGATCTGTTCCGTCTAATCGCGGACATGAACGGCTGCGCGGATGAAAGGAAGTTGGGTCTCCTGCTCCACGACTGCGTTCAAATTCCGCGTCTTCTCGGGGAAATCGCCGCATTCGGAGGGAGTAACATTGAACCTAGTGTTAGGAGCTGTTTTGAAAAGGTATATTATGACAAGGATTATGTATTAATGGTGAACGTGGTGAGATACGATGTGAAAAGATAACTACTCTTTGATTTTAGCAAACCGACAAAGAGGCTTATTACGCAATTCCAAATATATTTAAAAAATTATAATTTAAGGCACTGTGATATTAACACGTTATGGGGGTTCAGTTAGGTAGCACATGGAGCTCAGGTATGATGTGAATGCAAGGGATTGCCTGAATATCCTGGTAGGATTTCAACTGGTAGCTTGATACTTGAACCATTTCGTTCCGCATATTCGTCAGTACTTAAAACGCTAGAAAAAATTCCCCCTTTCCAGTAAACATAGCTAAAGCAAAATTATGGCCATTATCTCATCAGGTCAATGGTAGTTTTCTTATCAACATAATTGCTGTTTTATGTTAGCTTTCCAAATAGTATGTTACAAAATTACACCCCAAATTATACAGCAACGAAAGGTATATGAATTGATGCAGTGTTAAAATTTAAACCTTTAAAGTTAGTTTTAGCGTCACAAACCACCAAAAACGAGTTTATTATTTAAAGCTCGCTTTATTCGCTAAGCCAATGGGCCTTTCAATGAAACCTGTTCAGCACTCGCCAAGGAGTATTAACATTCCGCACCTGGACTAACAGATTCCTTTTTGTATAGTCTTTGTCACTTGTGGTCGCTTGGTGCCTGAAATAAGGAAATATTTTTAACGCTGTAAACGTTAGGCCTAAGTTGGAATTCGGGATCATAGGAGTCGGGATTTCATTATTCTAAAATGCCTAAAAAAGCTACGTGAGTTAAAGGAAACACTTGTTGCATTCCGGATTGTGAAAGTAATACGTTGAGTTCTAAGGGGATCAGTTTTTCTCGTTTTGAATTTTCCTTCAATATATTCGGAGATTTGAGCATTAACTGTACTTTTGCTGGTTTTGAGGTTTTATTACCGTCTAGTGGCTCCATATCTTCTCTATTTAACTGAAAACTAGAAATTATTAAGTTATTTACATTAGATTTATTTAATTTAATTAAAATTTTAACTTACCCAACGTTAAATATCTTAACGAAGGACCACGGAAAACGGTAACGCCGCTAACGCGTGTGCCGAGGCTTACAGTTTAAAGTGAAATCTTGGACTGAAGTTGGCTGTACAACTACCCGATAAAATCTGGTAGCCGTGTAACAGATATTAAATCACCTATTTCCGGTTTAACGCGGCGGGCGGATGGAAGGGAGGCGTAACTTTTATTGAAAGACCTATTGGAAAGTGCCCATGTGCATAATTTTTTCATCTTTGTTTTATTAAAATTCAGGCTGGCAACAGAAAAGAGATTCAAGCAACCCACTTCCTGAACTGGCTCCAACAGGAACCTCAATCATTGGTGTGGTTACCCGTTTTACACCGATTGTCGGCTGCTGAGAACGCCAAACATCAAGCCAAGTGTAATATTTGCAAACAATATCCGATCGTTGGATTCAGGTATGAAATTTTTTCCCACCTGATAACAGGTACATATTGGTCAATAAACTAGCAAATTTCTTCATACAGGTATCGATGTCTGAAGTGTTTCAATTTCGATCTGTGTCAAAATTGTTTCTTTTCCGGGCGAAAAGCCAAAAGCCACAAACTAACGCATCCCATGCAAGAGTACTGCATGGCTGTACGTATTAATACTTATACAGGGTGCTTTGAATTGCTCTGACTGGGCATTTTTTTTCACAAACTGCAAGAGATAAGAGTTGCGAAATTTTCAGGGTATTATTTCTAGTGTGGGATCGCTTTAAATCCTAAATTCCAAAAATATCAGAAATAATTTCGGGTTTTGTAAAAAGTATTTTTTCACCGGTAGGTGCTAGAAAAAACGTTTCAATGAGAAATTTGTAGAGCGCTGTCGAAAATGTTCAAAGTAATTGGTTTCATTGGAAAAGAACACTTTTTCATGAAGATATGAGCTGATGGGGAAAAAAACAAGCTGTCCATAGGGGCCAATAGCCTTCGCATTTTTGAATGTAAATGAAAGGCATGTCTGAAAGATTTAATTGAACATTTTATTAAGAATTTTACTAGTGAGGCTCTATGATACCTCCGTTTGCCGTGATACATGTTTGGACACGATGAAGCATGTTTTGAAACGAGCGTCTGATCATATCAGGACTGACAAGTTCTAAGGCTGCAATGATTCGGTGACGCAAATCTTCGATGTTCTCAACGGCCATCACGTAAACTTGTGCTTTGATGAACCCTCACAAGAAAAAGTCCATCAGAGTTAGGTCCGGAGACCTCGCAAGCCATCGAATGTGACCATTCCTGCCAACCTAACGCTGAGGGAACTTGTAGTCAAGATGCTCCACTACACATCTAGGTACGTGGAGTGGTGCGCCGTCATGTTGTTACCACATCTGTCTGTAAGCTTCTAGTGGAATATCTTCTAAAGCGTCTGCTATATCGTTCTGCAAATGCGCCAAGTAGCGTTGTCCATTAAGACGAGCTGGGAACGAAAAATGTTCCAATAACTCGATCTCCGAGCAAACCCGCCCAAACATTCAGTCGGAGTTGTTGTTGATGATGGTGAGGAAAACCCCAGTGAGAATTTTCGTCACACCACATGTGGATGTTTTGATGGTTGAAAGGCCCATCTCCCAAAAGAGAGATCAAACTTACGTTTCAAATCTCCTTTGTGCAGAGCTTGGTGGAGGGTCACTCGATACGGATGGAAGTTGTGATTGTGAAAAGTGGTCCACACGTAGTTCGTCGATAATCCACGATCGTCGCTTGCTCAAGCATACGCAACAAAATATTCTAGAACGGTGTCTTCCATGTTGATGTTTTGACGACCTGGTCCACGAAATCTGGGATTGACGTTCCTGTAAGTCTGAAAGTCACTAACAGCTCCAAGAACGGTGTTGTTGCTTGGTCTTCTATCTGGATATCGAACGGTGAATAATTCACTAACCCTATGCGCGTTACGATTGGCTTCACGACCATAAAAGCACGCTGATCACGAGAATAATTTAGTGGCATGTTGATTAGACTCAATAAGCGTTAGAGAATGGCTGAAAACAAAAAGATTTCACATTAAATACTAATTGAAAACTGGACCTTTGTGCGTAGTTGGCCTACTGATACGTGTTTAGGTCTACAGTAGGCCTAAATTTAAGGAATTTAATCTTTTAATGTGATTTCTTTCATTTTCGTACAAAAATGCGAAGGCGATGGCCGTTATGGACAGCTTGTGTTTTTTTTTTCATCAGCTCATATCTTTGTGAAAAAGTGTCAAACCAATTTCTTTGAACATTTTTGACAGCACTCTACAACTTTCTCATGGAAACGTTTTTTCTAGCACCTACCGGTGAAAAAATATTTTATACAAAAACCCGATATTATTTCAGATTTTTTTTAAATTTAATAGTTAAAGCGATCCTAAACTAGAAATAATACCCTGAAAATTTTGCAACTCCAACTCTTGCAGTTTCTGGGGGAAAAAACGCCCAGTCAGAGCAATTCAAAACACCCTGTATAGACTGATACACATTTGACAAAGGAGAAAGTCATTTCACGGGAGTAATGAAATAAGAGGTCTATTTTTTAAAAACCCAAAATCGTAACAGATGGCACTAACAATTTTAAACTTATAAATGATTAAAAATAGAACCTCTAATGACTTTGCTCTCAATGTTTGTTTCTCCATGACAAATTGTGAATTGGTGTATTCCCTAAAGAGGATGCATCTTAATTTTTCCTATTTTATCAGACTACCTCTGGGGAAGACGTTCGAGACTTTACTCGAATTGTTCGAAATAAATTTAAATCAAAACGTTACTTTAAGAAACACCCCCGCATGGGATATCTACCGGTGCAAACGGTGCTGGAAGGAGACGATCTTGAAAGCCCCGCCCCTTCTCCGGCTCACACTCTCTCGTCGCAAGAGATGCATTCGAGGCTGGAATTGTATGCTAACAGGTATTGGAAAAAATATTCCAGCTTGCTTCCTGTCGTCGGGGTACATAGTAGGTTTTTTATTAAAAACTGGGGTGATACTTCAGCTACCATCTGTGTGCTTAGTAGGTTTATTATATAAAATTTTATTTCCTGTCTGCCGGCTCCGTATGTTTAATCCTAAAAATGAGGAAAATATACCAGCTTACTTTCTGTAGTCGGCAAATATAGACCCTTGGTGCTTAGAACACCCTATAGAAATAATGCAAATTTTCACATTTGCCGAAACGTTTACTTTAACTCTCTCAGCACTATTTGATAGTCTCTAAAGTTGTGGTCATAACTGGAAGTTTCTTTCTTTGTTGAGTTTAATGTCCGCTTTCTGCTTTTAACTTTCTTTGTGGTGAAAGGCTTGCTGAGGTGGAACTCCGGACGCGCAGTAATTCAACTCCGGATAGGTAAGAGAATACCACCTTTTTACCTTGCTCTACCTCTTAGCTATTTTTTCTTCTGCTTGCTGTAAAATTTTATTTTAAATAATAAATATCTCTGAAGCATTTCATAGTTTTAGCTAATATATTCCGTTTGTCTTATCTTAACTAACATAATTATAGCCATAAATATGACGGAACAATATCAGTTATCTCGGAACAATTTAATACTCTGAAAGTTTCAGAGCAGTATATCATAAGTCAGTAATTATGTTCCAAGGTGTGTCAGTAAGTGTGACGTCATACCTTAAAGAAAAATCTCGTCTGATGAGAAATATACGCGTTTTGAAAACAAATTATCACACACCACGGTCCTACGCTTCGACATGGCCTCCTGCACGTGGTCACTATGATGACAGTGCAAATAGCCCTTATTAGGCATGATGATTTAGGTCACCAAAAATTAGTGGTCATTCTAGAAATGGCATTTAGCAAATGTCCTGAAAATAGGTAATTGACACTCTTATGTGATACATACCCTTATTTTTTTGTTTAAAAATAGAGCTAATACCCAAGGCACCACCTTCGACCACATAAGCAATGCTGCTTGTGCGTGATCAAGTAACAGGTGGCCGGGTTACAATGCGTAGGAGGGTGGTGGCAAGCCCTTCATGCCACGCGAGCCAACAGCTCCCTACACTAACTATTACCGTTAACCTCAGCAAGTTTTTATGGGAAGGGGAAACCGAAGATCTCGGTGGAAAACCCCTTTAACCAGTGGGGAGAGAACTTACAAACTCAACGCAGAAGGAGTGGTTCCGGAATTTCACCCAGTGCCACTAGCTGGGATCGAACCCGGCTCCTCTTGCTGCGAGGCTAAAGTGCTAACCACTCAGCCACCCCACCTTAAAATTATGAAGATAATTTTTAGTTCTTAACACCCTATGAAGATAATATTATCTTCATAAGGTGTTAAGAACTAAATATTTAGTTCTTAACACCTTATGAAGATGAAATAGGACGTGTCACACTTCTGGCTACAATGTTATTTGTTAAATTATATAGATGACGATTATTCTATTTTTTTTTTCTTTTCAAATTTTCAGTAGTGAAGATGAGCACCAGTTAATAGTCCAGTATTGTCAAACGTTAAGCGGAGAATTGGCTTTGCCCGTGGTACGATGCTTTTGATTATAGTTCAATACTTGTTTTAAGCTCGGACATATATACATCATTATCTTTTTGAACCATCTTACTACGTGAATTAGTGATAACTATAACTAATTGCAACTTGAGATAATTTAGCACAGAAAGTGGAAGGATATTAACTAATTTGTCTGAATTTTTGACGTATTTATTCTAATCCCAGTAAATAAGATAGTCCATCATAATGATAAAAAACAAGAGGAAATAGGGGAGAGTGTAGCTCTTTAAACAAAAATTACCTCTCCCTTCGATTGCTACCTTGTTTGAGGGTTCAATCTTTTCACCCCCCCCCCCCCCCCGCGAGCAAGAACCAATAAAGACGCCCGTCAGTCATGGGACCCCAACGTCATTGTTCCGAGGTAGTCTGGGATACGTTTATCTCTCGTTTTCTATGAAAAGCGCGCTAAAATGTCAGAAATTGAATCCTTGGTTTCATGGCTTTCAATATTTACATATGTAATAAATAATGCGCAATGTGTTACAAAGTTTTTTTAAAGCACCACTGTTTTGTAGTTTTTCTATTATGCTCCTGTGACTTCCACTTTCGTCTAACTTAAAATTATATATCAAAATGACTGGGTTTAATATGATTCCTCGCGTTGTCATTTTGACTTGATATACACCGTAAAACTACAGGCAGGCAGACTACTACAAAGCTAAGCAGACGAGTGACGAAATATCCCTTTGATATAAATTTCGTCATTGAAAGTATCAATTTACTTTTAACACGCCTTTTGTTTATAAACATAAAATAACAAATATATCATATAAAACAATCATTAGCTCGGTTTTAAATTAAAATTAAAAACGAACTATTTTTTGGGCGCATGGTAACAAAAAACGAGATACTCATGAAAATGTGAAGAGGCTTCTGCGGGAGGGGGGGGGGGGGCGACATCTATTCTTGAGGATTTTTTTGCTACACTGTCATCTCCCCTATTTTCTCTAGTAAACAATAAATGTTTATACCCATTTCAATTCAATATTATAATTGAGATATGTTGAGGACTATGATGAAATCTACCTGGGAATTCATACTCCATTTAAGAAACCTATTTTTCACTTCATGGAGACATGGACGATCGTTTGTAACTGAATATCTCGACCTTCAAAATTCTATTTAAAATTTACAAAAATTTGATAATCAGACTGCAGATGGACATTTAAAATTAGACCTCCGTTACGACACAGTTCTTCGGTAAATCTAGTTAGGTTCAAAATTTAATTCGTATCAGTTTACGACGGCTACGACGATGACAAACCTTAAGTTTGGATCGAGAGAGAGGATTCTTGAACAATGACAATTGGGAACCGATGCTAGTGTTCGTACGGGGTCGGGATCGGGGGAAAATGTCGTGGGTTTTCAGGGTCGGGGTCCCCGTACGAACGCTAAACGTTGCGAGGTTTAACCACACGTCCGAGAAGAGAACGCGTGCTAATAAGTGTTCCTTTGTACGACAGCCCCGAAGTCCGGCGCAAATCATGGCGGCGATCGACGCCGAGCAAAGGGAAGAACTCGAGGCCATGATTCAAGAACTGGAAGAGGAGAATCGGCACCTGCAAGCGGAATACGAAGACCTTCAAGGTCAAAGGATGGTCCGAGGGGTTTCGCCGTCGGTGACGGAGGACGAAGAAGATTCGGCCATTTTGACGCCCAGTAGTCGCGATGAAGAGATGCTGGCGGAAGCCAAAATATTGAGACAGCACAAAGGCAGGCTGGAGGCCAGGATGCAGATATTAGAAGACCACAACAGACAGCTCGAAGCTCAGCTACAAAGACTTAGGCAGCTCCTTGACGAAGTCAGTTTTCATTTAATTATCCGTTTTGGGGCTTGAATCGATTTGCATTTTTTCCCTAGCCACGTCAAATACCAAATCTAATATACAGTGTTTTTTTGTTCGGATAAGTTATTTTTTAAGAAAACTACTTAGGTAGAAATTTAAATTTTTTATGGTTAAGTAAATACACAGGGGAACATTGATTGGGGAGATTTCATCGTTTTCTGGAAATATTTTCACATTTTTTTAAAAAATATTTTTTCACCACTAGGTGTTAGATGAATTTGGCTTATTGAGATAATTGGCCATAGTGCGCGCTCTCTACCTGTATTTCTTAAATTTCCCTGCCAATGTTACTTCCGCCAAAGGGAGCGTGCGCTTCGTTTCCGGGAAATACGGGAGCCATCCAAGGGGGTGTCATATGCTGAACGTTTGGCCATTGGATGTTAGTTTTTATAGCTTTGTGACGTCAGCTGGTAACAATAATAATAATAATAATACCCAAGGCACCACATTAGGCCCAAGTCATCAATCGACTTTTGAAGCCATTAATTCAGGTGGCCAGGTTACAATGCGTAGGAGGATGGTGGTAAGCCCTTCATGCCAGGCGAAAACACCCTAAAAGCAGACTAAATACACAAAAGTATTGGGAATAAACTTATAATTTAAATATTTGCTTATTTTGTTTAATGAAAAATATACAACTAGTAAAAAAAGGTTATATTTTATTAAAAGAGGAACATAATGTAACATCATTTATATAATAGTCCGTGAGCCAGCCAAGTTACCGGTACCAAATGGGCGCACCAAGGTTTAATCACATTTTCAAATATGCCTACCCCTAAGGGTCATGTGAAAAATTGGGAGACATTCGGGGGGGGGGTAGCTTTCCATCCAAGAAAACCGCCTTTACTAATGATTGGGTTGACTCCAATTTAAATCGGGAATTCGCATTTGGCTCGAGTCTGTTAAAGAAAACACAAAGTATTTCGCAAGTGTTGTAACAAGAGATTCACATTAAGTAATATGGGAATTAAAGCTATAAATAGTCATAATGTTGGACCAAAACATCTGAAACACTTGAGAAGTGGAACGCAGGCGCAATTGACGATTGTAACAATTTTCAAGTCGGTGAATTCCCTGGTGAAACTACAAAGAAAATACCCCAAAAGAAACTTCAACTTTATCTGGCTATTTAGAGAAAACGAAAGTAACATATGCTGATGTATGTGGGCATTGAGGCTTGTCAACAAGAGGCGATCTTTTCACTCCGTGAATGACCTCTTCAAAAGAATGTTTGCTCTGAATAATGAAGGATAAGAAAGCAAAATACATTATTATTATTATTACATGATAACTTATGACCTAGGTCCTTACTTTCACGGCCAACTCAGAAAATCATTAGATGGGGTTGATACTATGTAATATGTTTAGAAGAAGCACTAAACAAAATTTCACAAAGAGGGCAAATGGACATCCACATAAGATTTTGGGATGAAGGTCTTGATCGGGTGTCAACAATCAACTAGATATTTAAATCAGTATTTTTGGTACAGACCATGGCGCAAGATATACTGACCAAGTTTAAAGAGGTAATTTCGCCTTTGGATGTAGAAAATATTTTTCAAATAAGTATGGATTACCCAAATGTAAATTGGTCATTTTTGAAGCAACTAAAAGCGGAAAAAGAGGTAGAACTCAGCGACCGTAAGTTTTTGGACTTACGTTCCTTTGGCTACATGTATTAAACGGAGCTTTACAAACAGGACACAAGGCCGTAAAATGGAACGTAACATCTTTCTTAAGAGGAATATACTATTTGTTCAAGGACACTCCAGCAAGACGAGCTGATTGCACTGCAGTTACTGGTTCAACAATGTTTCCTCTGAAATTTTATGCTATTCGATGGGTCGAAAAAGCCATTATAAAGTTTACCATGATATTAAGAAATACGTTTCTTCTGCCTTCAAATGCCTCTGTTACTAATGTTAAGAATAGAACCAATGATCCTTTGATGTTACCCAAATTGGCATTCTTCAAAACGATAGCGAGTGATCTTGAACCTTTTTTGCGCCATTTTCAAAGTGATAAACCTCTGGGGCCTTACTTTTATTCCGCCCTTCTAGAAGTGGTTCATATTGCTAAGGAGATTCGTTTTGCCTGACGTTATAGAAAGCAGCGAAACTAATGAAAATAGACTTGTCTAACAAAGAGTTCTTGATCACTCCTGTAAAAGTTGACATAGGTTTCGGGGTGTCTTCGCAACTAATCAAAGTTAAGGGTCTTAGTGATCGTCAAAAGTTGGAATTGAGAATGGAATGTAGAAACTTTGCTGTTGCCATAACCACAATAAAACTCTCAAATACAGCTTTGTCAAAGTTATTTCTTCACTTGACCCTGACCTTATCAAAAAAATCTGAAAATCGCTGAAGAAAGGTTTAAGGTTTGTTTGAAAGACTCACTTAATAGTAACTGGATTGAAGAAGGCGTGGCAGAACGAGCATCTCAGCAATTTTCCGTATTCTGCAAGGTCTCAACCTCCAAAACCGAAATACAGGACCAATTTGAAAATTTTCTAATGCAAAAGGACGACGAAAGCAAAGAAGAAAATCAGCTTGATGCTATCTTCGTAAAATCCATGTTGGAGTCTAAATATCAAGATCTTTGGATAGTCGCCAAACTAATCTTGAAAATTTCGCATGCCAATGTCGAAAGTGTTTTTTTCATGAACAAGCGAATGTTAGTTGACAACCTACATGAAGATTCACTCAAAGCACTTCGACAAGTAAACGACGGTACCCGTGCTGCTAGTGGCTTAAAAAACGTTGTTGTGTATTCAAGAATGCTCAGTTTTGTAAAGGGCGCCAGAACCAAGCATTGATTTATTGCTATCGAAATTATCGAAAATAGGTCAGGGAAATGTGTACAAAGTGGTCAGGCAAAACCTGGAAAAGTCAGTGAAATTCATTCAAATTTTTTTTTACGAACCCTGCTTTCAGAAAACGATGAAATTCCAACAATCAATGTCCCCCGGCGAATTTACTTAACCATAAAAATTTCAAATTTCTACCTTGAGTAGGTTTTGTAAACAATCGCTTGTCCGAACCAAAATAAAAACCACCCTGTATAATATTTTGAATTAAAAAACCGGGACAATTAACTAATCCAAATAGTGTTTCTAATTTAGTTTTAGTTCTAGTTGGTTTTGATGTAGTACAGTCAAAAACCCGCGGGTATTAGACCAGTCTTTCAAACTTTTAAAGTTCCGAAATCTTTTAGCGTCCTTATAATGTTCGACCGTTTGACCAGGAAAAACCATAATTCGTGAACATTTTCGAGATTAATTCCATCCAACGAAGGTTACCGATTTTTGGGTGTTCCATTTGTGTAAGGTATTCGACTATTTGAACTTCATTTAAATACTTCAATTAGATAATTTATCGCTTGCTTTAGAGCCAAAGCGTGCTGATGGGGAAATTGAAGTCCCAGTTTGACCAAAGAAAATGAAAGAATAGGAATGTAATAATATTAGGGCTAAGATATTCGGTGACGTCACTGAATTTGAAATACTATCGTCTGCTTACTATCTAATATTGCTATCGTAGAAATAGCAGACATAAATAATTTCATACAGGAAACAGTAGAGTCGACGATAATAACGAAATACAGATAATTACATTGGAGGAACACAAAACGTTATCATTGTTTGTTGTAATGGTATAAAAAACGTTGGGTGATCAATTAATTTCTACATCGGATATGAACAACTTCTTTGGCACCAATAAAATTACATAGCCTGAACTGTACTTCAATTAATAAAAGGGTTAATAAAGCATGGGTTTTCTACAATTTAATTATGGGTAATTTTAATTTCATTTCAGCCTCATTCCATACAAAGTAGAAACAATTTAGGATCGAGTATTTCGCACAACCACGCCACAGCGCCAGCACCGCCTCTCCCGATGGGCATGTCCTCAGATTTGATTCCTCGACGAAACGGGCAGCTATTGGACCATTCCGGTAAACCCCCATTCACTTTCAATCTTAACCCAATAAATAATATTTCATTCATGGTTGACATGATATTTCGCCAGTAATGACGTAATTTTTTTCTCTTTAAATAATTACGAATAAAAACTGCGGTAATTCAATTTGTAAAATTTTAAATTGTAAATTATAAATTTTTAAATTCACCTTTAGTTACTCTAACTTCAACCTAACCTAACCTGCTTTTGGAACAAAACATTCTAGAGGTATTTTCACGACCAAAATTAATTTTATATACTGTCAATTAAATCTCATTAACGTTTTCAAATTATTAGGTATGCTTATTTTTTATAAACTTGAACCAGACCAATTTCCCTGTGCATGGTTACAAGGTACAATAAAGTCCTTGTAATTTGACTCGAGCACTTTACCTTGACATTTACTTACGCAAAATAGTTCAGAAGAGAACGCATGAAATTACTGTACTTGAGAAATATCATGTCTACCACAGTCTGTAATAGTCAAGTTCATAATTTGCACAGAAACAAACGTTTAGAGCAAAGCCCTTAGATGTTTACTTTTTACGCTTTTATTGATACTAGATGGCGCCAATTTTAACGTTTTCGACTTGAAGGGAATAAATAAAGATTTATTAGAAAACCAACCATATTCAAACACTGTTTTACGCGATATTTTATGTGTATCAGAAAGCTAAAAAATTAATGTTTATCTTTGTTGGATAAATTGAAATTCCGACTTTTGGCGCCATCTGGTAAAACGACGAGTACCTAAAACTCCACCTCTAATGGCGTTGATCTACTCCCTTAACTAATACGTATTCGTCTATATTATTAATTTTAATTATGACTAACGTAGGTGGAATGGCGGTTGGAAATTTGTTTCATATGGCCGGTAATTTGGGCAAAGCAGTCGGGACTTTGGTCACCGTCATGACGGACGACGAAGAAGGTGCCAGTGACTCCGAAACTGACCACAAACCGTGATTTTGCAAAAAAAAAATATAAGAACAATCAAATACTTTACGCGTACATTTCTCTGAAAGCCGCCGGGGGTTTTGGACGCGCGTGTTGTGTTACGACAAGGAACCCTCGAAGAAGATGCAGTTAAAAAAATATTTCCAAAGCATATCATAGGAGGGAAAAAAGGTGTTATAGATTCTCAAATTCTCCCACCAAATATCCTCAAAAATCGTGTGTACGAAATACCCATTTCAAGTTCTAAACCAAAACATCTATTTTGTAACTAAACGTTTTTAATTATCGAAATCGCGAAATATTTGCTTCCACGTTTTGTTAAAATACGCTTTACGATTTTTCGTGTTCTGGAGTACACATTTTTTCTACTGATTTATTTCTTATTTTCCCACTCGTGGAATATATTAAAATCTATATTTTCTTTATGAATTTATTAGGGGGAATAATTAACCAGTATTCGTAGTAGGAAATATCTGAAATGTTTTCCGAAGCTAGTCGGAAAAAGAAGGTTAATCGTTGTAAAAAAACACACATATCCCGAGTGATTACGCATTTCCCATATCATCAAATTGACGAACTACTTATAGGAACAGTTGGAGAAATGGACCAGGAAAATTCTAATAAGTGATATATCGTAATTGCACACACCAACACACATCCCACAATTTAATTCCATTACGTGTCTTCTAGGTATTTGATCTTCATTGAAATAAGAAAAACAAATATATATATAAAGAAAGAGGTGAGACTTCATCCCGACCAAAAAGATAAAATAATTAAAACTGTAGCAACCAGTATAAAAATTGTTTTGTGCGTGAATCTGTGGTATGTGTTTTATGATGACATATCAAGAAAATTATTAACAAGAATCATATCGCTTCGTTTTTTACACGGAAAATATCCCCCCCCCCTTTAAAGGTCCAATACACCTCTATTAAAAAAGTGGGCATAAATTTATCTTTCCCACTGAATACCAAATTATATCAAAAACCTATTTACCGGCTAAACGTAGCAATGGTTCGCACATATCATGCTCAAAAATCCTTTCGCAATTCAAAAGTGATTACCATTCAAATAGTAACTTAATTTAAACAAACCTTAACCTTGAATTATCCAAGCCTTGATCTAAGCTAACCTAAACCAAACTTTACGTTAACTAACTTAAACCTGAATTAAGCTAACCTTCACCTAACTTTAACCTTAATAATGCTAACTCACTTAAGAATTAAGCTAAATTTAGCCACCCTTTTCCTAACCTATGTAAAACTTAAACACCGCGAAAAACTAAGTGTAGCAATAGATTCATAGACCACTGATAATGAAACGAGAGGACGTAACCCGCAGCCACGAAATGTTGGAACCATTGCTACGTTTAGTCTGAAAACGAGACGGAAATTGCTGATATATAAATTCAGCCGCGGTGGATCGAGACTTTGGAGCCCCATTTTTTTAATGTAGGCGAGGGTCTGCACTTGAGAGTGTTTGCGAACAACTTAAGTTTGGCTTTTGACCTCTTCGTACTTCGATGCTCCGCGAATATTTTTTCTTTGTTGGTTTGACGTCGGGTGATTTTTTTTTAAGATTTGAGAATCCAAGTTGGTGCTTTCGAATGAAACTATGAAGATATAATAATAACAATAATAATAATAATATAAATACTAATATGAAGTTACGTAGAATGGTTTTTCTATAAGCTTTATATAAATATTGCTTTACGAATTAGAAAATCGTATTTAGAAATATTAATTATTTATAATAAAGAAGTTAAGAGAAAAAACGTATTACGAAAATAATTTTTTTCCCGATTTTTTTTACCTAGTCTATGAAACTCGCTCTTCGTACCTAATTTTTTTGGCGTGTTCATATGTGACGTAACTGCTGCCAGTTATGTTACTCGCAAAAATAAAAAGTTTTTTTTCATATAAAATGCCAAAAACAATCGTAACATTTGTTTGCGCCGGAATTTAAATGAAAACAAGGTAAAACAAAATTGCCGAATAGCAATAAGGTAATTCCTATGTGAATAGCTCGTTTTGAATAAATTCTCTTGACTCGTTAACTGTACTTCTTAATTTCTTAATCGCCTGAGGTTTTTCGCCCTCTTTCTTAAGAATGTGCAAAATTGGTTGAGTGGATTTTTTTCTTTGTACATAATCGACAGTGCTCTACAACTTTATCATTGGAATTTTTTGTCTAGCACCTTCCCGCCAAAAATTAAAATTTCAAAAACGTAAAATATGTTCAAATTGTTCTGAAAATTTGGATTTTAAGCGTTCCCATTTCAGACATAAAAGTTCCCAGGCAGAGCAAAAAACGACGCCCTATATAAAGGTAATAAAATCAATTTTACAAAATTTTATATCTACCTTATAAACCAGTTTATACCCTGTCTTGAAGAAGAATGTTCACCAGTTTGTGGTGAACATTCATACGTACATACACATTTGCACCAGGGTTGGAAAAAACCAGTGGTTTTATTGGATATAACCGGTTTCTTTCGTTTAAAACCGGCTAAAATATAAACAGCCTCTTTTACTTATGTCATTCACTTCCTAAGTAGAAATTGTCCGTTATTGTTGCGGGCTTTACAAACCTCAATTAGAGAAGAATTTGAACTCGCCCACGGGAAAGCCAATACCTTGGAAGTTGTACACGTGATAGTTTAAATGAACTTTGGCGTTGTAACTATCAGGTCAGGTATAACAGTGTGGACAGCTACATTTAGTAGTGCCAGTTTGAGCGGCGCAACAAACATCACCAGGCAACGTTCTAGATACCAACACAGATCTAAAATTCTGTTCCCGACGGTACCAAAACCTCGGGAGTTCGGGGAATATGTCTTTGTCTCTGGGTTCAGTTGTGATAGCTTACAGATAATATTTTCAGCCTTGAAAAGTTAGAAGGGTTATTAGCCGTATCGGTATTGTTCTTGATAAATAGCGCTTGAGCTCTTGTGATCTGGCTAATACAATCCAACGCTGAGGAGAGGACAGTAGCCGAATAACCTCTCGCGTTTAAATTATCTCGAAATTCCATAGCGTTAACCCTGAAATCTTGGTCAGATGAGCAAACACGACGTAAAAGAAAAAAAAAGCGAGTAAGGAAAGGCTCTGATCGTGTGTTTAGGGTGGCTGGATTTCGGAAGTAGGTAAGAGCGACTATCAGTAGGTTTTCAATGAATGTAGAAATATTGTCCTCCGTCACGGAAACTATCATATCCAAAAAGGAGATCGAAGTGTGCGATAGGTTGATTATAAACTTTTAAGAGTTAACGAAGGCGTCGATAAAAGAGTCAAGATCGTCCGGTTTAGGACCACCATAGCTTGAGAAGAATTGTTCCTCTGCCCGACTGAAAAATAAGTTCGCGAAACTTTGACCCATCTTGGTTACCATTGCCACGCCGCTAACTTGGTTATAAAATTTCCTGTTGAATTCGAATGCGTTTAGGGTTAAAACTAGTGCAGCCAAACGAAACAGAGTTTCGGTATCTGGGCATCGTTCAATATAATAACAAAGTGCTTGAAGTCCATCTCCATACGGAATAACGGTGTAAATTGAATTTATGTCCAAAGCAAATTCGCAAAGCTGAAAATAATAATAAAATAAAACTGGCACCACTAAATGTGGTTGTCCACGCGGTTATATATGTGCCTACGTAAGCTCTGACCTGATTGTTACTACGCCGAAGTCCATTTACACTATCACGTGTACAACTTCCAACGTAATTTACGCCTTGTGCGGAACTGTTTGCGGAATATTCTACATTGGGGAAACTGGCCGTCACCTTGCTGACCGTTTTCGTGAACATTTGCGTGATGCGACAGCAAGAGGAATTACGTTATCGCCATTTTAACTATCAACGGTATCTCTATCCGCCGTACTAAAGGTTTTTTTATTTAGCCGTACAAATGTACACCCATTTGTAACTTGAAGCACTCAATGGTGATCGTCCTCATAGTCACATAAGAAAAAAAATATTATTTTCGGTTCTGAACGAAAGTCATACATTTCGCTAAAAATGTTTTTTGTAATAGTTCTCTATCTAAATTTCGTTAATACTTTTTGTGTAATAGTTCTCTGTATTGTTGTTAATATTTAATTTATTTAGGCAACGTTTGATTCGGTTCCCTTTAAGCCCTTTTTTGTATATTATTAACCTTATGGATATTTTGTTTTGAGATTTTATGTCTTGTTCCTTTTAATTTTACAATTTTTTAGTCCTAATCAGTAGCGTAGCCAGGGGGGACGTGCCACTTGTGCCCCTCCCGAAACATATGGTCGTAATTTTGTTTTTGCGATTTTCAATGGTGCCCCCCCCCCCCCGAAATAAAATTCTGGCTACGCCACTGGTCTTCATCTTTTAACCGCATCGAAGGAATATTCTGCCGAAGTACTGTTTTTACCTCTGTCTGTCTGTCAGGCCTGCGAACGCGTTCGCATTTTTGGGGCAAAGGGTAATCACTGCGTACCCAGTTTCTTAGAATCAGGGAAAAGGTTTTTCCAAAAGCGCCCTCTTTTTGTCATTGGGTGTAGTATAATTTTTTAATCGGCCGGGATTCGAACCCGAGCCCTCTTGCACGACAGGTGAGCGTTCTACCGCAGAACCACGGATACAGTTACGGTTCACTGAAAATTAAAAACTTCCGAGGACTTGCCAACTTGTTTCTTGTTAAATTTAACGCCCCTAGTACCATTGTTTTACTTTATTCATTATGGAATTACCGTAATGGTTGATAATAACGAAATCGAATTTCACAAGGAATCCAAAGTAACAAATTCATTTATTTGTATTATTTGTTTTATCGAACTTTTTATGAAAATGATATCAAACGTTTAATTTTCAAGTAGGCCTACCCTATCCCAAACAACAAATCATTCATTCGAAGTGTTAAATGAAATCGTTATTGAAAAAAAAATAGTTTATTTACAATCTTTAGTTTCTTTCCCATAATTGTTTCTTATGTACATTATTTCACAATTATGACAAATAATAGAAGGGTTGCTGCAGCGAAACGACTTAGCGCAATTTCTAATCTTCTCTCCAACTTCTTATTAACTTTTGGGATGGACTGAGTGCTGAGGTTTACGGTAAACGTCTCAACGTCCAAATGGCAGGGTCCCCACCAATCGTTCACGGTATTCGTCTTAGTATCAATTTGCGATTGCATCGGGCGGGATTCGAACCCGAGTCTTCCTGCATGACAGGCGGACGTTCTACCACGGTGATCGCGGATGCGTTCGGCTACAGTAAAATAACGACGGCGAAAGAATTACACGTACTATTTCAACATAATAACGAAGTTTATTTAAAATCTTCGATACCTGGCCGCGGTCGTCAGGAACGGGTGATGTACGGTGCCTGGTCAAGGACGGCGGAATGGATGAAACGTTGTTGACGCAGTCGTCAGGAACGGATGAAACGTCGTTGCCTGGTCTTCAGAGATGGATGTAACGTCGTCGTCTGGGTGCCGTTTTCGTCATGGACGGATGAGACGTCGTCACCTGGATTTGGACTTTTTTCGTTGCGTTGTTCCCCACTAGCAAAATTTCTGTTGCGGAGAGGTCATCGATGCTGCTCTGGGGTCATCGGAGTTTTCCCAGGCGTAAAACTGATTTTCGTTTTCGCGACTTCGGTAACGGGTTTTCTTGGGTTAGGCTTACTACGCGACGGTAAATTACAGCCTTCCCGACACCTCCACCATATTGTAGCGGGCGATCGCGGATGCGTGTGGAATCGAAATGTCTGTAGAAGTGGGGAGAGCTATTTTGTGGTAGATTGTAGGCGGACTGAAACCCCTACAACTTGGCGGTTCAAAGATTTAGGGTACATGACTTTTGAACTTTACTACGATTTGATATCTTTGTTGTAATATAGAATGATATAATAATAATGATAATATATTGAACCCAACCTAACATAACCTAACCTAACCTAACCAATTTAATCGTATCATAGGTTAGGTTAGGTTAGACTATTTTTACCAAGTTTTCGTATTGTCTGTACACCACTAGTGTGTTTCACGTGTTCTATTACGTATACGGTACTTCAAAAACATTAGTAGTAATAAAATGACATTCTTTACGCCGAACATTTTCTGGCCGTGCAAATCGCGGTTTGATAATAAAGTGAGCTAGTTCTGCATTAATTTTTATCGGCTTCGTTGGGATGTCGTCATGAGCCCACGGAGTTTTTATTCGTTTTATACTTATAGTTTTGGTTTTCGCTTTAACTTTGATTTTTCCATATAAATTTGATTGTTTAAGACCTATAATACCATGGGTTGGTTTTTCTCTGTGAAACTGTTTCTTGCACGTATATTTTACGTTTCGTGAGCGTTCTAATAATTTTAAATTTGTATTTTCTATTTCTCATTTTGTTGCTTTGGTAATTTTTTTAACGTTTTGGGTCTAAAGTTGGTTTTTTTGTACTTTTGATATTGGAAATTTGTTTAATACAATAACATTTATAATATTAATAATTAAAATAAAAAATAATCTGCTGGTTGGGATGGCACCGGGATAATTTTTTGGGGGCCGCTTTTGATGGTGGAATATCATTGAATACCGTGTTCAGTAGTTAATACACCCTAGGGCAAATTCTTCCGTGGAGAGGTATATTTTGGCAAGCTTGCCAACTTGTTAAAGTCGTACATTTTCGTTCTTTTTTGAGCATTACGGGATTTCGTGTATGATTTAAATTTTTACATTGAAGTAATTATACTAATAATTAGTAACTATACTAATAAAAATCGATCTACCGTCCGGGATTTGAACCCGAGTCCGTCTGCGCTCTGAAGCCTGATCGATTTTGTTTTTATGATATATTTTTCTATTTGTTATTTTGGCTCTGAAGCCTGATCGATTGGGTTATTATTATATATTTTTTATTCGTTAGTCATTATGTAAGTTAATGTCAGAAGTCGGACGTCTGCCGGCCAGGGTTCGAGTTTTAAATTAATGGTAATTAAGTTTCAAAATGAATGGTTCGGGCTTCTATATTAAGGTAGAATTGTTTTAAGTATGAACGTTTGAATTGTGTGTGCGCGAATGTGAATGATTGAAAAACTAAAGTGCTTGTTTGTGTTGACTGTTTTGAGCGACGTATAGTAAGAGATGACGTATTTGTATTTTTCTAATTTGAATTTATTGTGGTCTTGGTAAAGTAATTTTGAACTTTTTAAAATACTAACTTAATCTAAAGAGGAATAAACTTTTATCTTTGTGTTTCCTATTTTTCCACCCTTTACATACAGTTTTGGCAATCTCGAACCAAATTAAATTTCGATGTAGCGGCAACGGGAATATATTCTCGTAAATTTCTCGTGCGGGTCTTGGTGAAATATATAAACTTTAAATTAAATTCTTAGTTTTTTGGCCCGTTTTCTTTATTTTTTCATTAAGAAAGGATCGCCGATATAACAGTTTTAATAATTTATTTTAATTATAATAAACCATATTCTACTGGTCGAGATTGAACCAGGATTACGTTTTTAGGACGGCGCTCTAAATTACGGAGATATCTTGTAAAGTGCCGTGTTCAGAAGCTAATACGCCCAAGGGCAAACTCTTCCGAGGAGAGGTATATTTTGGCTTGCCAACTTGTTATATCATCAGTCCAACGCCTACACATAATGGAAGTAAAGTTTTAGAGATAATTTGAAATGGACCGTTTTATAATAAGGAAACGAAAAGTGGAAATATCTGAAGATCCCGGTCACGTTTTATCCGCAAAACACCACCAGATGACCCAGGCAAAACCCAGCACCTCGTCAAAACTTCTGCAACAGAGTTCATCGATTATTTGTACTGATTCCTGTAATCCCACGGATAATGGAAATTATATAGATATATTGTCGTCGTGAAAACTTAGTGATGATGTAATATACAAGCTACTCACAGCTCGAAGGAAACCTACTACTTCTGAGCACCACAAGAGAGGACGGGTTGAACGCAGACAGATGCACGATAATCACTTTGAACAGTATCCTTGGCTGGTTTTCTCGAAAGTTAAAAAGGGATTTGTTTACATTAACTGTTCAATTTTTGTGAATAATAAAATGGTTGGAGGAAAGAAATCCAATATCGCGACGAAACTTGTGACTGAACCACTAACAAAGTTTGCCAAACTTACTGTAAAAGATGGTGACATTGAGACACATTTTCATCTCATGTACCACGTTGAAGCGTCAACAGATGCAAAATTATTGTTAACGACACGAGACAACCGCGAACGTGAGGTCATAAATCAACAAAGATAATGGAAAATATTAGAGAAAACAGAGCCCGTCTTATTTAATGGAAGGCTAAATATTCCACTGCTGGGGCATAGAGATGATGCGAGACTATTAGAAAACAAAACAAATGATCGTTAAAATATAATGAGTAACGACGGAAACTTTAGAGATCTTGTAAGATTTAAAATCGAAGCTGGAGTCTTGCAACTAAAACAGCACCTCAGTAGAAGGAAAGTGAGGTCGACGCTCCGATCCCGGGATCGGGATCGTCGGGATCCGGGATTTAAGGGGTGAAATGGGGGTAAAATCGTCGAAAAGTCAATGTTTTTATGGTATTTCTCGCGACGATCTGTTTTTTCGTATATCAACATATTGTGTTCAGACCAGCTTGTTTCTTTATCTCCGCTTATCTCGAGTGACACACTGTACTTGAACGTATATATTTCTTATCGCGTTTTATCGTACGGAATAAGTTCAAATGATGTAAAAAGTGATAACCTAGGCGGGAGATAGCGCGGATTACCCGGGAGGCGCGGTTAATTTGAATTTAAAACACGGATTTGAGTGTTTTCACGTCATGGAATATCGTTGTTAAAATGACGTAGAATGGAAATATTTTTAAACTTCATTTTAATAACATTGTGGTACTTTAATACGCTTGGCACTTTAACCTATATCACGAGTATTTCACCTGGGTGAGAGATAGAAGGTATTTATTTATACCTAGGGAGAATGAATATCTCGAGACGTTTTTTTATCGTTTCTCTTAATACACCCATTGTTTCCCCAGTACGCTCCTCCGCTTAAAATACATAAAATAGTCATTGGCTCCGTAAAATTGACGTCACTCGACACGATGGAATCATCGCCGGGACGTTTTGTCTTCCCCCCGAGCAAGGCGGGAGAAAAGGCGCTCAACGTGCCCGCCGATTGTCGCGACATAATCATTCTTCCTATAAATATAAAGAAATACATTCTTGGTTTAACTAAAACCTTCTCACACTGTTTATAAAATCAAAAATAAATGTTGGAAAATTCACCGTAAATACCAAACTATAAATAAGAAATGTGTTGCACTGAGCTTTATATAAATTAATTCAACAAATAAAATTTAAACTTAAAATTATTTGTTTCTTAATTTATTTATTTATGTAAAAAAAACCACATTTTCAATAAACCCTTTGATTTTTTGTAGCTTTTACAATATTTATACAAATTGTAGATGCCTCTTTTCGGCAAAATCCTAAATTTTCGATACTTTCAATGTATATATTAGAACTGGATATTAATTTGCCTGAAATTTTCAATAGCATAGCTATCAAATATAAGAGTTGCACCTTAAATCGTGATTTATGTAACTGAAGGTTGGTCATTTGCTTACTTTTAAGCTACGTTTTCTAAAATACTATAATAAAGAAAACTGATAAATTTAATCAAATTCGCGTATTCTTCTGTTATGAATTCTTTCGTGGTCTCTGACGAATTCTTTGGTCCCCCACAGCCGCATGAGTGTTTGGTTTCTATCGTTGAACTATTGATGAAAACAATATGTCAAGTTAGTTCTTGTCCTTGAGCTCCAGATTTTTGTAAGGTAGTTAAGGAATACGCCACTATTCGTGGTTTCTGCCGAATTCTTTGGTCCCCGACAGCCGCATGAGTGTATCGTTTGCGTCAAGTTCACTCTTTTCCTTGAGCTCCAGATTGTAGAACTGATAGTTGACGCCGCTGTTACGACCGATAAACGTGTTTCGTTACCTCTATTTTTTTACATATTTCCGACAGTTTCAAATAGCAAATTTACAATTCGCTTTAACTTCCTTTGAAATTGTCCTATATAACAGGAATTCTAGAACTATCTTTCATATATTATTTATCATCTAAAAGAATTGTATAAAACATGTTGATATCAGTGTAACATAGAATAAATGAAACTATCAGTTTCCATTAACAAAATTTAAAATATAAAATTATATTTATAATCTAAAAGGGAAATAACTGCAGGATCTTTAAAAAAATACAAAAAATAAAGCTAAAACATAAAACAATGTGATTCATTTAATTAACCCTAAAATAAAATAAATCATAACTAATTAATAAAGTCTAATTTTAGCCATTTGTTTTACTTGCTAACTTCACTTTTAGGAACACGTGATAAAAGGGTTTGTCTTCGTTTTATTGATAATTAGGTTTACAGTTCACTTTCTGACACTCAATTTTATTTTGAAGCTACCGAAATATCTCAAATAATAGCGAACATTTAAAAAAGTCGGAAGAAATTATTTAAAATAATTTAAAGGGAGTGCGTACCTAGAATTGTTATGGTGGATTACGTATTTCCTTTTTTTGTCGCTAGTAGCGATAGCAAGCTCGCTTTTGTGAGAAAACGTGTATGTAGTAGACGATTTAGTACCGCTCGCAGTGTGCACATTTTCGACGAATTCCGTAAAAATGATCGTCAAAAATAATTTAACTAAAGAGAGCTTGTTGAAAACTACTATAGTAGTATATATATTTTTTCTAACTGAGTGAATTATATCTAGAAAAAAAATATAGCTTACTAAACGACTACCCCCAATTTTTAAATTATTTGCAATTCATATTGTACTAATACATAAATTTCGACATTATTTTACTAATTATCTGTAAAGTTTGGTGATGGTGATAATGATAACACTAAATGGCGCTGTCTAGGAATTTCTTATGCGGTTAATTTAAATGATATTTATTATAGATATAGAGTTAAAACACTTCATGATTAAACTTGATATTTAACATTGCAACCCGTTCTACCGTTTTAATAAAACAAAAGCATATAATTAATGTCATAAACCTTCATTAGTAAATATAACCTTTTATCCGTACTTAGAATTGTATTGTGATTGATTTCCCTAACTAAAAGAAAATTGTTTTCCTTAAAAAAAATCAAACTTTTTCTAAAATTAAACAATACACATCAATTAAATTACTAAAAAACCTTTTGCTTTGAGTTATTTTTTGTCGTCGCACAATGTCTTTCCAGATACAGTCCCTGGGTTCTTTAAAGCAACAATATAATGACCACCGTCGCAATCATATCCCAAATGAACTACGGCAGCTTTGGTTTTAAAACTTATGCTATTAATTTTTATTTTGTCAGCAACGAATCCTTTAATTGGAGTGTGAATTTTAAACCGTTCAGTACCTCTATGAGAAAACCTCGCAAAATTTAAGAAAAGGTACTTACTAGAAAAATGTAAAATCGAGCGACGTTCTTCCGATTCATTTTGACAATGAACGCATTTTATCACAAACAATTCCCAATAGCCCAAAAAGTCGTGAAATGTTAAATTGGATCTGTCGGCATTGTTCGGCAAGTACATTGACGATGTATACATAACCCTCTTCGGGGATATGGTTCAGAACAACATCTGGAGAACAATTTGGACATCTGTCTTGATATTGAATGCGACGTAAAAATAAATTATCAATGAGGACGTTTTCATTTTTAAGTTTTTGTAGAAGATCAATTAAAAATTTAACTGGATCATCTTGGTTGGTGCCTTGTCAACCGTTCTTCTAACATTAATTGTTTGCAAATGAGGAATATTAGTATCTGATCGCCCAAATAATAAATCTTTCAATGCGCAAGTTGTTGGCCCCGGAGATATGATTTTTTCTTGAATATGTCTTACAAACTCAGGAACGTGAAACACAGCTTGTAAAATGCTTATAGCGTAGCACGAATTATCATTATTAAGAAAGCCTTTCACTGTAATAGGCATTGTTTCATTCTGAATACTTAAAGGATTCTTACATATCGAAGGCTTGGAAATAAAAGGTTTATAACGTACTCCAGCTTCACTACACTTATCAGTTTCGTTGATTATTTCAGCTGAAACAGCTATACATGCTGGAATATTTCATGGTTTTTTCTTCCTATGTATCAACTTAATTTGTGGCCAATCTTTCCTAAATTCATATCTTAGTCGATTATATTCTGTTATAGCTTTCCAGTCGGCGTATATTTTGGAAGGGTCCAAATCAAGTAAATGAAGATCATCTAACGATGTAATTCTAGAAAGAGCAACATAAGCCGTTCCACTTTGGAAAACACTTGTTCCTATGTTTATCATAGCACAATCTGTGCTCATACCTTGACTCTTATGTAAGTAACTCAATACGCTAAAATCACAGGAAATTGAAATCTTTGCACAAAAACGTTTGTGACAATTTCAAACTTCACCTAAACTCTTTCAATTTTCTCTTGAACAGCATGGCCATCGAACAAAACCATCAACTCTGAAATAACGCCATCTGCGTTCTCCATAAAGCTTTTCACCGTACCCATGGTTCCATTAACATGACCTTTCTCTATATTTAGATTTCTTCTTACCATTATTCGAGCATCAATACAAAGTAAAAGTCTAAACTCCAAACCAGCTGCTGTAGCAGAAACATTTTTCTCCAATTTCTTTAACTGATCTTTAACGTGTTTTTGCATTTCTTGGTGTCCATGGACTTTATCAACACTCAGTATTTCCCAAATAGGATTGTTACATTTTTGAAGCATTATGTTGTTAATAGCTTCGCACTTTTTATTGGTTGGTAACAGACAAACCGGTCTCTTTCTTTCTTGGCATAACTTATCATAATAGTTTGCAATATTTTCCACATTACTTGCTTTGGGAATTAAACGTGTGTTCAACACTTTGACATCTGGTTCTGTAACTTCACCGACGCGTATTCTAGCCCGCAATTCTCCATAAGCGTGGTCACTTTTTTGCCGCTTGTTAATTGTCAATTCATCAAACTTAAAATATTGTTTGAATAAATTAAATTCGCCATCTGAGCCAATAAGTTTTCTCGCCTCTTGGTTACTTAGCGTAGAAAAAACTGGGTCACCCTTGACAGGCTGTAATTGTAACAAATCCCTTAAAGCTAAGACTGAAATACCACCAAATAGTTTTTCTTCGCCCGTTACTTCACAAAGTCTCAAATGAATATAGCTCAACAAAGCCGAAGAGATCATTGATATTTCATCAATTATTCACAATTTCACAAGGCTGAATGTGTTTCGCATTACTTGCAAACTTTCAGAACCCAACTTATGATATTTCGCTATTTTCCCTCGTTGCACGGGTAACATTAATAATCTGTGCAGAGTTACACCTTCTATATTACACGCAGCCAACCCGGTAGGTGCTGTTAAAGCTACAGCTAAATTGCTTTTAAAATGACTGCAAATAACTTTTTCCAGTGCCACCATATACACTTACAAACACATATAAGCCTTCATCAGAAGGCTTTGCACAGCAGAAGTGTGCCGATACATTCTCAAGTATAACTCTTTGATCTTCTTGCAAAGCTATAAGCTCACTGACAATAACAAAAATGGGTAAGGATTAAATTAGATTATTTAGTATTAGGGATTTTAGTTTACTTTTAAATAGATATTCTCTTGTTGTAATGTCAATGGATTCTACAGTGGAATTTAATAAGTGTATGCCATTATACATTAGAGAAGATAACTTTTTGCTTTTTTTACAATTTGATAATTTAAACATTATATTCATTCTAGTATTAACACATTTTTTATTTAATTCAACTATTTGCTTAAGGCCATGGTAATCTTTATACAAAAAAATGATTGTAGCGTATTTGTATTGTTGGTAGATTTTACAATTTATAAAGAGGTCTTTTGTATGTGCTAGAAAGGGGGCGTTACTTATGGTTTTAATTATTCGCTTTTGTAAAAGGCTAACTCTATTTAGATTTTGGGCGGAAGTATTTCCCCAAATACATAATCCGTAGTTTAGTTTGGAGGCAAACAGTGCATGATAAATTTCATTCAGGGTTTTACCCGAAAAAATGTGTTTACATTTATAAATGGTACCGCATATTTTCCTGAGAGATTTACATAAATTATCAATATGAGAGTTCCAGTTCAGATGTTCATCAAATATAATGCCTAAATATTTATATTCATTAACTCTTTTAATTTTTTTATTTTCAATATGTATTTCTAAGTCACTGTTTGTTTTTTTACCAACATTGCTAAATATTATGTATTCGGTTTTTTCAAGGTTTAGATTTAGATTATTGTTTTTTAACCAGATGTTAATTATATTTAAGAGTCGATTAATTTCCCTAATAACGGAATCAAGACATTTGCCACCATATAACAATAATGCGTCGTCCGCATATAAAATTAAACCTTTTTTAATCATGTCTGAAATGTCATTAATGTAGAGGTTAAACAGTATTGGGGATATTACAGACCCTTGAGGGACACCATTTTGCAGATTTTTAGCGTCAGATAGTTGTGAATTTACTTTTGTAAAGCACGATCGATTGGACAAGTAACTCTCCAACCAGTCACCGGCCACGCCCCTCACACCCAATTTATATAGTTTATTTATTAAGTTTTTGTGTGGGACTGAATCAAACGCCTTTCTTAGATCTAAAAATACACCAATGCAAATCATCCCGTCATCAAGGTAATTTATTATATGTTCATAAGCCCCACATATAGCATTGATCGTACCCCTACCAGAACGAAACCCGAACTGAGAGTTAGACAATAGTCTGTGTTTATCGGAGAACGATAGTAACCGGTTATGGAATGCCTTATCGAATAGCTTAGCAAAAAATGAAAGTATAGATATTGGTCTGTAGTTTAAGCAATTTGTTGGGTCTCCTTTTTTATGTATAGGGACTATAATCGTTCGTTTTAATTTTTCTGGGTATTGGCCGGTGCGGAAGGATAAATTGATTAGAAAAGCTAAGGGTATTAATATATATGGTAAAATAAATTTAATAGGTTTAGCCTGTAGGCCGTCAATACCTTCGGCAGAGTGATTTGGAATAGAATCAGCTAAGGCTAAAAGTTCGTGGTCGGTGACCGGATAGAGAGCCATTGTACTGGAGTTTCTAGGGGAGTTTAAGTTAGAAGAGTCCGAGTTATTAGGGATTTCGGCAGTAAAAATATCGTTTAGAGAATTGGGATCGATTGGAATAGCTTGTTGGGTTTTTTTAGATCGGTTCAGGAGATAATTTATCGTTTGCCATTTAGCTTTTTGGGTTTTACTATTTTTTATTTTTACTGAGAAATACGAGTTACGCGCGTCACGAATTTTGTTGTTGACTGTATTTCTGAAGGTCATATAGTTTTTAATATTTTCATTGGTTGGCTGGCGCTTCGATATTTTCTGTAGTTTGTGTTTAAAGCGGAGTAGTTTTCTTATTTCACTTGTTACCCACGAATCTGGTTTATTTTTTACTGTTTTTAATTCAAAACTTGCTTTATATTCGTTTTTAATTTTACATTCAAAAAGATCATATGCATCGTTTACGTTATCTATTTCGGGATCTTTCTCTTTAAGAATTTGCAAATCTTTGTGTCGCTTTAGCGTTGTCGATGCTTTTTAGTGGTAGTATTGATAAATTTAAACGAATCAGATTTCCCATACAAATGTTGATGGGTTAAACGATCGGCTGCTTCGTAGCTTCCAATTTCTCTATGCGAAATAGCTGTTAAACCTAACGCCTAAAGACGACCACGAAGATCTTTGTTGGATAATTCATTCCATAAATTTTCTTTATCTGATTTTTCTTTCTTAGTAATATAAGAAGTGATATAACGAGCAGTGGCCATCTTTTCATCAGCTACAAACTGAATGTCCATATTGCCTTTGAAAGCCAAAAGCAACACAGGATTGTAGTCATTAATTTGCATTTCAACCTTCGTCCTAGGTAGTGAATAAAGCTTTTTTGAATATTTTCCAGAGACATGGTGTGTTACAGTAGAATCAACTTTATTCAGTTTAGCTACACTTGTAATTTCTCTTGGAAATTTGAAACGGCAACCTGTAATAAAGGTATCTCTAAATTTATTTTTCCTCAAACAAGTTGGATTACACTTGTGCCATTGGTACTTCGATACTAAATCGTACAAAGTTGGATTTTTATTCTTGTCGGGCAAAGCACACGTGATATCTTTTTGTATAAAGATTAAAACATCGTCATCTGACGACTTGCCAATTTCCGGTGCATCTTTTATTCACAAAATAAAATGGATATGAGGTGCACCACGGCTCTGATATTCCACTCTCCAAAAATAATGAGCCACTTCTCCCAAAATCGGATTTTTTTTATCAATAATAAGATTTGGCCAGACAGCTTTAAATCGGTTATTAAAATGTCTTGTAACGGCCTCCGGATCATTATTGCACAGTTCACCAACCCTAATGTTTGAAGCTAATTCAGTTGATGGATAAAATGATTTTAAATGATCATGAAAATCTTGCCAATCATATTCTGCCGGGTTAAGAATAATAAACCACGTAGGGGGACCGTAATAAAAAAAACATTGATTTAACTTCACCACAACGCTTATACCAATATTCTTGGGTTCCCCCCACATTTTGCTTGTACGCTGACAAATAAGCTTCTAATTCCTTGTCATTACTTTCCATTTGATCAACCAACATATCTACGGAAAGATTCTTGTTCCCACTCATACGTAACATATGGTGAATGCTGCTGGACAGACCTTTGATTTCGCTGTCAAAAAGAAGGTGAAAAAGGTATTGCTCATTCTTAGAAAATCTCCTATCTTTATTGAATATTCTTTGAAGACGGAAATCAGCTTCAGACAACCTTGGAGGAACTATACCGGGAGTGGCGGTGAAGTTTTAAACATGTTTTCGTGCGAGCGCCAGAGAGAGGGCGGATCTGCAACGCGCATCGCGATTTCCTTGACTACGCGCATCGTATCCGTCTGTCGATTTCCGTTTTTAAAAAATTTTGAATTTAACTGAAGATAGGATTAGGCCTTGGGCTAGCCGTCCTCTTTTAGGGAAAATAGATTCTTTTAAAATGGTTTATCATAAAAAATGTTGTTACCTTAATTGCCCAAGTAGCACTAGGAAAGCTAAAGAAGCGTTTATGGATGGAGTAATATTTTTGCCCTTCCCAAAGCCTAAAAATAGATTAGACAAGTGTTTAATTTGGATACAAGCGTGTGGTCGAGCGGAATTAAGGAGTGATTTAATAAAGAAAACAGATTATGTGTGCTCAAAGCATTTTCTTGGAGGAAAAGGACCGACAAAATCTCACCCTTTTCCTATACCAAATTATTGTGGTATAACAAACTTGCTGGTAAGTTTACGTATTTAAGTATGATACTTTTATATTTTAAGTACTTATATATCTAATTATTCGTAGAGTACAGATAATGAAGATCCTTTGGATTTATCCATTAAAACGATTCCTGACAATCATGAGATTTTCCCATTAAAAAAGAAATCCGAGAAACCAAAACTATACTTTGCCCAAAACTTTAAGTCAACTGGTATGATAAGTAACAATTTCAAATTTCACTATATTACATTATTTTACTTAGTATTATTAAAATTTAGATTTCAACGAAGAATTCTTCGTCGAACATGGTGCGGAACTTTCTGAAGCTGCGTGCTTAGCACTAAAAAATTTAATAATTAATTATGAAGAAGATGATAAAAAGGCTGCTGTGATTAACCATCTTATAAATAACCCTAAAGCAATTAATGTTAGTACAGCTTTCATAAACATTATGGCAATATTGAGTGATAAAAACATAAAAAATGATAGTGCATTTAAAATTCACGCTCGAGTTATAAGAGGTCAAGAAAGTACTAAAGTTGAAGCGCTTAATATTTTTTATTCATTTGAAGGCTTTAATAAGCTAACTGATTTTGATCAAGAACTGATAATTAACGCCTGGTTAAAAAGTTTCCTGGAAGAAACTCTAGTCAAATGGGTGAATTTAAAACCAAATACCGACAGTTCACAAATGTTATTGAACAGAAAAGTTCTATCAGTTGCTGAAGAGGCCAGCAAAGTAGCAAAAGTAGTGCATCATATTGGAGGCTATATAATACGCAAACTTTTAAAGGGATTTAATGAACCAAAACTGTTTGAAAATTGTATTTTAAAAATTGGAGAGCCTAAGACCAATATGACCATTGAATCTTACGCAACTTGGTCTGAAAAATTAAGCAGAGGAGGTTTAATAACTTTAACATCTAAGGCTTATCAATTTTTCGATCTGATATATAAGAAAACTGAACCTATTTTTAAGCAATCTATTCTTATTGAGAATAAATTTAGGAAAAAGAAAATCAAAGAAAAACTAGAAGAGGAGGAAGTTGTTAAAATGTGGAATTTATTATGGGGGGAAGATAATGAGAAAGGCAGAACAAACGCTTTAAAATTGTATGTGATACTTATTCCAATTGTAGAGGTGTGGCATTAAGAAGCTTCAATCAGCGTAAATACTGTGAACTTAAACGAGTTAATTGTGCTGAGCGCAAGGGAACGCGTCAAGCACTGAAAACAAATTGCTCAGATAGCCAGTTATACGAAAGAAAGTGATATTTTATAGTGCAATACTATTTTCAAGTTCCTGTTTTTCAAATGTTACTATGTAAAATTTAAAATAACCTTATGAAATATAGGTATCAACAATGAATTTGAAAATACAATATTAAACTAAATTAAAGTTCCTATTTTTAAATGAAATAATAAATTCTAATGTTAATTTTAAGTTACTGAGTAACTGTTACTATGTAACATTTCGATGTTTAATGTTAAATATTGATCTCAACATTAAATTTGAAAATAAAGTTTATTTTAACTTTAAAATTTGCTAGTGTTACCAGTCGTTGGCCCTTTAATTACAGGTTTTAAGATTTAAAATTTGCGTTCACTGTATTCAAAATTAAGTAGATCTGGGTTTTCGTGGCAACCCACCGCTCTTCGGTGTTTACCAAAATGCCTTTCGAGGGGGTCCTGGTTAAACTTGTCTGTCAGTACAAACTCGGCTCCTTTGCCTAGAAGGAACTTTACTGCTGCCACGATAGAATGTACTAAAAAGGAAATTTTTTTAAATATTTTGGATGACTATTCTTAAATTTAGATTAGGGTTTCTAAATGCGATATTACCTGTTATATGAATACCTTCTAAAGTCTCACGACTTAACTGCATCTTATTTTTGCCTTCAGTCGAGGCATTTGGGTATGCATCCGCATCGGTTTTCCAATCTTTCAGATAACCGAGAAACTCTTCTTCCAACCACTAATAGTAATTATAAAAAATAAAAATAAAATCAAGTTCAAATTCCCAATACCCCTAATTATATTTACTTTGAATCTCAAATCTGTTAGTGAGGTATATGGTTTTAGGTCGTCATTTCTTTTTCGCCTGCCTTCTCCAAGATTTCTAGTATTTAACATATCGAAAAAACGGTTGAACATAATTATGAAATTGACTGTTTCCGACGCTTTGTCTCCAACTAATTCTTGAATTCCCATTGCTACTGAGTTGCAAGCTTGACTTTCATGGCGTAAAAACTTCCTAATGTTATGTGGTTACTAGTAAGTTTCGGACAAAGTCTCAATTGGGATTGACAATCCTTATTGTACATTTCCTGTACGTGTGCCCAAAGAATTGGTTTTCCATTCTTTCTAAGCAACCGGGACATGTTATCGCCACTATGGGCAAAACAATTTCTAACAGTTTTAATTAAATGTGGAGGATCAGATATATAAAAAATGTCTCTTGGTTCCTTCATGGTTGCGTATATATTCTTAGCTTTATAAGCCATCCCCTTTTCTACATCGTAGTCTGTGCTCATTCTAATAACTTTTTGATTAATCGATGATTTGTCACATATAACTGTCAACACTTTAAAATGGTTGTTTTCCAGTATTTGAATTGCTTGATCGAGAATAGAAAATAGTTCTTCAGCCTTCATGTTATGGCACGGAAAGTAGCCAAGAATGTGTTTAAAGTTGGTAGTAAGGCCACGTACCATTATTGCCATGACATGAGAGGCTAATGGGGGATCCACTGACTCTTGACCAAGCTTCTTGTTTTCTGCGCTTTGGAGTTTGTCACCCGCTTTATTTAAATGGCAAAACCCAACAATTTCACCCGTAGCCTCTCTGTACATCAAATCCTCCTTAATTTTCATTTCGTCTACTAATATTGAGAAGTATTTCTTATGTTCTTCCACGTTGTGTAGGTCAATCTTAGCTTTCATTTCTTTAATAGTTTCTAATGTAAAGCCACTTTCTCCTGTAAATACAGATGAATACTCATAGAGAGTTCGCGCAGCTGGCAGAAATAAAACTTCCCTTAACGCCTCATATGCAGTACTAGATTTACTTCGTAAGTACATACACCATTTAATGATGGCTTCATTCCATTTCCTTGGTTTTTTTTGTTGGTTGAAATCATATTCATTTGCTGCTTCATCATAATCAATTGGAAATTTTCTTTACTTATGAATGGGTTATCTTCAATTATGTTGCAGAAAATAGTTTCATCTCGTTCAGGCAGTCTTTTCTTCATTTTGTCTAGCTGTTTTTCATAATTTCTCGCCAAAGATTGATTTATCCTTTTTAGTTTCTTAATTTCTTTAGCGTATTCCTTTATAAGGTGGGTTTTTTGTTTTGACGTCATGTTTCGCAAATTAACTTTCTGTTTTACATTTGAAGTTGATTTTCGCCTTTTCAGTCTGTTTTCTAATATTTTATTTAATTGTTGACATTTTCGACATCTGCTTGATTTCCCTTTACGAAGGTATAAATTATAGCATTCTGTAGAATGTAATGAATTGGTATATCTATTTCTGATACTATTTTTAACATCAAGTTTAAGTTTCTCTGGGTCGTCAATACCGTGACATAATAAAAATGAATCAATATGGTTTAATAAGATTAATAATTCTTCAAAATTGTTTACGGTCTAGCAATACTTTCCCGGGGTCCAAATATAATGATTTTCATCAATTACATTTCCCTGCGCTTTTACTTTTATTTCAAGTATTTCGTTAATCTCTACAGAGATTAAAAACACTTCTCCAGCTATTGTGGTTTTCTGAATTACTAAGCTTCGCGACTGATAATTTTTAATTACAAACCACATCCAGGGAATTTCAGTATTTCTCATTTGGAATTCCAAAAAAGTTAAATAAATAGCGTCCAAACTTTCTATTTTCTCTCGAATTCGTGAAATATCAGTGTCATTAATGTTAAATATCTTAATATATTCACTTTTCGGTATTAGCGATTGCATTTGACTCGTAGAATTGTCTAATTCCATAGGCTCACTCATTGTTTCCACAATTGAATTCCCTTCAACACATTCACTCTGTTCATTCGGGAAATAATAGGCAACCCATTACCAAAACCACAATAAAAATTAATACGTGAAAAATATGAGTACTTACCGAAGCTGTTGACTGTTGCTGAAACATTTTTAGGTCAGGATATAATTCAGTGGGGCCATTACCTCCAACAAAATGTTCGTTACATACGAAGTGATGTTTCTTAATTTTTTCAGCTGTAAAATCATTTCTCCCACAGGCCTTAATCCATTTTAAACACTTTTCTAATTTTGTTTTCGGCTTGGGAAAAGGAAAAAAAGTAGCTCCCTTCACGACAGTTGAATCCAAATATCTCGAATCATTTCTACACCCCCGATAACAACAACTCTTCTGAACCATTTTATAATTCTTTTTATTTCACTTTATTTTCAAAGCTAACTTCATGTACCTACTAATGAGTTCCAAACTGAGCCTTTGCCAAAATAAAAATAAGAAATGCCGTTTGCTAGTTCCGGCCGGATATGAGGCTCTGCGTGAAGTTAGTTGCGCGCCACAGCCCCGGCTAGAATAGGGTGGGGGGGATGATATTAGGGTTCGCTTTGAAAAAACGTGTTTCTATGCTAAAGCTCTGTCACCGCCACTCCCGGTATAGTTCCAGGTTCCTCCAAGGTTCCTCCAAGAGACAACTGAGCAAATGGTCGTTCAGAATATTTTCCATAAACACCATTTGGGAAAAGATCGGGAAGCACATTAAATCGAGGTTTTTATCCCAAATACTTAAACCACTTCCTACAACTTTTTCACTTTAAATACATCCAAAATATCCCTAGGATTTTTGCAATTTTCTGGGTGTAAGGCATTATCATTAGAGATAATTTTTATATCATTATCAGTTGTACTTCCATAAAGGAATTCCTCATTAATGTCACACACATTTATATCTCTATACAGCGGGTTAATTTCTTTTAATTTGAGCAAAGCATTTCCATACTGATTTTTGTTTTTTAGGCAAACCATTCACCAAAATTGTTAATTCATGGTCAGCAGGTAAATTCTTTGGTATCATTTTCACATTATCACTTAAGGAAAGAGGCAAATAAACTGCGCAACGATGACGAGCTTCGCTAAGCCACTTGATATAATAATATTGCAACTTAAAATTAATAAGAAAAATAATTTTTAGTTTAAATTTAGAAATTTTAGAAGAGAAACTGAAAATATTTTTTTATTAATATATTGATTATTGAGCGGAGCGAACGAGCGAAGCGAGTGAGTGGAGCTCTCACTGTGGTGACTTCAATGGGAAAGTTGGCTGTGTGTGTGTGGGTGGGTATGTGTGTGTGTCGCACTTGGGGGAGAAGAGAAAGGGACTCTGAACGAGACGGAGAAGAGAGAGGGAAATTCGCGGTAATGTCCGGAAGAGAGGGAGACCTTTGCCGCTAGAGAGGGGGGCAAGAAAAGAGAGGGGGGACAAGGCACTGCCGTTCAGGATATAATTTAAAGGAAAGGTTCAGGTTATATTCATTTGTTGTTTAAAATATTAGACGGGCTTAGATATGTCTAAAAATTGGCGAGAAAAAAATTAATTAAACTTAAAATTAAATTAATTTATTTTTAGTTACATGTTCATAATAGCCGCCATTTTATTTAAGTTGAAAGCTTCTCAGGTCGCAGCTCCCTGATTGGCTCTAGAATTAGCCAATAGAAGGATAGCTCCTTGGATCACGTGGTTTTTGTTTTCAATTTTTTTCGTAGTTGTCATTGAGTTAGTGGGCCTAGTTGGTGCCTAATATCGAGATAAAAAGTTAGGGGGCCTAAATAGCTCGTTATATAAAATACGAGAGGTCACATGATTACGTTATATTCATCGTACAGTTAAAGTTAGAGAGCGCGCGAATATTTTGTTTTTTTTCGGCTCGCGCGAAGACGCACGAGACCCTCTACGCGGAAATATTCGAAAGCACGCGCTCCAAAAAATAACACTTTTTATACATGTATGCGAATATATTATTTATAGAAAGAGCTATTAGGTCGCATATCTATTTCAAAATGCCAAGCTGTATGTGACAATAATAGTCGTCGTACACCAAATGTAAAATATTTTACTCTTCCTGATTTAGTAAAAAATGTAGAGCTAACTATAGAATGGGTCAAACACGCTAAGAAATCAGCAAAAGATAAAATTGAAACTGCTATAGCTGGGTATGAAACAGGCACTTTAAAAAAGCCTGATTTTCCTAATAACCTTTACCGAGTTTGTGGAAAGCATTTTGTCAAAGAGTGTTTTCGAGTTCTTCAAGATAAAAAAAATAAAACATATACAAAATTGAACTTTGGTTCGATTCCAACGCTTTTTCTGGTGTCCAATGTTGAGAGTGCAACACCAAAGAATGATGAGAGTGAAGAGCTACTGGTCAATGAGAGTGATGATTTAGAAATATCTACAGCCCCTACAGCGAACTCAAGTAACATTAGTAGTGATTCTCGATTCGTGCACTCTGTAGGTGTGCAGTGTGAAGAAATGGTTTTGGAAACTGTAGATTTTGGCACAGATACTTGTACTCCACAGACAATTTGTGAAGAAATGAAAGCGTTAACAGATAGTTTAAAAGTTCATGTGCCTCGTGACCATTCATACTCCAGACATATATTTCAATCACATCAAAGCAACGTTGAAAATAGTCCAGTCTGTAATCCATTGTGTAACCATATACTTCAATCAACGCCAAAAAGCTATTGTAGTAGTCCTTTTAATATATCATCTTCTCAAAGTGATACAGAATTTGACAAGCTTTCATTCTACGAACCTAGCTGTGAGGAGTCAGATGACCACACACTTTCCCCTAAAGCGGTTTTAGAAGAATTAAAAAGAGATTTAATACCACAGACTTTAGTGCGTGAACGAAAGTATATAGTATTTGAAAGTCAATTGGACAAACTTTTATCGAAAGTTATGTGTGACCATGATGGATGTTCAAGTCCAGTGGATATTTCAGACGGTGAAAAATCTCAAAATGAAGGTAGCCTTGTAACTATAAAGTTTTATTGTTTGAATGGTCATCTAAATACCTGGAAATCACAACCTCTCATCGGAAGAAAGCCCGCTGGAAATTTACTTATTGCCGCAGCAGTTTTACTAAGTGTTGGGACGTTTCACAGGTTTCACTCCTTCTTTGAATTTTTGGGATTAAAGGGTATTGGGAAGACAACTTTCTATGGCATACAGAAGAATATTCTAGTTCCCGAAATAAAAGAAACTTGGAAAAGGGAGCAAGAAACAATATTAGAAGAATTGAAAACTAGTCCAGAGGTTAAGTTGTCAGCGGATGGTCGTTGTGATAGTCCCGGCCACAGTGCCCGCTACTGTACCTACTCTTTCATGTGTCAAAATACGAGTAAATGTGTACACTTTGAACTTATCCAAAAAACAGAAGTAGAATTCAAATCAACCAACATGGAATTATTAGGGCTAAAAAATGTCTAAATCGCATGGAAGGTACGGTAAAGATTGATCAATTAACGACAGATCGCCATATTCAAATCAGAGCCTATTTACGGAATGAGCACCCACTAATAGATCATCAGTTCGACGTTTGGCATCTGGCGAAAGGAGTTTTTAAAAAAATTAGGGCAATGGCCAAATTGAAATGTAACGAAGATCTACAGCCGTGGGTGAAAGCACTTTCCAGACATTTGTGGTATTGCTCGGAGAAATGTCAAAATGACCCAGAAATGTTGATTGAAATGTGGAAATCATTTCAGTATCACATAATTAATAAGCACACTTTATCTCAGTTTAAAAAGTATCCAGAATGTGGTCACGCTAGGTTAACTCAGGATGGAGAAAGGAGGAGAAAGTGGATAAAACCAAACAGCGCAGCCTACAATAATGTAGTAAAACTTATTAATAACAAACCGTTACTAAAAGATTTGAAACAAGTTAATAATTTTTCCCATACGTCTGCGCTTGAGTTATTCCTTAGTTTAATGAACAAGTACTGTTCAAAACAATATGACTTTGATTATACAGTCATGGAGGCAAGAATAATTTTGACAATATTAGACCACAATCATAATGTAGGCAGAGAAAATCTTTTTGAAATACAAACGGAGATAGTAGAAAGCCAAACTAAAGAAGATTTTGAATATTTCTTCTCCAAAGCCACGAATGAATGGAATGCAAGACCGCTGAAAGAGCCAAAGTCTTGCAGTTATATTTTCAATTTGATGGAAAATATTGTAAAGAGGCAAACTAATGGAGAAGCTACGAGTGAAGAACTAATAAAAGTGCTCCCGAAGAATATTGCACCTATACCAAGACCGGAGAAAGAAGAATTGAGAAATGCAGCAAAAAGACGTCGACTACATTGAAATTTATTAAAATTATATTTTTAAAAATAACATACATTTCTGAAGCTGGGATAAAACTTAATTGATGAAGGTTTAAGAAATTGCAAAACCACTTCTTATACAATAAAATAGTTTTATTAAACTTTAAATTTCAAAAAAGTTAAAAATTAAAGATTTAACAACGGACGACTAGTTTCGCCTCCGTTCGGAGGCTTCGTCAGGTCAGACGCTGTTGCTCGCGTTACAGAGTCTTATATAGCTTTCACACGGCTTGTTTTTTAATACAATTGAGCGCAAAGGGTAATTATGTAAGTAAATAAACATGAAGTTAAAATATATTCTTTAGCCAATTCTGGGCAATGAAATGGCCCGGGCCGTCGTCACGGTTGAGTATGTTACCATTTCTACGTCTTTTTTGGATTTCCAACATCAATAAATTTCTCCAATACCTAAACTCTCTTAACAAATCGATTCAATTTACCTCTGAACTGGAAGTTAATAATTCAATTCCATTCTTAGATATCTCAATTACTAAAGTCAACAACATTGTTAACACAAAAGTTTACCGGAAACCTTTTTCAGTTTGTATTCCCCCACATGAACGATCGTCCCACCCCTTAAATCAAAAACTGAGCTCCTTCTATTTTTTTATCGATCGTGCAGTTAAATTGTGTTCAAACGAAACTACTCTAACCCAAGAACTAAAATTCATCAAGGCCATCGCCACCGATAGAGGCTTTAATAGTAACATTTTAAACAGAGGCATAGACCGCATTGTACACAGAAATAAAATAGAATCTAATACTGCCTTTAAAAACAAGCCTAACATAAAAGAAATCGTTGTAATACCCTATATTAAAAACGTCTCCGATGTAATCGGCAACGTGTTCGGTAAAAATAATATAAAACCAGTGTACAAGCCCCTTAATAAATTAAAATCTCAATTAAAACCCATTAAAGACCCTATAAACAACCTTGAAAATTATGGGGTATATAAAATATCCTGTAACTGCAACCAAGTATACATTGGTCAAACCAAACGTAATCTGAAATTTAGAGTTAACGAACACAAACTGGCAGTCCGAAACCAAAAAACCACGACATCCGCACTAGCCGAGCACGTCACCGAAACGGGTCACGAAATTAACTTTCATGAAATAGACATAATATATAAAACAGACCATTACCTGAAACTTAACATTAGAGAATCGTTGGAAATCCAAAAAAGACGTAGAAATGGTAACATACTCAACCGTGACGACGGCCCGGGCCATTTCATTGCCCAGAATTGGCTAAAGAATATATTTTAACTTCATGTTTATTTACTTACATAATTACCCTTTGCGCTCAATTGTATTAAAAAACAAGCCGTGTGAAAGCTATATAAGACTCTGTAACGCGAGCAACAGCGTCTGACCTGACGAAGCCTCCGAACGGAGGCGAAACTAGTCGTCCGTTGTTAAATCTTTAATTTTTAACTTTTTTGAAATTTAAAGTTTAATAAAACTATTTTATTGTATAAGAAGTGGTTTTGCAATTTCTTAAACCTTCATTAGTTTATATACAAGGGCCGTAAAATTATTTTAATAAAACTTAATTGGTTTATATGGTAAATTATTAAAAAAATTAAATATATACTTTTGCTCTCAATTACTGTACTTTTAAAGAGATTTGCAACCTACATTGCACATTTGAATTTATCGGTACGATTAATTTGTTTCACTTCCACTCTTATGTAGTGTTAGGGTCTAACATTTGAATATCGCGCGCGTCTCAATAAAAATGTTGTAAAGCGATGGCGCCACAGCCTGGCGCTTTTTATTATACTTTGCCCGGTAAAAGGTGTTTACGATATATGGGTGCGCGGGACATCTCGATATAGGTGATATTGCATTGTTCATTGTTTGTACGTTAACAATATAGATATTTAAGTATTAACAAGCCAGTTAATAAATGATTATATAGTTTACCAATGAGTCATTAATTAAGTAGAACAGAACTTAAAATGTAGCTTCGCACCTACTTCGTAGTCCCATTATAATTTTTTTTGCAAATATCTGAAACGCAGGTTGCGGATCCCTTTCAGAATGAAGAAATGTTACAAAATGAGGCCAGTCAGATATGAGTAGGATGTGCCCCAATCTTTGCCAGTTTTCAATGTACAGGTAGAAAGGGGGTCGGCACCGGAAGTCCCCGCTTCCTTCCCCCTTCCGGCAGGTGGCGCGGGGGGTCATTGACCTCCGCAGAGTGGCGCGCGCTGATTGGCTGGCGCTGTAACTACGCGGCGCGGGGAGCACGTGGTTACTACGCGTGTACTGCGCGCTGATTGGCTGGCGCGAAATTATTCAAAATGGCGCTGATTGGTTGGTGTTTTGGCGCGAAAAGGGGTCAGTACTCCTTTAAAGGAATTCCCAGGTTCGCTATACTCGGTCCCCGTTTTCCATTGTTAAAGTGGTGACAGGTTTGATTGATTGAGCGGCGTAGAAATAACTTAGCGGCGCAAATACCTTTAGTGACAATACCGAGAGAATCACCTATTAATTATGTCATCGAATTAAATTGAGTCGCGCATTCGCTGGAAATGCGTTAGTGAACAATCCTTTCGCATAGTCATGGTAGAACCGGTTCATTCCGCTTTCGTTAAGTAATTAATCATTTTGACAAATTGAATACGCCTGTTAATAAGACTGTCACGCGATTATTTTGTTCCTCCCCCCTTACCAAGCGAGTATAAAAGAAACCGCGCAACGGTCAATTTCGCAGAAGCGACGTACACCGCCCTCACTCTCCCCGACGACCAATCAGCAAGATGGTAATTATGTTTTGGAAATTTTTTTAAGCGAGATTAGTTTTTTAATCTCTATATGTCTTAGGCAGCCCGAGACGACATTAAGCTCGATTATGACACTCCCCCAACAGCACCAGTGAAGTTGCCCGAAGTATACGCTAGAAAATCAAAAGTTGGCGAAGTAATTAAAAAAAAAATAAACCTCGACAATTATTCGCGGGGAAAGGGGCTAACCAAGACCAAGAAAAATTAACAAAGAATACCACTTGGCACGATATTGTATTAGAATTCTCCGAGCTCGGAGATTTGGGCGTTAAAATAACGACCTTTGACCAAAAAATATATATAGATAAAAGGCGTTACGCCACGCACGTAGCATCCAGTCTTCCGCAACCGACTAAACAGGGTGTATGCGTTAAACTAGAATCAGGACCCCAGCTTAAAGCAGCCTTAGAAGACGTCAAGGACCAAGACGCCGTTTACCTAATTGAGGGTGATAAATTAGAAATTCGCCATAGCCAGGCCACCGGTCACACTTGCTTGACCAAAAATTCTGGTTCCACATTTGCAAAATCGCTGACCCTATACGGAAGAAAAGACATTCACGACGTCCTGCGGTTATTCAGGGAAGTGACTCAACGCTACGACGAAATTCGTAAATTACAATGACTCAAGAAGCCCCTCTCGATTTAAGAACCAGGTTTCGACCTGAGAACTATTATTCGGTTACTAAAATTATCTCTCGGACTTCCAAAAAATACAAATGTAAAACTTAAGAATTCAAGTGCGAGTTCAAAAACTTGGACGATCTCAACCACGCGCGAATAGAAACCCAATTAAACGAAATTTTCCAATCCCTATTAAACGAAATTACCGATGAAAATCAGGGTTATAGTCGTATCAGAATAGCGGTCAGTTCGGACGAACTCGAAGAGCCCATTAATTTCCAATTTATGAACCTAAACGAGTTGACGGCCGATAGAATTTTAAGCGGTATCGAGCAGGTAGCTCAGTCCCATAAGAATTTATACTTCGAAGCCCCCTAAAATTCGACATAATTCTTCTGCAAGACACCAATATGAGTGGTAGTCAAAAAAGTATTCGTAACAGGACTATAGAGTGCTTAGAAAATTACATTGAACAGGGCAATACCTTTATTCCGATTCGCAATTCTGATAATCTGTGTTTTGCGAGGGCGGTAGCGGTAGGAAAATGTCTCGCTGACTACCAAGAATTAAAAAATAAAGGCCAATCCAAAAATTTTAATAGCTATGATCTAAAGTACATTCGTAATGTCAACCATCCAAAACAAAAAAAGCGGCCTTAGCGTTACACAGATTATCAAAAGTTCCCCCAGGTCCTGTTGAAAAAAAGACATTCCTAAATTCCAAAATGTCTTGCCAGATTATCAAATTATCGTACTCGATTCCGATTCCAATTTTGACCCCATTTATTTAGGCCACTTTCAACCCAAACAAATCTTTCTCCTTAAATTAGGAAACCACGTTCACGTAGTGAGGTCTTACGCCGCCATGTTCGGAGGAAAAGGGTACTGTCCATTTTGTTTGAAAGTTTTTACGAATAACAAAGTAAAAAAGCAGCACAATTGCGAGGGGGGCGTTAGCTGTAAGCGGTGTCTCGACACGAATGTTTCCCATACCGAAGCTAGTCAACGTTGCGCCAACTGCTTTAGATATTTTGCGGGGAATACGTGCTTCCAAAAGCATATAGAATTAGGGACGTGCGACAAACTCAAACGTTGGCTAACTTGCGGGAAAGACTTTGAAGGGGACCACGTATGCGATTTGAAATGTCATTACTGCAAAATTGAACACCCGAAAAATGCGTGTTTTGTTCAACCTATCACGTTACCAGAAAATTCCACCAGAATCCTTTACTTTGATTTTGAAACTTTAGTCGACAATGACGAGATTAAACCCGTTCTGCTGAAACGTACGATTACCGTACCTTTACCGGCTTTAATTGCGTAGAGACGTTTTTAGATTACTTATTGGAGAGTCAGGTCGTTGCAAAAAAGGGTAAGACCAAATATTCAAAGGTCGAACCAGTTTTTAAAAACATTACGTGCATTTGGCATTTTGGGTCTGGATTTGATAGTTTACTCGTATTAAAAGGAGTTCTGGCCCGGTTAATAACCCCCGAAGTTATCTTTAAAGGCTGCAAACTTCTCGCAATGTTTCTGTCCAAATACAATATAAGATTTATAGAGAGATTTTCTTATTTTCCAGCCCCTCTCAGAAGCTTCTCCAAAACCTTTAATTTAAGCGAAAGCAAGGGATTTTTCCCGTATTCATTCTTAAAAAAAGACACCTTAGACTATATCGGCGTCGTACCGGAAAAATCCTTTTTCGAAGTAGATAAATTCACCCCCGACCAATTGGCAAATTTCTAAACTTGGAACGACGCCCAAAAATTTACCGTTTTTGATTTAAAAGAAGTGTTGACAAAGTACGCCATTGATGACGTCAAGCTGTTACAGAGGGGTTTTGACCGGTTCAGAAATCTTTTTAGAGAAAAGGTCAATTTCGACATTTTGGCGGGAAAAAGCGTGACTCTACCGGGAGCTTTAACCGATTTATTTTTGAGCCGGTATCTGAAACCAAATACCATAGCTATTATCCCGCCGGCAGGGTACCGGGGCAAGCATTCCGTTAAAGCTCTCAGATGGGCGGCTTACTTGGAGCAAAAAATGCACGTAAAGTTTCAAACGGCGCGATCGTTGGAGGGAGAAAAGTATTTAGCTCCTTACCACCCCGACATTTACAGCGCTGACCCTTTAATAATTGGGGAATTTTTCGGGTGTTTCTGGCACGGGTGTCCCAATCACACTACCATAATGGGTACAATTACGAACTTAAAGAATCTAATATCAATAATTACTTAAAAACTCTCGACAAAATCGAGTTTTATCGTCAAAATTACCCCAACGCGCGTTTAATTACCCTATGGGAATGTGAATGGGACACTTTTTTAAAAGAAAACCCCGAAATAAATTCTTTTTGCGACGAGCTGGCTTTCTCCGATCCGATCAATTCGCGAAGCGCTCTGAGGGGCGGGCGCGTTGAAAACTTTTTACTGTATATAGAATCCACCCCCGAGAGGCCGATTAAATTTTACGATTTTAACAATATGTACCCATCTGTCTCCATGCCCAAAAATTACCGCTACCCCAAAGGGCTCCCTGAAATCTTAACTAGCAACTTTAATTACGAACCCGATTTCTATTTCGGGCTAATCAAAGCGACTCTTCTCCCACCCCAAGATCTATATCTCCCCGTCTTGGGCTCCCTGATTGGCGATAAATTAATGTTTACGCTATGCAGAACGTGCGCCCTCTATAATCTAGCCGACTGTCGTCATACCAAGGCGGAACGCGCGATTACGGATACGTATACTACCCCCGAGTTTTATTTATCCCTTCAATATAATTATAAAGTTTTACAAATTCACGAAGTGCAGCATTATCGCGAAACTTTCGACTCTGACTGCCCCCTTTTTGACAATTATGTGAGAGATTTTTACAAAATGAAAACTCAATACGCTGGTTTTCCTAAAAACGTTGACTCCTTAGAAGAAAAACAAAAATATTTAAACGACTTTTGGGAACAGGACGGGATAAAAATAGGCCTAGAAGAGGTTAGCTCTAACCCGGCTCTCAAAGCGCTTGGCAAGCTTTCCCTTAACCAGCTTTGGGGGCGTCACCTAATTCAATTACGTCAAAATAATAGTTCTTTTATAAATTCCTACGCCGACTTGGTTAAAATTTTAACTGATAAAACGAAAGAGCTGACCGATTTAAAACTCCTAGAAAACGGAATGGCTCTCGTGACGACCAAAGATCACGAAGACCACGTCCCGGCTTATCGTAAAGGTTCCTAAACTGTGGGCATTTTCGTCGCCTCTTATGGGCGTATTAAATTATATAATCTTATGGCTAAAATCGGGCCTAATTTGGCCTATGGCGATACGGACAGTTGTATTCTGATACACGATAAGAAATTAGATTTAACTTTATCAAGCAGCTTGGGTGGACTTACGGATGAATATCCTAATGACCCCATTAAAGCTTTTACCACGATAGCCCCCAAAGGTTACTCTATCTTGTTCGAATCGGGCAAAATTTTAACCAAGATAAAAGGCGTCACTCTTACTAAAAAAAACAGACCATCTTAAACTTTGACACGATAAAGCAGTTGGCGCTCGAGAACCGCGAATTAAAATACCGAGTCGAGATTCCCTTTAACGTGAAAAGACAAAAAACCGGGCACTTGTATCTCAGACAAGCCGAAAAACTAGTGGGATTTACGTCGACGAAACGTATATTTTTCAAAGACGGATATTCATGTCTCTCACACGCCTAAAATTTCAAACCCCCTGTACCTTTCTTTTGGCTGGCCCCAGTAAGTCGGGAAAAAGTCACTGGACGTTTAATCTCCTGAAAAATAAAAATTTAATGTTCGACAATCCACCCAAAAAAATTTTATATTGCTACAATCTTTGGAACGATCAATTTGACGAATTAAAAACCCTCGCCCCCGAAATTGAATTCCATAAAGGGCTCTTTAGTGAAAAACCCGAAGATTCGTTTGACAAAAGACAAAACAACCTCTTGGTGCTAGACGACCTTTCGAGCGAGTGCTTAGACAACGCGCTGGTATCTGAACTTTTTCGCGTGTGTTCGCATCATCTGAATCTGAGTATTGTATTCTTATGCCAGAACGTCTTTGGTCAGGGCAGATTTTCGCGCGACATTTCGCTTAACGCCTCATTTATAGTCCTGTTCCGAAGCCCCCGTGATCCATCACAAATAAAACATTTAAGTCGTCAGATTTTTCCGCATAACCCTAATTTTCTGAGAAACGTTTATAATTACGTAACGTCGGATAAGCCCTATTCTAACGTGGTTGTTGACCTGCAACAAAAAACTCCCGAATTTCTAAAAGTTAGAACGCAATGCCTCATGGAAGAAGGACCGATGCTAGTATTTACCGAAAATTATTTTTTTTATTTTATGTATTTATCATTTTTGGTAGAGGAAAATGTATATTATTGTAATAATCAGAATATATAACAAAGTGTTTATTCGAATTTCAATTCAATTCAATTTCCATTTATTAGATTCTTTAAATAGATCATACAAAAAGGGAAAAGGGCTAAGTCAAAAAGATGACTTGTAAGCCCGACACTTATATTATTATAAATTCAAAAATTCAAACAATAAATATAAAAAATAAAATGATGTTTAACAAAATTCCAATTTTCAATATTCTAAATTATGAATTAGTAATAACAAAAATGGGTAAGGATTAAATTAGATTATTTAGTATTAGGGATTTTAGTTTACTTTTAAATAGATATTCTCTTGTTGTAATGTCAATGGATTCTACAGTGGAATTTAATAAGTGTATGCCATTCTGTAAAATGGCTTTGCCTAGGTCAATTATAGAAAGCCGCCCGTATCTAACTTTATTGAAAAAGGCTTCCCCAAATCAAAGACGATTTTTACTTAAGAACGCCACGCGAGATCAGGTTGGCTCAATCGCGAATATCTGTCATAATATTTGCCGCGGAGCTTTACCCGTTGGCGAGAATAAACGACGGCAATTACAACGATATAAAAAATCTATTAGAAAACTAGGTCAAAGAGATCTCAGTGATCGTTATCGACGAAGAATTCTAGTCTCGCAAACGGGCGGTTTTCTGATAGCGATTCTCGATTCGCTCATCCCGCCAATCTTGGGTCGTATAATTAATCCGGCGCGATGAAGAAATTTGTCTTGCTACCCGCGGATAGCTATTAATCCGATACCGAAAAATTGCTAAATTTAATACAAGAACACATTAATAGTATTCTTAACAAATCCGTTCGAGACGGTAGTGAAGAAGAAAAACTACGAGAATATCTGGCAATGTTGGCGCGGTATCTCAGAATTAAAGACTACGACGGCGCTCCAGCCGTTCAAATAAAACCGCCCCCTTTACCAACTATTCGCCGCGCCTCCCGTACAACAGGTGCAAAGAGCCGTACAGCAACCTCTCCGCCAACTGGAAATGGCTATTAACAGCCCCCTCCCAGCATCACCGATAAATCCAGGAATTTCTACACCATGGCAGAGTGTCTCCGGCATTTCTGGGTTGGACGAAAGTCAATCGCCCGATTACGCCCATAAAACTTTAATTGCAGCCCCACCGCATCTCGTGACGTCACGAAATATTCCATTCAAGCCTGACTTTGCGAGTACTCCAGGCTACCAAAAGGGGAAATGGAGGAACGGCGCTAGCAACGTTTTCACTTCGCCCGCTCGAGCTGAGCTACGTAAATCTCGAAGCGAAACGAGTCTCGATGAATATAGCACGCCAACTTTCAAAGACAGCAGCAATAAGCCTTCGGAATCCACCCTTCGTAATACGACCGAACCTGTTTCCTTGCCTTTCGTAGGACCGCTCTTGACAAGAAAGGAATTGCCAACCCGCCAAGGTCGCAAAGAAAGACGCCGGGCGTATTCTAAAGATCGTGAAATTAATGATTGGGAAATTAATGAATGGGAAAATTAATGTTTTTTTGTAAAACCATGTTTATTAAACACTATTGATTACAAAATCTGTTTTCGTGACTAAATAAATGTACACACAATGCCAATAGCGAAATTACTTCGTTCATATATATTTCATTATTATACATTTTTAAAATTTTCTTAAAGCTTAATCCAGCAGACCTATTTAACAGAAACGAAGCAACGTGCAAACCGCAAGTTTCTTGGTTCATATCTTGAATTATATTTTTATTATAAAACCATTTCTGAGCTAAATGATCCAATTTAAAACCGTAGACATCAAAATGTTGACCGAAAGAACAAAAAAATCTCCCACGCGTTGTCCTTTCTTATTTTTAGCACTGACGAAGATTCCTATCCAATGGCTTCCCGGCATGGATGAGTCTTGTACATTGGCTACCAAACAAAAGGGCTTTTTTTTTCGAACAATCTCGAGGTAAAGTATCTTTGGAAAATGTGCCCAGAAAAAAAGGTTTGGTTCTCGGGTCGCATTTTAAAAAGGCGTCCAATTGAAAAGTATTCATGGCAAAACCCTTTGAATTTCTTCGGGGTAAAATGACCCCAATATTTTATCGTTATTCTTGTCTTTGATATGGTAGAGTGGGCGGGGTTTATTTATCACCTTCGATATGGTGAAAACCTCTTTACCCCAATATCCTTTAAATCCCTTACGAAATACTTTGCTGGTTTTTGATATGCGCACGTGATCGCCAATCTTGAATTTCGGTTCCTCTCGTTTCGCTTTCTTTCCAAATAGTTTTTGCCAAACAAGATGCTCATTGGCTAAGGTTACTTCGCTAGGTCTAAATCCCGTCGTGCGATGAACGCTGTCGTTATAGGGCTTTACAATTTTTGGTAGTTCTTTTATAAATTTTTTTCCTTTACTTTTGGTAAGAAATCTGTAAATTTTATTTTTAAGCGTCCTATTCACTCTCTCGCATACGCTGCTTTTTTATCGCCGTAACAAACGAAATGCTTAATCCCCTGGTCCTTGAAATAGCATTGCACTTTACGATTTAAAAATTCAGAACCTTGATCAGTATTAATTTTCAAAGGCTTACGTTGTTTGTGGATTTTTTTGAAAGCAGCTAATATATCGCTCGCTCTCTTGTTTTTCACGGGAATAGCGAATAAATATCGGGACAGAATATCGATATTAGTAAGAATATAATTAAATTTATTAATATTTTTTAATTCGTTTAACTCGATTAAATCAGCCTGGTGTTCTTCGTTCAAGCTCGTGACATAAGTCCTATTTCTAGGAAAATTAAATTTTCTATCTTTGTGCAACGTATAGGCGTCTTGGGTCAGCGCCCAATCTTTAATTTTTTTCTTGGAAATAGAGGGTAATTGTTCGGATAAACGTTTTAGTCCTCCCAGACTTCCGGGATTTTCTGGGTCAAAATAAATAGATTCTATATTCATGTCTTGACAGTTCAAAGTGTGCTACATTATTAAATGAAAGACCAGCAAAGTTTACATTTTTATACATTTTAATGGAAAATTTTAATACATCAGCTCTGATAAAATTTCAGATTCATTTTGCATGATATTATGATATAAATTTTCTACCCCCAGTTTATAGTCGGGAAAGTTGACGTAAAACGCCTTAATTACGTTGTCATAGTTCATAAGGGGTATCGCCATCTTGACACTTTTTTCGAGTCTTTCGCAGAAATGTGACGCGATTGGTTTGCAGCTAATGTGATGGGCCAATTGATTATGGCAGGGCAGGTTTGGGCACGCCTCGGTTAACGTAAATAATACACTTTTTAATTCGCCTAAAATAGACATTTTCATTCCTTCAAAAGCGTCTTTTCGGTCGGTTATTTCTTTGTCGAGACTCGTACGGATAATCTTCAAACGGTCCCAGGCTTCTTTATCTAGGGCGACCCCGTTGGCGGAGGAATACACTACGTCGTAATTTGAATTAGACCCGCGAATATAGCCGCGAATATCAATAATTCTTCCACGCTGACAGAAGAATCCTTCCAACTTGACATTATCCGACAACCAGCTGTGAAAACGTATAGCTTCGGTAGTGGTTTTGAAAAATCTTTCAATTTCTTGTTCATAGTTCCAGAGATTCTTCCACACTTTTACGCTAAAATTGACATATTTTCTATGTCCTTGACGGTTAATTAAAATTTCAGGCTCCGCGAGATTCGCCGATAAAAAAATGTCGAGTTGGTTGGAGAGAAAATGGGGGCGTGTCATTCTCAAACAAAAGCTCGCGTCGAACTAATCGAATAGAAAACTGGGTGGCTCATTTTATTCGATACTATATATCACCTTTCTGTCCCGGGTAATTAAAATATCGTTATCAAATTCAAAGTACATTATACACACGACATTAGTCGGTAGGGGGTCTTTCAATTGAACATCTAAACGTAGAGACCCCTGTCGAGGAATACTCGTATGATCAGCCGAAGCATTCTGGTCCGGCGACATATCAAAAGTAAAGATCGTGTACCCCTCCTTAAAATTAGCAAAATTTAGATAATTACCCCTATCTTCGGAAGCTATGCCCATTGACTCGAATAAAGACTGAAAAGGTAAACAGTAATTTGAATTTGCATAATCCATTTGAAAGCCGTCAGGAGGGTATCTATCCGGTCCGACTGACAAAGATAAGTCGGTGATATTTAAATGCTCAAATTTCAAGCTATTTGTGGTCAATGACCCGTTGAAAGCTTCTTCTTTGACAAAAACTACAACTGCCCTTTTTGGTATTCTCCCGAGTATTACGTTATCGCGATTTATGTTTTTCAGACCCTGAGCGATAGAAAAACTTTTCATAATTGTTTGCGTAATGGGATAAATCGCTGGTATTCCGCTTTCTAGCATCCTAGCGTGGGCTAAACTTATCTGCGGAGCCACCTTGACTTTAGTAACGTATAAATACGCCTGTTCTAAAATTAGCTTATAATCTTTTCCCTGCTCTAAAGCTATTATACAAGTTAAACGAGGGCTTCTTACTAAGCGGAATCTTACGGGTAGTTGATTGACAATAAACTTATTCATGTGACAAATATCGAGGGGTAAATGGCCGATTAACTCAAACGTGGTCGATTCTTTCGTTCGCGCGCATCTCTTCAGCATTCCGTTACGATCATTGTTAAAAGCAGGTTCCCACATGTCTTGCGGGTTACAGGTTAAGTTCATATAATACATTCCATTCTCCAGTTGCGTTTTCTTAGCGTCTTCACCAAAATTCAGCAATTTCGCCAAGTACGCGTTATACGCCGAAAGATTATTTGTAGATTGTACAGACGTGTCACCCAGATAAGCGTCGATTTGCGAAAAAAGAGTTCCAATAAGATTATTCGTGACCCCGACTTTCACTTCAGTGGCTGGTACGTCTGTACCATCGAAATGCACGAGTTTCATTTTTAGTTTGAGCATAGTTTTGGATAAATCAATGTATAAGTCATCAGATGCCGGAATAAAAAATTCGAGAGGGCCATTGTCGGTTATATTATTCGTGGGTAGATATCGTATTTCGGTTGTAGCTAATATGTTGGTATTTAACACGGGTCGTTCGAACAAGTCTAACGAACTTAGCATGCCTTCTCGAAGCGCCATTGTTTCTTATCCCAAAAAATCGTCTTTCGTCCTTGATTTTTTCGTTTTCTTTTTCCGTTGTCTAGGAGGCGCGCGTCTCTTACGAGTTCCACTGCCTGACTGTGGCTAACTCATTCTGTCAGCGGCTTTATGTAACAAATTGCTTCCGGCTAATCGTAAATTGTTGCGGATAGCCAATGGCGGATCTACACCGGATTCCAAATCACCGAACATACGCTTTCCGAGACCTAGCGCTACGCTGCGTAAAGGTATTACCATCGGTGTAATATATCTCATTAATTTCTTAAATATTGCACCCAAACCACGCCCTCTCTGGTAAACGGGGCCGGCAAACACTCGTCCCCCATATTGAGACTTATAGTAACGGAAATAACTGTCACTCTCTGACATCTTTCTTGAAATGAAGTCGAACGACCGTCTTCCCCGCGTTAAATATCAAACTTTCTCCAAAATCAGTTTTTAAGTCTATCTCGATCAACTCTAGCTCTCTTGCTTTAACCGGGTAATAGTCTATTTTGTCGTATATAATAGACTTATTACTAGGCTGATCATTGCTCGCTAACGGTATAATTTTCATGAGAGGAGCGAAAGTATCTCCGGTATACTGGGGGTATATTAAATTCGAATATAGATAAAGCGTACTCGCGCCTCTAGATAAATCGGCCGGATAAGTACTGTCGTGACCAACCAGGCCAAAATCGAAATCCGTAAATCCTAATAATTCGCCTAAGCCTTTCTTACTCGATTTGAAGAAAATAGTCACAGCCCCGTGATCAGCTCCTACATGGATTGTGCCATTGGGGTTTATACCGAAATGAACAAGGTTTCTCACGTGATCAGGGATAGTGTTTGACATGGCGTCTAATATTGCTTGAATACTTAAATAAGTTCCAATCGGAATATTACAGTCAACTTCTACGTTGCGTGTAAAAGTCATATCGCGTAGATGATTTTCTTTGATTTCAATATAATTTAGATGATTTAAAATTATGCTCCTCGTATAGGGGGTTACCGGTTTTGACGGTTGATATACCCCCGATTGATATCCCATGTCATCCTTGCTCTCGAAACATAACAGTTCTTTCAAAGGTCCGTCAGTTATAAATAACTCGAAATTGGTCTTCTTTTTCTTGGTCGGGTCGGCCGGATTATGTATTGTCGGATCGTAAATCCAATAAAGTCCATCGGGTTTTTCCCAGATTTTGAACGAAATGTAGGCGTCCAGTCCATTTTCCCTTATTCCTTCGTTAATAGCGCGTACAACTTTTTTAACCAGACTATATTTTATGACAAATCCGGCAGTGTCTTTTTCGGCTTCCAATTTAGCGACTTTTAATGAGATTTTATAAATGTAAGGTCGTTTTTTATAATAATCAGCCGCCACCGTTTTTAATTGAAAATTATTAGTTTTATCCGTGATATTTTCCCAGTTGGGAGGCAAAATTACTTCCGACACGCCAACAACAAATTTGTCCGGTAGTGTTATAGAACGACCCAAGTTTACTTTAAAGTTTGACTGAGTATTCGCCGGATAGAGGTCGCTAGAGGCGTTACTCGGTAGAGTTACGTAAAAGTCGTCCATTTTTATAAAAAGAATGACGGTCTCTTATTTGGAGCGGATTCGAACTCGTGACTATTTTAAGGGGAAGCATTGTGAAAGTTTAAAAAACGTGACGTGTTTGCGTTTGTTAATCTAGAGTTCTATAGCTCGGATTACTAAGAACTCTTCGGTTTTGTAATCACGAGGTCTGGTTCTAAAAAACCTTCGAACCGAATTTGGATATCGCTAATGGTTTTTTAAATAATTGTACTTAAATTTGGATGAAATGCGCTTACAAGCTCTCACAAAACACCGTTTATCTCGTAAATGGCTGAATATAACTTCACGTGATCTTTTGTATCGTGATCAGCACAGTTCACACTATAAATTGTTCGAAGGCAATTGGATTCCATCGTTTAGTTAATTATTAATTTAACTTGAAAAAGTACCTAAAATTAAATATATTTGGCTGAATTGTTTAAATACTTTGAAAGTCGATATTACTCTCAAATTTATAGTTCATTTTACGAAACATGTATTCTTTCATGTGTAAAAGTAATTATTCAATTATCTTAAATAGATATTTAAATAATGAGCATTAAACTTGAACAATAATGCTGATACATATCAACTTCGCGCCTGGTATTCTAGAAAACCGTTCACACTAGAGCTTTGGGAAAGGTTTTAAGTTCATCTGGAAGTTTCGATTTTAAATTTGTTCGAGGCGAATTTTAATAGAAGACTTGGTAAATTTTTTATATGATGACAAAATTAAGCAATATTTAACATATTTCGTCATCATTTTTAATATATTTCAGTACTACGAAAATCTTTTAGTTTCATACGCTTCGTAAATTTAACCTTACTTTATTGAATAGAAAAAAAATTCAAAAAAAACTATTATATTTTGGTAACTAAACACATTATCTAAAAATATTAGAATTTGATAAGTTTTCCTATACTCGGATCTGCACGCAGGGGCTACCTAGAGGTTGTTTTCCAAACTAACGAGAAATAAAAAAAAAAATGTGTAGATGGCAGCTTGAAGGTTTTCGAAGAGGGATTTGTTTTTTTAAATAGTGAATGGTACTACTATAGAAGTCTCACGGAGGTTTTTGGTAGTAAAGGTAGTAGAGTAGAAAAACGGACACACTTCTTTCCTCCCCCTGAAAACTATGACCCCTTCTTTGGCGGACCGCGATTAGCTACGCTTGTCCATCAAATCTACTCTCCCCTCCGCTTAGCCTTTCTTCATTTGCGTTATTTCATATTGGGCTCTCTACCAGAGCTCTAAAGCGTTCGCGCTACTCTCTCAAAACGTCCTTATTTCACCCGGTTTCCCATTTTTGAAAGTATTAGAGTATACGCTACTTTCATAAACTAATCTGATAACTATTAAAGTTGTTGTCAGATCGTTTTGATAATTATACTGTAGCCGCGTTCACACTAGAGTCTTTGGAAAAGAGAATTTATCGTTTGCTTGTTAATCCAGCTGATACCAAAATTTTACAATTTGACTTTTTGAAACCGTTTCAAAGCGTTTCCAAAGTCTCTAGTGTGAACGCGGCCTAAGACTCTTAAACTTTTAATCGAATATTTCGATAGTTTAACCCTATAAAAGTTGAATAAATTGTTTAATTCGACGTATAATTTGGAATGTTAATTCTAGTATTAATAAATATTTCTGAGAAGTTCACAGGCTCCCAGACAATAGTTCTTAGTGATAACTATTGTCTGGGAGCGTTTTGTTACGTTTGGAATTTTTTAGATACTTAATATTTAAAATTGTAACATCTTGTGGTCCCTGTCGTAAAAAGTAAGAGAGGTTAAAAGTAACGTAAGAGATACTTTCAAATGGTTCAATTAAGAAGGCCCTCGAGAAGACCACGGTATTTTATAGAAAGGTTGATAGCCAGCCCCATAAGAAAAAAGGGGCCGTGGAGTAGCGGATGACGCTTTGCTCAGGGTCGTAGCCAGCAAAAATTGCACCCGGGGGTTAACATTTGGCGCCCCCTAAAAAAGCAAAAAATGTTTGAAACCGATATTTTGGTGCTCCTAATGGTTACTCAGGCCAGTGACGCCCGGAGCGGATACCCCACTCGTACCTGTCTAGATACGGCCATGCTTGTGACGTCTTACCCACCAATATGGCGGCCATGGCCAAGCTACGGAGTGCTAGCTCCCTATATATGCAAGTAAAACGCGTTACGACCTTAAATTCTAAAATAACCACCGTCAGAATCGAAATGAATGTACTCGATTTAACTTTTTCGTTAGGTGGGGTTAACTGATTATTTAGCGCACCCAAGGCCCTGCAGTGGGGGGTGACGTTTTTCTCCCTCAAAATGGCATCATGTGCCTTGTCGCTATTGTACAAAAAAATTCAAACATATTTTAAAGTTTTATTACGATGGATTTTACACTCTCTTTTCATTATTTTGCGCCCATATTTACCTGAATTTTGCGTCCCTCAGAAGAATTTAGGTACTCCCGGTCCCCCCGTGCGCACGCTTATTCTTAGCCACGTAATGATTTATATGGTCAATCGACCACTGTCCATTGATAAAACGGACTATTATAAAAAACATTCGTTGTCATACTGCCGTTATGTTACTTATGATAATATGCAGACAGTTTTAGCATTCTAATTTCTAGGCGTTTACGCGTACGTCAAATCTTGATTAGATTAATCATATCTTGATTAGATTAATCAAATCTTGATTAGATTAATCAAATCTTGATTAGATTAATCAAATCTTGATTAGATTAATCAAATCTTGATTAGATTAATCAAATCTTGATTAGATTAATCAAATCTTGATTAGATTTTCTACATTAAATTATATATACATATATTTAATACATATTATTTAAATATATTTATATTTTACATAAATAATTATTTATTATTTATATAAACATAATTTTATATTACTTAGATTAATTAATAAATAAATAAATAAATAATAGATATTTAAAGAAAATTAGAAATTTTCGTTAGCTGGTCTGCCGACTAGCCCATACACGAGAAGATTTTTGTTTGCGACTTGGGAAAATCGCTGAAATTTCCCGCCCTGGTCGGAAGACCAGCGACGGTCGCAATCGCTGTCTTTGGTCTCCCAACAACGGTACACACGGTACGATTTTTTCAAGGACAAACGACCGCGAGTCGTGGTCGCTCGAAAAATCGCGTCGTGTATGGCCCGCGAAGCCTTTTACGGCCTTTACGCCATTTAGATGTGAAAACCTCTGTGCCAACAAGAGTCGTGTCTTGTAGGCGCCAACTCTCTGCTGCAAGGTATCAGGGTTTTAGGGACATCTCGGTCAAGCTTAAGATTATACCCCTTGAAGCACTGGTTGTTAAAAAGCGCCCCCCCCCGCCCTCGTTTTGTTTCCCGAAATAAAGTGGCTGTAAAGTTCATCTCGCTGTGAATGGTTTTTTCATTTATTCAAGCCATTTTGTTCAAATTATGAAATTGCCAATTACTTTTTGCTGTATAAAGGGAAATGCAAATTTATTCGAAATCGAAAAAGTAAACACTAAATACCTAATTCATTAAATTTAATTTTAGCTTAAGTTACCGATTTACCGATTTTATCAAATTATTACTGAAATATCTGGAAATATAAAGTAATTTCATGTTTTAAACTGCCAGGTTAGTTTGGTCAAGAATGTATTTATTTATACTTAGGGAGAATGAATATGTCGAGATTATTTTTAGCGTCTCTCCAATTCCACCCGTTGGGCCCCCCGGTATGCTCCTCCGCTTTAATAAAATCAAATAATACTGCAATCTCATTGGTTCTTAAAAATTACGTTTTTCGACGCGATTAACGCTGCAGCGAGGACGCAAAAAATAAGACCGCCTCCTTTTTCCCTCCCCCCCTCCTTAGCGTGACGGGGTTAGGGCCTCAACGCGTCCGTCGATAGTCTCTACATATTCATTCTCCCTCAGTATAAATAAATACATTCTTGGTTTGGTGGTTATAAATACGAGTGAAAATCGTGTTAGTCCTCAATAGGCGCGTGAGCATAATTGAGGGGAAGGGGCGTAAATTCACATTTTTAGCTGGCCTCTCTGCATTAGGACGGAACGTCCGTTTCCTTACATTCACCTGTATAATTTCAATGGCGGTCTCGTGGTTCAAAACGTCAAGATGATCCGTCCGAATGTCTCACGAAACCTCTTTTCTCACGGGCTTCAGTGGCGTAAGCAAGAGGAGGGTTCAGTTTTCAATACTTCCGAATATTTATATCAAGAATGTATTTATTTATACCTAGGGAGATTGTCTAGTATTTCGAGACGTTCTTTAGCGTTTCTTTCCGTTTACCCGTTGCCTCCCCCCCCCCGGTACTTTCTCCCGCTTAAAATAAATAACATCATCCGGGTATTTCATTGGCTCCCGACGCAATGAAATTAAACGTAGGTGAAATTATGCCCCCCCCCCCGTGAAACGGGAAAAAAGGCGTTGATTGTCGCCACATAATCATTGTTTCATCATTGATCGTAATTATTATTATTGTTCATACTATATAAATACACTAACTGGCAAGCCCCAGCTAGTATACTGTATAATTCGTAAAATCATTTACTGATATATTAAAGAGTAAAGATTTTGTATCTCTACGACGATAACTATCGTACGGATGGCAAGACTGCAGACTGTTGCACCCCCGGCCTCATAATAAACGTGATTAGATACCGCACCTTAAAATAATGAGTGAGATATGGATTAAATAGTTTCCTGACAACGGTTTGTAGGGTCAAATTGGCAGGATTGAATAAATAAGCGTTTTTTTTGTTTAGATTTCATCATTGATATATTAAAGATTTTGTATATCCACATATTTTATCATCTATGATACGACGATAATTATCGTAAGGCTGACGGCACAGTATCGCGCAGTGCTGACAACGATCTGTGGGATCGAAATGGCACAATTTAATAAATGAATTTTATTCTGGCTGAGAAATAGGGAGATAACAGTCCCGGTGGGCAGTCCTAGCATTAGCCATGGCGGCCATCTTGGTGGAATTTTTTTTCAATAGGGAAAAGCATGGATGACGTCACAACAAGTCGCACTGTTAGCTCCCTATAATCACTGGTATATTAAAAATTAACTGTGTACCACTCTGAGAAACACTGTCAAAATATTTTCTCCATAATAGGGAGCTAACAGTGTGACGTAGGCCAACGTCACCTATGCTAAAACCTATAGATAAAAAATTTCCACCCAACATGGCGAGCGCGGGGCCAAATCGGTACGAAATTTCGGAAAGGGCATTTATTTACGATACCTAAAATGATTTATTTCTTCAAAAAATATAAGAGCACAATGTCATTCTAGAGTGACCAAAACGTCCCTTGGACTTTCAGCGGGAAGGTAACAGCATGGAAGAAGTAGAGAAGGAACGGCGGCCTCATGTTAAAAAACCTGTCGCAAAAAGCTTTAGAAATTCCCCTTTTTGTTCATTCCCCCCATACTTTTACCTGGCATCGAGTTTCGTTTGCGCAACCCTCACGCGCATCCTACCTTATGTTATTGGTCCGAATGTCCGTATTCAATGCTCTTTAGTAAGTTACAACTTATTTGCTTGGTCATCTACTGCGTACTGTTTTTAAAATTTTAACAGGATATTTTTCATGTGTAAAGCTTAGGTAGCTTAGGGCAAATTAAATTGCTGATTTAACTTTTAATTATAATGGTTATTATATATATTAATAGTTTGCATTTATCATATTTCATTTTAGGTTTAGGGAATGTTAAAAAGGAAACGTTTTTCATATAAGGTTCTTTGTAAAACCTACTGATATTTTTAAAACCCGTGTAACAACATTTTGTGTAGTTTACCATTGTAGATAATTATTCATAAGCTAAACTTAAAACTATTTAAAAAATGTAAATAAATTACGCCTCTGCGCCTTGTGAAGCTCAACACAAACACGGAAAACACTCTTTTTCACGGTCTTTTCGCCCCCCCCCCCTTTTGGCCGCCCGCTAGTCGGCCACTATCTGGAACAACCGGTGGAGAATGGGCGTTAAGGGGGGTAAATCCACATGAACGCGCCCAGCAAAATTCCCCAAAAAAGACGGTAATGTTTACAGCTGACTAGACTCCGCCTCGTGACGTGTTGCGCGTCGAATAATGCGCATTAAAGACGAGTGCCCTAACCAAAAGGGGGTTGAAATGAGGGAAGACAACAACATTTTCGGTACAGGCTTGGACCAATAAATATTTTTTTTTTACGATTTCTTTTTATTAAATAACTAAAAGGGTCATTTAAAATTTGAGACGGCTAAGTTGGAGAACGGTTATCGTAAATTTGATATACCAAATTGAAATCTACTATATCAAGTCTCCAATGTCCAAGGCGACGAATCGAAAATGACGAAAAACGTTCGTCCAATGAAGACTACGAACGAAGGAAAATATCTCCCTTATAATATAGTTACATTCTTGTTTGTATATATTAACAGTCACCAAAAATTCCGGACCAAATAATTTAATATAGCGGTGACAATTTAATTCATATCCAAATTTTGAAGTTATTTGTTGCTTATACCGGTCCCAAAATAGAGAAAAATATAGTTGAACCAAAAACGTCATATACCTGTATAAAACCTCTTACTACCCACAAAATGTAAAGAAAGCTGTGCCAACACTTTTTCGAAGAATTACTGTCGTCTATTGACGTCATCCCTACTCGAGATTCGTTTCGTTTCCTACAGATTCTCCTTTCATGAAAGGGCAAAGCGGTATCTTTTCCAAGTGTCGAATGAGGGCTACGCTCTTCCAATCGGTTATGACTAGCGGACAGAAGGCGCACTTGACCGATACACTGTCTGGTAACGAATAAAACCCTTGCGCGGCCAAGTCTGATTTATGTACACCTGGTACCTTCCAATTAACGAAACTCATTAATCGTTTTTTTCCGAAAGAAATTTTAAAGGAATATCGTGGCTATTTAACGCCGCCATTTTTCTTTCGAAATTTACGTATACAACGAAATCGTCCCGAATAAAAATCTAGAGTTTCCTCTAACAGCGTACTCGGTAACCTAGCAACGGCGCATTCCTCGATGAACACCTGCTCAATCAATCAAACCTGTCACCACTTTAACAATGGAAAACGGAAACCGAGTATAGCGAACCTGGGAATTCCTTTAAAGGAGTACTGACCCCTTTTCGCGCCAAAACACCAACCAATCAGCGCCATTTTGAATAATTTCGCGCCAGCCAATCAGCGCGCAGTACACGCGTAGTAAACACGTGCTCCCCGCGTCGAGTAGTTACCGCGCCAGCCAATCAGCGCGCGCCACTCTGCGGAGGTCAATGACCCCCCGCGCCACCTGCCGGAAGGGGGAAGGAAGCGGGGACTTCCGGTGCCGACCCCCTTTCTACCTGTACATTGAAAACTGGCAAAGATTGGGGCACATCCTACTGATATGAACCAAAAATTGTATTGAAAATATTTGAAATAATGAAATAATCAGATTGCAAACATACCAAACCTAGCTCAAATGAAATTATGAATTTAACCGTGAGTTTGTTTACATTTTTTAACATGAAATGCCATAGAGTGAAAAGTTGTGAGTAAGTTTCCATGAGTTTACAAATTTGGTGTTAACTTAATTTTCAGGTTTGATATTTTAAAATGAGTAAAAATGAACTAAGGTGATATTTTGACATAAATAATTAAATGTAACAAGTTGGCAAGCCAAAATATACCTCTCCTCGGAAGAATTGTCCCTAGTGGTATTAATTTCTCGAGATAACCCTTAAAGATATATCTCCGCAATTTAGAGTTATTTGTTAAAAATATTAACCCATTTCTATCCCGCCCGGTATAAAATTTTTATTATAATTAAAATAATTGAGACGAAACGACCAATTTTAATTTATTCAGAATATCATAAGTTAAGTAGTTACAACAGTAAGTTAGACGTACTATAACAATGCACAATTGAATTAAACCCTTTTACAGAACAAGTTTATCAGTTAAATATAATACGAAGCAAATTTTAATGAAATATCTACAGAGGCTTTTTGGAATTACTCGCTTACGAAATACTTGCCGCATCTTTAACGCTCATTTTATTTCAACACTCGCCCTTGATGAAGATACCGTAGATATCTGGTAGTGGACGACTCGTTCACTTCCTGTTGACGTTGTGACGCATACCACATGAAAAAGACCAATGCCGTCCAATTTCCAATATCATATAATGACTCGCACACCCAAGAAATCATTGACTGCGTTAGAAATCGTAGATATCCAAATATCCACACCAAATGTATTTACAAGAAGCAAAAACCTTACCATCAACAAAGCACAGAGAGCCACTTGACTAACCGCCAGCTTTTAAAGCAATTAACGTTAAATTATCTCCTTTGAATTAACAGAACTATATATAGGTCGTTAAGAAAGTGGACCACCCACAGGGTCTACCCTTTAACCCTCTAATCTCGGCTGACTGCGCTAAAACAAGATTTAACCTTTAAAAAATACCAGATTAGGCCTTCATAAATTCATTAATAAAAAAAGACTTTATTACCTATTATGCTTACGATGCCTGTCTTAATTTCAGTGAATCTAAGCAGCTATCGGTGGTTCTGTGGTAGAGCGCTCGACTGCCAAGCCGAATGGTCTGGGTTCGAAACCTGGGTGGCGCATTTGTTTTTAATCAATAGAGAAACGCTAAATTAGAATTTCTTCGATGCAATAATTTCAATTTCAATTCTATTTCAATTAAACCAAAATTTCGTACTCTATTAAATACGCTTCCGATAAAGCTGAAGGTCTAATTTTCAATAAGGGGTAACAAGTGTCGGTGGTTCTGTGGTAGAACGTCCGCCTGTCAATCAGGAGGTCTCGGGTTCAAATCCCGCCCGATGCGATCGCAAATTGATACTAAGACGAATACCGTGTACAACTGGTGGAAACCCTGCCATTGGACGTTGAGAGGTAGCATTACACTCAGCACTCGGTCCGTCCCAAAGTCATTAAGAAGACGTTGGAGAGAAAACGCCCATATAAACACAACAGACTCAACATGCACATCCATCAGAACACAAACACAACAAATTCAACACTCACAACCTACGCATAAACATTACAAAAACCGTAATACACCAAACCGTCACGACGGTGAGCGAAAAAACACCATCCAAACCAAACCGCAAATGCATCCGTTAACGCTCACCGTCACACGGTGGTTTTGCCAACCCTTTGAGAAACTGCGTACGCAGTGATTACACTTTGCACCGAAAATGCGAACGCATTCGCAGTCCTGACAGACAGACACACCCACAGACCCACCCACAGACCCACCCACAGACACGGTCGTTGTATAACCCCTCCTAGGTTACACGTTTAAATAAGTATTTTTAACCATAGGGGAGGTTTTTATCCATTTAATCCCATGCCGCTAATACTTCAGCAACCGGTTTGTAACCTGTGTAGTTAATTGCACTTTCTTCGGGATATTCTCTCCTAATTTTTAGAAGTACACATAACGGAATGATACGTCTAGCATTTCTTCCCAATTTGTGGTATACCATGTGATTAAAAGTACGATAAGCCGCATACCTATATGACCTAGCAATTAAATTTAAAATTTGCACTAATTTAGTTACACATTAAGTATTTTTTTATTCTTACTGGTTTGCTAAATTTACTGGTGGTGGTAGTCGTCTCCTGTTGTGCATATAGCTTCTATAGCCAGTTTCTAGAGAAAGCCTATCTATAACCAAATTCGTAAACCCCTGAAAAAATGTAATACAGGTTGACGGGTTCGCTGGAATGTGCTGCTGTAGAAACAAACTTATTCTGTTAACACGTTTACAACAGATAACACCACCACTTATGTCTTGATGAGTAAGATACTGTTTTAAATTTTCCATAATGATATCGTTATAGCCAAGGCCTAACCACAATGGTATACAGTTTTCACATTGGCAGTCAGTTTTTACCTCGTCAATGTTAAAAATATTTTCTATGCAGACGTTTCGTCCATTTTCTTCCTGAATTGCCCCATTTTGCATCAATTCTGGTATAGGTGGCGCTGCCGTCGCTACCCCTGCAGCTTGGTTTTCCAGCGTATAGTGATGATCAAAATCAAAACAAATCCAAGAAATATGGCGGTTCACATTAACGCTAGAGGTGGGAGAAGTTGTGCGGTCCCTTTTTGCAATAATACTGCGCTTAAAAAACGTAAAACTGAAGATTATCATTTCATAAATTCCCAAGTTGTAAGAAACTTTTAAATGTATGGTTAACAAAGATAAAGTCGGGGAAAAGGCCTAGTAAGTGGGCTCAGATTTGTAGCGCCCATTTTACAGATGATGACTTCTTGGAAAGAAATGGTGAGATGCAAATAATATTAATTATTTTAAAATAAATTAATCGAAAAACTCATCAATAGATGGTAGATCTGTAAGAAGACGTTTGAAATGTAACGCCATTCCCTCCCAAAAATGGCCATGTAAGCCAATTAAAGAATCAACCGAAGTTAGAATAAAAGAACGAGCTCAACGACGTAAAGCGTTCTAAAGGTATTCTTATTTTATGGTAAACTTTTGTGAAATAATAAATAGAATAATAACATAAATTTAATTTTAAATCAAGCAGTTCAATGTTCAACATCACCAATAACAGATTCCATTGCTCCAAAAGTTGTTGAAAGCGCAAGTGAACCAGCTCCGGATGATAATGTTTTGTCATTATCAAACTTAGCTATGCTATCTGAAGTAACAACTGAAGCTCAAGGAAAGGACCAATCTCACAAACCATCTAGAGTAACGAATGCGTCTATTGGTGTTCAAGTTTATTTGGACCATGGAAAGTATTTTGCTGGGTCAAGAGTTGGAATTTCAAGCAATGGAATGAAAACTGTTGATTTTGTGTCTCTTTCTGGCATTGGGAAAGAACTATTTGAAAGCCTTTCAAGTGAGGTTTTAGGGCTTGAAAACCAGAGCGAGCTCTCTAATTTTCTAATGCCTGTAAAGGATAGGGTGTTGTTAACCGTAATGAAGCTTAAGTCAAATTTGACATTTGACGCTTTGGCTTCATTATTTGTCATTTCGAATCGAACAGTTTCAACATATTTCAAAAGAACCCTTTGTGCCCTTGCTGAAGTTTTGAAGAAATTTATCTTTTGGCCGGATATGGAAAATATCAGAAGTAACTGTCCTAAATGTTTTAAAGAGTTTAATAATACTCGCATTGTGTTGGACTGCTCAGAAGTACCTATGATGAAGCCCAACACATTTCACGACAGAGTGGCAACCTACAACCATTATAAAGGAACTCACACAATAAAAATTCTCATTGGAATTTCACCTTCTGGCATGATCACGCTCGTTAGCGACCCCTGGGGTGGAAAAGTAAGCGACAAGGAAGTCACCCTTGAGAGTGGGGTCATAAATCTTTGTGAACAATTTATTGATGGAATTATGGTTGACAAAGGTATGCATAAAAGTGTAATATGTTAAAAAAATATTTTAAAACTCATTCAACTTAAATTTAGGCTTCTTTATTGAAGATGAATGTGCGGCCAATGGCATAACTCTACACATCCCTCCATTTTTGAGAGAGAAAAAAACAGTTTAGTAAGGAAGAAAGTGTAAAAAATCAAAAAATTGCATCCACTCGTGTTCACGTGGAGATAACCATTCAAAGAATCAAATTATTTAAAATTTTAAATGATAAATTTGACCTTGATTTAGTTCCCTACTGTGACGAAATTCTGAAGGTCATATGTGGATTAGTAAATTTAGTAAAACCAATTCTAGCAGATGATAAATTTGATGACTAAGTTTAAATCTTATGATGATTATTTTATTAATTTTTATCAAATAAGTTTAAAAATCTTTTATTATAAATAAGACCAAGTAAAAATTCATTTATAACATTAATTGATCAAATTCATTTTACTTTTTTTATATAATACTAATTGGCACAGTACAAAATAGGAACTTTTTTGTTTTAAAAATCACTTACTCTTGACTAGTAATGGTAAATATAATTTGAAATAAAAATTGCACAATTTGACTATGTTTTGTTTCAAATAATCTTCGTCTCTTAGAATATCAATTAAAAGATGTTTATGTTTAACACATAAAGGCCACGCTGAATTTGTGCATAGTAGCCTCTACAATCGTTAGTTGGTAAATAAATTTCGTCTTTTCCCATTTTCAAGAAGTTTAATTTGTTTTGAGCGACAGCATCTTCAATTGATATTTTCTTTGCTACATAAGGACTCTTAATCTCGAGTAATTTTATCTCGCTATTTTCCATGTATAATCCATCTGGACTAAAAGCTAGAAATGGATTATTTAAGTTAATTAAAAGGCCATATTCCAATACTTGTACTTTTTTAAGCCATGAAAATTTGGCCCGAGCAACTTTCTCCAGTTTGTTCCCATTTTTATCCTTTTGGGCTTTCTCTAAACATCCGTTCTCCTTCTTCTAAGGCTCTTGGCTTTTCCCCAATGTATTTACAAATTTCAACCATGGTGAGATTCACTATTATGGAATAAATAAATGTTAAAATAGGATAATATAATAGAATACCAATTAAATGTTAGCATATCTTTTTGAGATGTCATCTTTTATTTGAACAATATTGCTCCAAGGCCTACTCTAACAATGTTTTAAGTAAATCCAAAAGGACTTCAAATCTTAATGACAGTATATAATTAGAACCAAACATTATGTCTTTAAACTTGACATTCAATCCTACTTACCAAGAAAACACTAATTCGCTGTTTAAACGTATATAATACCATCTCATCAGTAGCACACTACTATTTGCTGAATGCTGATCACCACTATACAGTTACGCGCAATGTGGATAGGGGGCGCTGCCGGAGTTTTCGTTAGCGAATATAAAGGGTCTAAATCATAAGGATTAAGTCGCCCTGCCATAACTATGTAAACAAAAACCGAGGTAAACACTCAAAACAAACTAAGCATTTTACTATTTTGGTCATGTGGGGTAAGCCTAGCTTCACCATTGGTT